>NC_138345.1:66213633-66905716 GCF_046562875.1 Panthera onca
GCTACATTTGAAAGAATTGAAAGTTATATTCTAAAAAGTCTTTTTCTTGGGGTGCCTGGGTGGCTCAGTCGGTTAAGCGTCCGACTTCCGCTCAGGTCATGATCTCACAGTCCATGAGTTTGAGCCCCGTGTGGGGTTCTGTGCTGACAGCTCAGAGCCTGGAGCCTGCTTCAGATTCTGTGTCTCCCTCTCTCTCTGCCCCTCCCTTGCTCATGCTCTGTCTCTCTCTGTCTCAAAAATAAATAAAAACATCTAAAAACTTTTTAAAAAAATAAATAAAAAGTCTTTTTCTGGGGTGCGTGGGTGGCTCAGTCAGTTAAGTGTCCAGTTTTGGCTCAGGTCATCATCTCACAGTTCGAGTTCCAGCCCTGCTTCAGGATCTCTGCTGACAGCTCAGAGCCTGAAGCCTGCTTTGGATTCTGTATCTCAGACTCTCTCTGTCCCTCCCCGACTTGCGCTGTCTCTCTCAAAAATAAATAAACATTAAAAATATTTTAATATAAAAATAAATGAATAAAAAGTCTTTTTCTGAGTATCAACTACCCTAGATTGCCAGAAGTACCTGCAAACTTGACTACAATACCGTCTGGAACAATGAACATACCCAAACACGAGACTGTCAAGCACTTTTACATAATTATACAGTATTAAGTTTCATCACCTTATAATTAGGAAAATGTGAGAAAAAATGTTATTTTCCTCTGCAAGTGTGAAAGTTTTCAGTCATTTGAAAAAAGTAGGTAAACTTAATTTTGTTGGAAGATAAAACATTGTTTCTTGTAAAACTTTAACCAAAAAAAAAAAAAAAACACAAGTTTTTGAAAAGTTTTCCTTTGTTTTATGCTTGAGCTAATCAGATAAATACCTACTTTTCCAATTTAGGAACAAATCCTGCAGAAAATGATAGACTGGAAATACTCCTGATTTCTAAATCAGCTAATTGTTAAAATGCTTCAAGGGAGGAGTATCAGAAGAACATTCATCTATTTATGGCACCAAGCAGGTGACCTTTGTTTTGAGAAAAATGTTCAGGAAGATTTAATATATTGTGAAGGTCCAAAACAGCCACCTAGTTCATGTTCATTTGTCAAATAAAAGTGATGAAGGAAAAAGGTCATCTGGACTAGTGCACAACTGTAATTTGGTTATTAGATTAGAATTAAATCTCAGTGGTGGTGATATACAGAGCATAGTCTCCAGAAAGCAGACAGGAAGACTAGAGAAACTGAGTATTGCAAAGAGACTATTAAGATAAATTCAATTTAAAAAGCTCAGTTTAGGACTATACATATCCACCCTGCATAAAGTATACAACACACACACACACACACACACACACACACACACACACACACACACACTACTACCATTTGTATCCATTTCCTCTTGTACGTTAAACACTTGGATTACCAGAAAATCCATGGACCTCTTCCTCTGATGGAAAGAGATATAGTCTTCTTGTGTATCTCATCATACAAGACTTTTCTTTCCTTTTCTTTTCTTTTCTTTTCTTTTCTCTTCTTTTTTAACAGATCAAAGATCTGAAAGTCACTTAAGTATAAAAAGACAAGTAGGAAATCTGAAGGTTTTATCTAGGTCTTACATTATTATACATCATTGAGATGTAGTTGTAGATAAGAAAGTAAATATACACACAGAGAAAATATTCTTGGTTAAAAAAGTATATTACACATACGTGGCTTTTATTCACTTTTTAGGATCTTCTGATTTTAGGAATGAACATAAATCATTAGCCAACAACAAGAAAAAAAGACACCCTGATCACCTCTCTATAATGGTTACACATAAAATACAGAAAGGACATTAACTCCATCAATTTTTAAATTATAGTACTTTAAAACCTTAGTTAAAACATTTTAAGATGAAATCATACTCTAAAAAATTACAGTATTTCAAGAAACTGATAACCATGTCATTGCTTGCCATTAATTCTGTGATTAGTGACATGTTTTACCATCTGAAGAGAAAAAAAAATGGACTCAATTTATCTGAGAGGTCCTTATTGGGAAATATGGGTTAATTTTTATCATATTATCAGTTAAATTTTCATTTATGAGGCAAATATTTTTAAATGAATTGAGTAGATTATTATTTTAATATACCCAATTATTTTAAATTAGATTGTCTGAGTTAGGTTATTACCTAAATTCAATTGAAAATAAACTTGAAAATGTATTCACACTAACCCTGAAGTCTTTGAATATTTAAAAGCAGTTCTACACACAGATGTACAATAAATGTTGTTTATTCACATTCATTAGAAAGTAGACAATTATTAATTTCATATACTCAAAACTAAGTATATACTAATATATATTACTAATATATATATGCTATATATATATTACTAATATATATATACTAATTATATATATTAGTATATATAATTTTATATACTCAAAACTAAGTATAATGATCAACGATTTTTGATCATTATCTTAAAAATCCCCCAAAGGAATAATTCCTATGTTTTAATTTTCTCTTCTTCCTAAAACTATTCTGTAAGATAGACTTTCAAGCATGGTTTCAATGCTGAAATTCTTAAATTCTCAGTGTGTTTGTTTTTGTGAGTTTTATTCACTTTATTTTTTTTGAGAACTTAGCAAGAAAACAGAAACACTGCAAAGCTAAGTCTGGGAATTATTTTCATTCAAAAGTGATCAGAACAAACTTTTGCTTCTGCCAATGGCAAATTAGTTTGCTTAAGACTAACTTTTCCACTGAGAACAGCTAAAGAAATCAGACAAAATATTAAAATAATCTTTTTGGAGGCAGCAGAGAGCTGATAAAAAATTATACACATGGTGGGGCGCCTGGGTGGCTCAGTCGGTTAAGCGTCCGACTTCAGCTCAGGTCACGATCTCACACTCGGTGAGTTCGAGCCCCGCGTCGGGCTCTGGGCCGATGGCTCGGAGCCTGGAGCCTGCTTCCGATTCTGTGTCTCCCTCTCTCTCTGCCCCTCCCCCATTCATGCTCTGTCTCTCTGTCTCAAAAATAAATAAACCTTAAAAAAATTAAAAAAAAAAAAAAAAATTATACACATGGAACCAAAAACCCAGAGAAAAGAGATGCCAAAAGAGGGGCCCTGTATTTGGAAAAGACACCAACCAAACTGATTTCAGCAATCTCATCAAACTAGGGGAGACAATGGAGTTTTTAAAAATCTCCAAAGGGGTTATATGCATGTTCATGCTTTCTTTCCACATGTTTAAGTGGGGTTTTTTTGTTTTTTTTTTTAATTTTTTTTTTAACGTTTATTTATTTTTTGACACAGAGAGAGACAGAGCATGAACAGGGGAGGGTCAGAGAGAGGGAGACACAGAATTGAAACAGGCTACAGGCTCTGAGCTGTCAGCACAAAGCCCGATGCGGGGCTCGAACTCACAGACCGCGAGATCATGACCTGAGCCAAAGTCGGCCACTTAACCGACTGAGCCACCCAGGCGCCCCTAAGTGTTTTTTTTAAATAAGGTAACAAAGGCTTTGAGTTGGGGCTCCAAGAGGCTGCACCAAGGAATAAGGATGAATCAGAAGAGAAACCCTGAAGAAGAATGAATCTCAGCTCAGGGTGAATCAAATCTAATATTGAATTAAAATAAATTTTTCCTAGTCTAGTTATCTCCCCAGAAGAAAAGTAAACCAACTCTGGAGAAACAAAAAATCATCCAACGCCTCAAGTATATCTCTAATTGTTCTTATATGATATTCAGCAATTATTATCAGGCATGAAGACATGCTTCCAGCTCTAATGGAGTCACTTAAAACAGACCAGCATTCGAGTGGAGAACCAGAAATGGTAGACAAATACACAAATGTATTGTTGGATGTTATTGCAGAGATGCAAGGGTATCCTAGTGCTGAAAGGCCCAATGCTGGAGAAAAGAAGTTAATTAACATGATCCCAACTTTTATCTGGAACAAGCAGTGACACAGAAAAGAGCAAGTCCACATAAAAATGGAGAGAGAAGCAAAGCCAGGAAATCTCAGCAACAATGAGCCATACTTTTGAAGACTGCACAACTGAACAGAAGTAGAACCCTAGTGAAGTTAGAAGGGCTATCTGAACCCAGGTTTCTTTAAAATTTCAAGAAAATTAAAGGTGTCAAGGCTCAATTACAATGTTATCATTAAAAAAGAGAGAGAGAGATTAGAGAGCAGAATAAATATCTCTACAGGAAATGAAAGTATGCCAAAAGATATCATCAAAAACCAAACCAAAACTATAATGTAGTATTTCAAACAGAGCTAAAACACATACAGTCCTAAAAGAATTGTGTAAACCAGAATTAGTGGTACTGAGAAAGGAGGTGATATAAATCAAAGAGGAAATAAAGATAAAATAAAGAAAACAGCATTTTAGAAACGGAATAAACTAGTAAGGACCCAAGAGTCATCACAATAGATAAAGCCTTAACAGAAATTGGAAAAAAAAATTTTTGTTTTTAAGAATCAAAAAGAAATGGGAAAAAAAGAAAATGAGAAGAAAGTAACAAATACTGAACAGAGGCAAAGTGGGCCTATCATAAAATAAGAGAAGCCCACAAAGAGGAAAATCATAGCAAGGAACAGACAAGTATAAAAAACTCTAATTCATTAGCATGTGGCTTAAAGAAAGATAAAATTAGTTTTTCTTTAGAATTTTTGACAGAAATGCTTTATGACAAAAGAAAATGAGTAACATTTAATATACTTAAGGAAAGAAAATGTAATAAAAAATTTTATGTTCTGTATATTCAAAGCATACAAATTGTTGTTGACACACAAAAAAGAATAATAAATATTGTTCCCATGAGCTCTTCCAAAGAATCTATTAGAGAATGAGCTTTAGATAACCAAAATTACTACAGAGATATTGACATACGGAGTGGTGGTGAGCACTACTTATAGAACTAAGACTAATTTAGGGCTAAAAGGGAGAAAATAAAGTATGCAATGTCAATATGATCTGCTAATGTTAATAGAATACAACATCACTCCAACTAACAAGGAGAAAAAGAACAAAAATCAAGCACTAAGAATCAATGGGTGCTAACATCAAAAAAGACCAAAAACAAGACATCATTTGCTTCCTACTGAAAGTTCACGCCATCACCTACAAATTTGCTAAAGGAACTGAACCCATGTCTGATCAACTTTCTGACATAATCTGTTAAATTGTAGAAATACAAAAAAAAAAAAAAAAAAAAAGAAAAACAAAAAATAAAAAACAAAACCCATGAACTGCACTGCACCAAAAGCATATAGTCAAAAAGATCCTGACTGTGGAACTATAGGTCAAATGGTCTAGTTTCTGTAACAGATAAGTTGTAAGAAAAACAAAGGAATGGAGGGAAAGCTGTACACTAAAAGACACAGAAAATACATACCATTTTTTGAAATGTGCAAGACCAAACTGTAATGTTGAGAAGTGCACACTTGAATAAAAAAACCATAAACACACTCACCATTACTCTTTAAAAACAGAGTACTCTGATTGGGAAAGTTCATGGAAAAAAATTCTGAGGTGCCGACAAAGTTCTATTTCTTGACCTTGTTAATGGTTACATGGGTGTTTGCCTTCTAATAATTCACCAAGGTTTTCATTTTTTGCATTGCTTTTTGTATTTGTTTCCAATAAAGTAACAGAGAAAAGTGAATGCAAAATAAGGACATCCCTCTACAAGAGTAGCCATTGAGACAATTACTGACAACACAACTGCAAAATTGCACCAACATAAATTTTAAAGGGAATTCTTCATATGAAATTAAAATGATGCTCGAGGGGTGCCTGGGTGGCTCAGTCGGTTACGGGGCCGACTTCGGCTCAGGTCATGATCTCGCGGTCCGTGAGTTCGAGCCCCGCGTCGGGCCCTGTGCTGACAGCTCAGAGCCTGGAGCCTGTTTCAGATTCTGTGTCTCCCTCTCTCTGAACCTCTCCCGTTCATGCTCTGTCTCTCTCTGTCTCAAAAATAAATAAACATTAAAAAAAAAATTTTTTTTAAAAATGATGCTTGAAGGAAACCTTCAAATGCACGAAGAAATGAAGAGCACCTAGTAGAGTAAATATATGTAGAATAAAAAAGAATATTGATGATATAAAATAATAATAAACTATCTTGTGTGTTTACATTATATATATATATAGTATATATATACACACATATATATTTGTGTATATATATACAATATATATACATAATATATATATATACACAAATATATATATATACATATATATATGTATATACACACACACATATATATATATATACACACACACACACATTATATATTAAAGTGTTTTGGGACTAAGTATTTTCTGGAAAGTTGTGACAAAACTAATTTATCAGATTCTAAAATATCAAGAAATTGTCATAGGTATGTTGAAATCTTTAGGGTAACTCCTAAAAATAGTAAAAGAAAGTAAAACTAACAAGCTAATATAAGGAAAAAATATGTAATGCTAAAAAAATTATTTAGTCAAATCCAAAGAAGAAAAGAAATGAGAGATAAAGAATTTAAAACATATGAATAAAATTTTTAAAAGTTAAAAAAATAGCTAAATGGTAGGTTTAAACTGAAACATATTGGCAATCCCATTAACTGTAAATAACCTAAACACTTCAAATAAGATAAATATTATTGATGTAGATTTATTTTTAAGCCCAAGTGTCAGCTGCTTACAGGTAACACACTATAAATACAAAAACACGAGAAAATTGAAAGTAAGTCTTGGGAAAAAAAAGACAAACTATGCAAACTTTAAAGAAAAGAGAGCCAGATTAACTATTCAAATATCGTGTGAAGTAGAATTTAAGAAATATTTCCAGAGAAAGAGTAAAAGCCCTAGACATCTTGTCTCAGGAAGGAAGGAACTGCTAAAAAAGAATGACAAGGCACATTTTTAAAACATACAGAAGCCAACTTGAAGGTGCTTCCATTTAGCAAATTTATGAAAATTTGAACCCCAAAATAAACGGTATAACATATAAAACTCCACTGAATAAAAGAGGAAGCCATGAATCCACACTTATAAAATCAATGAATAAATTAAAAGTTTAATGAGGAAGGAGATATTTATATACTCTTAAAAAGTATCTCACCACACACTCATTAACTACCTTCCCAACATAATTCCCAGAGTCTCCTCCCAAAATAAGTATTAACTACAAAAAAGAAAAGTAACTTTTTGGTAGAGAAGGCTAGCAGACATCACTTTAATCAAGTAATCAAAAATAACCTAACCCAAACTGGGACAAATCCTAATCCTGTGCCACCAGATGGGATACAAGAAGAGCGACGGAGTATCACCTCTGTGATTTCATCCAAGGTCGCATCATGAAGGAAAATATCACACAAAATCAAAATGAGAGAAATTCTATACAGTAGCTGACATTCCATTTTCAAAAGTGTCAAGGTCATCAAAGTTAAGGAAAGACTGAGTAAGTATTCAAGATCAAAAGAGACCTAAAAAAATGACAACTAAGGCAACACATAATTCTGAATGGAATCTGTCTGCTCTAAAATGTATTATTGAGACAACTGGTGAGAACTGAATGGGGTCTTAGGATTTGGTGGCAGAAATGTGTCAATGTCAATTCCTTAAGTCTCAGTATTATATTATGCCTATGTAGGAGAACATCCTTTGTGCAATAAAGTATTCAAGTGCTGTAGGTCATCATATTGGCAAGTTATTCTCAAATGGTTTAAAGGAAAAAAATTCTTTATATATTTGCAATTTTTCTGTAAATATAAGATAGTTTCCAAAAAACTTTTAAAGATAGTTTCAAAATTTAAAAAAACAATAGTTTGAATCTGAAAGCTAACAAAAGTACAACGTATCAAACTTGCTGGATATAAAGCTTCTTATTAAAAAAAATGTAGCCTAAAATGCATACAGTTGAGGGGAGCCTGGGTGGCACGATCGGTTGGGCATTGGTCTTCTACTCAGGTCATAACCTCACAGCTCATGGGTTCGATCCCCACATAGGGCTCTGTGCTGACAGCTCAGAATCTGGAACCTGCTTCGTATTCTGTGTCTCCCTCTCTCTCTGCCCCGCCCCTCTTCTCACTCTGTCTCTCTTTCTCAAAACTAATTAAACATTAATTTTTTTTAAACTGCATATAGTAGAAAAGAAAAATGACTAAAAATAAATATTGTTATCTACTTGAAGAATTTAGAAACAGACCAGCAAATTAAACCCCCAACAATGTGAGGAGAGTAACAAAGATAATTGCAATAATTAATAAACTTAAAACAATAAATTAAATAACCAATAAAGGCAAATATTGACTCTTTGAGAAGACTAATAAAGTTGATAAACCTCTACTAAGATGCATCAAGGGGAAAATAAGAGGGAAAACACAAATTATCAAAATCAGAAAGTAAAAAGGGCATCATTATAGAATACACAGAAATTAAGCACATCATAAAAGTATATTATAAAAAACTTTACACCAATGAGTTTAAGAATTTGAGCAAAACAAATTCTTGGAAAAACATAGCACACAAAATTGACAGATGAGGAAATTAATATCTTGGGTAAACATATATGTAAATAAGGAAATGAATCTGGAATTAAAATACCCCACAAAGAAATATCCAGGCTAAGAATGCTTTAGCAGCAAATTTTTCCAAACATTTAATTTAAGTATAAGATTAACCTTTCATATATTCTTTCAGAGAACAGAAAAAGTGGAAATACTTTCAAGTAAATTAATGAGACTTGGCTAAGCGTAAATAACAAACTCTAAAGTCTATCACAAGAGGGGCGCCTGGGTGGTTTAGTTGGTAGTGTGTCTGACTTCAGCTCAGGTCATGGTCTCGCAGTTTGTGAGTTCAAGTCTGGCATCAAGCTTGCTGCTCCAGCGTGGAGCCCGTTTTGGATCCTCTGCCCCCTCTCTGTCTTCCCTCCTCCCCTCTCAAAACTAAATAAACTTTTGAAGTCTATGACAAGAAAGGTAATTTATAGATCAATATCACAACATAAATTCAAAATTCTAATATTAGCAAAGCATAGCAAGCAATGTATCTAAAAGGAAACACATTATAATCAGTTGGTTTTATTCCATAAATATATTTAACTGAAAACCAAACATGTAATTCACCACATTGACAAAATAAAGAACAATAACATAATCCTCTCAATAGATGCATACCTGAAAACTTTACCCTTAAGATCAGGAACAAAACAAGGATGCTTCCTATCACCACCTTTATTCAACACTGTACAAAAAGTACTTGTCAGTGCAATAAATATCATGATTAGATAGGAAAAAATAAAATTCTAATGTGTAGATCAGCATAATTTATGCAGAAAATTTTTAAAAATCCACAAACTATTCTTAGTAAGTTGAGCAAGGTCACTTCAGAGTTATTATCCAAAAGCTAAATTATATTTTCTATATCACAATAAAAAATAAAAAGGAAAAATGATGAGTTACATTACAATAAAAATATCAAATCACTAAAGGAAAATCAAACTAAAGATGTGCAAGAGCTCTACATAAAAAATTACCACATATTAAAAGAAACTAATGACAACTTAAATAGAGGGGTATCCATATTCACAGATCATAAGGCATACTATTTCACATATTTCAATTCTCTGAAATTGATCTACAGTTTCAACACAATCTCAGATCTTATATGTGCATATGTATGTGTGTAAACTGGCAAATAATTCCAAAATTTCTGTGGTAAAGTAAAAACCTAAGACTATCCTAGAACAGGATTCAGAAAATTACAGCCCCTGAGCCAAATCTGGCCTGCTGACTGCTGAATAAATTAAGATTCTTTGGAGCAAAGTCATGATAAAGCATTCATGTATTGTCCATGGCTGTTCTCATGCTACAATGGCCAGAGAGATCATAGGGCCACCTAGCCTAAAATATTTATGCAGCCCTTATTTACATCTGGTCCTTTACAAGGAAAAAAAAAGAAAAAATGCTAATCTTTGGCCTAGAAAATCTTGAAGGGAAAAAAAAAAAGCACAAACAACCAGATTTAGTTATGAAAACAGTTATTAAACAGAGTATACCACAACAGAATCCTAACAAGGCCATCACGTATACAGTCATTTCATTTATGATAATGGTAATATGATTGTGCAGTGGAGAAAGGAAACTTCTTCAATAAATGTTCCTGGGTCAATTAGATACCATATGGAATCAATGTAAATTTTACCTCAAACCATACGCAGAAATTAATCCCAGAGAAATTGTAAATCTAAATATAAAAGTTAAAACAATAAAACTTCTAGAATTATAACACTGGGGAACATCATCATGGTCTTCAAATAAGAAAGTTTCCTCTAACAGAACAAAAGCATAGCTCATAAAGGAATAGACTGCTATGTTGACCTAAATTAAGGACTATTCATCAAAATACAGTTCAGAGAGTAAAAAATCATGCTGCAAAAGGAAAGAAGACATTCGCAAGACATATTCGCAACAAAAATTCCTATCCCAACGATATAAATAACTCCTAAAAATCAACAAGAAAATGGGAAAAACAACAAACATGCACTTCATAACAGATAGCCAAATGGGCATGAGGCCTGACAAAGGGTGCTCAGCCACATTAATTAGCAGAAAGTTAAAATCCAAACAAGATATCTTTGCACATTAACCAGAATGGAACATTAGAAAGACTGGCAATACAAAGCATTAGCAAGAATGCTTTGCAATGAGAATGACACATGGAAAATTCTGGAAAATGATGTGATAGTGTGTACTGAAAATGAAAATATGCACACCAATGGAGATATCAAAATCCCTGATTTCAGATCATATTACCAACTTACAGTAATCAAAACAGTATAGTACAGGTATAAAAACAGACACAAAAATAGATCAGAATAGAGATCAGAAATAAACCTATGCATATCAATTAATTCACAACAAAGGAACCAAGAATAAACAGTAAGTAAAGGACAGTCTCTTCAGTAAATGGTGGGGAAACAGGACAGTCAAATGCAAAAGAATGAAACTGGACCATTATCTTATACCATATGCAAAAAGTAATTCAAAATGGGTTAGACTTAAATTTAAGACCTGAAACCATAAACTCCTAGAAGAAAACATAGGCAGTAAGCAATTTAACATGGTCTTGGTGATAATTTTTTTCAGTCTTACAACAGAAGCAAAAGCAACAAAAGCATAATAAACAAATGTCTCAAATTTAAAAGCTTCTGCACAGCAAAGGAAACCATCAAGAAAATGAAAAGGCAACTTACTGAATGGGAGAAAATATTTGCAAATCATGTATCTGATAAGGGTTTAGTAACCAAAATACATAAAGAACTCCTATAACTCAATGGTTTAAAAAAAAATCGATCCAATTAAAAAATAGGCAGAGGATCTGAATAGACATTTTTCCAAAGAAGGCATACAGATGGCCAATAGGTACAGGAAAGGTGCCCTACATCACTAAGTATCAGGGAAATGCAAACCAAAACTATAGTGAAATAGCACCTCACACCTGTTAGAATGGCTCTTATTAAAAAGATAAGAAATTACTAGTGTTGGGGCAGATGTGGAAAAAAGAGAAACCTTTTACACTATTGGCGGGAATGTAAACTGGTGGAGCCACTGTGGAAGACAGTATGGAAGTTCCTCGAAAAATTAAAAATAAAACTATCATATGATTTAGCAATTCCGTTTCTGGGTATCTATCCAAAGAAAACAAAAATACAAACTCAAAAAATTACATGTATCCCCATGTTCATTGCAGCATTATTTACAATAGCCAAGGGATGGAAACAACCTAAGTGTCCATCAGTGAATGAATGGATAAAGAAAGGGTTATACTATATTCTACTATATTTAGTAAAATCTTATTCAGCCATAAAAAAAGAAGGAAATCTGCCATTTGTGACAACATGAATGGACCATGAGGACATTATACTAAGTAAATAAGTCAGACAAAGACATATATTACATGATCCCACTTACTTGTAGAATATTAACAAAATAAATAAAAAATAAATTTAAAAAGCTCACAGGTACAAAGAACACATTGGTGGTTTCTGCCAGAGGCAAGAGTGGGAAGCGAAAAATATGAGTCAAGGAGGTCAAACAAATTATTCTATAATGTTAGAATTCAGGATAGTGGTTTAATCTGGAAGGAGAGAAGGGCACAATCAGAATTGCTGGATTGCTGGAAGGTTCTATTTTTTGCTCTAGGTGGTGGTTACATGGATGTGTTCACTATAACAAATTATTATGCCGTATTATTTTCCCTTTGGTTTGAGTATGTTTTATTTCAATAAAAAGTTATATTAAAGGGGCGCCAGGGTGGTTCAGTCGGTTAAGCGTCCAACTTCAGCTTGGGTCATGATCTTGCAGTTCAAAGGTTCAAGCCCCACATTGGCTTCTCTGAAGTCAGTATGGAGCCTGTTTGGGATCCTCTGTCCCACCGGGCTCTCTGCTCCTCCCCTGCTCATGCTCTATTTCTCTCTCTCTCTCTCTCTCTCTCAAATAAATAAACATTAAAAAAATTTAGTTTAAAAAAAGCATATTTTAAAAAAGAATAGAAATTCAGCCATTAATAAAAAGGAAATTAATTCTTCCATTTGCAAGACAACATAGATGAAATCTGAGGATATTATGCTAAGTGAAATAAGTCAGTCAGAGAAAGACAAATACTACATGATCTCACTTATATGTGGAATCTAAAAGAAGCAAAGCTCATAGAAACAGAACAGACTAGTGGTTGCCAGGGGTGGTGGGAATAGGCAAAAGTGGTCAAAGAGTACAAACTTCCAGTTATAAGATGAGTAAGTTCTGAAAATGTAACATATACATAGTGATGATATAAAGTTAACAAAACTATTTTGTAAATTTGAAACCTGCTAAGAGTCCATTTTTAAAGTTCTTACCATAACACACACACACAAATATATATAATGGGATGTGATATATGTATGTGTTAACTTGCCTTATTTTGATAATCATTTTACAATATAAGCAAATATCAAATTATTACATTGTACACTCTAAACTTATATAATGTTATATGTCCATTATATCTTAATAAAGCTGGAAAAATAAAAAATAAATGGCAGGAAAAAAATAACTCAAGACAAAAATTATTCTACTAATTCTTCAACTAATAATCAATCAGCAAAGTTCTATCAAAGTATGATTCTTATTCAATGGGTCATAGAATACTCATAGAGTTAATCGACTTTCCCTGAGCCTTATAAAGAATGGACCACTTATATTAAGCCACAGCTTTTAGTTATCTGTAACCAGGAATATTTGTCAATCTACTTTACGTCCTTTTCTAAACTGAAAAATTTCAAGGCCCAAAGGTCTCTTTCCAACACTGGTGTAGCTGACCTTGGGAATTCAAATGAGTGTATAGGGTATCTTCCTGAGGGGCACACAAAATATTTTTGCTAAAATAATAATGCCATAATATTGACTATATACACCATCGAAGATACTGGTACTACAAAATTCTTTAAACTGTATGCCATGCAAGTGTTCTTGTAAAAGAACCTCACATGTCTTCCATTACAATCCCCTCAAGCAATCACAGTGAAGAAGTCATGACATATACCACAAGAATCCTTCAAATGCCAATGAGAAGAGTACAATGTCTGCAGATTGAATGCTCAACAGTATATTGTCCTTAAGATCTTTTTAAAAAAAGAGAAAAGAAGACTAAACAAAACAGAATGTTCAGTTGCTCTGCAGCGTGAATCCAAGAGCAAAGGTGGTGTCAGTAGCCATACAGGACCCTCAGGGGCTTAGCCATAGTGCATGCCTAAAGATTGTAGGGAGCTGCCAGTCCTATATCAATAACCTTAGATCGTTCAGTCTAATATTTTTTATAGAACAAAAAGGAGAGGATGAAACTTGTATCCCCTAAGCTTCAAGAGTAAATATGTTTTCAATGGATGCTGTAATTCACATTCCAAAGTATATAGTTAAAGTTATGATCAGGAGCTGAAGAACAAGCACTCATGACTAGGTAGTGTACCACATAAATGTTCTCACATGAAAAATGTGACCTTTACACCCAATGATCTACAGGGGTTGTTCCAATTCATAAGTTCTGAAACCATGAGAGTTGAGTGTGTGCCTACGTTTGAGGGTATCCTCAAAATTATCCTTTTAACAAATATTAACTGAGCACCTTGTAAGAACAAAGCCCTATCCTAAATGCTATTGTGCAAGAGGTTGACCTTTAAGGAGCACTGAGTTAAGAAGTGAAGCTGAGATTCCAAAGACAGTATGTTCACAAAAAACAAAAACAAAAACAAAACAATGATATTTGTTGAATGATATAAAGAAGAAGGTGACAAGGACCGTGAGAAACATACAGAAATTACAGAATTTCAAAGGGGCAAGGTAGAAATTCTAGTTGTGAAGTTTAGAAAAGTCAAATAGGTAAAGTATCATTTAAGCTGGGCTATGAGCAATATCCTCATCCTTTCTGAATATGTTTGTGTGTTCATATATTATACATATATTATTCAGTATGGAGATAAATACATGTTAAAATAGCTCAAAGTCAGAGGAATGGTTCAGAAGCAGAGACAATGTCAAATTACAGTAATCAACCTGTGGCAGTAGATTTGCCTCCAAACTGTGATCGCTGTGGATTATAAAAACTTCAGCTTGCTTTCTTTTATCACATACAAACTTAGAGAATCTGAAACCAACTCTATAATTTTAAATATTTAAAAGTAATTCACGGGGGTACCTGAATGGCTCACTCAGTTAAGCATAGGACTCTGGATTCCCGTTCAGGTCATGATTTCATGGTTCTTGAGATTGAGCCCCTTGTCAGGTTTGGCATCAACAGCATGGAACCTGCTTGAGATTCTCTCTCTCTCTCTCTCTCTCTCTCTCTTTCTCTCTCTCTCTCTCCCTGCCCCCAAAGTAAATAAATATATAAAGTCTAAAAAAAAAAAAGAATGTTACAAAAAAAGGTAATTCACAAAATAGATTACCTATGGATAACTAAAATTTAACTCAAAGAAGTTAGTTGCAACATTTTCAGAACCTCTCAAAGTTAAGTGTGCATCCTCAGGGATAACACTTTGCAGTTTCCACTTGCCACCAAGAGGTTTTCATATTTTCATAATTCATGGCACTTAAGTATCATTTCTAGCTCCAAAACTGTTATGCACTGAAATATAATTTTAGTTTTAAAAGATCAATTACTTCAAGAGCTTTTGATAATTCATAGTCATTAGAATTTATATAAGATATGCAGGTAATTCTAATAGTGTCAGATATAATTTTTAAATTGCAGATTTCAACTACAGATCAATTTTAAATATTTTTTTCCATCTCTTTATTTGGAGCATTTATTTCAACATATTTTAAGCTCCTTTTTTTATTAATCCTTGCTATCTAAAGATAATTCATCCCAGAACATAAAATCATATAGCTAATTACTATGTATTTTTCCAGAATATAACTAAATTCAAATACAAACACAACTGCTATATTACGACACAGTTGTGATACCTAAATCAGTATATTGATAGTATAGATATACTAAAGTTGCTGGTAGAATTCTACCATATTTTACATGCTCCTTGAGGCAGAAATACTATCTATTTAAAAATCTTACCCACCATTGCAACCACATAACAGGCACTTAAAAATATGTCAAATTGATAAATGGGTGGATGGATTTAAAGTTATTAATAAAGTATCTATAATATTGTTTTGCTTATCTGATTCCAAATATCTTGAGTGTAGTTACCACGGTGATTTTTGCTGTCATCTTGTAAAATAATGTTCAATACTTGAAAGATGATTGGAAGAACTGATAAAATGACTAGAAAACTCTTTTGAACCCTACAGTCTCATAAAAAAGCAGACTAGTTAGGAAATTAGTACTGAGACCAATTTCATTCCTGGTGAATTAGTCCAGCCCGTTTGACTACTTCCAGATATAGGACATCCACTCTAGTGCCAGCATACAGTTCTAGGAACTGTGGCTACAGTTCCACTATATCCACATACATTCCACCGTGGGATACTCTTAAGTGTTAAAAACGTCTTCCTCACATTCGATTAAATAATGTCTGTCTCTCCATCTTTGAGCCAAATTTTTTTTGTTTCCTCCTTGTTTGTTTCAACATCAAGTAAGTGTACTCCCATTTTCTAAATGAAAATACATTAAGATTTTAAAGACATTTATTATGAATAGTCAGAGTCTTTGCATTTTTTAGATTAAACATTCCTTTATTCCTATGGCATAGCCTCTATCCCTTTCTTCAAGATGGTAACCCTCCTAAAATACATAGTTGGCATTTTGGGGGTCTCAAATGGAGGACTGAGAAGTAACACTCCAGATTTGCTCCCACCAGAGCAAAATACAATAGAATCTGATTGAATCACATGAAATTGCCAACACTCGACCGTTTTTGACATGCAAAAATGACAATCTCATGTAGTTCAACATAACAGCATTATCTTCTTTGATGCAAGCGCTGCACATCCATCACCGCATCCTCAGATTGCATTAGCCTTTTAGCAGCTGCGTAACACCACTGCTTCATATTAGGTTTGAGGCCAAGTAAATCCCACAGGTCATTTTCCCATCAACAGCTGGGCTTGTGCAATGAATTCTACAGAATTTTATAATGCAGGAATTTACTGACCTGCCCCTTACTAGTTTTGTTACCCTTATAAAAGTTTTTTTGATCTCTTAGAGTCCCCATGTATCCTTAATCATATAACGTTTACTATGTGCCAGACACTGTTATCAGTGGTTCACATTTGATCCTCTGAACCACCATATGCTAGAATCTCTACCATTTCCCACATCACAGATTAAGAAACAAGGGAGGTCAAGTGCACTTCCTTAGCCACTATATCACACTGGCTCTCAAAATAAGGAAACTGTCTTTCTCACATGGTTTTGTGGAGATTTAATAATATACATAATGTATTTAATTCCTTCACACCTTTCCTTTATCCAGCAAGTTCAATTAGCTGTTAAATACAATGGATTTTAGCTCCTAAATGCTTGTCTCCTGCATCTGGCACTTCCTTTCTACTGTTCCAGACTATTCTCCAGTTTTTAACACTTAATTCTTCTTAAATGCTGTCTATTGAAACTGCCTCTTAACTGCTTTCTCTTCATCTTCCTCCATCTGCTCCTATCCACACTAGATAATTCTGGGTCCTACTTCTCATCACTTTTGCAATTTCTACTTTTTCTTATGCCCCCTTTGAGTATTGTTCCCTCTTACTAACTCTTTTTACTCCTTCAAGGAGAAAAAATAAACAAGAACAATAGTGTTTTCTGTTTTATTTTATTATTATGGTTATTTTCCGTAAATAGTAGACCTTTTTCCTATTTGTCTTTCATTCAGAGTCAAGCTTAAATAAGAATAAAACCCAAAAATCAATTTCTAGAATTTCCTTCCATCAATAAAACCAGAATGTGAATGTTGGGATCAGATAAGGATTCTGCAAAGCAAGGTGATCTAATAGCAAGGGCTCTGGAGCCAGATGACCTGGGTTGAAACCCCTATTCCAGTATTTATAAGTGGGTAGACTTCATAATATCAATTAAGCTTTCTGTGCTTTAGTTTCCTCATGTGTAAAATAAGAATTATAATAGTCTCTACCTCTTAAGGTTATTGTACAAACTAAATTAGTCAATATATCTAAACAACTTAGAATATTAGTCATTATTATTATGAAAGATCTTATAAAGTAAGAAAGAAATTCATATCTCATTGTGTAGGCAACAGAAAAGCCTCTTCACTAGGGATCTGTATTGGCCCAGATGCCTGGTCCCATACCTTTTGAAGGTTTATCTCAGTTCCTTTATTGGCCCCTCCAGTAATGTTATTTTCTGAACACTCCTAGTAAGTGCTTACCCCCAGCTAGCCTGACTCTTATGGTCAGTCAGCAGTTCCACTGGATGGCCCCAGGCCTTTGAGAAAGGGAACTCTAGACTGAATGACAAGAGACAGCATATCTCTTAGGAAAATAATCACAGGAAAAATAAGAGGAATGAGAGAGAAGCATGTACTCACGAGAATGTTGTAACAGAGAAGACTAAGATAACATAGGTCTGAATGAATGAAGGACGCGGTTCATTTGAGATTTTTTTTTTGATTAAAGAGAATTCACACCACTGGATAACTGATAAACAAGAAAGGTGTGGGAGGAAAAGTCAAGAGTGACTGCAAAAATTGCAGTTTGATATTTTGGCTGGTGATGCCATTAGCTATACGTGGAGCAAAGAGGCAGTGGCCGTAAGGTAAAGCTGATGAATTTACATTTGTATAAATAGACTTTGAGAAAAATATCACATGGAAATGTCTAGCAACAATTAAATATGAGAAACTGGTGCTCACTATCCCACTGACCCATTATCAGTAGGGGCAATTTTTGAATTGGTTTATTCTGCCAGTTTTGAGAATAAATTACAATGACCTATTCTTATCCTCTATCTCACAGTTGAGACACGCTGGTAAAATGGCTGGCCGCAAAGCAATCTATGGCAACAAATAGCACAGATCTCACTAGGGAAATCTCACCAGAAACTGTAACCTCATTAAAACAATGCGCTAACTTCCTGGGATAACCAGCAACTACAAGCAGATAGAAATGCCTTTTATTTTAATATGCACCCCCTCTCTTCCAGTGATCATCCTTCCATTTGAAAGGAGAGATACTCTAGAATATAAATTAACTAAAATAATTCTGCCTCCTTGTTTTTATTTCATTAAACAAAGTAGGTCTGCATTAGGAAACTGAGTTTCTACCTCATTTTCAAACAATAAGTTACTAACTGGCAAAAAGAAGGTGATAGTTAATATCAAGCTCCACACTTAAAATCCTTTAAAGTAATATTTTATAAAATCAGCAGTTGAGTTCTAAAAGTGAGACTTAAATCCAGACTTCAATTATGTAAGGATTGCAACTATTAAATTTACTTTAGACAGAGACAAGTTTCAAGGCTAGACTATTCGGTAAGAAGGCCATAAATCAGGCAAACATTGAGGATTATTAAAAACAAAACACGGGGTGCCTTGATGGCTCAGTTGGTTGAGTCTCCACCTCTCGGTTTCAGCTCAGGTCATGATCCCATGGGATCAAGACTCGCACAGGGCTCTGATGCTCTCTCACATGAGCAGGGCTCATGCTCTCTCTCTTGCTCTCCAAAATAAAACACACACACACACACACACACACACACACACACACACACACACACAAAGATGACTTTCATAAATTAAAAAAATCCAATCTTTGGGTTGAAGAACACTTAAAATAACTAAAATCAAGACAGTATCACCTTGACCAAATTTTAACTTATACCACATTTTCCAGTACAATGATTTTAAAAAATTTTTTAATTCTTACCTCTCTCCATTCTTTATTTCCAACTCCTTGTACATATAAGACACAAACTATAAAAGATGAAAAAATAAATGTATAAATGTCTTTTTATAAATACAACATATGAATGTATACAATTTTTTTTCCAGCTGTCCGAAAGCTACATCAAAATAATTTCTGAGGGTCCCTGGGTGGCTCAGTCAGTTAAGTGTCTGACTCTTGATTTCGTCTCGGGTCATGACCTCACAGTCGTGAGATGGAGACATGAGTCAGGCTCATCTCTGAGCACGGAGCCTGCTTTAGATTCTCTACCTCTCAGGGCACCTGGGTGGTTCAATCGGTTGGTTGAGTGACTAACTTCAGCTCAGGTCATGATCTCGCGGTTCATGGGTTCAAGCCCCGTGTTGGGCTCTGTACCGACAGCTCAAAGCCTGGAGCCTGCTTCAGATTCTATGTCTCCCTCTGTCTCTGCCCCACCCCCATTCACGTTCTGTCTGTCTCTCTCTCAAAAATAAACATTAAAAAAAATTTAGAAAAAAAAGATTATCTCTCTCCTTCTGCTCCCCACCCCTGCTTGCTTGCTTGCTCTCAAAAAAAAAAAAAAAAAAAAACAAAAACAAAAACAAAAAAATTCCTAATTGCTAGCCTTCTTCTTATAAGAAACTTGCTAGTAAAACATCAAATGATAAAAACTACCTAAAAAAATAAAATAAGTGAAATGAAATGAAATGAAAACTATATCAGATCTTTAGAACCTGACATGCATAGATCTAGGCACAAAAACATGTAATAATTATTTGCTAATGTTTTCATCTACATTATTCTACGCATATACATAAATCTTTAAACTACAGTTTAACAGTTTGAAATATTTCGTTATGTTACTAGACATAAGGCAAGCTCTTCCTACAATACCTATAATGCTCAATGTCATCACAAGAAGGACAATCTAGAGCATATCACAGTCAACATATGACATTTACAACTCCCACCCTCAATATTTGTAAACTGGTCAGAAAGCCTGTCAACCATGAAAGGAAGTCACAAAAAGAGAAATGAAGTGTTTGGGGTAAAGATTAAGGGATAAAAAAATTCCCAGTCATTTGTCAAGTGAGCCCTGGGAATTTTTAATACCCACAAATTATAATGCTTTTTCCCCAATGAGTACCTCAAGAATTCTAACATCTTACAAAACCTTCCACCTGTAATTAATCCACATTGGCCCACATATTTGTAGAGATGAAGAGGTGCAGGATATTAATTTGTAACTACTACAAGATTTGGAAACACTTGTTAATGTGCACATTACTGCAGCTGCTTTCTAATTTAAACTATCTTTTTCATTTGACAAGTTATCTCCAGTTTTTCAATATATGTAATTAGGAATCAAAAAATTCAGCACATCCATGGTTAAACCTGCCTTTGCATACTCCTTTTATTTACAAAAAAAAAAAAAGGAGGAGGAGGAGGAGGAAGAGTCTTACTCTGGGGCTAAATCACTTAAAATTATGGTCCATTATGGTCGCCTTTCAAATATAATTTCTACCATATGGCAATACCATGAGGTTTCAATTTCAAAGTGAACTGTCTCCCATTGTATCTTTGTCTTATTCTCAAAGTGCTAAGCAACTCCCTGTCTTTAGCCAGACTACTGCCCAGGTACATGAGATGCAGGGCTTGAGACTATCCCACTTCGTGCTGTCTGCGCTTTAAAACAAATATTTAAACAAGAACTGTATTTAAGATAAAAAGGGGAGGGGACCCCCCCCCCCGTGGCCCAGTCAGTTGAGTATATGACTCTTGACTTGGGCTCCGGTCAAGATCTCACTGCTCCCTAGGATAGAGCCTCCCATTTGGCTCCACCCTAACAGGGCGGAGCCTGCTTGGGATTTCCTCTCTCCCTCTCTCTTTCCCTCCACTGCTAGTGCTTGTGCTCTCTCCTCTCTCAAAATTAATAAACTTAAAAAAATTAAATTAAAAAATAAACAAGAACTATAAGTTTCATACAAATTTTGCAAAATCAAGTAAGAAAAATAAGTAGACTGTTTCAAAAAAGCAAGTAAAAGATACTTACTTGGATCAGATTTGGAGAATGTGTCTCTGTCAAGGAGATTTCTGTTGAATAAAAGAAAATGTTAAATGAATATAAGGCCAAAACATTTACATAAATACATAAATGTATATAAATATGTAACCTTTATATAGATTATATATGTAATACATATAGAGTATATATTGTAATATATAGGTCTTTGATATACGTTATATACACATTATATATGTATATTATGTATACACGTATGACTAAATAAAAATTCACCAAAGATCTCGTTATACTTATTCAAAATGAACATCACTGAAGTTCAGGAAGCCAGGGTGAGGGAGGCCTATTTGTTCAGTCTTGTACTACAGCTGGTTGATATCAAAAACGTTCCACATTCTTATATTAAAATCTCTTTGAGAAACTTAACTATTGGAGCACCTGGGTGGCTCAGTCGGTTGAGCATCCAAGTTCGGCTCAGGCCATGATCTCATGGTTCATGAGTTCGAGCCCCACATGGGGCTGTCTGCTGTCAGTGCAGAGCCTGTTTCGGATCCTCTGTCCCCCTCTCTTTCTCTGCCCCTCCCCTGCTCATGCTCTCTCTCTCAAAAATAAATAAAACATTAAAAAAAAGAAAGAAATTTAACTATATCAAGTTTCCTTTTATCCCTTCATTAATCAGTATACAGATGGTCAGAAATGTTTCCTGAATTGAACTGTGAGCTGTTACTGATGAAAAATTGTTTTGGATTCAGAGCACATGATCACATTAGTTCACACAATTAGAAGGTGACAGGGAAGCACCATCTATTGACATTTCTGTGACATCAATTCTGAGGAATTTTACACTGCTATTGTGGTTTGGGAATTCAAGATGAACATACAGATCTTGCCTGAAGATTTTTTCAGTAGAATAAAACGTTCAAAAGGTAGAAGAGGCCATCATTAGCATCTACTGGTTCTTATTTACAGATATTTCTGTATCTAAACCAGAATAAAAATGGAAAATCAGTAACTGTGAAGGTCTCAGTTCCTCTGGTACTGGGGTATCCTGTTACCTTCAATGACAGTAATGCTGTCATTTATGCTCATAACAATATGCTCATAACAATAACCCTGAGTAATCAAAAAAAGTTAACTCGGTGTGCCCTGATTAATAAGGCAATTAGAAAAATTTCCATCTAGGGACACCTGGGTGATTCAGTCAATTAAGCATCTGACTACCGCTCAGATCGTGAACTCACAGTTGGTGAGTTCAAGCCCTTCATTGGGTTCTTTGTTGTCAGAGCAGAGCTCACGTCAAAGTCTCCGTCCCCCTCTCTCCCTGTCCCTCTCCCACTTGCTCTCTCTCTCTCTCTCTCAAAAATAAACTTTGATAAAAAAGAAAAGTTTCCATCAAAACCATATTTTTTCCTAAAACGTAGTAATTTGAAGCTATATCCTTGCATGAAAAATGTGGCTATCTAGAATGATTTAAAGGTTCCAAAGTTAAATTTCATATTCATCTTTTATTAATGGGTAATAATTTGTAATCATTAATTACATTTTTATTCTTAATACTTATACTAAAAATCTCATATTTACAAACTGTCTTATTCCTCCACTCAGGACTGCTACTCATGTGCATATATCTGTGCTGCCCATGGTATTTGAAAGGCCTATTTTAATATCAATGTTATCCTTTGATATTATCCAATGATATCCTTTCTTATTTCAGGTTCTCAAAAGTTACTGCATCCATAGAATCACTGTACAAAGAGAAAATTAAAACAGTCAACAGAACAATGCAGCACAGACCAAAATAAATGACATTATGTCTTGAAATGTTCCTAAAAGGAAGAGAAAATATCAGATATATTTATATTTGGAATTAAGTCAGCTTCAAAGAACCACTAGTCGAAAATCAAATTAAAATAATCCTCTGTATCCTAAGCAGACATAGTGACTCCAGCAATGGTTAGCAAACAGTAAATTAAAGCATTTTCATTTGAAAAATTACTGTGATACATATTTACAAAGGTGCTTCTCCACTTAAGTGGAAGTTCTTCAGCCCTTCCCATATGTCTAGCTTTTCACTCATTAGTGTCCTTAAAAATGTAATTTAGCTCTTCCTTTCAGAGTTCATAAAAATGTAGGAGAGAAGATAGTGCAAAATATTGCAATGTGGTTGGGACTCAAAAACTACGTTATACACATATTTAAAAGAAAATAATGTGATTTCCATGCTTTAAAAAAAACCCTACAGTTTCTTTAAAAAAAAAAAAAAAACTACAGTTTTTAGCCCCAAATATACAATAATGGATTTCTATCAATAATAAAGACAAATATTTTAAAACATAGATTCTAGAGGTCACATGGTTTCTTCTAACCATTACGGTCCATATTACACATGGTAAGGCCAAAAATAAAGAAATAAAAAAATCTTAGGTTCAATATATGATGAGAAATAAAACTCCATAATCTCATCATAAATTAGCCCCTGAAATTTGCAATTTGACTTTCCCATTGCTGTTTGACAATAAATTTCATTAATAAAATTCAAACATGTATGAATTTAAAAGTTCAGAAAAGGCAAATATTCTTAAATAGTATATATACTGTAAAAGGCCAGCAATTACCAAAATGCATCACAAAGTTTGGTTTGATGATAGGAATGAAGGTTTTTACCTTTTCAACATCCTATTAAAAATAAAGCACATTCACATTAAGTAAAATAAGAGGTGTTATTGCAAAGGCTGTTTTATAAAAAAGAAGCTAAGCTGAGGCTCGGAGGCACTGAATAAATGAATAAGAGTACACACAGCCTGGGACTGACTAATCCAAAGGAGTCAACCCTTCTGTATCTCTGAACTGGATTTCTCTGTTCTTTACAAAATGCCACAGTGTCTGGAGAAGTCCAAAAGAAACAACTTATTTTCCTATGAGGGTTGGGAAATCTGGAAGGTCTCCCATTACATCTGCTGGTTGAGCCACTGGAGTATAAAATAAAATAAATTCCTGTCCATAGACCAATATGAAAAGTGACCCTGACTACAGAATAGAGACATTAGGATAAGAGGCCAAACATACCCGCATTTATTCATAGAAAAATGTCCTAGTTTTCTATATGAGGCACTATAAGAAACAACACACACACACACACACACACACACACACACACCACTCATTAACATTTATATGGGAAAGTTACTCTTCCCTCCATGGGGTTGTCATTTGCTTGAGTCAGGATACCCATCCCTTTATGCCTATAATTTTATAATGTGATGTTGCATTTCAATAGAGTAAAAATCCTGAATGTATCTTTCTAGTCTGTAAATCTAGATGTAGCCAAAACAAGAAAGAGAGCAAAGTCCTGAAAATAAATTATTGAAAAATACAGTATATAAGAAAACTTACCTGAAGAAATAACCCAATCAAAATTATAATCCACGAATTGCCTGAGTTGTTCTAGTAACCATTCATTCTCAAATTTCAATTAAAATGCCTGGACTTAAAAGAGTACAATTGAAACAGCATCACTAAAACTGAGGCCCAATTAATTAAACTCTAACCTGCATGAAGAAATACTAGGTTAATGGAAGAGGTGTATTTTGCATGAAACCTGAAATAGGAGAACAGATAAGCAAGAATTTAGTAACACCTTTCCAGGACCATCCAGGAGAAAGGCTTCCCTGACTCCCCCTTAACTATTCAATCCTCATAGGTACTGATCCCTTGTAACAGTGACTGATACATCAAGCTACCCCCCTTGATGACAAATCAACTCCTTCTATAACCCTGCCTTCTCTGATTTTATGCCCAAGTCACCTTCCAATTGTAAGATAGTTCTCATATCATTATTAGCACAGAACTATACTGAGTGACCAACATGAAAATTACAATTTTTTTTGATCATTGTAGTTTCTATTCTTTTTTTTTTTATTTTTTTGAGAGAGAGAGAGAGAGAGAGAGAACACAGACCAGCACGAGAGAGGGGCCAAGGGAGAGAAAGAATCCCAAGCAGGCTCCATGATCAGTGCAGAGCCCCATGCAGAGCTTGATCTCACCACCATGGGATTATGACCTGAACAGAAATAAAGGGTTAGATGCTCAACCGACTCAGACACCCATGCACCCCTGTAGTTTTTATTATTAATTATCATTCCAAGACCCATACTGAACAGCTGACTAGTCCCTTAAAACGACCTCTCAGGCTTGTCTTTTTCTCACTGGAAAACAGTAATTTTCTTAAAGCTTCAGGACAATTCTGCAAGTGTTTTTCAAGCAAATACTCTATGCCCAAGACCTAATTAAACACTACCAAAGATAGAATAAATATTAAAGACATGTTCCTTTATTTGAAGAAACCTGAACTGTGCTAGGTAGACAAATTCACAGAAATAACTAATTAGCAACATTGGACGGTATAGAAAATAACAGTAGATTATGGGGAGAAGGAACAGTAACCTAAAAACAGTCAAATTGACTAAGATACAACATCAAAACAAATCACGTACAATGGTTAGCTTTTATCCTATATTTTTAAAAATATACTAGTGGGAAAAAACAATTTATAGGTATGTCTACGTAATTAAAACCTTAAAAAATGAACATCTTGAACTACCTTATTTGTAAAAAGTTAGGGGTACCTGAGCGGCTCAGCTGGTTAAGCATCTGACTCTTGATTTTGGCTCAGGTCATGATCTCATGATTTGTGGGATTAAGACCAGCATCTGGATCTTTGCTGACAGCCTGGAGCCTCTTGGGATTCTGTCTCTCCCTCTCTCTCTGCCCCTTCTTCCCCGCTCACACATGCTCACGCCCTCTCTCTATAAATAAATAAATATTTAAAATAATAATAATAAAATAAAATAAATAAAAAGTTCAAGTATCCATCTCTGTTATATATAATTTGGCTTTATGAGTGGATTATTAAAACTTCTAATACTTCATATGTACAGTGATCATAGAATAACACGATCAATTAAGATAAAGTGATCTGTAAGCAAGTTAACCTAAAAGCTGTAGGCATGCTGCTCATTCTTTCCCACTCAGTAAATGAAATCACCTGATAAATATTCTTTTTGATTTAAAATTCTTTAAAAGGGAAACATATCATCATTCTAACACAAATGCAATTTGGACAAGAAAATCTACTCTATATATGTTATGAATTTTAAAGTTAACAGTTTCACTGTAGAAACAATTTTGCTATTTGTGACCTTCTAAAGTGCTAATTTAACAAAACACACAACATAGTTGTTTTAGGGACTAAATCTTCAAATTGAAGATATGAAGTGAGCTCCAAAAGTACAGCTACTTGTGGTCAACAAAGTTTACACATAAAGGGTTATACTGCTATACATGATTGGAATTGATCTACTTATTTTTTAATTAAAACAAAAATATAGTTTATGAATAGAGCCAAATAAGATACTGTTCTATTTAATTTTCCATAGGAGCAAAAATATAAGCTATAAACAAACAGGGTCCACCTTAAATTTTCCACATGTGGACAGAGAACCACATCTCTGAATCATACAATCTCTCCTGAAAAATTGTTTTGTATCTATAAACAGAATGATTCTGGGCTTAATTAAAATTTAGGAAATTATTGGGAGCCTTTTATTTACCTGTTATTCAGTATAGTCTCGTCATCATCGACTGCCTTCAAGGTCTTTATCAAACACTGCTTAGGCAGCCACAGAACCTAGCACATAAGCACAGGCTCAACATGCACCAATTGAATGAGCGAATGGTTTTAGTATCCAGTCAAAAGCATCAGCATTTTTCACTTTAGGTATGGTGAAGTATCTTATTACGGAAAGAAGAACAGAAGAAGGTGGCATTTATGGCCTTTGCCCTAATAAGTAATCCATTAACTGAAAAAACCTATGACTTCTTTACTGGCATCATAAATATGCTCCATGTCACTAGGCCATGCCCAGGGTCCTTACTCTGGGCATTATATTGTCTTATAGACTAGAACGAGGAAGTTCTTGATATATCTATATATCTATATATCTATATATCTATATATCTATATATCTATATCTATATATCTATATATCTATATATATATATATATATATATATATATATATATATATATATCTCCACTATATCCACACACATACACACACACACACACAACACATATTTTAACGCACATACACACAAAATGGTTTTCAGATACTTTTAATATTTTTATTTTTTAATGTTCATTTATTTTTGAGAGCGAGAGAGACAGAGAGACAGAGTGTGAGTGGGGGAGGGGCAGAGAGAGAGGGAGACACAGAATCCGAAGCAGGCTCCAGGCTCCGAGCTGTCAGCACAGAGTCTAACATGGGGCTCAAAATCACGAATGTGAAATCATGACCTGAGCTAAAGTCAGACACTTAACTGAGCCACCCAGGTACCCCCAGATTTTTTTATATAAAACAAGGAAATCAAAACTTTTTTGAGCAACTGAAAGAAAATGTATCCCATCTTTGAAGTGATTTGAATGTAATATTTAATCCTCTCTGACTCACTTAGTCAACCTTTTATTATTATTCACTGAACAAATATTATCTCTGGAAATTTAGCACACAAATTTAAGGAAAAAAATATTTTTCCTGAAACTACAATTTCTTTTTTAAAAAAGTTTATTTATTTATTTTGAGAGACAGAGAGCAAGCATGAGCAGGGAAGTGGGTAGAGAGAGGGGGACAGAGAAAATCCCAGGCAGGCTCAACACCCCCACACTAAGCCCAACAACATGGGGCTCAGTCTAACAACTGTAAGATGATGACCTGAGCCCAAATCAAGAGTCAGAAGTTTGACTGAACGACCCAGGTGCCTTGAAACTACAATTTCTATGGCAAAGGACAAACAGATTATGCACAGGCAAAAAGTAAAGCTTTCAGAAATGAAAAAATGAAGTATTTTGAAACTGAAGCATGGGGCGCCTGGGTGGCTCAGTTGGTTGGGCAGCCGACTTCGGCTCAGGTCATGAACTCGCGGTCCGTGAGTTTGAGCCCCGCGTCGGGCTCTGTGCTGACAGCTCAGAGCCTGGAGCCTGTTTCGGATTCTGTGTCTCCCTCTCTCTGACCCTCCCCTGTTCATGCTCTCTCTCTGTCTCAGAAATAAATGTTAGGAAAAAAAAAAAAAAAAACTGAAGCTTACTGAAAAGCTGAAGTCAGCTAGACTCTAAGATACCAAGTAATTCTGAAGGATAGGGTCATTGGAAAGTACTTAACAAGATTATCTGGCTTTCAAGAAAATAAGAATAGACTTTCAGGTTTGAAGTTGTGCAAATAGACTAAAAATTCAGTTCGAGAGCTGCCTCTCATAGCCTGAGCAACCAAGGAGAACTCTTTCACGTGTGATACATATTACCCCACTAAAACTGGAAATAAAATAAGCTTTAAGTGTTTCTCAGTTTTGCTGAAATTGGCTGTTTAAAGTATTTATTAGTACTGCCGAGCTGAATGAGTTAGTGACAAAAACTATTTTCAACCTTTGCATGGGTTGAATTTGGTTTTGATATTAAAAGAAATTTCAGGGGCAGATAATGCTGAAAAGTTTTATGCTTCTCTAGAGGCATTCAGTATGATTGATATTCTTGGAAATTACTTAAAAGAAAACCCAGGCTTTTTCAAAATGTGACATATCAGAGCTCTGGTTTGCCCGAGCTAAGGTAAACAGAAGAACCCATTGGTTTGAAGTAATGTAAGGTCAGCTTGGGGCAATACGAGCTTTCAGAAAAAGGTACAAAACCCAATCCTCTTCTTTCACCTAGAGAAATGATACATAACATTTAACCAAAAAATAAAAATAAAAATAAAAGAGAAAGAGAGAGAGAAGAAAAAAGAAAAAAAATGGGCAGGATAAAAAGAAACTGAAAACAGAACATGGAGCTTCTTAAAAAACAAAAAGTCATGCACAAAACTAATCTCATTATATTTACCCCAATCTTGTGGCTCCATTTCATATCTCAGTAAGTGGCAACCATGGAAGGCAGCATAATGCTCCCTCCCAAACATACCAGACAGGTCCTCATCCCTAGAACCTAAAAGTGCCTTAATGTGAGAGGAAAAAATCCTGCATAGACATGGATCCTGAGATGAGGAGATTATTCTGGATTATCTGAGTGAGCCCCAAACACAATCACATATATCCTTATAATAGGAAGCCAGAGGGAGATTTGACACTGACAAGAGACAATGACATGAACAAAGCAGAAAGAGATTAGAAGACTCTGGCCTCAGAGACTGAAATGATGCAGCCACAAGCCAAGGCATGCTGGGAGCCATCAGAAATTGGAAAAGGCAAGAAAGGGATTCTCCATCACAGTCCCAGAGGGAGAGCAGCCTGGCCAGCATCTCGGTTTCCGCTACTGACTTCACACTTCCAGCCTCCAGAACTGTGAGAAAATAAATTTCTGATGTTTTAAGCCAACAAGTTTGTGGTCCTTTGTTACACAGGACGCTAATACAGCAACACGATCCAACTCACATCTCTGTCTTCCAAGACAGAGTCCAGAGTCATCCTCCCCAACCCCCCATTTCCCTATCCCTCTCTCCCTTAATGCTTTTTCTCCACCTTGGCTTCTGTTTCCAAGTCCCAACTACTTCCCAGACCCTGGAGCTTTAAGTCATCTTTCTGCCTCCTGTATCTCAGTTCATTTGTCAAGACACCTCCAAGAGAAAGTTCTCCACAGTAAAACCTAATCAAATGGCTTCATTGCATAAAATCCATTACATCTACAAAAACTTCAAACTCCTTAACATAGCACTAAATACCTGCTACATTCTGAACAAAATGAAATGAACTGCAACTAATGTTATCATTCATCACTTTGGAAGCACTAGGGAGTAAGATATAAAGTGATAATGAGACACAGTATTGCAAATTATCATTGCTTGCAGATTTAATTTTGTACCTAGGAAAAAAAAAACCAAGAGAATTGGTTAATAAAATCTTTCAAAATTAATGAGATAATTCAGTAAAAAGCAATTGGAGACATGATGAATACATAAAAGCCAATAATTTTCCTAGGTATCAACTGTTAATAATTCTTCTATGCCATGTGGACTTTTTGGTAGTTGTCTGTTGCCTTCAATTGCTGAAGTATTGTGAGGACTATGCAACTCTTTCAGTATACTATAACCTTGCTACCAAGACTCAGACCAAATTCTGACAAAGAAACATTTGTTACCAAGTGGAACTCAAAACAGTCAGGCAATATGCTTTACAGGTTTAACCAAGTTCCAGCTCTCTATTGCTGATTTCAGGCATTCCAAATAGCACCGTAAGGCTTATGTGACAATGTTCTGGTAGCAAGATTCAACTAACCTTCTGGTCAAATCAGTCTAGAGAATCCTCTAAGCATTCTGTGCCTATAACCAAGGAAGTCCTTAGGCCTAAAGCACCACTACAAATGGCAGAATCACAGGATTCATGAGGTATGTATGTGACCTGTTCACTCGTGCAATATTTCTAGTTAATATACATATCTTTCTTTTATAACAACTTTACTCAGATATAATTGCCTTACTGTAAAGTTCACCCTTTTAAAGTGTTACCAGGGGCTGTGGAAGGTGGAATAGGGAGTGATTACTAATGGGTAGAGGTTTTGGGGGGTGGATGTGGATGGTGCCAATGTTTTAACATGAGATAGTGGCAATGATTGTGAAATATACGATAATCAATCATCACCACTGTCTCATGTTAAAACATTGGCACCATCCACATCCATCCCCCCAAAACCTCTACCCATTAGTAATCACTCCCTATTCCACCTTCCACAGCCCCTGGTAATCACTAATCCACTTTGTCTCTATGTATTTGGCTAAATGAAATCATACAATATATAATCTTTCATGACTAGATTATTTCACTTAGGCTAATGTTTTTAAGATTCATCCATATTGGAGGTACCTGAGTGGCTCAGCCAGTTGAGCATCTGACTCTTGATTTCGGTTCAGGTCATAATCTCACAGTTTGTGAGATCAAGCCCCCCTATTAGCATGCAGCCTGCTTGGGATTCTCTTCTCCCTCTGCCCCTCCCCCACTAACACGTGCGTGCACACGCATGCTCTCTCTCTCTCTCTCTCTCTGTCTCTCTGAAAATAAATAAACGTAAAAAGAAGATTCATCCACGTTGCAGTAAGTATCAGTGCTTTATTCCTTTTTAATGGCAAATAATATTCCATTGTATGGATATATCACATGCTCATTAGATAATACACATTGGGGCTGTTTCCAGTTTTTGGCTCTTGTCATAATGCTGTCATGAACATTTGCATACAAGATTTATGGGCACACATGATCTCATTTCTCTTGGGTATATACTTAGGAGTGGAATTTCTAGATCGCATGATAACTCTGTTTTTTACATGTGGAGAACTGCCAAAGTACTTTTCAAAGCAGCTGTACCACTTGACATCCCCACCAGCAATAAATGAGGGTTGCAATTTCTCTATATCTTCTCCAGTGCTTATTATTGTCTGGTGTTTTTTTTATTATGATCATCTAGTTGCATAAAGTGGTAAACCCACAAATCTGATCATTTCTGATATCCATATTAATAACATAACCCTCTAGGGTTGAACAAGATAAAGAGAGTAGAACAGTCCAGAGCAGGCACTTCTGGAGTGTGGACTTCTGATTAACTGCAAATACTACCAGATCACATCCAAAGTATGTGGTCCTAAGATATGTTAGATTTAACTCTACAATCTAACACACACATCTATATGATACTGTCTCTGCTGAAATATTTGAAAGTAAATTATGGAAAATATAACATCAGCCAGAATCAATTAAAAAAGACTGGAAGAAAATTTAACATACTGTTTTTAAAATCTTGGCAGGAAGAATACTTTCTAAGCTTTATACAAAGCTCAGAGAACATTGATTCATTGATAATGAATGCATTTTTTTTTATTTTAGTGAGAGAGCAAGCAGGGGAGAGGGGCTGAGGGAGTGAGAGACAGAGAGAGAGAGAGAGAGAGAGAGAGAGAGAGAGAGAGAGAGAATCTTAAGCAGACTCCATGCTCAGTGTGGAGCCTGAGGTGGGGCTTGATCCTGAGACCCTAGGATCATGACATGAGCTGAAATCAAGAGTTGGGTGCTCAACCGACTGAGCCACCCAGGCACCACAGTTAATAAATGCATTTTAAACTTCTACACAGAAATGATACAGTAATTAAAATTAAAATGCAATATTTGTTACATATACGGTGGATAAAATGTTAAAGCTATAAATATGCAAAGCATTCTGTAAATAATGGGCTAAAGAAGTGAATAGGCATTTTGTAAGAAAAGAAATACAGTTACTCACTGAACGTGCTAAATGAAGTTCATACTCAGTAGTCATCAATGACATGCAAATACACTAAGATAGTGTTCTCCTATGATATAAATACTAGCTGCGTGAATTAAGGCTCATTTAGTTGTAAGTGACATAAAAGAGGGAAACAGGATGAAAGCATGGTGATGTTTTATGGAACCCAGAATTAGGAATGTAGCAGTCCCCGTGGAAAGAACTGAACCACAAAGCCCTGACAAATCAGCAGAGAACAACACCATGAGGCAATGAACACGAATCCAGCGTCGGCAGACAGCAAGACCACATGCGAGGCCTCCTGAAACTTTCCAGTGGCATGTCAACAGGAGCATTTTAACAATAGCAGTGAGGGTTCTGTGGAGGCGGTGGAAAGGGATTTATCGGGATGGCAGCGGAGATCATTCACATGGAGTCGTGTGCTCTGAGTTCCTGCTCTCCAGGCTTGTAGAAAGGAAATCAAGTTCAGGTACTTATATCCGGAGTAGAAAATCCAAGAAAAAAAAAGCAGACTACCATCTTGTCTAAGTCATCATAACATGGATATAAATGGATATATTCTTTAAATATATCTAAATAAAGACACAAAGAGGGACGCCTGGCTAGCTCAGTCGGTTAAGCCTCAACTTGGTCTCAGGTCATGATCTCATGGTTCGTTGGGTTCAAGCCCCGCATTGGGCTCTCTGCTGTCAGCACAGAGCCTGCTTCACACCCTCAGTCTCCCTCTCACTCTGCCCCTCCCCGGCTCACTCTCTCTCTCAAAAAGCAATCTTTTTTTTTTTTTTTTTTTTTTTCATTAAAAAGATACTGTTTAAATTTTTAAAAGGCACAAAGAGATGCCTAGGTTGATATGCTCTATCACTGGGCGGGATTTGGGGTGATTTGTACATTCTTCTTTGTTCTTTCCGGTGCTGCTTGGTTTTGTGTGTATATGTCTGTGTATGTGTGTCTATGCGTGTGTGCATGTGCACATGGGTTTTTATCCAAGCATGTAGCACTTTTCTAAAATAATAGATTCTTTAGAGAACCTTTGCCAGCTTCATGAGGTGATCCACTGTTTTCCAACTATTTCTGTTGAATACCAGTATAAAAATAAGAGTTCCTTGCTAAGTGACAGGAACTTTCTATACACTTAAATGATTTTATATCATACAATCCTTGTAGCAACTATACAAGAAGGAACTTTTATCCTCACTTATACACCAAAGCTGAGAGAGATTAATTTACCTAAACTTAGTTGGCAAATATGGAGCTGCAGTTTCAATACAAATATTTCCATCTCTAAACCTGTGCTCTGCTCCTTAATACATTACACCATTTCCCTTATTATGTCACAACACTTGAGACTAGGGATCATCATTTTCCCCAATCTCTCCTCCTGCTTGCTCTAAAAGCAGGAACTGCTTTCAGCTCACTTGCTAACAGCTAGGTGGGCAATGACCTTGCACATATTTTAAACAATTTTCAGGGTTTATTACTTCTCCCAGAGTCATTGCACAAAGCATATTTGCAGGTGACAATCACTTGTCCAAACACTAAGAGCTAGTGACCGTGATAGGTCCACAAATCACCACCAAGTAAAAAGCTGAAGGCTAACACTACTCTGTCAACATCAGCTCAGAGGTAGCTGCCTTCTGTGCACCATTTCAACAATATATTGGTCACATGACTAGGCTTTCTAACTGTTTATCTATTAACTGTTGAGCAACATATTGCTTCTATGTGGGAAAGAAGTAATGTGTCTCCAGGCTCAATATTGCCAAAAAGAATCTTTATATGTAAGGTTGTCTTGAGTCAGCTCTCTTTAAGATTTATTAATCAATGCACAGTTATGCCAATGAGAAAAATAATATGCCTATGAAGGTAAGGCTAGATTGGCTGAGTTTTGGTCCTCCAGATTTTAAGTAACATCTTCTGTAATTTCTTTGGATCACTGATCATTGAACAATTGAAATGTCCTTAAGAGCAATCTGAGAATCAACAACAGAATTTAAATAGAAAGAATTAGGGGGCACGTGAGTGGCTCAGTCAGTTAAGTGCCCACTGCAGCTCAGGTTAGGACTTCACCTCAGGTCATGATCTCACATCTCGCGGGTTCAAGCCCCACGTTGGACTCTGTGCTGCTCTCTGAGCCTAGAGCCTGCTTTGGATTCTGTGTCTCCCTCGCTCTCTGCCCCTCCCTAACTCATTCTCTCTCTCTCTCTCTCTCTCTGTCTCTCTCTCTCTCTCTCTGTCTCTCAAAAATAAACAAACATCAAAAAAAAAAAACTTTAAACAGAAAGAATTAATCTGGAAAGGAAATTTGTGTGTAAACATAAATGACCAGGTGAGACAGGATGATGGAAAATAATTTTCTAATACCATCTGTTATACTTGTTACTAATGATTACACAAGGAATTTCCCCTGACTCAAAAATACTCCTCTAGGTCCAAAAAATAAATATATAAACAAATAAAGCTCAGAAGCAACTATGAACCCATGCTGCCTATAATATTATACAAATCCTAAAAATAACACAGTGAAACAGATATAGGCAATTGTTCAGCCAAGCCTCATTGTTCCTGCCTTTATACAACTGATTTTTTTTTTTATCAAATCAAATGATGTTACTCTCTTTCCTGTACTAATGCCTTCCAGTCATGGTTCCATTCATCTGGGATGCTCTACTTTCCTTTCGTCAACTATACATTGAATAAATAAGTAAACACTACCTATATGCAAAACATTTTACTAGATATTAAATGGATACAAAGGGAAAACACAGTTCCTGTCCTATAGGAATTTATAATGTAATAGTTGTCTGATACTCTCAAATGTTTATTCAACAAACACTAAGTTACTAAATGACAGAAAAAAGATTTGGCATTGGAGACTGTGATATGAACACATGGGCTCCTGACCCTGGATTATTTATATTCTATTAAGAGGACAGATTCGTAAACAAATGCGTGCAGCAGAATGTGGAATGTGTATAACAAATTCATCACATAAGACAGAAAAGGAGGGATAGTCAATTCTACCTGAAGGATCAGGGAATGTCTTCATAGTGAGAGTGATGCCTGAACCATCAGTAGATTCTATCGATCGAGTGAGATAATAAAGTGAGGCAGAACTATTGCCACAAAAAACAAGGATTAAGCATCATAGTTGCCTCAGGAAATACAGGGGGTCTGAAATGACTTAGAGTTTTGGAAAGAGTTTTTAGAACCCAGTGGGGGAAGAAGAGGGTGATGGGACATAGAGAGAAAGAGAAGAGGCTGAATAGCTAAGTGAGGGTTTGTAACGTTCTCATGGCCTTAATGTATAGACAATTAAAGGGTATAACACAAGGGAGTAAGAGTATGATGGTATTTGTGCTTTCTGAACAGGCCTCTAGTAGCCCAAAGAGCAGGATTCGTGGCAGGAAGGAGGCAAGGGGACAGAACAAGATGTGGGGTTGAAACAGTTTGCCATGGTGTCCGCAGGAGTCAGATAGGTCTGGGCCCAGTCAGAACCAGAGAAGTCGGCCACATTAAAGAGCTAACGTGGAAGTAGAAGAGGCAGGAGATCAAGGTTTGAGGCTCAACTGACAGCAATTCTAAGGGACTTGGGGGGATAGAGAAAATGGAGTTGAGGAGTCATTCCCTTGAGGGAGGCAAACTGGAATTCTAAGGAGTGCCCATACACAGTCTGAAAAATCTCTGAATCAATTCTTATAATGATAACCCTAGTTTAGAACAGATGGTGTAAATCATTCCCTCAAAATGAAAATGATACAACCACCCAATAATTTCATTTTTTTAAATCACAGCTTTTTATATGTGTACTGGAAAATATTCACCAATCATCATCATCATATCATCGTGTATTAAACTAATTCATCCATTTATGGCCCTCACCGAAACAAAACACTTTCATAATTTTGTTTTTTGTTTTTGTTTCTGTTTTCCTAGTAAGAACCACTATTGAGGTCAGTGTCTCTGGAATGATTTGATTTGTAATCAGGCAGGATATAACATTTTAGGCAAAATACAATCAATTGAGCGCTTAGATACTTCAGCTGTGTCACAAGCACTTTGTAAACCATTTAGCCTATCCAACAAAACTTTATCACCAAGCAAGTCCAGGAAACAATGTGGTTGATGGATAATGACTTAAGTAATATATTCATTTTTTACTTGTGCACATGAGAAGAAGTTCTGTGAGGGGTTTTTTTTTTTCCTTTTTCTATAGAAAGCATTGTTTCCTCTTCCATCATCCCATTCTTAATACTTTTTTTTAGTTGAATTTAGACTTTTCTGAAATTTTGTTTTACCACTTTATGGCACAAAACTAAAATTGGTGGAACAAAAACACAGGGACTGACAGAAAATCCATTAGATAAGAAACCCGTTGCTTCTCGAAGAGGCCAGGCCACCAAACAGATCTCCTTCCCCAAGATTATACCTAAGTGAAACCATCAGGTCGATGCACCTTATCAGCTCACCAAGTCATTTATTAGAAACAGCTCTCCCCAAGACAAAATCTTCCTTGGGTCAAAGATTTGCTCATTTATGTTCTTATTTGGGTATATTATAGATGATATCCCCATACATACAAATTCTATCATTTTTCTTTTTCACATATTATTCATCCCAGATTAAAGAAGCAAAATACCTGTCAGTATTCAGAAAGTACTAAGTGTCCACTTCTAAAACTAGTTTTGTTACTTGGAGGCAAAGTAAGTTCATTTAAAATTATTTATTTGTCTTTCAATTGTTCACAAATAAAACTTTATGGGATGTTTTAGATAAACTAAGTTTGATTCATTGTATGTTTTTATCAAATTATACTAGTAAGACGAGTCATTTTTATGCTTTTATTATATATACAAACCAATATTTTTAAAGTACAGATATACACAAATTCATGTCTTTACACATGTGTAAATTCATGTGTCCAGAATTATTCTTCCAATCTGTCCATAAGGCAGCAAATGTTTATTAAACTCCTTCCATGTGCAAAGCACACAGGTTTTGTGAAAATCAATGGTAAGACAAATATTGCACTCTTGAAGCTGATAGAGACAAACATGCGAAAAACCTACATAATTACGTCAGAATAAAAGAAAACCACAAGAAATGTAGTGTAGGAACTCCAAGGAAGAAATTATTAATTCCACTTTGGGAATCTATTTTATGGTATACAGGCATACCTCACTTTATTTTGATTTCCTTTATTGTGTTTCACAGATAACTGTGGTGTTTTTTTTGTTTGTTTTGTTGTTTTTTTTTTTTTTTTTTTTACAGACTGAAGCTTGCGGCTACCCCATGTTGAGCAAGTCACTCGGTGCTATTTTCCCAGGAGCACTTTTGCTCACTTTGTGTCCACATTTTGGTAATTCTCCTAATATTGCAAGCTTTTGCATTGTTTGTTATGGTGATCTGTGAATCAGTGGTCTTTGACGTTACTATTGTAACACCTAATTGTTTATGGCACCATGTACCACACCCATATAACATAGAAGACAGCGAACTTAATCGTAAATGTTGTGTGTGCTCTGACCACTCTACTGACCTAATGTTCCCCCATCTCTCTCCTTCTCAGGCTACTCTATTCCCTGAGACTCAACAATACCGAAATTATTATTCAAGGAGAGAAAGAGTCGCACATCTCTCACTTTATTTTTAAGTTTATTCATTTATTTAGAGAGAGAGATTGGGAGCAGGAGAGAGGCAGAGAGAGGGGGAGAGAGAGAATCCCAAGCAGGGGCTATACTGTCAACACACAGCCCGACACAGGGCTCAAACTCATGAACCGTAAGATCATGACCTGAGCCAAAATCAAGAGTCGGAGGCTTAACAAACTGAGCCACCCAGGCGCCCCTCTCACTTTAAATCAAAAGCTAGAAACGATGAAGCTTAGTCAGGAAGGCATGTCGAAAGCCAAGAGAGGCAAAAAGCTAGGCCTCTGGAGCCAGTTAGCCAAGTTGTGAATGCAAAGAAAAAGTTCTTGAAGGATATTAAAAGTGCTACTCCAGTGGACATACAAACGATAAGAAAGCATAAAAGCTATGTTGCTGATATGGAGAAAGCTTGAGAGGTCCGGATAGAATATCAAACTGGCCACAACATTCAACGTTCCCTTAAGCCAAAGCCTAATCCAGAACAAGGCACAAACTCTCTTCAATTTTGTGATGGCTGAGAGAGGTGAGGAAGCTGCAGGAGAAAAGTTGGAAGCTGGCAGAGGTTGGCTCATGAGGCTTAAGGAAAGAAGCCGTCTCCATAACATAAAAATGCAAGACGAAGCAGCAGCTGCTTATGGAGAAGCTGCAGCGAGTTATCCAGAAACTCTAGCTAAGATCATTAATGAAGGTGGTTACGCTACACAACAGATTTTCAGTGTAGATGAAACAGCCTTCTAGTAGAAGAAGATGCGATTTCATAGGTAGAGAAGAGAAGCCAATACCTTCTCCTCAGGCTGACCCCCTAACAAGGGGCTGATGCAGCTCGTGACTTGAAGTTGAAGCCAGCGCTTATGGATCATTCCCAAAATCCTAGGGCCCTTAAGAATTATGCTAAATCTACTCTGCCTGTTCTCCATTTAAGGAACAACAAAGCCTGGATGGCTGTACATCTATTTAGAACATGGTTCACTGAATCTTTTAAGCCCCCTATTGAGAACTATTACTCAGGAAAAAAAAAAAAAAAGATTTCTTTCAAAATACTGGTTATTGACAATGCGCCTGACCACGCAAGAGCTCTGATGAAGGTGTGCAGTGAGATTAACGTTGTTCTTATGCCCACTAACACATTCATTCTGCAGCCCAAGGATCAAAGAGTGATATTGACTTTCAAGAATTATTATTTAAGAAATACCTTTCATAAGGCAAAAGCTGCCACAGTCAGTGATTCTTCTGATGGATCTGGGCAAAGAAAATTGAACGCCTTCTGGAAAGCATTCACCATTCTAGACAACATTAAGAACATTTGTGATTCATAAGAAGAGGTTAAATATTAACATTAACAAGAGTTTGGAAGAAGTTGATTCCAAATCTCACGGATGAGTTTCAGGGGTTCAAGACTTCAGTGAGGAAATAACTGCAGAGGTGGTGGAAATAGTGACTAGAATTAGAAGTGGAGCCTGAAGATGTGACTGAATTGCAGCAACCTCCTGATAAAATTTGAATGGATGAGGGGGTGCTTGTTATTGCTTGTTATGGATGAGCAAAGAAAGTCATTTTTTGTTTCTTTGTTTGTTTTTTGAGAGGGGGAGAGGGGCAGAAAAAAAGGGAGAGAGAATACCAAGGAGGCTCCACTCAGCATGGAGCCCCACGTGAGGCTCAATCTCACGACTGTGAGATCATGGCCTGAACCAAAATCAAGGGTTGGACGCTTAACTGACTGAGCCACCCAGGCGCCTGGAAAGTGGTTTCTTGAGATGGCATCCACTTCTAGTAAAGATACTGTGAAGATTCTTAAAATAACAAAGGATTTAGAATATTAGATAAATTTAATTGATAAGAAGTGGCAGGGTTTGAGAAAACTGACTCCCATTTTGAAAGAAGTTCTGTGGATAAAATGCTCTCAAACAGCATCACATGCTAGAGAGAAATCTTTCATGGAAGGAAAAGTCAATCAATGCAGCAAACTTTGTTGTTCCCTTATTTTAAGAACTTGCCACAGACATCCCAATCTTCAGCAACCGCCACCGTGATCAGTCAGCAGCATCAACATCGAGGCAAGAACCTCCACCAGCAAAGTGATGGCTTGCAGAAAGCTCAGAGGATGGTCAGCATTTGTTAGCAATAAAGGATTTTTTATTAAAGAATGCACGTTTTGTTATACACAGTGCTACTGCATACTTAACAGACTGCAGTATAGTATAAACATAACTTTCGCATGCACTGAGAAACCAAAAAAATTATTTGACTCATTTTAATGCAATATTCCCATTACTGTGGCAGTCTAGAACCAAACCCACAATATCTCCAATGTATACCCTCACAATCAAGGATAGGTACAGAAATTGGGGGGGGGGCATGGTGGGAGGCTTTTCAGCCTCAAGGAAAGTACCAACAATGGTGAGAAGCAAGAGCATACACAAGAGACATGGAGATTGGCAAGTACTCCACTTTGGCTAGAGTCCATGTCTGAGATGTGACTGGCAGGGGATGTCTGTCCAGGATGAGGGGAGACTGTGAACACCACGTTAAGGTGCTTGGATTCTATTTTGTAAGCAAAGGAGAAAGACTGAAAGTTTCTGCAAAAGGAAAACCACATAATTCAACCTTTGTTTGGGAAGCTAACTACATAACAGGTGAAGAATAGACCAAAAACATGAATTCTGGAGTCACAGAGAATAGTTCAGAGAATATTTTAACGTTCTTGGGGGAAAATACAACTTCCTGAACAAAAAGGCTGGCAGCAGGAATGGAAAGGGAAGCAACAAACATTTTGGAGAGCCGAGCTGAATAGAAAGTTGTGACTGAGCAGACACTGTAAGTAGGTTAAAGGTTATAACAATAGAAAAGTAATAGTATACATGTTGGTATTGGTTTACTTTATTTCAAAAGTCAAAGTCAAATGTAGACAGTATGCTTTCCCACAAAACCCAGATGTTCCCTAAGAATCTTTCCAGGTGCTACTTCAGGCAGCCAGCGCTTAGGAACAACTGATTGGTAAACACAAAATTGAAGCAATTTGCCATCTCCACTCAAAGCTCTATCTTTGCCAAGAGTTGGGGGCGGGGGGTGGGGGGCCACAGGGGTAACATATCACAAAAGTACATTGAAAGAAAGGCACAGATATCTATTAATATCAAACATTGTTCATTTTCAGGGTGAAGAAAGCTAGCTATAGATCCCTGGAACAGCAACAGTAGAATTTGACATCCCTTCGGGAGAATATTAAGTGAAATGAGGACTTTGAAGTGGGAAGCGGTTGGCATTAGAGACAGTCTACCTTAATATCCCTTTAAAAACTCAGACACTGGAATTAGGGCCTAGGTTTTCAAATGGCATTGCCAATCATAAGATTTCCTCAAATCAAAGCACGTTTACATTGTATTTCAAGGTCTCACTTCCAGTGCCAATGACTTATCAAGCTCTGAGTGACATCCCAGGTCATCTAAACCAGGGATTCAACCATCCAAGAAATGATGCTTTCTCAGAGTACTGGTGGCATTGCCAAAGGTCACAGAGGCAGTGTCAGAAACACAACGTAAGCCTGGGGATTTCCCAGACTTCACTGACATATTCCACAAGGAAAGAAGAAGCCACATAAATGACATTCAAGTGACAAAATGACGTCAGTGAAACAAAGAAATTAAAACCATTTAATTTAAACTGTGAGACATATCTTAGGTTGAAAATCAATCATCTTTCAGCTAGTATACTTCAAACTTCTCTCCAAAAACATTTTTTAAATTCACCAATTCAAATTACCAATTAGGAGAAACATTCACTACCCACTTAATATTGATTATGCCTCCTTTTCCCAATGCCTACAAAGAGGCTTTGGATGAAACCTCTAACATAAAATCAATTGCAATCAGCTTTGTAGTGTTTCTGCTTCCACAATTAATTTGAACATTGAGATAGCAAGGTAATAAGCTCTGTCCAAACTCTCTCTCATTCTTTGCTTTATGGCTGGGAAACATGAAAACCTATTGAAGACATTAAAGAAGAATGATTGAGCTTTCAATTACCTAGAAAGCCACAAATAATGTGATCTTCCCTTTACAGGAGTACATTTAGATAAAAAAAGATTGTTAAGAATGCCCACAACATCATACACACAGAGATGACACAAAATATAAAGTTCTGTGGGCACTGAGAAGCAAATTTCTCAAAATGACTCTAAAACCACTAATATACTAACTAACGCTGAGAAACATGTTAGTTTCGATCAGGTATGACAATTATAACCATATCTGGTTCTCTGCACTCTCTTGACAATTGAGATATTCTTAATATATATATATACATCCTTAATATATATTAAGGATGTATATATATATATATTTGCAGAGAGAGAGCAACTAATTAGCCAAGTAGAAAATATTGACTTTTACAGTTACGTCACAACGCAGTTAGTCAGAATACTGTGCTGACATTTTCAATATCTAAACAATTATTTTATTTACACAGAATTCTGAAGAGCATATTTGTCGTGAAAGGAAACCCTGGAATCTATTATTGAAAAGCAAGCAAGTTAAGCAGTGACTTCATTATTAAGAAAGCAGGGGATGGAAATGACAGAGCTTGCAGTCGGTTCTCAACTCCAATGGTATGTATGAATGTCACATAGTCAATTCAATTAATTTCCCTCTACTTTTCATTTACCAGGTCCATCACCTTTGTCCAGCATTTAACTTTCATCTCACGCTGCCTGCTGATTTCTAGTTAAAAAGCCCTCTCATTACTTAATTTCCCACAGCTTCATTAGGTAACTCAGCAGCAGAAAAAGGTAAGAATCGATACTTGGAAGTCAAACACCAAATTGTTAAGGTTTATGGCACTCATCTGAACTGTTTCTACCCACAGCTCTCACCAACAGGGAACAGAAACGGCACAGAGGAACTGTACTCCCCTTTGTGATGGTATTGATATCATCTACTATAATTGTGTCTCTCAGCTTTGTCCTTTCTCTTTAGTTCCCAACACATCAATACTGATAGGAAAGAATCCCACCCTTAAAGCCTAAAATGAGTAACTTATGGAAGAATGCCAGAGTATGTCTAGTGGACAGAAGCATGCACCTAAGAACCAGACATATATGGACTGGGAACTCAACCTCACCACCTCCTTGATGTGCGACTTAGGCCAAATTATTTAAACCTTCTTTGAACCTCAATCTCCTCACCTATAAAATAGGACATAAATCTCCTGTTTTATAGAAATTGTGAGGACTGAGTGAATCAGTATATGTTAAGTGTTTTCTACATTGTCTCGCATACATTTTGACTTTAAATAAAATATATAGCATGTTTCTTGACTTCATTACTTTAGCTTATAATTGAATAGTTGTACGGTCTAACAGATAGAAATGCTTCCCAGGGACTATCAATGATACTTTGCTTCTTCGGTGTTTCACAAATTTAACTGATAATTCCCTCAGTGCTTGGAGTTTTATTCTTTATAGACTAAAATTGACAAAAGGTCTCATAATTCGAACAAGAATACGCAAGAACTAATGTCTCTGGCTGAAGAGGCTATAAACATTGATGGTTGTAATACATTTGAAAACACTAAGGTATTGTAAGTCAGGCCGTGAACATTGGCCCTTGGGACAAGGCACCTTTTAAATATATCTCACTTTATTATTGGCAATAAAAACCTTCTCCGCCATCAGCCTGAATTATCATCTAGTTGGATCCGTTTTATCACATGTAAGACACGAAAGAGTTGTCTAAATGCCAGCCCACTGATTTTGTGGGTGGGATACAAGAATATGCTTTCCTTCTAAAACTTTGTTGTTAAACACTACTTCCAATCTGTCAAATCCCATTGGGGCCACGTGTCTCACTGTGTGTGTTGTTGTGTGGTGTTGGGAGCCATGGGGTAGAATCTGTAGGAACTTCCTATGCATTTCCAAATCCACACTCTTGTGACCACTTTTACTCTGTACCTCCCCCACACTGCATTTCACGTTTCTATGACTTCCCATACTGATTATAAATTTGTCCAAAATACAGGTGCCCTCTCTTCTGTGTTGCTTGTATGCCACCTCGTAACGTATTCATAAAAAACTTAGCTAAGACTAACAACTACTAAGTGCATTTCTTGTGACAGGCACATTCCTGGGCACTTTGTAGACTTTATTTCATTTACCTCTCCAAGAAGACTATAAATCTAGTTTTAAAATCATTTCTGTATTACTGATTAGGAAATTAAATTCTAGAAGTTGAAATAAGATACCCAAAATAACGTTCCAAAAAGGGATAAAACTGGGATTTAAAGACATCTGTCTGGCTCCTAATTCCACTTTCTTGCTGCTATACTCTGCTGCCCCAAATTCTCATTAATCTTTAAATGCAACTTTCTCATGGGAATAAAAGTATTTAGAAAGGTGCAGCCAGTAGTTTAGACTTGACTCTGCTCACTTAAAGAGGAATAGGGGGGAATAATGAAAATAAGCTATTAAAATCCCCTTGAGAAGATAGCTTACTAATAACTTCAGTCCTAGAAAACTATCCTCAGGAGAAAAAAAAAACATAACTGCTGTCAAGTGTTCGTGAATAAGAATACTCATTAGCGTTATTGTGAATAGTAACTTTTTGAAATAAATTTTGGAAAATAAGAGAGAAGTCAAATAAATAGTGTGTGCATAAAATAGGCTAGAGACACAGAGGGTTATTTTTTCAAAAACGAATGACAGCAATATATACATGATATAATACAAAAAATACAGAAGATAAATTATGTAGAATATAGTATGATCCCATTATATAATGTGAGCATACACACACACACACACACACACACTCAAGGGAAAGAGAGGGACTGTAAGTATGGCGTTATAAATGGGAAAGAAGTGAACTAAATGTTCATAGTTTGGGGCGCCTGGGTGGCTCAGTTGGTTAAGCGTCTGACTTCAGCTCAGGTCATGATCTCACGGTTTGCGAGTTCTAGCCCCGTTTTGGGCTCTATGTGACAGCTCAGAGCCTGAAGCCTGCTTCAGATTTTGGGTCTCCCTTTCTCTCTGCCCCTCCCCCACTCATTCTCTCTCTCTCCCTCTCTCTCTCTCTCTCTCTCTCTCTCTTTCAAAAATAAAACATTAAAACAATTTTAACATTCATAGTTGGATGGAATATGAGCGATTTTTATTTTGTTTGGATATCCATTTGTAATTCTGAGTACTTAACTAGTATGAAAAGCAGTATTTTAACGCACATAGATGCAACAACTTATTTAACCCTCAAAACAAATACAAGTCACAGGGGCTATTATTCTCCCCACTTTACAGATGAGGAAATTAAGGAACAGAGTCATTAAGTAACTTTCCAACGTTTCACAGCCAGTAGTGGTAGAACTGGTCTAGTTCCACACCCATGCTCTTCAAGGCTAAGTAAAACTGGCTCTAATAAGCAAATGTTATTATTATAAAACAGGCTAACAACTGCATAAAACCCCTTTGAGAGGGATTGTTTTTCTTCCCTGTCTTGAGTGAAACAAGTAGGGAGGCTTCTGCCTGTTCTGCCACAAAAAGGTATGTAAAAGAGCACAGACGTTTACACCCTTTTCCTTGGGGCCCTGCTTTGTGAATTGCGTCCAGACTCACATTCTCCACATCCCAGGGCTGTTTTAGAACATCGCAGGCCCCAAATATTAAAAAATACAAAGGGCAGACCAAAACATTGGTGGAACAACCACATGAGTAAGGCTTTTGTCTGCTAAGATATACCTGGACACCTTGCACATTGAGACTTTAAGATCACAGTACAAATGCCCCAGTACAAATATTCCTGAAACTCTGGGGCTAAGCCAAACCCAAATAGGGCTGAAAAAACCATCGTGGGGTCACTACAATTTTGAACCACAGGACTTCAGGAACTACAGAGCCAGAAGAATAGGATGCTATGCCCATACCACACTTGGCCCTCAGTTTACCTATTATTAACAGCATAACAGGCGTTCTACTTCCCCTAGCATATAGTAACATTATCAGTTAACAATTAACTTCAAACTTCTTGTCTTTTTTGAAAAGGGTAGAATATGTCTAAAAGATAAACCAACAGGGACTGGGGTATAAACCCCAATTGCTGTGTTTGAACTCTTTCCTCTTTTGCCATAGATAATAAGAACAGCGAATGCACCTACTTCAACCAAACTGGGCCAATCCCCGCTGGACCAAGCAGATTTTCTCTCTTGCAATACGAATTTGCTTTCCCAGGTGGTCTGGAACTGGAACTGTAACATGTAAACTTGCAAAGTATATGCTACCAGTGGATGGAGAAACAGAAAAACAAAGTCTTCAAAGTAAGAGAATAAGGAAGAAGCGGAAAGAAACACATGAAAAAGTGAAGAAAGCAAAAAGCATACAGAATTTCAATTATCTTCTTGTTTCATGCACAATACACTTGCAAACTGTCACAGCCTCTCATGGATTCTGAAACCACACGGCCCCACTTATTCTAAGCAGAGAAGCAAGACCACAAAAGTGCTGAACCGGACACTGTCATTTCTAATGTGTCATTTCTAATAGTGACAGTCCAACAGCAACAAACTTTTTCCTTTGTATAATCTTTTACAAAAGGCCTCTGAACAGTGAGGTGTATGTAAGTAACACATGTTTAACAATGGGCTCTCCAAAAAAAAACCAAAAAACAAAAAACTAGATGCATAAATGTGTGTATGCATGTGTGTATTTATATAATTTGTTATAAACTTACCGACATATAGTATGTGTAGCTGAGCACACAACTTCTAAATAATAATAATAATAATAATAATAATAATATTTTTACTTAAATTCCATAAGGCCAATTGATTCCCACAGAAGGTCTTAAGTACAGACAACAACAAAATCATAAATCAAGCCCTGATCTTGACTTTCAGTATTTGCCAGTTTCCATGGTGTAAATATTCGCCATGGCCAACTTCAGTCTACCAATAGGACGTCACTGAACAGGACTGAAGAGATGAGCAGTAGCACAAGATTGCATAATATTTTCACCACGCGGATTAAAAAGAGCATAGATGTCATGAAAGAGTAAACAGTGAACTATAGTAAAACAATTAGGAAGTGACAACTTTTGACTATGCCTTTATTTTAAAATATAATGCATTAATTTTAGGTTTATATCATTTAATTTTTAATAACCACTATATTTAACAACTGGTGGACAAATTCCTGTCCCAATCCCATTTAAGTCTGGTCCAGCACACCCCTGAAAAGTTATCTCCTCGCACCTGTGTAGGGCAGGGATTGCTAATCCGTATAAAATGACTACAGTCACAGTCATTTCCTCATCAAACAGGTAAACATTTTAATGTGTATCATCAGCACATGGTAAACTTGTTAAAAGCCCAGATTCCTGGGCCCTAGTCCCAGAGATTTTGATTGAGTAGATCTGGTGTGGGTACCTAGAAATCTGTATTTTAACAGGCACGCAGCCCTCTCCATGCCAGCTGATTTATTCAGAGAATGACAGCATCCAGCATTGATGGACTACATATTCTGTGCCAGACTCAGGATACATGGATTATTCAAGAAACAAAACTTGTCCTCAAGGTGAATGCAGAGACCAAGAATTAACAACATAACTATGATACTAGTACATACCAGCTGCTTTGGGAAAACAGCAAAACCCAGTTGGGGAGAGGAGTCGTGAGAGAGATGTTTGACCTGAGTCTTGAAGAAAAGAGCACAAGCTAATCAAAAAGACAAGGGGGAAGAAGGGAGGAAGGGCTATTCAAGGCAGAGAGAGTGGCATTCAGCATAGCCCCATAGGCAAAGAGGAAGTCAGTTCACTGGCAAAACGGCACGTGCTATGGGACTGTACCACTTATTCGTGTATTGCAGCCACATTTATCTGTCACCAGTTCTAGCATATGGTAAACACATACTGGTTGGACTATATTCAGTCACAGAGTTCATGCGAGAAGTGGTGGTAGATTAGGCAAAAGAGTCATGGCCAGGTCAGATAGGACCTCACGGAATATCTAGCACAAAGTAGGGGCTCACATTTTGTATCCTTCCCTCAACCTGAGTAGTTAAAATTGGTTGTATCACCATTATAAAATTATTGCTGTGAAAGAATTTACATGTGATGGCTAACCCACAAAGTCTAGAAATACAGAATGTTCTCCCTGTTTTTTTTTTCATTGATAAGCTAACTTCTCAGAGAAAATGACCAAAATTATGTGTTGGAAACAGTTCACTAAACCAAAGGCCCAGGGAAACAGGTGATTACTGCATATTATTTTTCCCACTGGTTTTTACCTCATTCTAATTAATCCGTTTTCAGAATACAATGGGAATGTTGTAAATGTTATTTTATGTGTGTAAGGTTGTATCATTTCAGCTATAGACATTTTAATTAGGTAACCCAATTAACTTAAAAAAAATCTATGAATTAACATAATGAGAAAAATGAATGCTGGCAGAACTAAACAGTGGATAGAAGGGAAGTCATAGGGTAGGAGCTTGTCTCTACATAAACACAGCTAGAAAAAAGCACTCATCACGTTACACACCAAGTTTGTAGCCATCCCAAAACCTCCACGCTATACTACTGTCCCTTCTGTAATGCAAGCCTTGCCCATTCTTCTCGTCTCCCCTCAAGCCCCATCTTCTCTTTGTAATATGTTCCAAGCACTCCACTCCACTATGGTCTCTTCCCTCTCTGTGCACGAACCACATCTTTGGATTTAGTCCGACGTCATCACATATTACGTAATACTTCTCTCCCAACCAGACTTTACATTTTCAGAGAACTTCTCTTACATTTCTCCTGGAGCAGAGCATAATTCTTGACATACAAAAGACATTAAACAGTTGGTGAGGGAATAGACTAATTGATTTCCGTGAATTATATTTAGCTTCAAGCTTCAATTGTTAATTTTCTCACCTCCCCCAAAATGAAGATGAAAATGTCATAAAGATTTTTTTAAAGGCCTTCGACTGGGGACAATGAAAGGAGGTTATTAAAAAGGATTCTATTCCTGAGTTGCTTTCGGAGTGTCAGCAAATCATCAGAGGTCTCTAACATAGAAAGCAAGGGAATTCCCTACTCTGCTCGTCCAGAGTAAGACTGAGAGACCTCCAGTTGAGCCTCGTTGCTAAGTGAAATTCCCCCCACACATCCTAGAATATACGCTCTTTATACTTTCATCAAAGAAGAAAGAGAAAGAGAGAGCAGGTATCCCAAGACTGCCTCTATCCCTGTCTTCTTTACTAATTGACTGCAGAACAAAAGAGGAATATTTACAGAATTCCATACTGAAACATATAGAAAACATTTATTCAGTAAATACTATTTCCAATTTCAAAATAGTTAATGTTGTTTTAACACTTCCTTTTGTGTCACAAATTGTGTGAGCACTTTTCAGACATCATGTTACGAAGCTCTGATAACATTCTATATAAGATAAATACCACAATTATCCTCATTTTAGAGATGAAGGAGCTCAGATTAAGAACTCCAAAGGAACATGACTGAGACACAAAGCCAGAATCCGTAACCAGGTCTCTTATGCCAAAGCCCGGAGGACACCATCTATGTTTACAAGATTCAATTCTCAACAATGTAAGTACTATAAGTACTTGGGTTCTATTTCAGGACTTTTTTTTTTTCTTTTGAAAACTTAAAAACAAAAAACAAGACACCAAATCAATGATACGGAAAAAAGGCTGGAACAAGGATGTCCAGGGTCTGAGGTATCAAGCTTAAACAAACTGGGTTAAAGCCAATTAATTACAAGATTCCAGGCACACCCAACACACACACACAAAAAGAGTGGTTAAATGTGGATCCCACTGGTAGAAAGACCAGTGAAGGTACAATTTCCCCATCAGTCCTAAAGAGCTTTTGGGAAACTCAGATTTAATTTATAACATTTTTATATTCATGCCAGATACAGGCCACATGTCATTCAGGCTTTGCAGGATGTTCAGCAGAGAAGAACTCTAGAAAACACACTTATTGTAGGACTTTTGGCTATGTATGATGTGTATATACTAATGACTTCCCTCGAGCATCCAATGCCAGCTTCAGGGAAAAGAAAAAGGCCTAGAAATTAATGCCTGAAAAGTGTTTTCCATATAGTTTCACCTGTTCAGTTGACAGGAAGAAATCTCAGGCAACCCTTAAGCAATAAACATAATAAGGCAAGAGCCCCACCTTAGCTATCACTATCAGCATTAGTTATCTCCACAGTTGTGAGGTCAGCCTTAAGAGGAAGCAAGCAATCATGGGATACAGTTTCAGGGATAGCCGAAAGCCTCGCCCCTAATTAACACCTCAATTAAGGTTGCAGGTGCTTGAATTTCCACAAAAAAGAAAATCCATCCCTTGGGCTTTAGACTTAGTCCTGTGAAAATGCAAAATAATGTACGACTGGGGTGACAGCATTTTAAGTTTCCGGGTTTATTTACATCCAAGATTCCCCTTGTTTGTTACATTCTCTCACCGCAAGTTTTGCTAAGGAAAAGAATTGGAGGGGGGCGGGGAATTTGAAGCACTGAAAACAATCCTGAGGCCAAAGTGGGCAAAAGGGAAGAGAGTTTTCCACTGAGAGAGACCCAAGTATGCAAACAAGAAAGTGGGCTCCAGAGTCAATATTATGCAAATTCTCCCTCTCCTGGTGCCGTTATCAATTTAGTATACAGTCCGCCTATCTCCTTCTCAAAATCTTCTGCGAAACAGCAATTATGCTGCTTTGTTTACAGGAAAACTGACCCGAGCAACGTCAGGCAAAGGAGTTGAAATTTACAGTCCTTGGGCAGAGTGTCAGTTGTTACAAGCACTCAAAACTGTGTCTACTTGCAGGCAGAAAGTCGTGACTTCCCAGATTTCAGGTACGGCACAGATTCGTCTGCAAACAGGGCTGGAGCCCAAATCTCTACCTAACAGGCACGAGGCAAGAAGCCCGGAAGGGTGGGGGGAAGCAAGCTGGATGGCTCCAGGAAGTGGGTGGGGAGGCAGCTGCCGGGTTTGGTGCCAACTGTGGCACTAGCAGGTTCGCACACGCCTAGCGGAGGGAGTCCCGGGCCACCGCGCGCAGCGGTCGCAAGCGCTTTTGGCAATGCTGTCCCCCTTCGACTCCCGTCATCACCCAACCCAACAGCTCGGGTCTGGGACGTAAAAAGGGCTTGCAAAGTGGGCGGCGGCCGGCGTTCCCGCCGCTGAGTCACAGCCCAGCCAACTTTTACTTTTACAGCATTTCCCAGAAAGAAAACGAAAAGTCTCAGTTCCGTAGCCCACCACTCGCTTCTCGTTCCCGCTCTCCGCCCCGTGTCACTGGAGCCGGGGGTGACTCGGACCCACAGCTGGGGTGCTTCCCACTCGTCGCGCAACTTCTCACCCCAGCAAAGCCTCGGGGTGCCCCGAGCGCTTCGCAAGCGCTACCCACCCGGCAAACGGGAGAGCAGGTGGAGGGAGGGGAAGGGCTAGCCTCCTCACCTGCAGGACACCGACACCTCCACCCGCGTGGCCGGGATGGCCGCGCTCAGCTGGTTCAAGTCCCCGATGCCCGCAGTGCTGGTGTAGCGGCTGTCCATCTTGAGTGGAGGCGCCGCGGACTTGTCCGGCGCCCACATGCAGAGCTCGGGCAGACTGAGGGCTCCGAGCCCAGCTCCCGACAGCCGGGGATGGGGGTTGAGGGTGGAGGCAGAGGAAGGAGGGCGGAGGCAGCTCGCGGGAAGGGGGAGGGAAGGGGAGGCGGACCCGCGCAGAGCCGCGAGGGAACCGCGAGCCAGTCCTGACCCAGGCCGAGGCTGCCGGGGAAGTGGCGCACGGGGCTCCGGGCTTCCCTGCCCCCTCCTTGCAGGCAGCAGCCCCAGCAAGGGACACTCCGTGATCCTTTCCACGCTCTGGGTGTCAGGCTCTGAGCAGCCAGCGGGCCACCCGGCGAGGGGGGGAGGGGGGGGGGGATGGGCAAGAGACCCAGACCTCAACCGTCTAGGAGCGCAAGCCCCGGCCGGCTGGGCGTGCGGCTGGGGTTGTCTCCGCCTCTACACACCCACTCCCGCCTCCTGGGCCGCGACTCCCTCCTCCTGTCAATCAGGTGTGGACGGGAATGTCACGCAGTTCGCCTGCCTGAGCTGGAAGCTGGAGGTGTGGGCGCCTCTGCCCGCTCCTAACCCCCCCCCCCCCACCGTAGGTCCACCCCTCCCCACCCCGCGCTGGTCCTCACCGCACCCTCAAAACCCATGGAGGTCCTTGCCCTCGGGCCGAAGAACCGGTCCGAGCTTCTGAACTGCCCACCCTCGGCCCCTTGAGGGTTGAGGACAATGGGGCAGAAGGACGATCTCCAACGTTCTATACGCGGTGCTAAAGTGACATATCAATATCTGGGACAAGGCGGGAACAGGGTGGACTCTAATGTGGGGAGAAAAACTATTTGGGATTTAAGGGGGCCATCTGGTTTCCCTCTTCCCTCAATTCCTCGGAACATGGGGGTCTAATAGGGACAGTCCTTATAGCCAGGGCCCTGCTGCGGCCCCTCGTTCCCAAATGCATGAAAAGTTCTGCCCTGAAACCTGGAGGTCACTACTATCTAATGCAACTCCCTCACCCCGACTCCCACCCAGTAAGACCCGAATGACACTGGACGGACGCTAGCACAGAGGAGCCGGAGTGAGCGCCGCATTTGGGAAACTGGATTCTGGGGCAGCCGTGCTGGTGCCAGAATGCCGAAGCGGACAAAGCCTGGGGAGGTACCCGAGGCTCCCCTCCATTGCCATGACCTCATTGGCTGCACCTTCCCTCCGGCCTCACCCGTGCGCCTACGGGTCCCCGAGCGCTCGCCACCAGGGGGCGACGGAGAGCTGGACGCGGCTTTAGGTAAAGAAGCTGGGAGCGTCGGCTGGTTGGCCGCCTTCTCAACGCGCCAAGCACGGAGTTTCCAGCTGGCAGGACTAACTCAGAAAGGAACTGTTTTCATGGTTCAGAACCAGCCATACGTTGTAACATTTTAATCCACTTGGAGCCACCTGCCCGGAGAATCTGTACAGTTGCCCGTGAGGATGTGTAGGCGTAGTCTTGCCTCTCTCCCCCCTGTCAAGATCCTTCCTGCGCTTCAGTCTTGGTTTCCTTTCCTCATCTCCCAGCCCACCCCTTTTCATCCCTTAAATCCAGAGGTTCTCTGATTCTCTTTTCCCATCACAGATTAACCTGTGGTTTATTACTATTTTGGAAATGTCCTAAAACTCCAGACATTTCTCTTATGCTGCCCAAAATTAATTTGGAGGACGAGACCTAGGTGAATTTTTTTAAGGTAACCAGACTTATCTCACAGAAGCCAACAGAAGAAATAAAAGTTTAGAACTTTAAAATAGTACCCAGCCCGTAGATCCTTTACTTCTTAATTTTTCCCACTTTATTGACCTATAATTGATATATAATAAATTGCACATATTTAAAGTGTACCATTTAATAAATTTCAATACATATATACTCCTGTAAATCCATCACCACAATCAAAATAACGAGCCATTCCATGACCCCAAAAGTTTTCTCATGTCTCCTTTGTAATCAGTCCCTCCTTTCACCACTAAAAACAACCCTCCCGGCAACCACTGGTCTTCTTTATATCACTATGGATGTTTGCATTTCTATAATTATATATATATATATATATATATATATATATATATATAATTGTATACATATATATGTATTGTATGTATATGTATATGTATTGTATATGTATATATATAATTGTATATATGTACAATTGTAATTGTATATGTATAATTATATATATATACAATTGTATATACAATTGTATATAATTGTATATGGAGATATATATATCCATATATATATGGAATCATATAACCTGTACTCTTTTTTGTGTGACTTTTTCCATTAAGCAAAATTCTTTTGAGATTTATCCACCTTGTTGAGTGCATCAATAGAGCATTTCTTTTTTATTGTCCACTAGTATTTCACAGTATAGATGTGCCACAAATTGTTTACCCATTCACATGTTAGTGGACATTTTAGTTTTTTCCAGGTTTGGGCTATAACAAACAAAACCGCCATGAACATTTATGTATAAGTCTTTATGTGGGCATATGCTTTCATTAGTTTTGAGGAAAAAAAACTTAGAAGTGAAATACCTGGGTCATAAGGAATGTGAATGTTTAACTTTTTAAGAAACTACTAAACTGTTTTCCAAAATAGTTTTACTATTTTCCTTTCCCACAACATTATATGAGTGGATAACATTATTAGTCTTCTGATCCATGAACATTATATGAGTTCCAGTTGCTTCATAACCTTATCAATACATATTATTGTTATTGTCTTAAATTTTAGTCAATCCAATAGGTGTCTTAGAGTGGGTTAATGACTACTGATGTTGTAATTATGGACCTCGTTGTGGAGTAATCACTAGTGATGAGAATATTTTTCTGTGCTTATTTGCTATCTGTATATCTTTTTTGGTAAAGTGTCTATTCAAATCTTTCGCAATTTTTTTTTTATTTATTAGAAAAAGAGAGAGAAAGAGAAAGAGAATACACGCATGCGAGTACACGGGGGAGAGGCAGAGAGACAGGGAGAGAGAGAGATCCCAAGCAGGCTCCACACTGTAAGCTCAGAGCCTCCTGATGTGGGGCTCAAACTAAGGATCCCTTAGATCTTGACCTGAGTCAAAATCAAGAATCAGTCGCTTAACGGCTGAACAACCCAGGCACCCCTGCTCATTTTTATTGCATTATTAGTTGTATTATTCCTGAGTTTTGAGAGTTCTTTATATATTTTCTATACAATTTACAAAATAACTTCTGCCAGTCTGTGGCTTGTATTTTTTTTTTTTTAATTTTTAATGTTTATTTGTATTTGAGAGAGAGAGAACACACACCTACGAGCAGGGGAGGGGCAGACAGAGACACAGAATGCAAAGCAGGCTCCAGGCTCCGAGCTGTCAGCACAGAGCCCCACACAGGGCTCAAACCCACATACTGTGAGATCATGACCCGAGCCAAAGTCAGATGCTCAACCCACTGAGTCACCCAGGCCCCCGGCCTGTATTTTCATTTTAACGGTCTGTCAAAGAGCAGAAGTTCCTAATGTTGATGAATCCAGTTATTCAACTTTATTCTAATACTGATTATAATGTTGGTGTCGAATTAAAGAAATCTTTACCTAATCTAAGGCAAAAATTATCTTCTATGTTTTCTTCTAGAAATTTTGTATTTTCAGGCTTTCCATTTAGACCCATGATTAATTTGAGTTTTTTAAATCAAAGTTCTCTTTTTTGCACATCAACATCAAATTTTTCTAGCACCATCATTAAAAAGATCAACCTTTCTCCATTGACTCATCTTTGTACTTTTGTCAAAAATCAATTCTCCATGAGTCCGTTTTTTAGTCTATCCTATTCCATTGATCTGTTTGTTTTTCTTTAAACAAATACCACAGTCTTAATTACTGCAGCTTTGCTAATAACTCTTGAAAGCAGGTAGTGATCATTTTAAAAATTCTTTTGTCGGGGCACCTGGGTGGCTCAGTGGGTTGGGCATCCAACTTCGGCTCAGGTCATGATCTCCCAGTTCGTGGGTTTGAGCCCCGCATCAGGCTCTGTGCTGACAGCTCAGAGCCTGGAGCCTGCTTTGGATTCTGTGTCTCCCTCTCTCTCTCTGCCCCTTCCCTGCTTGCTCTCTCTCTCTCTCTCTCTCTCTCTCTCTCAAAAATAAATAACCATTAAAAAAATTTAAAAAATAATAATAAAAATTCTTTTGTCATTTTGGATTCTTTGAATTTCCATGTAAATTTTAGAATCAGCCTAGTAATGTCTACCAAAAAGAATTTTTATCAAGATTTTGATTGCAATTCCATTGATTCTATAGACCACTTAAAGAAGAGTGGATAACATTAGTCTCCTGATCCATGACCATTATATATCTTCCATTTATTTAGGTCTTCTTTAATGTCTATCAGCAATGGACTGGTACCCTTAAAGGAGAAACATTTGGAGACAGCCACATAGGGGAGAAAGCCATGTGAAGACAGAGACAGAGATTGGAATTATACTGCACAAACCAAGGAATGCCAAGGATTGTTGGTAACTACCAGAAGCTAGAAAAGTCAGGGAGGCAATCTTACCTAGAGCCTTTGGGGACAGCATGGCCCTCCCAGCACCTTGTATCCAAAAACCATGAGAGAATACATTTCTGTTGTTTTAAGCCAACCATTTTGTGGTAATTTGTTACAGCAGTCCTAAGAAAACTAATGCATGATATTAACACTAATTATTTCCGTTTTTCTGATTTTTTTCAAGTTTGGTACTTTAAATCCATCATATTGAGGTAAGCTTTAAATGATAAAACGTTTCAAATATATTCAAAGTCTTTGTTAATATGGTCAACACGGTACATAAAGAACTACAGTTTTTAAAAATAATTGTAATAACCTAATAAATATCGTGAATCATGGCATGTTTATTTCCTTTAACTTTTATTTTTGAGAAATTTTAATATAAATTTTATATTTATTGACATGTATTTAAATAATATGAATGATTTTAGAATTGCTAAAAGTCAAAGGTAAATTTCATTTACTAAAACTGTTAAGGAGCCATTATTCACCAAGTCAGGGATTCAGAAAATATTAGTTGAATGTTTACTATGTGCTAGGCACTGAGCTAGATCTTAAAGGTAAAGCTCCTTCTGCCAAGGAGATGCATGATGACTGTATAGATATAAAAAGATAAAAATAAAAGTAATAAAAAATAACAATAATAAATCAAAATAAATTTTAAAAAATGTAAGGGCGCCTGGGTAGCTCAGTTGGTTAAGTGTCTGACTCTTGGTCTTAGTTCAGGTCTTGATCTCAGGGTCATGAGATCAAGCCCCACAATGGGCTCAACGCTGGGCATTAAGCCTGCTTTTAAAAAAATAAATAAATCAGCTAGCCTAAAAGAGCATATCCTCATAATAATAGGACAAAGTGCATTTACCTCATCTAGCAAATGGTGTTTTGGTGCAGAAGTCCAAAACAAACTAGACTGAGCAGTTCTTCAGACTATAGCTATAGCAATAGAAAATTTGCTCTACTGGACCCAACAACTATTTCACACCAGGATAAGTCAGAAATAACAGCATTACCATATTTTCATCTTCAAAATGTCCTTGGTAGGGGCACCTGGGTGGCTCAGTAGGTTGAGCTTCCAACTCTTGATTTCAGCTCAGGTCATTATTCCAGGGGTGTGGGATTGAGTCCCCCATCAGGCTCCACGGTAAGTGTGGAGCTTGCTTAAGATTCTCCTCTCTCTGCTCTCTCTCTCTGCCCCTCTCCCTGCTTATGCTCTTTCTCTCTTGCTCTCTAAAAATTAAAATAATAATAATAATAATGCCCTTGAGAAATTGAAGAAAATAGCTATGTCATTACTTAACCTATGAGGATATGCAGATAGCTGTATAATCACTGGGCCACATGACCTGCTCTGTGACAATACAGCTTATCAAATAAACATATAAGAGCAAAGAATTGACTGTTTAATTACGGAAAAATGGCAGCTCAAGGAAGACTTTATGATGAGTGGCCAAAATATGTTCTCTGAATATCTACCTTTTCTGTGACCTGCTAACCATTTGAAGATGATTTACTCAAACTGGTCAAATCTGCAGATAACTCAATCATTCCAGACATTAAAACAATATTACCAACTTTAACTTGAAGTTACCTTGTGACTAAAAACGATCAATTATCTCACCAATTTTATAAACACCACCCTTTTACTGGTTAAAGCACTTAGAAGAATATCACTTTTAAAATCTTACAAATAATAGAAAATTAAGATAGGTCTTGAGTAAGTATCCAGGAACATTAAACCCAATATTTCAATTAAGTAATGCCTTTATAAAGGATCTTGGATAATTATTTAGGTAAACCTATTCTCAAACAAGATTGTCCCCCTGTGTTTGATAAATAAATTTTACACTCGAGAGAACACTTAGAATATAGGATGCTTTCAATTCAGAATTTTACACTTAATATTCAAACATATGGAAGAACATACTTCAAATTGTGTATTGAAAGTCTCATGTTGGTTTGGATAGTATTTGCTTTTCTATTATCACACAGTCATTTGACTCATCCACTGCCTGTTCCATAAAGAGATGCCCTAAACTTGGGGTGAGGGAGGGGTGTGTCAAGAAAGTGATCAAACGACTGAATCTTCTATTTTTTAAATGATAGCATTTCAGTTATTTATTGCCGTGTAACAAGCCAATCCCAAACTCAACCACTCAAAACAACAGTGCTTGTATTAATTTTCATGATTCTGTGGGTCAGAAATTAGCATAGGCCTCCACCAGGCAATTCTGCCCCATGTAGTGTCAGTTTGAGTCATGCACATAGACTGCATTTAGCTAGAGGCTGGCTGGGCTGCAAAATACAAGAAGCCTTCATTTCCACGTCTGGCAGCTCAGTGCCCTTCCTCCACGTGGCTGCTCCGTGGTTTCTCCTCATTCAGTCTAGTCTAGCCCCAACTGCACAGCATGGTGACTGGCTTTCCTACAGCCAAAGTGGAAGCTGCCAGAGCCTAAAAGGCTAGGCCTGGAACAGGCGCAGTATTGCTTCCACTGATTTCTATTTGTCAAAGCAAGTCATGAGGCCAGCCCAGATTCAAAGGGACCAGAGGAGGTGGCTGAGTGACATAAAAGGTGGAGCAGCACGCACAAATTGGAAGAGAAGGAACTGACAGCCGTCATCTTTGGGGACTACCCACTAAAAACAGTCAATTTGGGTAAGGCTTAAATAATCGTATATCTCTTATTTAAAAAAAACAACAACACTGATCTTTTTCACTCCCTTAAATTCGTTTTGTTTGAAAAAAAAATGTACATAAGGAACCAGAAACCTCATAGCATACATTGTAATGAGTAGGATCACAGTAGTAAGCAAGTGTTTGTCTTCAAGAATGCTTTTGCCAGGGTGCCTGGGTGACTCCATTGGTTAAGCTTCAGACTTCGGCTCAGTTCATGATCTCATGGTTCCTGAGTTTAAGCCCTACATCTGGCTCTCTGCTTTCGGCACAAAGCTCCCTTCAGATCCTCTGTCCCCCTCTCTTTTTGCCCCTCCCCCACTCTCTCAAAAGAAGAAGGAAAGAAGAAAGAAAGAAAGAAAGAAAGAAAGAAAGAAAGAAAGAAAGAGAAAAGAAATAAGGCCTTTGCTAACTACATATTCAACAGTAGAGGAAGAAATATAGAAAATATGAAGAATATGTTTCCTACTTTCAAGCATCTTTGTTTAATATGAGATTAGCATCAACTCATCACATTAATAAAAAGTAAGAATGAGCAAGAAATAAGCCATGACTTGTCATGAGGTTATGTAGTATAGACTGGAATGACTGATGCTCAAGGACATAAATTTTTTAAAGTTTACTTATTTATTTTGACACAAAGAAAGAGCAGGGAGGGGCAGAAAAAGAGGGAGAGAGAGAGAATCCCAAGCAGCCTATGAGCTGATAGTGCAGATGCAGGGCTTGATCTCATGAACCAAACTGTGAGATCAAGACCTGAGCTGAAATCTTGAGTTGGATCCTTAACCGACTGAGCCACCCAGGCTCCACTCAAGGGAGGACACATTAATGAGAAAGAATAAGCATTAAAACTTTCCTGGAAAAATGGGCCTTAAATAGGTAAAATAAGAAGATAGAGCAATATAGGTGAGGGTGAGCAACTCTAGAAGTAAAAATAAATATTTCATATGTTTGTACAGTAGTGAGAAGACCCAACACACCAGAGAAGAAGCATGCCAAGTTTAGATAGAATGACGTTATCTTAAAAGACCTTGTAATTAGAGAGAAGATATGTAAAAAGAGAAGAAGCTAAAATTATCCAATCCTGCCTTGTCCAATAGGGTAGCCTCAAGTCACAAGTAGCTACTGAAATTTAAGTTAGTTAATATTAAATAAAATTTAAAATGCAGTTACTCAGTTGCATTTCAAAAGCTCAGTGGCCACATATAGGTAGTGGCTACCCTATTGGATAGTGCAAATTTTAGGACCTATCGTTCACACTATAGAGATCTATTGGACAGTGCTGACAACCTTTTCTACTTCCTAATATTTCTGAAGTCTATTCAACTTTCACTTTCCCTCTGCCATTATCATTAGTTCCGTTTACGATACTTTCTCACCTGGGATAATGCAACGCTCTCCTACCTCGTCTCCCTGTTTCCTGTCATGCCTTATTCTACAGCTAAAATGCACTTTATAAAACTTTTTAATCTGGCCTTGTAAAATTCCTCCTGAAACCACCCATACCATTCTCTTTGCCTGGAATTTTCCTCCATGCCTGTTTCCTTAGTTCACGCTTAGTCTTGAGGTCCCAAGTTAGATGTCACCTCTTCAACCAGGCCTTCTCAAATACCTCTGAGCCTCAGTATTCTTATCTTTAAAATGATACTTTCATCTATGATCCATAGTTGGTGAAAATTAAAGATTATGTAATAAATGAAACTACTAATAATGCTTATGGTGATGATGACAATTTGGTGATGATGGTTTAAGCTCTCTATTTCTATTTTCTCATGTAAGCTACCCAGAGTAGTAATTTAAAATTACTTACATGACTTGTACGACTAACGGAGATCCACATTCACTATATTCAGGCACATGGTCTTTCCTGAACTATTCTAACCCTCTGTGTTTCTCTCCTTCTCAAAGTTTTTATTATATGTACACATATATCTTCTTAACTTCATCTTTACTTGGTCAAACTACTATTCACCCCTCATGATCTATCTAAAATGTCACTTCCTCCTGGAAGTATCCAGCAAATATCTTTGTGTTGCTTTTAAGTAACTATTCTAACAGAACAATTTACTTTATGCATAGAGAAAGATGAAATTCTAAGATTGCTGCTTTATCTAATAGGGAAAATGGCACTTTTCATTTCTTCTAGACTTACAGATGTTCATTTGAATATGATTATACAATGATAACCAGTTAACATTAAGAACTCTCATAGAATAAACCTTACACTCCTTGAAATACAAATGTGCTTAAAAGGCGTCTGTAATTAGAATTTTATAAGGACATATTTTCAGTTACTGAATGAAGAACAGGTCTTATTTTTTATAAATGTTTTCAGCCTCCAAATTTAAAGTTTCTTCCAAGAAGCTTTTCAGTAAATCTGCTAATTCAGAGAGTTTGATTTTTCAAGGCTGCCAGAAGAAATCCATTTGTAAGAGTGAATCAGAAAGGGCAGCCCTAAAAGTTTTTGAAACTTATCAAAAGAATATAGAAAAGGAAACCTTCTTACAAAAGGACTATAATACCTGAAATATTTTGCTCCTATAGGAGCTTTCCCAAATAGGCTAGGTCACAGCACCTTTTGCCTTTAGCTATCACAATTAGAATAATTATTGTGTGACAACTTGCTCAATACCTATTCCTCCTGCTAGACTTTGAGCTTCAAGAGCATAAGTACCCATCTATCTTCTCCACTGATGATCTCCTGCACCCAGCATGCAGACTGATGTGAGGCAGTTCCCATGTAGCCATGACTATTGAAAAGTGGGTAAATTTGTTTTGATTTGTCAAGTTCAGGTGAGAGCTGGGCTCTCAGGTGTGATGACCAACAGGCATTTGGGGCTAAGTTGAGGGGACAGGATTATCAGGTTGGAATCAATAGCTTAGAATTAGCAGTTGAAGCCAAGCATTTGGGTATACACTCCAGGGAAAAAGGAAAGAGGAATAACAATAAGAATCACATCTCTGCCCCTCCCCCACTTGTTCTCTGTCTCTTTCTCTCTCGCTCTCAAAAATAAATAAGCATTAAAAAAATAAAAAGAATCACATCTGATTAGTATCAGTCCTGAATAAAGGTGCACCAAAAAAAAAAAAAAAGTCCTACTAAAGAAACTGGTGGGGAAGAACCACTTGGACAAGTAGGGAAGAAGGGGAAGAAAACCCCCAGGATCAAGACATTAAGGACAAGGAAAAAGCGGTTTTGAAAGAGAAAGAGGCCAATGGGATCATTATAGCAGATGTTGTAGAGGCCACATTATTGCGTTGTTCTGTGGTCTTTGTGGGTTGCCTCACTCTCTTTTTTGGAGAGTTAGCAACATTACAGAAACCCATACAGATTTTCAGTTTTCATTCCAGGTCTTTCAGATTCTTCTGCTGAAATGCCCCTGGCAGGTCACTCCTAGCCCCACTTTACTACCTTGAACTTGAAGCCCACCCTACTCCAGAAGTCATGAGTACAGAAAACAGGTCTCCAGACAGCAAGCACATTGCTGAAGACCTCACACAGGAATGAGCCCCACTGGCATCTTATGGCCATGTTGTGTGAGGAACTAATGCCTAATTTTCAAACCTGATTTAGATCGCTCCTTGAGCAGGGCAAATAGGCATTAATTAGTATGTGGTCAGAGTCTACTCTGGTTTCTTTCCTGCTTGGACAATTAAAATGTGCTACCATGCAAAAGAATAAAACTTTTGTTGGAAACTAGAGAGACACACAGAGAAAAGAATGTAAATCTTGAGTATTTAATAACTTGCTGAAATTAACATTCTTCTAGGATAACCTGGCCTTTTAGTATATTTGAAAGTAACTATTTGAATGTGAAAATACTAAAATTTTGCAGGACCTTTCTCTAACTGTCCAAGAGATTTGGGCAGAATTTCATCACCCATGAAACTTTTCCATAACTATGATAATTGCTGTTAAATTTACCGTGATTTGTCACAGTAGATGGAGTATTTTCTATTCATGCTCAAATAATTAAACCTTTGTTTCCCGAACAAGTCCCTTAGAATGTTGTTGGGTTTACAGAAATAAATAGGGTCTTGGGGATGGGGGACGGGGCAGGGGAAATGTTTTTTGGGTTTTTGTTGTTGTTGTTGTTGTTGTTGTTGTTGTTGTTTTGGTTTTCAGATGTTGAGGAAAGTTTTCCCAGTCACCAAGACTAATAACCTTAGAAGAAAGGACTTCAGTTATTTATCCTAACAGAATCTGTGGAGGTTTAATATCTGCTTTAATAAAAGGCCAATTTATGGCATTCATTAAGCTCTTCTTAAGTTTAAATTCATCCACCAAGGGCTATCCAAGTCACAATTATCTTTAAGTTTCAATATCATAAATCTTCCTATTTTTGCCTGTTGGTGTTAAGGGACCAAACCCCCACAGATGATACTTTTGCCAAATAGCACTGATGTTGCCAAAGAAAGCCACTATAGGAAATTCTTCTGTTGAAGACAGAATGTTTTATTGACTGAAGCCAAATTTTTGTATTATATGGTCTTGTTTTGCAAATATAGACAGTAAAAGAAAATAAAACATTTAGTCTATTTAAGTCAAAGCAGTTTCTTTACATGGCCTCACCATGTCATTGGACTTTTCAAATGCTTATCTAAGTCAGGGTGTGTGATTAAAAATTATCCTGGCAAATTAGGAGACTGAAAGTCCCACATTTGACTCTGCAATAGTTTTCTGATGAAGTAGTATGAGACTTCCTTTAAAAACATTGTTTTAGTGTGTTAAAAATTCATTTTGTTTTACAAACTCACTGTTCATGTACTACCATCTCAAAGGTATTTTTTAAAGCAATCAAATAGAATTCAACACTTTAATTTTCTAAAACAAGAAGAAAAATGACAAACAATACAATGGAAGATATTGAACCAAGGAAATAGTTCACAGAAATGAGATGCAAATAGCTCTAAAATATATGATATGGGGTGCCTGGCTGGCTCAGTTGGTAAAGCACATGACTCTTAACCATGGGGTCGTGAATTTGAGCCCCTATTGGGTATAAACATTACTTAAAAAAATAAATACAATATATTAAATGATGTTCAATCTCACTTATAATTTCAAAAAGCAATTTAACAGTAGATGAGTTAAATGAGTAGATGAGATTTTCCCAGTAGACTGTTGAGTATTTACTCATACTTTGCTGCTAGAAGTATAAAATGACATACATTTATAAAGAACAACCTGGTAATATTTATCAAAGTTATAGACAGTTCCATTGGATATCCATTTGAAAAAAAAATGAAGTCTAATCCATATCTTATACTATATACAAAAATTTACCCCAAATGTGTCATAAACCTTAATGTAAAACCTAAAATTATAAAACTTATAGAAGAAAATATAGGAGAAACATTTTATGACCTTGGTTTAGGCAAAGATTTCATGCATATGAAACCAAAAGCATGATCCAGAAAAGAACACATTGATACACTGGACCAGGAAATTATATCCTCCAAGGCTCAGATATAATAATGACTATTCTGTGACCTTGTCACTCAATTAAAGGAAGACAGCTTTTACTCCCAAAACTTTATTACGATGCACACTTTTAGCTAAAACTTTTCATTCTGTAAATATTTAGTAAATATTTCTTAGATCTTTGGTAAAATCTTAAACCAATTTAATCATACCAACTATTCCTCATTTTTCACTCATAACTGACATCCTTTCCAACTCTGCTGACCACAAACCACAAAAGCAAGTTGCTTGGGGGTGTGTGCTGTCTAACTTTCCTTCTAGCCGTTCCTTTCTTTCTGCCTCCTTCTGTTTGATTTTCATAAATTATTAGTGCTACACTATGCCACAGGAATTTTAGTGGCCTGTATTTTGGGTGTAGTAGCAGCTGTCTACAGTGTAGAGAGTAATAACACTATGATTCCTATTCATTCCATCTGGTATTTCTAGGGTTCAAAGTCGATGTATCTCTATTATGAGCTTTTAAAATTAGTACAAGTAGTCTGAGTGACTCAGTCGGTTATGCGACACTTGATTTCGGCTCAGGTCATGATCTCATGGTTCATGAGTTTGAGCCCTATGTCAGGCTCTGCTCTGACAGCTGATAGCTGTCTCCGGCTCTCTGCCCCTCCCCCACTCATTCTCTCTGTCTCTCAAAAATAAATAGACTTTAAAATTAATACAAGCTTGGGGCGCCTGGGTGGGTCAGTCGGTTGAGCATCCGACTTCAGCTTAGGTCATGATCTCACACTTCGTGAGTTGGAGCTCCATGTCCGGCTCTGTGCTGACAGCTCAGAGCCTGGAGCCTGCTTCAGATTCTGTGTCTCCCTTTCTCTCTGCCCCTCCCCTGCTCATGTTCTGTCTCTCTCTGTCTCAAAAATAAATAAAAACATTAAAAAATTTTTTTAAATAATAAAAATAAAGTAAAATTAGTACAAGTAAATTCACACTTATCCCAATAATGTCAACAGTCATACAACAAATATCAACATTTAATTTGTGTATTAGTTGACTGCATGTATACTTTGGAATGACATACCTTTAACAAGAGCCTTGAAAAACATTTTCCATTAAATCTTAGGTTTCCTTTTTTATGTGGTGGCGGTGGTTGATGTATTTATTTTAAGAAGCATTTGCAATGTAACTCATTGTATGAGTTGGGCAGTTAATTCTCATTACTAAGACTGACAACTACATTGGGTTTACAAAATAAAAAAGAAAAACATTCTGGGATGTTTTCCTGCTTCAAAAAGTACTAACATTGAAAGAATTGCAGATTGGAAAGACACGATTTCTTATTCTTTTCAAGAGACTTAATCCTGTTATGTTGTTTTTATGCTGGCTATTGCCCCAAATAGCAGCATATGATGTAATCTCAACAGTGTGAATATTAGATGTTTCTTCAGTGTGAATCCCTTTTCACAAATCTGCTTTTTTTCACTCAAGTTGTAGCTCTATGACTCTAGCATTTACAAGTAAATGCTGAAATTTCCAATGCTTATTTTACAACTATGTAAAAGATCCACACAAATAGATTTACTTAAAGAAGCAAACAACTCTATGTAGTCCAATACATATAGTCAAACCAGTGGGGGAAAATATTACACAGTCTGAAAGTTCAAATTTAGTCCTCTTTCTCTTCATTGAAATTGATCTCCACACTGCCCTCCATGACTGCAAAAACAAAATACTTCATCCAAAGCAAAATGGCCCACAAAAAAATTATTAAGCTAGCTTCCAAGAGACTGTGCCTGTCTATCAGAGCACTCCTGGGCAATGAAAGCCCAAGTTAAAGCATATTAAATAATGTTAATAATTAACATAATTTAATCCTCACCAAAACCTTGTGAAGTGAGTATTATATAAAATAGGTATTACTTATTCCTTTAAAAAGTAAGAAAGTTCTGAGTTAAGGAGTCAGAGTGACTTATCTAGATCACATGGCAGATGGATTCAGATAACTCCAAATGTTGGAGTCTTCTCACTACAGCACATTATCTTTCCTTCCTTTGTAGTTAATCTGTTCCTCCTCTGAACTCCCACCACATTTATTATTGCTCACAATCATTTAACTCTGCTGATATTACATGTTTTGTGTGTCATGTTCTATTTCCCATTCTATTAATTTCCATTCTTGTTATGCTCTTATGTGTCTTTTGCCTTTACCCTGTTTACATTTTTCTTACTTGTTAAGTTTAATTCTTAGTTTATTATTTATTATTTTGGTATTATAATAAATTATGTAAAGCTATAAATTTCCCTCTAGTACCACTTTAGCTGCATCTCACAAGAATTGATATACAGTACTTTGTTGTTCAAAACTGAATGTTTAATAAATTTCATTTTACATCTATAAAGAGTTGATTATGAGCCTGTCTTTTTTTTCTCCAAAGACATTTTATTTAACATTTTTATTATTAATTAATACTTTCATTGTAATGTTAGCAGATAACACAGAATATGTGATAACAGTTTAGGATTTCTGAAGACTTCTTTTATGGCCTTGTACGTGCTCACTTCAAGAAGTTATCTACAAATCTTTGAGCATCACCATAAGAGGCCTTGATAGGCTACTTAGTCTGTACTCCACCTCAGACCATTATGGCTAAATAGATGCGTCTTCCAAGGATCATTTCTATAACTCAGTTGAAAATTCCACTATAGTGTATCTGCTTTGATGGAAAGGGAGATTCAACAAATAGGAAAAACACAACATCAAAGCTAGGGCTTATGTTTTTTCAAAGCGCATGCCAGTTCAAATATGTAACTGTTCAAGTATGTAGCAAAAAATAATAAATGTTTCCTTATTGCTTCATAAATTAAACCAACAGGCACTGAAAGTCTGATTTGAAGGTTTATGCTACCATAACGCCTCTTTTTAGAACTCTAAGCAAAACAAAAATGAGAGCAAGGGTAAACAATGACCACTCACAACAGGTTTTACTTAAAAAAATATATCTCTGCTCTTGACTGACTCATGCTTGTCACATAATGGGAGTAGGCACAGTTCAAACTATCTGACCAGCAGGTGGCACATGCCTACCTGCATGTAAGCACGAATAATCAGTAACCACAATATCTGCCAGGGCCTTCTTTTCCTGCTGTTGTGTACAGCTGTGACTGGTCAGATTCAGATTTTTAAATTACTGTCGTTTTTCCTAAAGATTTTGTCCCATTATTCTACTTAACGTCTTACTTGAGTCAAATAGAAATAAGATTCTGTTCCTAAAATAATAATGACATTTATTCTTCGATGTATCATGTTTCCCCAAACTCTACTTAAACTAGTCCATGTCATAAAATTATTTGGATAAAGTTAATTTTAAATTCTAAAGAAGCAATTCAATCTATGATATAATAATGTAAACCGACAAATTAAATGGCAGAAAATGTGATTGAATATTTTGTAGGGTATTTAGAGTAGAAAAAAGATTTTAAATGTAATAGCCAAGGACCCAAAGAAAAAGTTAATGGATAGACCTCAAGGGGCCCATGAATCCTATATGATTATGTACAAAATATTGTGTTGGGGAGTATTTTATCTAAGGAGAGGTATAGCTTTTATTATGAAATTCTCCAGAGAATATAAACTAAAAAATAATAATATAGTAGTGTACATATTTTCTTTAAATTATTGTTAATCCTTACATAAACATAAATAACAGATATTTTCATTCTTTTCTCTTGCACATTTTTTTGTGCCCCCCTAAAATATTTTTTAAAATCTTTCACTAAATTATTTTATTTTAGAACCAAGTTAATTTAAGAAGCATAATGTATTTAACATATTTCAGTCTGGGTCGATATCACTGACACTACCTATAACAAATATACAGTAGTTTAACTTTTTAAATTGATGTTAAATTTAGCCATCTCTAAATTTCCAAGCACACAGCATTTAATTAAAGGTCTTTTCCCAGTTTTATTTAAATAGCCTTCTTGCTTTTTTCTCTCTCACACTGAGCCAAAATCTTAATTAAAAATAAGATTTTATAAACCATTTAGGACAAAAAAGACCCCAACAGAAAACCCTCAGAAAATAGCACATAAGAAAATTTACATTTAAGGTGGGAAAGGGCCTATCTAATATTTAAGGAAGTAACTTAATGTACCCCTAAATGATACATTTTTTTAAGGTTATAGGACACAGGTTCCTTGTAGGTTTAATCTAGAAGTGAGAAAGAAATTCCAAGACTCATATTCAAAGGAAGAATGAAGAAATCCTTGTTGTTGGTAAAACTGACAGTGCCTCTCCCTGAGCCCACATATCTTTCCCTCTCAGAGGAAGGCTTTAAATCAGCAAGTTTTATCAGTCGTAATTTAATTGTAAGCAACCAAAGCTGGCTTTGGTTGATTTAAGCAGAAAATGCATAAATTAATTGATTGGTTATTGTGTAGCTCCCAGGAACAGTAGGAACTCAAGAGAATCGATCTCAAAGGCAATAAAGTTAGAAACAATGCCCATAAATCACACCTTACTGGGTATGAGTGAGTATACCATCACTTCTACCATTGCATATTAGATGTTGCCCTTGCATTGTTGTTATTGCTAGAATAAGCTGCTTGATACCGACCCTAGTCCCACTTAATTATTATCTTTGGAAAACAGACCTGCACATGCCGCACCATAGCCCAACTGCCACCTTTGCTACCATTGTCACGAGTTTTCCTACCTCTATAGCCACATCTTCACCATGGCTTCCACCACATATACCACTTACACCACTACCACTGTTAAAAAAAAAGAGAATATCTCACTCCCTTTTACTTGAAGCTACTGGCCTTAGAAGAAGGGCCCTTTCTTTAAAGCAAGAGAGGCTGAGAAAATTAGTATCCGGTTTATTAGCATTTATATTATATTATATTATTATTATATATTATATATATATATATTATATTATATATTATATTATATTATATATTATATATATATATAATATATATATATTATTATATTATATATTATATATATATAATTATATATATATTTATTATATATATATATTTATAATTATATAATTATATATATTATATATATTATATTATATATTATATTATATATATATTATATTATATTATATTATATTATATATTATAATTTATATTGAGAAATGGGCTATGTCACCCACCAAAATTCACAGTGAGAATAATCTAAATACAGAAAGGAATAATGGCACTGAGCAGCCAAAAAATATCCAGTGAGGTTCTTCTCCTATTAGAACTTTTAAATATTTATTTGTATGCATATACCTATGTGTGTGATGACACATAAGATATCATAACTATGCTTTGCACACCAACACACCCACTCCCTCCATGAAGACTTACTAGTTACTACATCCTATTTCAAGACCTCAAGCAGATGCCCATTCCTTTTCTTATTCCAACATAATCCTGTCTCAATTATTTTTAAAAGTATGAACTAACATAAAATCCCATGAGAGAGAAAAGAAAAGAAATAAAATAAAAATTAGTTTGTAGTGAGTATACACACCAGACCCTTCAAGGAAAAACAATGTGAGTATACCCTACTTTGTATCTATACTGGTTGTAAGGCTACAATCGGTATTTATGACTTCCATATCTCACTAATCATCCCATAACCTCATTCCCTTTGCCTTCGGCCACCACCTAATCTGGGCTAAGTTCCTTGCCTATATTTTTGGCCTAAATCTTCATTTTTTAGAAACCATACCCTGGAAGCCCTGCCTCTATCATATTGCTTTTTATTCCATTTAATGGACATGGATGTACCAAAGACCTCCAGGGTTCTATCTATACTCCTTTCTGTCCCCATGGTGTAGCAGCAAATCTGTTTCCTTTTCAAACTCAAGCTAAATCACCCAAGCCAGCTGAATATTTATGCCTCTCATTAAGTGGCAATGGGAGCCTAAAATTGACAGGCAGCAATCTCAGCTCCCAATTCAATGGAACTTTTTATAGTATTTCCAGGGAAAACATTCTTTCCTGGGGATGGTGAAACCTGTAAATGAGAGGAACTAGAGGTGAATACGTAAGAAGCAAATACTGTGACTATGAGAAAATGGCACTATTTGATAAATTCAGAGCATAAAAGCCATTCTCTAGGAAAGCACCACAACCTCAGCAAAAATTTGTCTCCCAGCTGGCACTGTAACTAAATCTTCTGTGGCTTTATAAGACAAACTGCTTCTCAATGTTATGGTAAAGGGTAAACCCAAGAAATCCCATACACATCAGCCCACTGTACCACAAGTGTATGTCTTTGGAATATCGACTGACTCAATATTCAAAACACCAGATAAGAAACACCTATCCAGCTGACAGTCACTGCATCTAATTCAACAGAAAGACCAGTACCGTTTTTACTGTTGAAAGCATTCCTGCCTTAAATGCTAATATGTCCAAACCTTAATCACTGTCATGGAATACCATATTCCATGTTTTGGTCCAAGGAACTTACCTTACAGTAAATTAAATAATGAAGTAAAGGCCAGAAACACAGGGAAAGGAATCAAGTGTGAATGGACTCTTAGGTTTAATAGTAACAGCAGACATTCAACTGTTTTTATCCTGGACCTATGCTGTCATGAATGCTATGGAAGTCTCAAGAAAATTAAATGGTAACCTAGAGAGAGAGGACAAGAAGAGAATACAATACATTGATTGAGTTTACCTTAAATTTGCAAGATTAAGTTTCTGCTACAGAGTGTAATAGGGACCTGAGACTAAAAGTTCACTCATAGAAAATCTAAAGTTGTTTGGAGGAACATGAGTTTTGTAGAAGGAGAAATTTCTTTCTTTTTTTGAATTAGTAGTGTAGAATATGATACCTTTTAAGAGACAAAATTACCCCCATCACACTCATGCTTACTTATATATTTAGTCGGTTGCAAGCACCAAATTTAAATGATCAATAATTAAAATCTCCCCCTATATGCAATAATGATATTTAACTCTCACTAGACTGCGTTTATTTCTGGAGACAAACGGCCATGTCATATTCACTTTTCTACTTACTCTTAGCACTGAATAAATACTCAGAAGTGTTTAATGAATGAATGAACAAAGTAAGAAAGAAACACATTAGCAAAATGATTCTGTTAGTTGTACAACATCAACAGTAATGAATTGTTCCACCCACTCCATTATCTTACACACATACCTTTACTCAGTGAAAATCCTTGACTAGAATTAAGAACACTTCTAAAATTGAACCAGTCAGTACACTCCCTGTCTCCCCAGTTCTAAGTTACTCATTGATAACTAGTCCAAAATTTAGACCAGAAAACATAATCCCATAGGCCACTTGTCAGAAAAAGCTAGTATCACAAGTCTAGTGTTTTGAAATGATAGCCAGATGAGCCATAAGCGCTGAACCCAGAGGTTTTCATTACAAAATGAAATGCCATTTCTTACATCCTACTTTGATTTTTTTGTATTCAGTAGCACTGTGCAACTATGCCTAAAATTAGATGGAAAGAATGAGCCTTATTTCCAAGACTTGCTTTTATTGCAAGATGGTGACTTAAAAAACTTTCATTCATTGTGCTCTTTTATGTAGTTCCTACCAAGTAATTGCAGGAAATAACACAAGACATTCTCTTCATTTTGAAAGGCAGGAAATGTTAACATGGAGGGTTTACATGGAGAATACGTCTTTAGAAAAATTTATTTCCTACTGTATTCCATGTTATGACACTTGCTCCAGAGGACCCCATGCATTTGACTCAAGGAACCTTAACAAATAAGAAGGGAATTGAGCTAAACTTAATTTTTAAATTGAAAGAGATATTTTTATATGAACATGGGTTTCTATAGTAACACACTAAACAGGAGTTAGAGAAATATTGTGTAAGTGCCATAGTGGTAGCTGTAGATGACAAGATATCATCACAAATAATAGACGCAAAATACTGAGTTCTCACCTACCTTAACATACAAAAGTCTTTCCCCCCAGAGCCTGTAAGCAACCTACAATTCTCCCGAATAAGTAGATACAGAACATTTAAGAATATGAGAAGTTGGTCTTTAAAGCATTGCATTGTTCTAGGTTTCAATGGTATAATTCAACTCAAGTACCACAGGATGTAAGTATCAATCACTCCCCCACAACCTCCTTCTTCATTTCCATTGGAAGTCATTAATTAACACATCTTGGAGATCTTTTATGACTCAGAATCTAAGGAGAGCCCTAAAAACTATTATTTGGTGGAAGAGCTAGGAAAACCCAACAGTTGTCATGGCAAGAAGGATTAGTAATCTATCCATTTATGGGAACAAATTTAAACAAGTAATAAATGTAAGCATTGCCATTAAAACATTATAAATTTATGACAAAAATCAGCCTATAATATTAGCAGAAATGTGTTAGTTCTCTAATCATTAAATTGCCATTTTCAAAAAGTATTTCTAAGGTATTGTAGGGCGAATTTAAGTATGGGAATATCTACTACATGAAACCAAAAATTCTGACATTTTTCTTCGTAACAGGATCTTGAGAGAGAGATGAAAACTGGAGACCCATATTTAGGAGAGCCATTAAAATAGAAGATCCTCTGCCTAAAGCTTGCAGACTCTCTATTAATATTAGCTATCAGATTACCTTTGGTGCAAACTCAATATTTATCTCTACTCTTGCTTGACTTTTATCATTTTCTTTGCCTAAACTGCCTGTGTCCATAGGCCAAAATCTTATTATCCTTTTATCTCCCATCTCAAGTGCAACCTCCTCCATATCTTCCCTGGTTGTCTAATATAGACTCAGACACAAACACATTGTAGAAATGTACTCTCAGCTCCTCACACATTTTTTTCCCTTTTACATCCTTCATGATAATTATCACGCTTTTTGTCTTGTATTTTAGTTGTTTGGATAAGGTCTTCAAGCCTTCTCTCAGATTAGAGGTTCTCAAACTTTACAACATGGATTAAGAATCATCTGGATAATGTGTAAAAGATTCAGATTGTCACTCCCACAAATTCTGAGTCCAAAGTTTCATGGTAGGGCCTTGGAATCTATCCTTTCAACACGTTCTCTGTATTCTAAGTTTTATTCTCCTTGGGATCCAAAAATGTTACCTTTCCACCTACAGCCGAGTTACGAGCTCTTTCTTTAAAACATTTTGCCTATGTGCCAGTGGACTAGAAAATCTCCCTAGGTTCCCCATGCTACCATCTATCATTTTGGCCATATTTGAATATTTAGATAAAATAGGATGCATCAACAAATAAACCCCCCCAAACTCAGTGACTTAATGCAACAAAGTTTTATTTCTTCTTCATATTGTATACCTCTACAAATCAGGTATCTCATCTTTATATTCTAGCCATGCCAAATGAAACATGATCTACAAGTTATTTTTAATATATCATATTTCACTGGCTCAAACTAATCATCTGACCCTAAGCTTACTGCAAGAGAGGTGAGGAAATATAGGATGTTTTGCATGCATTAAGAATCTCTGCACAAACTAAAAGGTCAATTGTTTGGCTTTTAATAATATCCTACAACAACTCCAACTCAAGAAGTCCAAAGGAAGGCTTACCAGCCTTCCTTGGTAATAATTATGACAGCCATCATTCCTTAAGCATTTACTACATTTTTCTGGAAAGTCCAATGCAAGACTAACTTAATTCTTTTCTTCTTTTAAGTAATTTCTATATCCAATGTGGAGCTTGAACTCACAACCCTGTAATCAAGAGTCACATGCTCTACTGACTGAGCTGGCCAGGCAACAGCACTGAATTCTTACACAACCCATAAGGTGGGTATTACTAGCTACAATTGTTGAAAAGCACTGAAATTTAGGAAGGTGTGGTAATACAATTTGCCCTAATACTGAACCTTGTAAATTGTAGAGCCAGCTATCAAATGAAGCCTATATCTCCAAAGCTTATTCTTTTTAAGGAATGCTTTACATTTCCTTAAAAACCACTTATTCAAAGTAATTTTTATAAGCTACAATTATTACTCCCTGTTGATTATAGAATGCAAACCAAAATGTCTTAGCATTGCCCAGAAAGCCTTTCCTGACTTATTTTTGTTAAGCCTCTGGCTTACTCTATCATAATTGTACCTGTTTAAAAATTGTTTCAGCCATACTTCACAATGTGCTTTTTCATACCAGCCCTGAGTTTTTCCTCACTTGGTCCTTCTTCCTGCTCTGCTCCTCATCTTATCTAGCTAATTCTCATCTATATTTCAGGTCATACCTATGCAAATGAATACATTGCATTTATTCCAAAATAAAGATATTAGGACACCTGGGTGGCTCAGTCAGTTAAGTGTCTGACTTCAGCTCAGGTCATTATCCCACGGTTCATGAGTTCAAGCCCCATAACAGGCTCTGTGTTAACAGCTCAGAGCCTGGAGCCTTCTTCAATTCTGTGTGTCTCGCTCTCTGCCCCCTTCCCCACTTGCGCTCTGTCTCCCTCTCTCTCAAAAATAAATAAATAAACAATAAAATGTTTTTTAAATATGAAGATATTTAAAAAGAGTGGTAAAAAGTTAGGGAAAATCAACATTGTGAAAGAGAATCATTGAATTCAGTCAACAATACAACTAACATCTCAGGGGGAAGAAACACAGACTACAACTTTAAAACACATTAAATTAAAAATAATGTCCTGAAAGAAACAAAACCTATGACACCCATAAAACATTAATGCAATTTTAGGAGAGAAACTTCGTGGAAATGTAAAACAAATTATTGTTAAAATATAAAAAATTCAACAAATGGACTTAATGGCAATATAAATATAGCTAAGATTACACTATTGAGCTGCAAGATAAAGGAATTCCTTCAAATGCAGTTTAAACATAACTTCAATTTCATTTTATCATTTAAAAAGTAACAATAATTTCCTTGTATCATCATCTCTCCAGTTACTTCACTCTTAACCATTGTTTTTACTGTTTATTGGATCAGGAAATAACATTTAAGTTTTTTGATAGGTCTCTTAGGTCTCTTGGATTCTATAGTTTTCCCCTCCATATCTTTTCTTTTCTTTTCCATTCTTTTTTCTTTTCTTTTTTCTCTTCTTTTTTATATTTCTTTCTCTTTCTCTTTCTTTCTTCCTTTTCTTTTTGAGAGGTGTTGCTGTATTTTAAAGAATTTGGTTGCCTTTTGTCCTATATGGTTTATCACAGTCTTTGTTTTGCTGAGCACATCTCTGCTTTATCTATTAACGTGTTCTTCTGTCCTCTGTATTTTTTTATAGTTATATGTAGTGGTTTAATTAGATTCAGTATCCTTTATTTCATGGCATGTGTATGTGGTGATGTAGGCTTCTATCAAGATGTAGGGAATATCTTTTTGTCCTTATGTAATGTTAGCAACCATTGATTATGATTCTCAAAATGCACTTAAGATAATTCAAAATGGCAATGATTCTTTGGTTATCTGGAATGTTTCTATAAAAGGAAACTTCCTCTCATCAAATATGTGATTACCTTGAGGTAAAGTTTATATAGGAAAGGCATAATCACTATTTGATTTTTTCCTTTGTAGTTTTCCAAACAACAAGTTCCTTAGCAATCTTTAAAGTTAACAAATGATTTTTAGTGGCATTTTGAAAATATGGATTTAAACATATTCTTGGTTCAAACCATTGTAGATACTACCTATATTGGTAACCTCTTTTTCTCATCTTTGGCCTGGGAGTCCATTCAACGTGGCTCCTGGACCTTTTTGACATGACTCTCCTAGTGTTTTGTTGTTTTGTGTTTGTGGTATGAAAGGATGCTTTGGTTCATCTTATGCGCTTCCTTGTCCCAGCACTACAATTAACATGGTAAGAACCACCCAAATTTGACAGAATGTTATAAAAACAGTCTCAACTAGACAGATAAATTTTGCTTTTGCCAATAAATTAAAACCAAACTTATGAAATTATTCTATGAACTGAATGTAATTATGGTAAAATGCCAGCAGATATTTGGAATTCTAAAATTCAAGAAAATAGGAAATGTGCATGAATAGACAAATCTTTGAAAAATGGTTCATAAAAGGTATATTATTTATATTGTTGTATTATGTATATTACATATTACATATTTTTGATACATACCAATCGGTAATGTACATTTAGGGGTGCCAGGGTGGCTCAGTCTGTTAAGCGACCGACTTTGGCTCAGGTAATGATCTCAGTTTGTGATTTCAAGCCTCACGTTGGGCTCTGTGCTGACAGCTCAGAGCCTGGAGCCTGCTTCAGATTCTGTGTCTGCCTCTTTCTCTACCCCTCCCCTGCTCATGCTCTGTCTCTCAAAAATAAATAAATGTTTTAAAAAATAATGTACATTTAAATATAGGAAAGGCTATGTTAACTAAAACACATAAAAAATACCACCGTGTTGCCAAAAGAATTGGGAAAAAGAAAAAAATAACCCTGCTTTAATGCAAATATAGTTTATGATAAAATTGCCAAATCAAAAGGATAAAAGCATAGTTTATCTAATAAATGGTGTGAACAGAATAACAATCAAGTTGGAAAAAATTTTTACCTCACATCCCATTTAAAAAATATCAAATGGACTATAACCCAAATATATAAAACAAGTCTATAATACTACTAGAATAAAACATTTAAAAACCAAAGTACACATATACATATTTTTTACTTTGATATTGAAGAAGGCTTTCTTAACAAGAAATAACACTACATACAATAAAAATTGCACAAAAATTAAAACTTCCCTATGTCAAAAGATATCACAATCAACAACAAGCAAAGGACTGAAAGAGAATATCTGAAATTAATAGCAAAAAATATATATCTGTTGTAGAGTGTCTACAAAAAACTTTTTTAATAGGCAAAGAATAAAGAGAAAAATTTACAAAAGAAGTAGAAATGGTTCCATAAATCTGTAAATTACATTCAAACTGACTAGGAATCAGAAAAATATGTTTTGTACACAAAATTGAATTAAATTAAGTGGATTAATAATAACTATTATTACCATTAATGTGGGGAAATGGACCCTGAAATTAACTGGTGAGAGAGTACTTTGCATGGTTTTTTAAAGGGCAATTTAGTAGTACTGACTACAACTTTCAAGAAAACCACTGATCCAATAACTCCACTTTTGGGAATTTATCCTACAGAAATTGGCATTTATCCTATAGAAATATATTCGCAAGCCAACAAAGTTACATGTTCAGGATATGTACCACAATAGTGTTTGTAATACAAACACTGGAAACAACTTAAATATGTCTTAGTAAGGGAGAAGTTAAATTATAGTGCATATGCTATTTGTTAAAATAAAGTGGTTAAAGAGAATAAGGAAATCTATACAAGCTTGCAGAGAATTATATGCATTATTAAGGGGGGAAAGCAGGCCACAAGAAAATAATGTATAGAATGCTCCCACCTGTATGTTTTATTTTTTAAGTTTTTTTAAATTTATTTTTGAGAAAGAGAGATACAGAGCGTGAGTGGGGAAGGAACAGAGAGAGAGGGAGACACAGACTCCGAAGCTGGCTCCAGGCTCTGAGCTGTCAGCACAGAGCTCAGTGTGGGGCTTGAACCCACAAACCGCAAGATATGACCTGAGCCAAAGTTAGACGCTTAACCGACTGAGCCACCCAGAGGCCCCACCACTTGTGTGTTTTAAAAAACATATATTTGTGTGTGTGTGTGTGTGTACAAATCTACATAAATATGTTAACCTAGAGAAAAGTCTGAAAAGATATGCACTAAACTGTCCACAGGAGACACTTTCAAAAAAATAGTTTGTGGAGAAGTAGGATTTCCTCTTTAGCTCTTTATACTTCGTGATTTTTATTTTTAACAAGGAGTATGCATCTATTTCTTGAGTTTTTAGGGGAAAAAAAGAAACTTATTTTCCTTACGATAAAATTGCTCTGAGAAGCAGCTTTCAATTATTTTGGAGCTACAATTAGGCCAAGACTGAAGGTAGACAAAGGTGTATACTTTATCATTTATAGTTAATCAGATAGAAATTATCTGGATGCACAAAATCATTTAATGAAAAATTAAAAAATAAAAGAATAGAGTATTAGTTTTATGTCCTCATCGGATTCTTCATCCGTATTTACTCTCAAAAAGATTTGCATCCACATCAGATTCTTTTGAGAATCCAAGGAAAAGAAAGGATCTTTTTCCAGAGGAAGAAACAATATACAAGGAGAAACAGACACACACACACACACACACACACACACACACACACACTCATATAGATACTTCTTGCAGGGATATGAATTTAATGATCTCCATTCCAGAAGCTGTTAGTTTGGAGATTAATGTGCCTTAGAAAAGTCACTTAATCTTTCCTAGTCTCCATTTCCTCACTAAAAAGAGAATGAGAGGAAAGCAGAGAGAGAAAGAGAGAGAGAAAGAGAGAGAGAGAGAAAGAGAGAGAGAGAGAAAGAGAGAGAGAAGGGGGCAGAGGGAGGAAGAGGAGGAAGGAAAAGAAAAAGGAAAAGAATTGCTTCTTTCCCTTAAGGATTATTTTTAAATTGGGTGTTTTTCATAAAATTTTTCAAATACATAAATATATAAAGAATAGTTTAATAAAATCACATGCGCCCATCACCTCACTTGTATAATTACCTATTCAAAGCTAATTTTGTTTCATCTATACCTGACTCCCTTTCACCCTTCCCCTGAATCATTCTGAAGCAAATCCCAGACATCATATTTTATTCCATATACAAATACTTCAGTATGTAGCTCTAAAAGACGAGAATTCTTGTTTAAAAACATAATTCCTGTTTAAAAACATTCCACCAAAAAAGTTAACCACAGCCCTTCATTATTATTAAATATTCAGTCAGTATTCACTTTTCCCTAATAGTTTTGTTTTTCACATTTTTGATGTTTATTTACTTGAATCAGGATCAAAATCAACTCCACACATTGCAATTTGTTTAGCATATCTATTAAATTTATTTTAATGTAGAGTCCCCTCCAGCCACCCTCCCCCATCCTTGCAATTTATTTAGAAACTTTTGTTTCTACCTTTTGTCTTGTAGAGTTTCCACAGCCTGAATTTTATTGATTATATATCTGTTGTGTCTGTTAATGTGTTCCTCTATCCCTTATATTTCCTATAAATTGGTTAGACCTATAAATTGGTTGATCAGACTCAGATTCAAGTGTTTGGAAAAACTACTATATACATGGTGTTGTGTGCTGTTCTCAGGTACATAGTTTCTGGTTGTCTGCCTTGTGATTTGGGTAGTCATTAATGTTAACTGCTTACACTCTTAGAGATACTCAGTTTTGAAAAGAGTTTAAGCTTTTATATAAGTTGTGAAGTTTGTTCTCACAAGCTGACAAGTTTGGTACTAGTTTCTCTAACTTAATGAGGAAAAAACTATGACTCAGATGTGGGAAGAATAAAACAGGATGAACCCAAACAACTTCATCTAGCTTACTAAAACACCAAAACGATTGTTTACCCCATTCCCATTCCACTCCGTACACATTTAATTTTTTTTTGGGGGGGGGGCGATATTTTTGCCTTCATTTAGATATGAGGAATTTTATGTCTCATACCCAAACTAATTTCCTGGTGGGGTGGTGGTAGGGGCAGTAGAAACAGGATATACGTAGAAGAAGATACACGGGTAAATTCTCTTGGGCATTTATGCGTTGGTTCTTATGTCCCTTTATGCCATGTGTATCAGTCACAATAAATTTAAGAGACAAAACAAAAGGAAGAGAAATATCCTACAAATGTGTCTATGTGACTCCAATAAAGGACACGGCAAAGTTATAGATTCTCTAAAGACTAGTAGCAAATATTTGGAGCATACTAGTAAAAAAAATATATCACATTCTTTTCCAACCAAACCATGTTGGAATTAACACATAGAGAAAGACTTATTCAGATCTACCATTCATTAGAACAGTGTGATAAGTGTGGTTACTCTTTTTTCTTCTTTGCTTTAAATTTTCATTGATTTCGTCAGAAGTTCAGCAAATGAACATGTATTGAGTGTCTACTAGTGTGGCAGACATTTCTCCAGGAATTTTAAGTATATAATAAGCAAAATTAATCTAGAAAGTAAAACAATCAAATAATAACACAGATAAATGTTAAATTAGAAGGAGTTATAATTTATATATTTATATTTTAAGTTATACATTTATTTACATTTACATTTTAAATTATAAATATATAAATTTACTTAAATTTAAATTTATATTTTAAATTATTAAATATAAGGTGATATTATAAAAGAATATAATAGGAGGACTTGACCTAAACAGGAAGACCAGAGACAGCTTTCCTGGATGAGAGAGAAGCCGCATTGGCACAGACTGTCGAGTGAAGAGAAAATAAGGAAAAATGAGCATCTCTTTTCAAAGGTTCTGCTGTAAAGGAGGAGGAGAATAGAGAAATTTGAGTTGAGAAATGAAAAAGAAGTTCACAAGGTAACATGGTGAGGGGACAAGAAGTGTGTTCTAGTGTGAATGTACTGGATGAAAGATCTAGATTGGCAAAGAGGAACCATGACTGTAGCTGGAATGTTTTTTTTTAATGTTTATTCATCTTTCAGAGACAGAGAGAGACAGACCATGAGTGGGGAAGGGGCAGAGAGAGGGAGACACAGAATCTGAAACAGGCTCCAGGCTCTGAGCTGTCAGCACAGAGCCCGATGCGGGGCTCGAACCCACGAACTGCAAGATCATGACCTGAGCCGAAGTCGGACGCTCAACCGACTGAGCCACCCAGGCACCCCTGGAATATTTTTATTTGATTGGGATGGAACGTGAGATGAGACTAGAGCATTAGAGAGTGACTGGATCAATGGGATGTTATATTGTTTGACTATATGTCTCAGGTTTTTTAGGTTTATGTAAATTGTTCTAACATACCTATTAATAGTTTCCCCTTTTGCTTTCAAAAGTGGCCCATTTTGGATAATAAAGTATATTCCCCCTACTTTTATAGGCCATTCTACAGAAATAATCCTAGAACAAGTGATTGAAAATTTTTAATCAAAGAAGGAGGATGATCAGATTTGATTGTAAATAGTGTCATTCTGGTTTCATCAATGAGATTGCATTCTACGGGTGCAACACTGTAGAGGACTAGTTATAGGTTCTTGAAGAGGTTAGGCAACAGTTGAAAATGACTGACAAGACTGGTGAGTTACACATAAGGAACTGAATCCATTTGAGAGACATTTAGGACACCAGATGGTGACAAATTGATGATATATGGAAAAGGGTAAAAGAGATGAGGGAGAGGAGGTCTTAAGCATGCTACCCAGGTTCTTCTGTGATATGTGTTGGGTAATGATACAAAGTTGTGGTACCAAAAAAGAGAAAGTCAACAATGGTATCATGTAGCCTTGAATTTTTGCCAGATTAGTGAGATGAGCATGCTAAAGAACTATGGCATTCCAGGGGCACCTGGGTGACTCAGTGGGTTAAGTGTCCAACTTCAGCCCAGGTCATGATCTCACGGGTTAGAGAGTTTGAGCCCCACATCGGGCTCTGTGCTTCGGATTCTGTGTCTCCCTCTCTCTCTACCCCACCCCATTCACACTCTCTCACTCTGTCTCTCAAAAATAAACATTAAAGGGGCGCCTGGGTGGCTCAGTCGGTTGAGCGTCCGACTTCGGCTCGGGTCATGATCTCACGGGTTAGAGAGTTTGAGCCCTGCGTCCAGCTCTGTGCTTCTGATTCTGTGTCTCCCTCTCTCTCTCCCACTAACCCACTCACATTCTGTCCCTGTCTCTCTCAAAAATAAATAAACATTAAAAACATTAGGAAAAAGTAAACATTAAAAAGTTCAAAAAAGAACTATGGCATTCCTGATGTTATCATGACTGTCACTTAAAAAGGAACCACGAAATCTAATCTGGATAAGGAGAGTAAATGAGAGAGAAGGCTGATGGATCAGGAATGAGCATAGGAACCAATGGCTTGGGGGCCCCAGTGATGCCAAAGAAAGATCATAATTGGACAAATTTATCAAGCAACCTGGAATGTCATGAACTCTTGGTTGTAGAGCAGAATTACTGCCCTAACAATAACAAGGTAGAAGTGTGACCTCAGGAATGTGTGATCAGGAGGACAAACTCCTCCACTCTCTCATTCTGATCTATGCTCCACCATTTCTCTTCTTGCCTAAAGCAATACTCCAGCTGTTTTTGCTTCCACTCATATCATTCTTTATTCCTTTAATCAGAGAATAGTCTCTTTTCTGCACTTCAACCACAGTAGTCCTTTTAAAATGCAAATCATCAGGACACCTGGGTGGCTCAGTCCCTTGAGCACCTGACTCTTGATTTCAGCTCAGGTCATGATCTCGTGGTTCGTGACTTTGAGCCCCATGTCGGGCTCTGCTCTGACAGTGGGAAATATGTTTGGGATTTTCTGTTTCCCTCTCTCTTTGCCCTCCCCTGCTCTCTTTCTCTTTCAAAACTAAATAAACATTCAAGAAAAAAAAAAGATTCAAATCATCTATCTCCTCTCATTCAAATTTCCAAAAGCTTTTTAGGAATAAAATTAAAATTGCTTCCACCTAAAGGCCATGTGTATCTGGCGTCTGGCTACCTTTTCTAGTTCAGGTTCTGTCACTCTTTTGCTCTGCTCCAGGTTTCTTGCTCTTTCTCAAACATAAAGCAAACTTGGCCTCAAGCACAATATTCTTACTGTTTCATCAGTTCCTTCCCAATATGTTTTATGTATCGCCCCTTAGGTTACTGAAATCTCTGCTTAAATGTCACTGCTCATAGTCCTTCCCCACCGCTCTTTTTGAAGTAGCATTCTGTCTTTGTAATATTTCGTTTTGCATTGTTCAACCACCTGAAATTATATTATATAGTTATTTATTGCATTATTTTCAAGTCTTTTCCAGTGGAATGTAAGCTTTTTAGAGGCAGAAATTTTTTAGTTCACTACAAATAAAAAGTAGGAGCTTGATAAATAGTCATTGTATATAATTGTGAAGAGGAATTAAGATCAGGGACTCAGCAGCGAGGTTTCAAATGGGTGACCACAGGCATGTTGAGGTTCCCCAAACTAGATAAAAGTTATCAGGTATGTAAAGAGTGAGGGGAACTATATAAAAGTCAGAAATTTGGAAAGGAAGATTTTGATCTCCACGTTGCTATTGGTTCAGTAGTTCAGTAGTCAGGCTAAATTTTGTCGACTCTCACAGTTTGTATTTTCCTTCTACAAATGAAGGAATTTTGTTCAGAATTAGTAAGTATGAATACATACTTATCTTGAGTATGATTAATTGTGCATCTTCAAGTGGAATTCTTCATATGGAACTCTTTAAATATTATTAAGGAAATTTGCATTAAAAAGCAAGTGTCCTTCAAAAGAACTGCTTATCTCAAAACAAAAGCTATAGGTATTTCCTGACTAGAATTTAAAAACTTTTAAACATTATTGTCAGTGAAGTTATCTTGTATTACATTTATACTTTGCGTGGTATATCAACATATAAAATTCTTACCCTTCTTTTCCAAAAAATGTGTTCACCCTACCTACTTTTAGATAGCTGGTTACACCAGTTAGGACTCTTTTTGACTGCCAGGAGCACAACACTCAATCAATCAGTTTAAGCAGAAAGAAAATTTATTCAATAAAAAAAACTGAAAAATCTTAGTAACAATATTTTAAATAGCATTTTTTTAACATGAATTATTTTTATTTTGAGAGAGCAACAGAAAGCACCAGTGGGAGAGGTGCCGAGAGAGAGGGAGAGAGAATCCTAAGCAAGCTCCGCTCTGTCAGCTTGATCGCACAAACTAGGAGACCATGATCTGAGCCAAAACCTAGAGTCAGACACTCAACTGACTGTACCATCTAGGTGCCTCTTAAATGATATTTTTAAAGCAGAACTTGACCCAGGAGTTCACGTGGTTCTCTTCTTCCCTTCTTTTGGCTTAATTATCATACTCTTAGCACTAGCCTCACATCATTATGAATATCAAAGTCACACCAGAGAAGACAACTTGCCTCCCTCGGTGATCCTGGTAGAAATCTGTCACATTATATTTCATTAGGTTTGATGGGGACCCATGAAGAAATTTGACCCAATCTCAATGGCATGAAGATGTGATGCTCTTATTGATTAGCCAACCCCCCACTATTCAATCCATCTGTGCATTTTATGTACACTCTTGGAGTCCAGAAGAGCCAATGTATCAAAATCCATGGACTGAGAATGGAGGAATGGAGTAGAGGTGGTCCTTGAAGGGAAATAACAATACTATTACAAAAATGCAGGGAGGAGTGGATGCTGAATAACAAAAACCACAGCTCATTAGAAAGTCTTTCACACATAATTTTCATCTGGCACTAATATCATATTTATATATAATAAATGTATATATAATAAAAAGAACTTTTAATATGCTGCCTTCACATACCTTACATTAAAAATTTGGGATTAAATTGAAGAAATACTGTTAGTCCGAGAAAAAAATTATTCATTAATATGCTTTGTGAGAGAAATGTATACAGCACTTAAACTTTTTTTTAAAAATATATTATTTTAAGTAATCTCTAACTGAACATGGGGATCAAAGTCACAATCCTAATGTCAAGAGGCTCACACTCTACCAACTGAGCCAGCCAGGCACCTGTACAAATTTTAAACTTTTACTATGACAGAATAAATGGACTTTGAGTGAAAGAACTAAATGCACTTTGACTCACTGGATCTGGATCTGGTTTTCCCCTCTGGCCTAACTCAGCCAGACCAGGGTTTCCTTTCTTCCTAGATTTTTAGATGATTACTCCTCAGGTATAGTTCCACTTTTCAGTGCTCTGAGCTTTTGTTCATGCTGTTGAAATTTTGATAAACACTATCTTAAATCTTTTAATCTAACTTAGAAAGAACTTAAATATTTATATCAAGTTATACCACCCAAGAGTTCTATATTTTTCTTTATTTATTCAATCTTTCCATATCTAGTAATAAGAATATTTAGTTTATGTCACACAGTTGTCTTTCTTAATTTAAATTAATTCCTAGATGTTTTGTGATTAATTTATCCTTAATTTTGAGTTTTTAAGTGGTGTTTTCACTGGTTATTACTGACACGTAGGGGAATTAGAAATTTTTGCTTACTTATATATAATATACTTTTCTAGTCACTTAAATGACTTCTAGAAATTATAATGTTTTCAGGGAATTCTCAAAGATATTCTTGAAATGTAATTATGTGTTATGAAAATAATAATAATTTTACCCCCATTTTGTCTTATCTTTGTTTTGTATTTTATTGTCTTGGCTAAAGTTTCTAAAAACAATAATGTCTATCAGGGTTTGATTAGGAAAACAGAACTAATTTGAGTAGAAAGAAATTTAGCACATCCATACCTGCTTATTGAAAGACAATTCTCTGGGCGCCTGGGTGGCATCCGACTCTTGATTTCAGCTCAGGTCATGATCCCAGGGTCATGGGATTGAGCCCCACTTTGGCCTCCGCTGAGCACGAAGCCTGCTTAAGATTCTCTCTCATGGGGCGCTTGGGTGGCTCAGTCAGTTAAGTGTCCAACTTCGGCTCAGGTCATGATTTTAGGGTCCATGAGTTCAACCCCCGTATTGGGCTCTCTGCTGTCAGTGCAAAGCCTGCTTCGGATCCTCTGTCCCTCTCTTCCTCTGTCCCTCCCCTGCTTGTGCTTGATCTTGCTCTCTCAAAAATAAACATTAAAAAAAAAAAAAAGAGGGGCGCCTGGGTGGCTCAGTCGGTTAAGCGGCCGACTTCGGCTCAGGTCATGATCTAGCGGTCTGTGACTTCGAGCCCCGCGTCAGGCTCTGTGTTGACAGCTCAGAGCCTGGAGCCTGTTTCGGATTCTGTGTCTCCCTCTCTCTGACCCTCCCCTGTTCATGCTCTGTCTCTCTCTTTCTCAAAAATAAATAAACGTTAAAAAAATTTTTTTTTAAAAATAAAGCCCATGGTTTTTTAAAAAAAAATTTAAAAAAATAATAAATAAATAAACAAATAAATAAATAAAAAGAAAGATTCTCTCTTTCTCTCCTTCCCTCTGCCCCTCTTCCCCAATCAGGTGCTCTCTCTCTAAGATAAAAGAAAATAATAATAAAAGTTTAAAAAATTAAAAAAATAAATAAAAGACAATTCTCCATGGTGTTTCTGAATATTTTGTATAGCATCTTGTTCTAGACTATCTTTCCAAGGATATTTATAGCAAACAAACTTGGAACAGAGAGATAAGTTCTCCTGGGCACAGAGTAGGTTTGTTTCCTGATCAGGATAATAAAGATGTCTTCCCTCCTGATAAAGGTTGGACACATTGGCTGTCTTCTTGTAAGACTAGAGGTCTCCTAAGTTCAGGATTTCCCACCTGCAACACAAAGCTACTTTGTGTGCATCATCTACCCATGTGGCTCCACATCACTCCCATGGGATTTGGGCAAGTGTGTGAACAAGAAGCTTGTGCTGCCTGCTGTACCATCTTTGTCTCTGATCGAGAAGTCTCCTATCACTGCCAGAATTTATGAAACTGTAGTAGGATAATTTTAAACAGGGTACAATTTCACACCCTTTATAGCTCTAGATATTGTCTGTTGATGTCCATGAGTTTCTTGCAGTTGTTGCTGGAGATGAATTGTTTTTCCTTTTCTCCTTAAGAATTTTTCATGATTGTCTCCCTTCTTGTAATCTAACCCTAAAGGCAAAGGAAATGCAAATTCCCGTAAGACACCATATGCTTCTGTGGATAATGGTCATTTTTTTAAAGCACAATCACAATCTCTTTTGACATTCTGTAAATAAACTACAGAATTAGAAGTCTAAAATAAATCATTGACACACACTACATAAAATTGGGACAGTGGAGAAGAAAAAATTAATATATGCTATATATTATATGTATTATGTCATATATAATATACATTGTATTATATATATATTACAATATGTATATATAAAGCAAGAAAATATGTATAGCCAATACAGCCCTTATTTTTGTAACCAGTCATGAGGCCATTTTGATTTTCATCATTTTCTTCTTCCAATACTTATTACTAAGTTCCTCAATTGATCATAAGTTGGTTTTGTTGTTTACCCAAACCTTTACATCTGAAGGAACTAAACCATTAGTGTTCTTAACTGCATTGAGTTGATGTAGTCTTCTATTCTTCCATCACTGTATATGGAAACGCTCTGGGTTCCACACTTCTCCTGATTCCCCTGGATAGCAACAGCGTTCTTTCTTCATTAATAATTGGAACCAGTCACTTTATCAAATACAATGACCCCCTTCCTTTCTTTGACTCTCTCAGAAATAAGACTTCTAAACTAATAGAGCCCAGACTTATAGGTATTAGAAACATTGAAGGTATTTGTATCCTTAGTTCTTGGATCCATACATTTTGGATATAGAAGAAAAAGCACTATAAACTGGATATTGGTTTAGCATACCCAGTCAATCTTCTGGGACAGCATATCAATACTTCACAGTTGTTTACTGAATCTCTAGTCTAAGTTCATTTTTAGTATATTATTGCACAGTTCTGTCATGTCAGCTGCTTCTTCTGTTGACAGTGTATGTGGTAAGACTTACTACTGTCATGGATAGGAGTCTAAACAAAGAACTTCACTTGTTTTGCTGTAAAATGAGTTCTTTGGCCAGAAGTAATGTTGTTGTTATTGAATATCATGATTTTTAATAAAGCATTCATTAAGTCTTTAGATTATAATACTGTCCCAAATATTGTGGGTAGGAAAAAAAATCCATATTTTTAGTGTCTGGTCCTGTGAAGTCAAATTACTGCCTATTCCATAATGGAAGGGAAGGTAGTCAAATAATTATGTGGTAAATGGTGCCATTTCAGATATGCAGTGTTGATTTTTGCTAGTAATAAGTATGTTATGTAGCAAGTGCTGAGTTATCTATCCCAATCATGGATTTAGGAACTTGGTAAATAAGTCTAGGGTAGATTCATAGGTCTAGGAATCCATTTTTTTTTTAACATTTATTTTATTTTTGAGAGAGAGAGAGACAGAGTATGAATGGAGGAGGGTCAGAGAGAGGGAGACACAGAATCTGAAACAGGCTCCAGGCTCTGGGCTGTCAGCACAGAGCCCGACGTGGGGCTTGAACTCACGGACCGCGAGATCATGACCTGAGCCGAAGTCGGCCGCCCAACCGACTGAGCCACCCAGGCGCCCCTAGGAGTCCATTTTTAAAGGAACTTGAGCCAAAACTTCATCTCTCTTGGCCTCCATTAGTCCTCACACTGACTGATAGAGCATGAAGCCATCTTAGGTCCTCTGGGATTCATGTCAGCTCAGGGCCACTGCTCTGTTATCCCTATTCTGCATTGCAAGGTCACTCTGATAAACGACTATAATTTTTTGATGAAGGCTATGAAGACTTTACTGTCACCACTATTGAAAGGTGCTTCCTCAAACAGATTTGGCCTTCTAGTTGTTCAAAATAAAGTCATCAGTGGTGCCTGGGTGGCTCAGTCGGTTGAGCGTCCTACTTCAGCTCAGGTCATGATCTCGCGGTTCGTGAGTTCGAGCCCTGCATCGGGCTCTGTGCTGACAGCATAGACTCTGGAGCCTGCTTCAAATTCTGTGTCTCCCTCTCTCTCTGCTCCTCACCCACTCATTCTCTCTCTCTCTCTCTCCTTCAAAAATAAATTTAAAAAACACACCAAAATAAAGTCATCAAATTCTAGATTCTGCCAATAAAACATATCTGAAGTCTTGGATGTGGAAATGTGCATTATGTGGTCACAGTTATATTTAGGAAAATTGATTTCATGGCTCGTGTCTCCAGGCCATATTGGCTTGTTAGAGGAACCTATACTGTAGGTTCTAAGGTCCAATTCTGAGTATCATAGAAACTAAGCATGAGGCAACCAAAATGAGGATGACATTTTAGCTAGAAAAGTCCTGAGATATGGTTGGACATTGTTTCTGGTTTCTTTGCTTCTCTGCTTCACCAACAGATTTGTGATCTACCCTACATCTTTTAAATAAATTCTTTCTCTTGTAAGTGGTGGGAGTAAATTGCACTTGGAAAAAAAAAAAAAAACAGAACAAAACAAGGCAGATGTAATCCTTGTATAGAACACACTAGAAAATTACAAGTGCTCAGGAATATTTAAAGTAGAGATTAGTCCATATCTGAACAAGTATTGTCCATAAGTACAGGAAGATTAGCAGGACAAAATGATCAATACAGAATAATTTTTCAGGCTAGGGGAAGATCAAAGATTTATTATCTCTGTTGACAAGTGCAATTACTAAGTAAGCATCAAAATCAGTGTCCCCATGCCATCAGTGGAGAGCTAGAGCTAAAAGAAAGCTGCAGATCTGAGTTTAAATCATGATCCCAAACACTTATTCGCTATGAAACCTTTGATAAATTGCTTAATCTCTTTTAGGCAATTTTCCCATCTTTCAAGTGGGGATAATAATACTTGACTTGTAGAGTCATTAGGAAGATTTAATGAGAAAATGGAAGTGCCCATCATAGTGTTCGATACACAATAGATATTCTATAAATATGAGTTTCTTCACTCCGTTTCCTCTGCTCACAGGAAAGACTACAGTCTTAAAATTTGATATACTTAGTGATGTTAAGGCTCTTGTAAAAGAAATGATAGGTACACACATTTTATTCATTGCAGTATGAGTTATTTCTTTTGACTTTAAAAACCTAGAATGAATTCATCACATTGTATAAAACACAGAAATATCTCCAGCTGGAAGCTGTTAATCCATTCACTGTATCAATTCTAATTAACAAGTCATATACTTTCTAAAATGAGGAATGTGATCAGATTATGGTAATCAACATATTCTAACTAAACTCGAAGACAAAGAACCTTCAGTACAAAGAACAGTTCTAATTTTGTGAACCTAATTTAAGCTCAAGATCATAAGTCAATAACATCAATAAAGTACAGACATCCTCCACACAATATCTTCCCAGTTTAATCCTTTTTTGATACTTTTTTATTTAAAATACTTTTAAATTTTGAAATAGTTTAAGACTCATTAGAAGTTGTGAAAAAATAGTAGCATTCTCATCTACCTTTGCTCTGCTTCTCCCACTGAAAACATTTTACATAGTCATAATACATTGCCAAAACCAGGAAATTTATGTTGTAAGTAGTAAATAATGCTACTAACTCAACTACAAACCTTATTCATATTTCACCAGTTTTTACAAGCTTCTTAGTTTTTAGTACCCAGATGTAAAGAATGTACATTGCTATCAATTTATGTTTTATTGAGCAATGTTTATATGGAAAAACATATGTTAATTTCCTCCAAATGCAATAAAACATATTTAAAAGAGATGTGTAGGAAAATTACATTCTGTATACTATTGGGTAGATCATCAGAACAATGTGTTAAACATTTTGAAAACCATACTAAGCAAATGTGCATCTAAACTCTCCTCCATCCACAACTTTCAAGTTTTAAGTCTGCACTTTATTTGGTAAGTAGAGGGTATTACGGGAAATGTTCTTGTTTTTAATTATTACTCTGATCTGCCTTATTTATAACAAATTTATTTACTACTATTTTTTTCCTGTGTGTTTAACATGGTATTTCATGCAAATTCTACATATTACTGCTTAAAAAGCAACTATTATATTTTTTAAAAAAACAATCACTGATGATCAGGAAGCTATATTTAAAGCATTGTAGCTCCTACCATTACAGTATGCTTTTTGTATATGTATTTACTAGCTTTTAGTTTAATTCTGGAAATTTGCTGGGGAATTTGGGATGATGTATAATGCACTGTCATTTTCCTCTATTAAAATAATGGGTTATAGGCTCTTGGTTAGTGTTCTCACACAAAACTTCTCATTTTCAGCAACAGATTACTGGCATTAAGTGAGAGACGCCAATATATAGATTTAGTAACATGGAGATCCCTAAAGCAGGTACATCAGTGGAATGTGATTGTTCAGCTATTCCATAGGATGAACTGTTCCCCCTGAAATTTAAAATATTACCAAAGTAATGCCCCCAAATCAGTGGGGCATGGAAGATATATTCAGTAAAATCATGATGAGGGAAAAAACTGGCAAACTGAAAACAATTTTAAAAACCTTACCTCATAAATCTTTGTTTCTACTCATTTTCTTCCCTTTCCTGGAAATACCACTTTTCTTGTTTTCTAACCTTCAGCATCCTACTCTGCACCCAAAGGGTGACCCCACTGGCCCCTCTTTCAGGACATATGCTGTTCACTACTATACGTAACCCTTAGCCTCCATTTCAGTGCATCTTTGCATCTTCCGTTTGACAAGTCCTAGTTCTGCCGTATTGCTAATTATGTCGAAGAGGATGGAAATAAATTCACTTTATTATTTCTACAATAAGACATTGCTTTTGCGGATCACCCAAGCTTAAAGTTGGGAGTAAAAAGTTGTATTTGTGTTTGATGCTAAGACAAGTTTCTGAGGAAGAAAAGGTTTCATTTATAGATTATTCTCATCCTATGATTTGTCTTTGACTAGTAACATTTAAATCAAAAGATTTAAACCCTTGGGGCTCCTGGGTGGCTCAGTTGGTTAAGTGTCTGACTTCGGCTCAGGTCATGATCTCATGGTCCATGAGTTCGAGTCCCCTGTCGGGCTTTGTGCTGATAGCTCAGAGCCTGGAGACTGCTTTGGATTCTGTGTCTCCCCCCTCCCTGCCCCTCCCCCACTTGTGCTCTGCCTCACTCTCTCAAAAATAAATAAATCTTTAAAAAAATTTAAAGACTTAAATATGAATGTGACCTTGTATTTCTTTTTCAATAATATTCTTTCCTCAAGCAAATTCTGATTATCTTCAGTTACAACACTCAACTTAAAATTCATGCCTCAAAATTTGCAACCAAGGAATTTTACTCAGAATTTAACAACTAAAGTATATGAATATGCAATGATCTCATTTGATTGTCCATTTTTTCAAGAAATGTAAAGAAATTTTCATGGGTTATTGTCATTATATTAATAATTCCATCTCAGTCAGTTAAATGTCTGACTTTGGCTCAGGTCATGATTTCACAGTTTGTAGGTTCAAGCCCTGCATCAGGCTCTGTGCTGATAGCTCAGAGCCTGGAGCCTGCTTCAGATTCTGTGTCTCCCTGTCTCTCTGCTCCTCCCCCACTCACACTCTGTCTCTCGGTCTCTCTCTGTCTGTGTCTCTCTCAAAAATAAATAAACATTAAAACAATTTTTTAAAAAAATAACAGTTCCATGGGTTAAGCATCGTCTTTGTACTTTTCACTTGGCATTGGTTATAAGAGACATTCAAAAGTTCCCTATTTACCAAGAAAATCTATGTGGGACGAATCTGGCATCTTTGTGTGCATGTATATAGAATCTAATGAAAATAAATGACTTGTTACTCAAGAAACAATAGAGTCTTAAAATATTCTGGCTTCTAAATTTGTTTGTTACCTTCAAATAAATTCAATATTTTTAAGCTTTGCCAGAAATTTGTCAAAAATTCTTTTCTAGCCATTTGCTTTTCCCAAATGAAGACTATGAAAATACTTGGAGTTGAATTAATTATGGCTTTGGTCACATTGATCCACATTTAATATTTTGGACTGCACATTCTGTAGCAGCCATTCTGCACAATACCCAGAATTCAGTCATTTGGCTGAATTGAAGAGGTTGTTGAACTCCATCCAAAAAAGGGATGAGAAGTATGTATGACAGCTCATCTTTTCATAGAAGGAACAATATTTATTCACATGCAGATGTTTCCTGCCCTCCCTCTTTCCTCCTCCACCAGTGTTGCTTAGGAAAGTCTGTCTCTGCCCACTCAGCTACTCTTCCTTAAGGAGAATGATAAGGGACACCAGATGCTGGGCTTATAGCATAGAGAATATGGAGAACAGGCAGGTAAAATCTAGAGGGTCAGGCAACGGGCAAGACGAAGGGGGCTGCAGAGTAAAGCCCAGGACCACTCTTACCTCTTGCTGAGATTTGGGAGTTGAAGAGAAGTTGTAACCCGAGTTCAGCTGCAAAGAGTGATGGAATTAGTTTCTAAGGAAGCACTATTGTGGATTAGAAATTATACCTTTTAATAGTATTTAAAAGACAGAAGTGCTTTTGAATTTGATTAGAACTGGTCAGTGGATTCGATTTGTAGATTAGTAGGTTACAACTCATTTTCCAAAATGATACTTGATTTCTTTGACTCTAATAATCTTAGACTGCTTTTGTAGAAGCACAGGGCAGCTCTTTCCTCTGTCGTCCTCTGCCCTACAAATTCTTATTGCTTCGCCTCAGGCTCCATCCATATCCTGTCTCCTGACTGCAGAGTAAGCTGGGCTGTGCCTCAGTCGCCTCTGAGGGAAGCTCTGTCTTGGCAAGAAGCTGGAGCACTCCTATGTCTCACCTCCTTTGTTTCCCGTCTCTCGGGGATCACTGTCCTGCACTGCTTTGTGTCTACTGCCTGAAAACCGTTCTTTCACGTAGCTTGTCTGTTTTTATTTTCAGTTATTCAATGGGGGGAAGTAAATCTCATAGTCCCTCATGTCCATGAGCGTGCAGTCTTCTTTTTCATTCACCTTTAGTAGAGAGGAATGCTTTCAATGCTATTTTAGTCTTTAAAATTTAAAGATTTAAAATTACCTCCTCAGAGGCAACATTTACCAGGATCAAATGACTGGCTCATTGCTGAATTCACTGGCTTGTTCTATGCTATGATGCTTCCTCACCAGGAGGCCAATTTGAGCATAGCAAGAGGGCACCTTTGGTTATCTCCCTAAATTCTGTTTTCTGTAATACTTCCCTTTGTGCTTTGTTTATATGTTCATACCCACATTCTCTTTTTTAGAGAATCTACAAGTTAAAAGTACACAATATTTATTTAACTGCCCAAGACCTACGGCTGAATATCTGCGTTTGCGTGTTTCTGTGTGGGAGAAGAAGTTGGTGGTGTGTGTGCATATCTCTATACACCCACATACACACAAAGACACACACACACACACTTGTATGTTCCAGGACCATGAGTAATAACATACAACATGTTGTGATGTTTGCCCAGGTACAATAATTTCTTTGCCTATCAACTATCTTCATTTGTGGGGTGTTGGTTCTGTCTACATCTTGGTTCTCCCTCGTCCTTCATCATGTTCTGCATCACCATGAGTTTTGTAATCAAGATGTTTAACTCATCTGGGGTGCCGGGGTGGTTAAGTCAGGGTCTGACTTCAGCTCAGGTCATGATCTCCCTGTTCTAGGTTCGTGCTGACACCCCAGAGACTGGAGCTTGTTTCAGATTCTGTGTCTCCCTCTCTCTCTGCCCCTCACCTGCTCACACTCTGTCTCTGTCTCTCTCTCGGTCTCAAAAATAAATAAACATTAAAATTTTTTTAAATTAAAAAAAGAAGTTTAACTCACCTATTTTAAATCATGTATAGTATTTTTCCCATTTTGTTATAGTGTTTAACTTTCTCTTCATCTGATTTAAAACCATTTCTGAGTCATCCTGAACTCTCTCATTTCCTTGTTCTTCCCTGTGTTATGCCACTTTCTGTCCTTTTAGAAAGATTTCCTACGTTTTCTACTTCGAAAGTGCTTTCTGCCCTCCTCTCTGTGCCCCCTCGTCATTCTTTCCTTAGGTATAACCAGATCGCTTTCTTTCTTCGTGTGAAACCTTCTGAAATTTTTTCTCACACACAAGATCTCTTACCAACCAGAGAAGCCACTTTATCTTACCACGAGTTCCCCAAAATGCCCTCATGTTTACCCAAGAAACATGATCTGTACTATACTTCTATACAATGTGAGCATTTCATTTCATATCTTTTTGTTTGTCTTTCTGCTTGTAGGTTGGTAAGTCACCTACAAATCCATCTACAAAATGTCTGAGGGTGTAGGATGTGCTACTGACATTATTATGTCTGCCGAGCTCTGAACACTTTACTACCATGTATAAAAAAGCACTTAAAGAGTAAAACAGTAAAGACCTTGATGATAATAATCCATTCACAGTTGGGTTTTCTCTTGTACATAATTAACACCTCAAGAAATTGTCTATTTTAACATGTACAGAATTCTCTCGGGGGAGAAAAAAAAAGACAGATGGAATGAGGAATGCGAATGAAAAAAATGTGATGGTACAATGAACACCCCAGCATGCATTTTACATAATTTACACAAATCTGTTCCAATTTGTGAGCCAGAACAAAAATAGCACAATTTGTCAAATAAAAGTTAAAACTTTGTTGAAAATTATAAGCCTTGAATTATACATCACATTGTTAGATTGGCCATTATTAAGCACACCATAAGGGCAGCAATCTAAGTATAAACATGCCCTCTTTCACAGCTGCACAATTGTCTTAATTGGCACTAATTTCCCTCCAATTGCAGGATCATTTGTTTTCCTTGGTTCGGAAAAGCGGAGTGAGTTCACTTTCTGTATCAATACACGGAGGAAAATAAGCAGAGGTCCCTTGTTTTGCTTGCAAATAAGGAGAACTGATTCATAATCAATATGTGAAATACATTTGTGATGTAGCCTCCATCTTGCTCACTTCATGACATGTACTGGAACTGGACCAAGGTAACATTATTTTTGATATATGCTTTGTTTGAATTCACATTTTTGGTGGGTTAGGAATATGTAGTAATTAGTCTTCAAAATATATTTGAAATATTTGAAAATAAATTAATCCCATGTTTACCATGTGCAGTTAAGCTTGACAACCATAATATCTCCATGGAACTGTTTTTGTTGAATATTGTTTACTTCTAGTAAAACAAATAAAAAATGTTAGACACCATGTAGAGCTCCAAAACCAAGGAAACCACATAGGGTTTTGTTGATGAATGCTGCATGAAGGATTTTGTGACTTAGTTCTAAGTGATCTCAGGTTTTAAAGTTCAGGGAGATTGGTTTAAGAAAGTGTCAGGACAGCTCAAGGTATATTTTAAAGATGAAAGATGGTCAACTGATTCATTTCAATATGTTTTAAAATCATTCTCTTTCTCTTTATAAAATAACATTTGTTTTGGAAAGTGCAATGTGAGGGAACTTTGATAGTCTCAAAGAGCTAAGGATTCAATGCAGTCACTTGAAAGATCCTTACAGCAGAAGGCGCTCATTCAGAAGATAGTCATCATGTGATTTTTTGATGGGATGAGGCACACTGCTATGTGGTATGGTCTATGTCTCCTGAAATGAAACATTTATTTTATGTAGTTCTTTAAGAGATCCTCTTGAAATTTCAAACATCTCTGGGGGTCAGGTTATAGGATAAGATGTTCTCCAACATTGAGAAATGTTTGATGCCTTTTCCCTTGGTCATCAAAAACAGAGTACAGTTTTTCAAAATCTTCTGCTATCTCTTCTCATTAGAAGGGGCTTGGAAATTTTATTCTGTAAACAAATAAGCCCCCTGTAAGGGGCTTGGAAATTTTATTCTGTTCCAAGGCCGTCTGGACCTGGATAATTTGGACTCAGTACCAGCATTTGGGACCTTTAAAGAGTTTGGCTAGATGCTTGGTCTTTGCCATAAGTTGCTGTCTCTTTTCTAGTGGGCTGGTTCAGGCTTCTTAAAGAGAATGTAAATGTACTAGAGACCTGAGAGATGTCTCTCCCCCTTATGTCCCCGGCCATTAGCACAATGCTTGTCACACAGGAGGCCCACAACAGACCTCATAAATAAATGAGGTTATTAATCCCATGCTGACAATACTAGGAGTCACAAACTGCGAGTATCATTAAGTATATGCACACCATACCTATGACACCTCTGTAATCCTGGGTCAAACATAAATTTAATACTGGAACAATCTGGATTCTAATAACAGTTTCATTAGAATAGTGTAAACAGCTGGAAGTTCTTGACATTAAAAAGATAATTATATTTCCATAGTTGTTTTGCACTGTGTACAAGCTTAAGATAACCAGCTACTTTGTTACAAGTGCCATATTGGTGTCACAGCAACTTTGGAGGAAGTCAAAGTGAATGTGAAGCTGAAATGGTAATGATCTGAAGAGATAATTTAACAGTGACTACAGTGACTCCTGCTGGGAAGTGGATGCCAAATTTCTGGCAAATATGTGAATTCTTGTGAAGCTCCGTATGTTTGCTTTTTCATAAACTGTATTATTTTACAATAATTTTACAGAAAAGTAAATCTTTACAGAAAAGTCTCAATGATAGTGCAGAGAGTTTCCATATATCTTGTATCCAGTTTCTCCTATTAGCATCTTTTATTACTATGGTGCTTTGGTCATAATTACTTTATCCCTATTGATACATTGTTATTAACTAAACAATGCTTTATCAGATTTCATTAGTTTTCCTCTAACAGTCTTTTTCTGTTCCAGAATCCTATCCAACATATCAGATTACATTCATCTTCATTGTTTCCTTAGCTTCCTCTGGACTGGGACAGTTTCTCACACTTTTCTTGATCTTAATCATCTTAACAGTTTGAAGAGTACTGGTGAGGTATTTTGTAGCATATCCCTCAGTTTAGGTTTGTCTGATATTCTTCTCAGATTTAGACTGGGAGGACAGGTTTTCAGGAGGAAGATCACAGAGCGTAAAGTGTCATTTGCAACACAACAATCCAAAGAACATACTATCAGCATCACTTATCACCAACGATATTAACCTCGATCGCCTGGCTGAGGTGGTGGCTGTCAGGTTTCTTCTTTTTATAGTTATTTTTTTAATTTCCCCCCTTTTCTTTATATACTTTGGAAGGAAGTCACCAGGCAGAGCCCACAGTTGAGAGGGAAGTTCTTCCTGAGTTAAGAGTCAATTTCTCTCCAAAAGATATGTCTCTTGTCCACCATTTATTCAATCATTCGGTTATATCAGTGTAGACCCATATTTTATACTTAAGGTTAAAATCCAACACCATGCTATTCATTTTGTTGCTCAAATTGTTGCAGCTTTGCATCCTCATCAGCACTTGGTATCACCAGTTTTTAGAAGATTTTAGCCATTCTCATAGGTATGCAGTGGGTTTTGTTGTATGGATTTGTTTTTTTTACTCAGTCTTAAGCTTAAACAGAGAGTACATCCAAACACAGACTTTAGACATCACCAAATCATTGCCTACAGTTTGTTTTTTAAATCAGACAAAAACAACAAACGCACATACACAGCGCATCTGTGACCAGTGTTTATCTGACACCAGCCATATAACATTAATTTCAAGAAATTTCTCCCACTGCCAATTTCCCAATCCCTTCTCTCTCCAACAATTCCTCCAGCTCAGTGGGATTTCTGACCTATTGACCCTATCCATGCTTTTTCTGTAGCCCACAGCCTGCCTGTCCTCACTTCTTTCCTTACCAAGCTTAGATTCCACGATCCATCATTATAATCATTCTCTGTTATACTTTATTTCTTTGCCCCTTTTTTTAATCCCCTGGCAAAATTCCCACCTCAGTTAAATTCTACTCCCTTGTCAGTTCCTATCTGTACCCAAGCAGCTGGTTTTGGGCTACAGAAATCACAAACCCCACCGACTGGTCTAATTTTACATGGGATCTTAGTGCGAAGCCACAAATCCCATTACACCCCCTTCATCAATTTACCTTTCCTCTCCCTCCCACCTTCTCTCTCTTCAAATTTCCAACACCCCCCTTCCCTATCTTCATTCTCAACTGATGTCATTGCCTCTTATTTCATTAAGAAAATAGAAGCCTTTAAAAAAGAACTTCCACATATTTACACCACTAAATCCACAAACCAGCCTACATCTCCACCAACACATATGCTGTCTTCCATTCTTTAGGGATGAATGAACTCTCTGTGCTCCTATCCAATGACAAATCTTCCATTTGGGCATTAGATTCCATGTACTCACATATTTAAGGACTTAGCTCCTGAAATTTTTCCCTCTCTTTATCCCCGTTATCAGTCTTGATCTATTTTTATCTATCATACCAGTTGTCTCATCATTCATGCTGGAAAAATTCCCATCTTAAAAAACAATAAGCCTGTATCCACATTTCCTCCAACCACTGTCTGATCTTCGCTGCCCTTTACAACTAAGCCCTTCTGAAAATTTGTCTATACTTATTCCTCTTTCACATTCTCACAGTTGATCCGAGTTGGACGCGTAATGGACTGAGCCACCCAGGTGCCCCAAGGGGAAGGAGTAATATCCAGTATTTTATCTAGCTTCTGTAAGAAACACTATCAGAGAATTTGAGTAATACACACAGACAATATACAAGATTGAAATATTTCAATTGTATTGCTATTTAAATTAGACTACATTTTCCATATTATTCAAATAATTTTTAACAGTTGTAAATAACTGTTGTAGATAGCTTTTCACCACTGTTGTTTGAGCTGTTATCTCTTAAATTTTTTTCAATACTCTAATAAAATGGTCAGCTCCTGGAAAAGGGGTGCCAATATCCATAAAGTGATTTTGTGTAACAGATGAGAAGGGAAATAAAGTAGCAAAAGTAAATCAATGTAAAGAAATTTAGTTATAAGTGAAGTCATCAGAATTAACTTACAATGCTATAGAGATAATCAAATGTTATCAAGTGTTAAGGGATAACTTTTATATATTTGCATGTAGTAATGTGTAATATGCATAAAGTGAAGTAAATTACAGTTATTTGATGATTCACAGACTCTACCAATATAAGTCTATGAAATGCTCCAATTAAACAGCTTAGTTTATTCAATAAATTTTTTATATCTTATAGAACTTTAGCATGCTCTTCTCTTTTTTTTCTCTTTTTCAAGATCAGCCATACACATGTATGAAACCAAAGTTTGTGAAACTAATTTCCCAATAAAGATGTTTTTGTTTTCTTAACCTAATCAATCACTTTTAGTTTATCAGGACTTAGAAAAGAGAAAGAGCACACAGGTAAAAGGAGGGACAGCTCAGGTTTCCTGCCCCTTTGTTCCTAACTGTAAAGTCATTCTAAGACACTATTTCTTCCTCTTTAATATCTGGATGATAATATTGACCATACAGATCTATTCCCAAGGCAATGTAAGAATCAAAGGGAGTCATGTTACAAAGTACTCTGTAAATTATAACATCTCAAGTAAAGAATTATTATTATGATTGAGATATTGAACAACTTGCTCAACAAAACTCCCCAGAGAAAAAAATCCATTCAATTAGAAAGGGGTAAATTTTGAATAGATGATCATTCAAATGACCTTGTTATCAATTATTTCCTTAGTTAGCAAAAGGAAACAAAAATTCAGTGCCTTGAGCTCTGTGTCACTGTTCTGCATTAGTATTAAAGACCATTATGTTGTACTGTGTGATAAGATATTAGAAATTCAAGACAGGGGTGCCTGGGTGGCTCAGTCAGCTGAGCATCTGAATCTTGATTTCAGCTTAGGAAATGGTCTCATGGTTCCTGAGATTGAGCCCTGCATCGGGGCTCTGTGCTGACAGCAGGGAGCCTGCTGGGGATTCTCTCTCTGCCATTCTCTCTGCCCCTCCCTCACTCACATGCATGCACATGCACACACGCATGCGCTCTCTGTCTCAAAGTAAATAAACTAAGAAAAAGAAAAAAATGAAAAGAAATACAAGACTGCTTCAGAGGCTCTAAAGTCTCTAGATCCTCCTCTTATTACAGGGCTTTGATGTCTATTTCACCTCCTATTAAATCCTTCAGTGATGGGGATTACCTCTTGTATCTATAAGCCTGTATTTATAGCAAATAGATACTTTCAGGAGCTCAGTAAGAGCTCAATAAATAAATGTTTAATTTCCAGATGGACAGAGTAGAAGGAAAGAGCTATGCAATGTCAGGAGTTTCAAGATCAAGACTCAGTTCTGTCAATTGAGTTATTAAAGTACATGATCTTGGTGAGTAACTTCACCTCCCTGGATGCTCAGATTCCTCATGTGTTAAATGAAGGAATTGGAATCGAGTCCCTCTAGAATCGTCCACTTCTAATTTTCTATAAATTTTAATTCTTGTTTATTTTACCCAATTATGTATCATCCCTTTATGTTAACATTCGCCAAGGAACACCCCAGCCTTGCATATTATCTGTGACATTCAATCCAACAAAGCTCCCAGCCCTGACATAGGCACACCTTTATCTAGAAATATAACTTTATGCTAATTGTTCTTCCTTGAACTTCAAAAACATGCAAGGTATTATTTTAGAAATGCAATCTGTGGTTTTTGCAAGGAAGCAATATTCAGGGAAAATTCAATTATTAGCAGTTGAGATATAACAAAATAAATTTTGTTGTTTAATTCAATTATCATGTTTAAAACTTACCCTATTGAAATGATATGGTATTATGTTGCTTGAGATAGTTTCTCCATTCATGAAAAATAACATTGGGCTTTGAAATGAAACCAAGGATCTGAATAGTACCATATGCCAGAGTAGCAATTTCATGGTAGCCATTTTTAAGCACAGTTGCTCTCAGAACTTTCTGTTATGGAGGAGAGAAAAGACTTTTACATTCTTTTTTTTTTAATTATGACAATACACAGAAGCATAGAGTGCAATGGGGTTTGAATAACTGCCAATACTTTGAAATACTTATTTTTAAAGTCCCTTAGAACATATTTTTCTTTATAAAAATGAACTGTTATGTCACTATAAATGCTGAATGGTTAAATTTACATTACTTAATTTGTATCTGACATAGAAGTACTCTTCCCTTCCAGTAGAATGTGCAAAAAAAAGTATTAGCATTAGAAAATAAATGTCAATTTACTTTTATTATTATTTTTAAATCTAATTTCTGATCAACTAGTCTCCAAGTCCAGAAGGTCTCAGCCTAACCCTTATGCTTTGAATCCACTAACTGACCTAACAAATACTGGGCAAAAAAATCATTGAATAATCACTGGGGGCACCTGGGTGGCTCAGTTGTTTAAGCATCCAACTGTTGGTTTCGGCTCAGGTCATGATCTCATGGTTCTTGAGTTCGAGCCCATGTCAGGCTCTGGGCTGACAACACAGAGCCTGCTTTGGATTCTCTCTATCCCTCTGTCTCTCTGCCCCTCCCCGGCTCTCTCTCTCAAGATAAACAAGCAAAATTTTTTAAAAATCATGGAATAATCACTGACCTCAAAATTATTCATGAGGCTCTTTGAAAAATAAAAAGTAATTCATCTGAAGGGGCCTCAGCATCTTACCCACCTATCCTTCATTTTTCATGCTTATTTTATATGGAAAAACAAGGAGGAAGGAGATTTGTTTTAGACATGTTTTCAACTTTTTAATTTAATAACGAGGGATAGAGCTTAACAACTTTATAGACAACCTCCTCACACATCTCTATTATCCACAGACGCAAATACAACCACAGGTGGACATACCCATTTTTTTCCTTGGTTCCTAATAGTGTTTTGATTTCAATCCCTGTCTTCTAAAATTCAAAAACAATGTGAAGGTTAGAAACTTAATCAGTGTCTCTTGAGGTAGTTTGCTGAAAAGAAAGAAAAAAGAAAATGGAAAAAGGATGCAGAAAATTCTGGTTAATATGAAAATACAGGCATTGGCAGCCTTTGTACCTTCTCTTAATTTCTACTAAAGAAGCATCTAGTCATATTGTTTATATGTAATATTAGACATGTATTTTCCTATTTACCTTCACATTCTCTTGTTCTGCCTTTTCCTCTTCCTTATGAAAATGATTCTCCTTCCTCTCTTTCTTTCTCATGAAAGAGGGGCAAAGAAAGATAAATGAATGCGAAGTTAACTAATAAGGGACAGAAGAAATGTTCTTAGCAGTAACCTCACACGCATTATTGTCTCTGTGGTATAATGCCCATTTCCTTGGAAGTCCATTGCTGATTTTTAAAATGTGGCTGCTTTGAATATATTTATCAGTGTATATTAGTAGGTACTTTTCTCTTTTTAAAATTTTTGTTTTGTTTTACGTTTATTTATTTATCTTGAGAGAGACAGCATGACTCGGAGAGGGGCAGAGGGAGAGAGGGAGAGAGAGAATCCTAAGCAGGCTCCATAGTGCCAGCACAGAGCCTGATGCTGGGCTTGAACCCACGAACCGCAGAATCGTGCCCCATGCCAAAACCAAGAGTGGGACGTGTAACCGACTGAGCCACCCAGGTACCCAGGTACTTTTCTTTTTCTTTTTTTTTTAAATTTTTTTTAACGTTTATTTATTTTTGAGACAGAGAGAGACAGAGCATGAACAGGGGGAGGGTCAGAGAGAGATGGAGACACAGAATCCGAAGCAGGCTCGAGGCTCTGAGCTGTCAGCACAGAGACTGACGCGGGGCTCCACCTCACAGACCCTGAGATCATGACCTGAACCGAAGTCCGACACTTAACCAACTGAGCCACCCAGGCGCCCCATACCCTGGTACTTTTCTTAACATAGAAGTCACTTGTACTGTTCCAGGGAAAGCCTTTCCTATAGTTTGCTGATCTGTGAGATTAGACTGAAGGAGAACATGGGGATAATAAGAGACAAGTGAATAAATAAAAAGCACTGATTTTATGCCTTAGCCAGCTAAGTCTTGACCTGTTTTTTCAATTCAGGCTATACCTCTTCCTCTACTGTACATTACTCTTTAAACAATGGTCCATATCTCCTCAGTATAGAATCTCAGCAATTCCCCCTACTTCCAACATAACACCTATGCTACCAAAGCCAAGTTCTCAAAAATTTTCATTGAAAGCGTGATTCCTTAAGACTGGAACCTTCATCCCTTCCATAGTGAGAATTAATTAATGAAAAATTTTTATTGTAGCAGATGAATAAGATAAACACTCTCTTCTCCCAGGTAAACATAGTGAGTTTGATAGCATTTTCCTGGAGATGATAGTCTCACTTGTGTTGCTTAACCAAGAGGAGTGTCCAGATATAAGGAAAATTTCAGCTTCCTGGACAGTAATGTTGGGGGAAGCTGAATCTTGTCATGATATCTATTATTCATACTTACTTTGTTGGTCCAGGTCTCCAATATTTCATTTTACGTCAAGTCACTGAAATCCAGAACATTTCAACTGTTCTACATGTTGGTATGCTTGGCAATAGAGTCACCATCATCCCAGAAAAAGGAGCCAGATGTTTCTCCCTGTTCATCTAGAGCAATTATGAGGCCAAACAGATTCAGATGGCTGTAGAAAAAGAGTGAAAATTGTATTTTCAGAGTTAGAAGGACTTACCTCCAACCATCTCATAGAAGTACCTAGAAAAATGGTGAGTCCTTTCTTGAACATTTTTACCAAATGTCTACTTAGTTTATTGTTGAAAATCTCCAGTATTGGGAAACTTAAGATATTCTTAAGCAACCTATTTCTGCTCTGAACTGCTCAATCTGGGGTGGAAAATGTGATTATCAAGAGCACAGGCTTCTCAAATGCCATCTGCTGGAAAGAAGTAAATGTTTTTATAACTAATAAAGTGACAATATAACTATTATACCATGCTAATTGAAAGTGTACCCCTCAGTCTCTTTGGCTTATCTACCACAAAGAGAAAGTTATAACAAAATTGCCAAAGTCATTGAATCTGGGAACCTGGGAACTGGTTTTAAAGTAGGACCAATGTGATTCCAGGGAAATGAAGCTTGAATAGTAATTTAGAAAATCTACTTTGCTGATAGTTGCATCTCAGGAACAAGGAGGTCAGAATCCATGTGCCCCATTGTTGTGATTCCACAATGAAGACAGAATTCAATTTGATCGTAACCACGTGGTAAGAGAAAATTGCATAGTAAGAAAAGAACTACACAATGCAACTGATAAAACAAACTTACGTTGAAGAGGCTGAGTTATTGTGAGAGTTTCTTAAGAGAAATATTTTGGTTTCATATGAAATATACTTATTTCATTAAACTTTTCCTATTGAGATGAAAAGTTAGGCATGAGACTCTCTCTTCTTTCTTGACAATGAGCAACATACTAACTTGAATCCAAATGAGTCTATTATTCAAGTTAGTGCTTGGAAATTATGGATAGTATCTAGTTCAAAGGGTCTTCAGGGACTTTCCATATTTCAAAAATGTCTAGCCAAAATGTCTCTCTAATAATGATGTATATTTTTAGTTGACTTTACTTTCAATTAAGGCTGATAAGTTCTGATTTGCTATTATGAATCTTTGATGTAAAATAGAAATAGGAAGTAATTATCACTGTTTAAAAATCTGCTTGTTTGCTAGACAAAATCTTTGCTTACATGGTATCAATGGAGAAAAAGTGACTAATTAAATACAACCTAAATGGATAAAAGCTTAAAGACCCTGAGTTAGCCTTCATATAAAACCTAGGAGAGAATTCATGAATCAAAAGTCACTTACTGTCTTAAAAATAATAATAGGAAGATATGTAGCGCAGGATAGCTTGGAACTGGATCAAATGTTGAAGCATATCATCTACTCATCTGTCTCACTCCCTTTTCTTCCTTCCTTTTTTTGTCCCTGCTTCCTCTCTCTCTCTCTCTCTCTTTCCTTCTCTCTCCTTCCCCCTACTGTCTCCTCCCCCCCACACACACTGACTCACATATTCACATGTATAAACAGACACATAGACCAATAATTGTACCACTGACTGACCACTCTTCTGTCACTGGCCTCTCACTCACAAATAGCCCTCCTCGGACACTCCCCAAGCAGCAACTTTCAACCAGAACAGGAAGGTGGAGTCCCCAGGTCAGTTCCTGACAGGATGTGCCTGTTACCTCAGCACTATCATTTTGGCTGGAAACTGTGTTGGCAGAACATATCCAGGAACAAAAAGAGGAATTACATCTAGAGGAGCAGAAGCTTCAACAAACTTCTGCAAAGGAGGTGGTACTTGACCCCACTAGCCTAGAACAAGCTAGAACTAAACACTCAAACTACATAATTGGTAACAATGCATTTCAGCAGACATAGGAAGTTGAAATCCAAATTTCTGTTTAAATTCAACAAAACATTCATGGAACTCACTAATAGGAAGGATGACTTAAATGTCTAATTCAGTGTTAGGAAAAAACCTACATAAATTCAAGTATGTAGAATGTATAAAAGCAGCATTCATTAGTACATACTTACTTCAGAAGTTTGACTCTATAACCACATTTACTCACTAAAAAGCCAAACGATGATATAAGTTAACATGATGCTGGGCTACAAAATTTTAAATTTGATATAATAACAAAATTTTGTGTATGTGTGTTTCTTATTCTTTTTAAAAGTTCAATATTATTAGAAAATGAAATTTAACGCAAATATTTATGGAAATTTATGAAGCACCTCTAGAGAATACAGTTTTTGCAAACCATTGGTTTAATTAAGACACTGCAATAATCTGACCACAAGAACAGAGAATTTTTAATACCTCTTCCCTCAGACACAAATAATTGATAATTTAAAAATAGATCACATTTCTGGGTGCCTGGATGGCTCAGTGGGTTGATCGTCCCACTTCAGCTCAAGTTATGATCTCATGGTCCGTGAGTTCAAGCCCCGTGTCGGGCTCTCTGCTGACAGTTCAGGGCTTGGAGCCTGCCTCGAATTCTGTCTCCTCTCTCTGTCTTCCCTCTCCCACTTGCACTCTGTCTCTGTCTCTCAAAAATAAATAATAATAAAACATTTAAAAATTTTTTTAAAAATAGATCACATTTCCTGTTTTCCAATTTAGGATTAGTCCTATGTGTATAGTCAGAACTTACTTCCATAAAGATTTCTTGGATACTGGGCAAGATTAGCCAATGTTCATCACAGCAAACTTGAAGAATGTGGAGAAGTGGACTCACTTAAAATAACCGCTTTATAGTAGAGGTGTCATATTGCTTCCCCTCATATTCCACCACTCTCCCACACCACTGACACTGCCTGGAGACTAGGTGTAGCTGGGTGGAAAAGGTGAGTTGAATCAATGATATTATTATTTCTTAGGACACTGAACTATAATACAAGAAAAGAGCCTACCACTTATCACACAAGCACAAGGGAGATATAAAAATATAATTCTCTTGCTGTGGCCAAAGAGTCTATTACAAGCTGAGGCCCTTTGGAAGCCAATTACTAGTAAAACAAACAATCCCATGGAATGCAGAGTCCTGCTAACAGTACAACACTGGGCTGAAATTTCACAAACTTTTGCAACTGAATTCTGAATTTCCCCAAGAAATACAAAGTTATTACACTTGATGCTCTTAGATTTCCATGAGATCTCCTTTCTCATTTCATGTGTATTCCCATGATAAATCCCATACTTGAGCTAACCTGAATGAGTTTCTGTTTCTTGCAAGAAAAAGCACCTGATTCATGGACTATAATCTCTATTGCATTCTTCTATAAACAAGTCACTGTGGAGAGTCATTTGCTTTTTAAGAATTTAAATGTGTGCATAAAATCAATGTCTACCATGCTTCTAAAAATAAACATTCATCCCATCTCTAATCTTAAATTTCTGTCAATCCATATATGGTTCAATTCTTCTATTTTGAGAAGAGCAAACAATTCTAAACAGAGTCTTACAAAGAACCAAGCTAGAATTATACAGTGCAAAGCTCTAAAAGTCATATAAAAGCAGTGAAAAAAAATACCATATAAATCTCTGAGTTCATGGATTTATTTTTTTTCTACAAAATGTTTAAAACACATACTGTATAAAAGTTGAACCAGGATGCTTCAGGAAAGGGCACACACACAGATCTTGCTCCTTTTGGAAAAAAAATTTACTTTTTGAAATATTTTATTTCATGTGCATTTCAAAAGAATAGTCAAATAGTGTCTTTTGTTGTTTGGGGATGAAATGTTTTGTGTATAACTGTTATGTCCATCAGATCCCATGTGTCATTCAAAGACATTGTTTCTTTATTGATTTTCTGTTGGGATGATCTACCCATTGATGTAAGTGGATGTAAGAGTAAAAGTCCCCTATTGTTACTGTATCACCATCAATTTCTCTTTATACATATTGATATTTGCTTTATGTATTTAGGTGTTCCAGTGTTGGGTACAAGATATTTATAATTGCTATATCCTCTTGTTGAATTGATCACTTTATCATTATGTAGTGCCCTTCTTTGTCTCTTGTTATAGTCTTTGTTTTAAAGTCTATTTTGTCTGATATAAGTTTTCCTACCTCAGCTCTTTTTTTTCTTTTTTTTTTGCTTCCATTTGCACAGTGGATGTTTTTCTTTTTCTTTTTTTAAAAATGTTTATTTATTTATTTTGAGAGAAAGAAGAGTATGTGCACAGAGGGGCAGAGAGAGAGGGAGAGAGAAAATCCCAAGCAGGCTCCACACTGTCAGCGCAGAGCCTGATGTGGGGCTCAAACTCACAAACCATGAAATCATGACCTGACCCAAAATCAAGAGTCAGATGCTTAACTGACTGAGCCACCCAGGCCTCTGTGCGTGGTTAATGTTTTTCTTAGGTTTCAGATGAGTCTCTCATAGGCCGCATATAGATGAATCTTGTTTTTTTATCCATTCTGCCACCCTATGTCTTCTGATTGGAGAATTTAGTCTACTGTATTTAAAGTGACTATTGATAGGTATGTACTTATTGCCATTTTAAAATTTGTTTTCTGGTTTCTCTTGTAGTTCTTTGTTCCTTTCTTCTCTTACACTCTTTCTTTGTGACCGATGAGTTTATAGTGTTATGTTTGGCTTTCTTTCTCTTTATTTTTTGTCTCTCATAGGGTTGTGGTTACCATGAGGTTGATATATAACATTCTATATAGCATTATATAGCAGTCTACATTAATTTGATGGTCATCTAAATTCTAAAAGAACACAGAAAAATAAAAAAAAACAACATTTTTTCTCCTTCTCCTTTTTTACTCCCTTTCCATGTTTTATGTATATGTTGACATATTTTACATCTTTTTATTCATAATTCTCTCATGTCTAATTATGGCCATTCCTTTTCTACTTGAAGAAGTCCCTTTAACAAGTCTTAGAGGGCTGGTGTGGTCTTTTGTATGTCTGGGAAACTCATTATCTTTCCTTCAAATTTGAATGATCACCTTGGGTGATATAGTGTTCTTGTTTTTTTGTTCTTTGTTTTTGGTTTCTTTGTGCTTTTTTTTTTTTTTTTCCTTTCAGCACTTTGAATATATCATGCCATTCCCTTCTGACCTGCTGAAAAATCAGCTGGTAGCCTTATAAGTTTTCCCTTGTAGGTAATTTTTTGTTTATCCCTTGCTGCTTTTAAGATTTGGTTGAATTAAACTATTCCGGGAAAATTCATTCAGCTCTCCGGACATTGAATTCTATATTATTTAGCGTTAAAACCAAGTGTTAGTCAACTCATATGTGGTTACGCAGAAATGGCAGAGAGTCCCCATGAAACATGCATGATGTGTCAGAAAATATATTTCATGCCTAGATTATGGAACTTTAATGTATACTGTTCATAATGTTTTCTAAAAAGCCTAATTGGGTTTGCTATATATCAAAATATGAATAAGCATCACTACAATGTAGATGTATTTTATCACTAACCCATGAAAATACTTTATGGCATTTTAGCCCAATGGAAATTGCCGTAGTTATAAAAAATGTAACATATTTAACACTTATTCATTTATTTAAAACCATTTTTTAGTTCTTACTAAGTATAAGGCACTTGTACTTGTGTGTGTGTGTGTGTATATATATATATATATATGTGTATATATATACGTATGTATATATATACACATATATACGTATATATATATACATACATATATATATATACGTATGTATATATATATATGAAGTTGGCCTGTGGTGAAGTCAAGAACCATTCAGAAATACAGAATATAGTTATTTTGAAAAATCATGAGGGCCCAACTTCAGTTGTTGTGTAGCTGTGATATGTTTATCAAAGCTAGAGAAAGTCAACATAATAAACAGGCAGGCTTAGAATATTTCCTACCTCCCTGCGTCCTAATATTTGGTCCTGAAGGTTTACACGGATTTACCGGCAAGTCATACTCACAGCATATATGCTGCCCGCTCTCCTGCGCACGTGGCTTTCACTCCCCACTCTCCCAGGTTACATTCACCTTGCCCCCTCCCCTTGTGACTAAAGTATGAGTAAGACAGCTATCCGGGGGTGAAGGAAAAAACCGATTTGAATCAGGAATTTTTCTTTGAAAAGGCTAATGAAGTAACTAATGTTCTTAGAATAAGCTTCTTTGCTATGACATTGGCAAATTGAAAACGGGACTTTATTCCTTTTAATGAAGCATATATTGGGGGCGAGTCAATATCATAACTTCTGCAAAATATCTTGAGATCCATTTCAGAATCTCTAAGTAGTAGGAATATATATTTTGGTTTTGTTCAGATTTACTTAACATGAGTTATACCCTATATAAAGTAAAAGAAACACATAAATGCATTGTTTTCAAAATATAAAAATGAAAATAATGTAAGAAAAATAGGAGACTTTAATGGCAGACCTGCACTGGTTGTATTAAATGCACCAACCAATGCAAACTGCTCATGTAAAATTCTAGCACTTCCTTCTTCAAGAACTGGACCATCATGAAAGGGGGCCCCCAAAGGGCTCATATCAATTTCAGGAGCCTGAGGAGCTGATGTAAATCTTTAGTTAGACTAAAGCCTTACCCAATTACTTCAGGTTTATGGTGATCAACACCAAGAAGACCTAAAAAGATACAAACAGGAAGAGGTTTAGGGTAGAAGCAGTGCTTTAGGAATAAACATCTAATCATCACGTGAGGCAATAGGGATCAGTTCTCTTCCTGGAGCAAGAGCTAACTGGGTGTGAAATGGAAGGCCAAGTAGTGCCAAGTAATCACGCTATGTTTTTGGTTGTTCCTTTCTGCATCCTAAATAGTCTTAAAGATCTCACATCAATCCTACCTCCTTCACAAAATCCCTATTTATTTCACATTGACCTTGCCTCTCTTTTAATTTTTCCCACACTTTATGGCTTATGCCACACAATCAAGACATAAGTACATAGTGTTCTACATTATACTCAATTTCTTTCAAACCTGTTAGTTGTGACCTTCTTAGTTCTCTGAGAGCAGGGATTGTGTTTCATCCTTTTTCTATATTCCACAGTATTTGCACAGAAGACATAGACTTCGCTTTTTGGGTAATTAATTGAAAGTGCTTTCCTAACTAAATTCTTGAAATTTGTAAATTATTTCTAATCACAGTTAGTAGAGGGAAAACCGACTTGCTTATTTCTTTATCCCTCTCAATAACTCCCTTAGTAGAAGAAGCCAGGCTTCTAGGATCTCTGTGATAGAAAACCTAAGACTAGAACAATTATTAAACGGTATTTTTCATGCACCAATTCTGGGAACACTTTATTTCCACTCACACAAGAATGGTAGAAGAGGGTACATAAGTAAGGCAGCAACAACTATCTTTAACGCAGAACAGGAAATTATAAGAAAATCTTCCCCAAACGCCCCCAAGGTCTTATTTCTATATAAAAAGAAAAGAAACATTGCAATAGACATTCGCTGAAGTGAGAACTTTTTAAGTGGTTTCTTTTATCAGGGAGAGGGCAGTTTAGAGAGAAGCAGACCATTTGTAAATATTATTTCTGTCTTTTTGAGAGCTTTTCATAAATGGTAAGTTATTGTAGAAGCTTTTTTCTCAATATGTTCTATAAACTTTACATATTGTAATATGTATCGTTTGTATGACCGTCTAACAACAAAGTTTCAAATCATTTCTAGATGAAAGATCATTACTACACCTTCTCCTGAGACAGAGGATGGCTTCACGCCACTTAACTAAGCAATGATTTTGCCTTCAGACTAAAGAATCATTAATACTATAATATCTGCCAGCCACCAAAACAAAAACTGGAAACTAAGTAGATTACTGAACTACTAAGGAAGAATAACTCTAAATATCATAGGCTTATCTGCTACTATTTTGTATGATAAAGACAAAATTTGTTTATAGCTTATTTTAATTGATGCAATGCACTCCCTCTTTTAGAATTTATAAACAATGCATTTTCAAGAATTTTGGAAAAATTATTTCTATGACATTTGTTTCTTCATATTCTCTCACAGTTCTTGATAAAGTCAATAATATATAATTGTTTTTAAAACCCAATCACATATTTCAACATCTATTTTAAAGAGAAGTTTTATTTTTGATTCACATTTTTATTATTTCTTATATACATTTTCTAACTCCAGTTTCTAATTACAGGTTAATATTGACTATAGCAATTATTTTAAATTAACTTTCACTCACCTTATTTCCAATTGCATTATGGTTTCTGGAGAAGGGATAAATGGCCCAAGCTGCATCCTACCCAGACAAAGTTCATAAATTATCTTTTTACTAAAACTACATATATCAAATCTAACCTGGAGACAGATTTTCTTGACTTTAAAATACATCACTTATTAATTTTGCTGTAAAACACATACTAAAATATTTCAGACTGTACTATCTTTAACAACAAACATGTTTAAGACCACAAAGATGTCATTTTAATGCCGTGGAATCTGAAAGTATAAATGTGCCCTTTGAGAAAAGCATACAGAATAAGTGGCTCTTCTTGTCCAGTTTTGATTAAAAGAAGACCATGGGCTCCATTGTGGTGTAAGAAAGGAGTCTTTTGAGTAATCCAAGGTACCCCCCCAAAAAAAAATTTTTTTAAATGTAGTACTATAAATGTCTTGTCTCGGTATGAGAAGTTAAACACACAAAGCAATCACAATACATTTAGTTAATTCAAGAGATTTAGTGGCTTAACTACTCAGGCTAGACAAAAGGATTACTGCATATGACTAGGCTCCCCTCTCGATCATAAGTTATAGATACTTTGCCTCCTGACATCTAATGAAGGCCTCTCTCGGTCTCCAAATTGTTTTACTCTAGAGCTCCTCTTGTTTTCTCAGAAATATAATCTTTAACCTCAAAGCTTCAGTTAACATCAGTTTGTAGGGTAAAAAGTAATGCAGAAAAGTAAAGCATGGAGTCATAAAAAATGTTAATTGTAATAAACATGTCAGTTCCCCAAACCATGAACACTGTAATCCACATTCTATCAAAACTATGAAATTTTTGGTGGATAAAGATCTCTTTTCCTCTGAGACTACTTTTAAGCTTTGCCTCTATCAGTTTTGGGTCCAGACAAAACTTGAAGTTATAATTCTTTTCCAATATTCATTTTGTAATTCTTCTTTGAATGTACCTAATCTATCACTTGAACAGCAAATGCAATTCTCACTAAATTTGAGAGTTTACAACAATTTGATTTGCACCTTCTCCAAATGAAGCAAATATTGCTTTATATTTCTTGCTTGTAAAAAGTCATTGGTATATGTCAACTACACTTCAATAAGATTTTTTAAAAAGTCATTGGGATATAGGGATGTGCTGCAATAAATTTATTAACACAGCAGCAAATTCTTCAATAGCTACATTGTTTTATCACTAGGAAGAGGAAATACTTTGCAGGCTTAATTTCACTTCCTCTTTTCATAGAAAATGAAGACACTTCTGAGTGAACATTCTATTCCTCTTTGCAAATAGTCTGTATTCTTTTCTCCCCATTATCTCTAGAGCTCATAATAATAACTTTGTAGAGGAGCTGTGGATGGGGTAAAGGTAGAGGTGAATGATAGAGCAAATACACTTCCCAATTTAGCCATGACTAGTGCTTTAGTGGCATAAAACAAGCAGAAAAAAATAATAAATGTGGTTCTCTTAAAATCTGTATAAGTTAAGGGCAATTCTACAACGGCTAAATGAGTGTATCATTTATAAGGTCCTGAAAAAAAACTTGAGTGCATATTATCTTCACAGAAGTACATTTGCACCCCTAGGTAATATTGATCAACCTACCTCAATGTAATTAATTATTTATTTTAAAAACTTACATATGGAATTCTAGAGATTACATTCTAGCGTTTCAGTGATTGACTATGACTGATATGCATCTCTCTCCGCGTGGAAAATTATCACCCAAGCAATGGCCAGTGTATTTCCCACTCTCAACAAATGTTGAATGACTTAAAACAAATGCTTGCTTTTTTGTTGTTGTTGTCTTATGAGCAGCACTAGGAAAAACATAAGAAAAACTTTTTTCAGTACTATTCTAGATGGATCCCTCTTTTTTTTTCAAAAAAAAAAAAAACAACCCACTTATCTTAAAGTATATGAACAATTCTCAATTTCATGTAGTTCAAATATTTAATCATAGGTATGTATCTGTGTGAACAGAAAACATGGAGGAAATGGAGAATAAAAAAGGAAATTACCACCTATAAACTACTGTACACATTTCATGAAAAGCTGATTTAAAAACAAATGCTAAATATCCAAAACAAACTTTTCTACTCTAAACTCTTCTCACGAGTTACCTTAGTGTAAGTAGTGCAGTTTCTCATCATGGCTGTATATTAGAAACTTAAAAAAAAAAAAGAAAGAAAAAGAAAAAGAAAAAAAAGAAAGCAACGCCAAGGCACCATTCTTGATCAATTAAACCAGACAGTCTAGGAACGGGACCTGGACAGCAACATTTAAAAAAAATTCTCTGTGATTCTAGCATGCAGCCATGGTGGTTTTTATACTAATATTGAAAATGCCATTAATTTCCTTTTGATAATTGATTATATTCCCTTAGTAAACCCTTGTGTGTATATATAATATATACATATATATTATACATATATATATGCATATAATATATTATATATACATATATATATATATTTATTTTTAGCCACATTATTACAAGACTTTGCTTTGGTTATACTTTTGTTTGAATTTAACTTGTATTTTTAGCTATTTTTAAATCAAACTTTTAAATCAAAAATTAACTGAATAGGCCTTGCAATCACACAGATGGTTTAACCTCCATCTGACTTTTCCATATAAAATATGTATAACCTCAAGCATGTTACTTAACTATTATAAAATAGAGCTAATGATGTTTAACTTCACAACACTGTTATAATGTTTAAATTTAAAAAAATTATATACCTCTGAAAGCTTTCACCTTTCACAACAGCTAGCATATGACGAGTGCTTGGTAAATGGCTCATTTCCTCCCTGTACTGGCCAACTGTGCTTAGAAGTTATAGCCTAAGATTGGCTTCACCCTTCTTAGCTTCAATCTCAGTTTCAGCCATTATTTACCTAGAACTCCAAGACTAATCATTTTGTCCCTTGAGGGTAAAATAATAAGTTAAAAAAAGTTGAATTGTCAGATTAAATTGAATGATAAAAGCTCTAATAATAAATTCAGTAAACTGTCTTTCTGCCTTGTCTAGGTGAATCTTGCTAATGCTTCCACTTAAAACTATTTTTATGCCTTCTGGGAAGTGATTTTCATTGTTTGAATTTCATTAAGTTCAGAACTTGGAAGTTGTGTTCATTTTGTACCTGAAACATGAAAAGTCAGTAGTATAATTTTCAGCACTAAAAAGGAATATAAGTCTAAATTTATTTCTCTTCCTCCTCATCCTCCTCCCCCTCCTTCATCTTCTTCTTGCCTTAATTCCTTCATGACTTAAACACAATTAGCAATTTCTTGGGTAACCTAAATGTGAGTAGTATATTCTAAAATATGTTTAGATTTTTTTCTGATTCCTTGACTTTTCAATAGAAATTTGAAATGACTGATTAAAATAGGACAAATAAACCCCAAGTAGTTGTGAGCTACTTAATTTCTACTTTATACCAATGATATATGATTCTCTGTTTTATGTTATTTAAAAGTAACTTCTTTTTTTACTAGTTTGAGTATTGAATTAGCCATATTTAAAAAATATATATTCATAGTATTCCCTATTAAGACCACTCTGTGTTTATTCATTACATTTTAGTCAAATCAAGACCTAAGAATTTTTCAGTAGTAGGTAAGAGAGAGCCTGGTTAAATAATCTTTATATCCATCTTTAGAACTGTTATTCTCTATTAGGTCAACAAACAAACATCATTAAGTTCTAGAAAAATGGCTCTATTCCAAAGCATAAAAATAGAATGTATTTGTATATGACCAAAAGAATCAGTTCTATCTTGATTCTCATATCTTAAAACTAGTATTTCTGTGAGTTTAATTTATTAAAGCAGAGTGACTCTATATATTTTTCCCATATTTCTGAGAAATTGTTAAAGTACTATAATACACCTGAATTGCACAAAAACTGTAACAGGGTTACAGACAAGGATACAGTAAATGGAAATGGCGTTCTGTATGTGAACACATAAATCTCATTCTAACCCATAAATCTAATGCAGGCTAGGTGAGTCTCCCAATAGACACCCACAGAAAGAAGATAAAAATGGTGTAATACAGCAAACCTTCATCTAGAGGAGCAGCATGAATCATTTGGTCACTGGGAGGTTGCTTCCATATGTGGAATTAACTCTAGGAGAGAAGAGGTTTTCCCATCAAGCTTGCATTGCACTTAGTGTAATGGCATGCACAAATCCTAATTTATGCTTCTAATGGTGAGGATGTTACCCATTCAAATTTAAGCAGGCTTAAAAGTAACTCTATTAAGATCAAGGTAAGATACATTACCTCTGTCAAAACTGCAGAGTTTATTAACAATTACTTCTTACATTATAAAATTGTCCCCAAATTGTTTTCTCTTGCATTTGTCTGAAATCAAGATTTTAGCTTCAGTTGTCTTAGACAAGTTTTTATGCCTCCACTAAGACTATTCTGCTCTGCTTTTGTGCTGTTCCAAGATGTTATGAAAAATACTTGTGAAACCAATGAGAACATTTAATAAAATAATAAATCAGTAAAACAAAACCTAAAAAGAGGAAGTTTATTAGTCCTTGAAAAAATTAAGAAACAGAATTAAGATTAAGAAAAATTAAGGAAAATTAAGAAAATTAGAATACAATGTAACATCTACTCTGAGCAGATTTTTTCCTAGCTTAAAGGATATTTTAATAACTTGTAGATATTAAAACAACATATTTCAAAAAGACTTATAAACTACTCACTAGAAAGAAGGTTTTGCTTGTGAACAACCAGGGAATGAGTATCATAATGATATATATAAAGCATGTTTTCTCAGCCAGAAGCCTACTTATGATATCTAAGGATGAAATAAAATAAACTATGCATTCTTAGCATAACTTAAATGTCTTTATTGTACTTATTTTTTTATTTACATTGGTCACTCTCACTTGCCTATAAGCTTCTCGAGGACATTGTATGTCTTTTCAATTAGTAATAAGGGTGTTATAATGATATGACGAAAAATTTTAATTGTATTTGGAATTTAGGAGACATAGTTATCTATTATTATCAAGACCACGTTAGATTTACCTTAGAAATGCAAAGTTAATTTATCATAGAAAATTAATTAACATAATTCACATATTAACATGTTAAAAAAGCATTTAATTATCTCAACAGATGTTTTGAAAAGAGTTTTATAAAATTCAGTTTCATTCATGACAAACTCTCTCAGTGAAATAGTAATAAAACAAAATGTTCTTAACTTTGTTAAGATTATCTGCCAAATACATATAGCTAAATTCATACATAATTGTGAAATATTAAAAACACATCATTGAGATTGGAAGCAGAAGGATGCCTGCTATTACCAATTCAATTCAGTCTTATACTGGAGTTCTTACCCAGAGCAATAAGGCAGGGAAAATATCAAAAGTTAAAGGATTTAGCATGGTAAAAAACAATGCTATGCATAATTCATACATGATATGATTGTCTATTAGAAAACACTAAAGAATCTACAGATAAATTATGAACATTACTATGACTGCATAGCGAGTCTTATGGATTGAAAAAAGTCAATATACAAAACTCAACCAATTATATTCTGTAAATTAACATAAATACAAAAGCATTTAAAATAGTATCAAAAATATAAAGAACCTAAAAATGACTTTAACCAAATAAGCCTATAACTTCATAAAGACATGACATTTTATGACAAATGCTTTTAAAAACCAAAGTATTGTATTAAAAATATTATACTCATCCCACTAGAAATCTGTACATATTATAAAGATGTCAATTGTTTTCAAATCTCTCTATTTAATACTCAACAACAGCCAATATACTTTTAAAGAAGGCCAAGGTGGGAAAAATTATTTCCCACATTATTTCATGTGGCTCATTATAAATCAATAGAAATTAAGACAGTGTCAAATTGGTGAAAAGGTAAAAATAAACTAATGGAACAGAAAAAACTGGTCTAGCAGCAATGTATCATATTTTTCAGATATCTATCATAAAAAAATAAATATTGTAAATCAGTGGTGGAGAGAATTGTTTCTGGGACAATTTCTTCTCAAATAGAAAAAAAATGAAATTAGATTGTTAACTTATGCTCAAAATCAACTCCAAGTAGATTAATGACCAAAATGTGAAAGGGCAAAACTATATAAATTTTTAAAACAGCATATCTTTATGACCCTAGGTTCAAAAGTATTTCTTTAGTTACAAATTGATAAAACGATTGATAAATATGACAACAGTTTAATTAGGAACTTGTGTTCAACAAAAGATAAGCCAGAGATTTGTGGGTATATTTGTAACACATTTAACTAAAAAATCATTATGATAAAGCTAATGGCCCAAGAGAAAAATGTGAAAAAACAACTGAACAGATCAATATAGCCTGAAAACTCAATGGAGAAGAAAAAGGCTTAATCTGTTTGTGATCAGAGATACACCATAAAAGACATAATAATCTGATGATTCACACTCACCAGACTGACAAAAATTAAGATTACTGAGTAACTCGTATTTTCTTGTAAAGCTCTGACCAATTCAGTAAAATGCCTCTGTGTATTTGTTTTCCTTCCTTTCCTGCCTTGGCTTGCTTTTGTCTCTTACCCTTCTTGCCTTGAGACTGCTTTCCCTTCCCTCACCACCTAAACAACACCTTCACCAGATAAATTTTGCCTTAGTTGCCACAGAAACTTCTTATTCGACAAGTCTCTGAAAGCAAGGAAAATGAAAGCAAAAATGAACTACTGGGACCTCATCAAGATAAAAAGCTTCTGCACTGCAAAGGAAACAATCAACAAAACTAAAAGGCAACCGACAGAATGGGAAAAGATGTTTGCAAATGACATATTGGATAAAGGGTTAGTATCCAAAATCTATAAAGAACTTATCAAACTTAACACCCCCCAAAAAAATAATCCAGTGAAGAAGTAGGCAAAAGACATGAATAGATACTTTACCAAGAAGACATCCAGATGGCCAACTGACACATGAAAAAATGCTCAACATCATTCATCATCGGGGAAGCACAAATCAAAACCACAATGTGATACCACCTCACACCTGTCAGAATGGCTAAAATTAACTACTCAGGCAACAACAGATGTTGGCGAGGATGTGAAGAAAGAGGAACACTTTTGCATTGCTGGTGGGAATACAAACTGGTATAGACACTCTGGAGAAGATTATGGAGGTTCCTCAAAAAACTAAAAATAGAACTACCCTACAACCCAGCAAGTGCACTACTAGGTATTTATCCAAAGGATAAAGGAGTGCTGATTCGAAAGGGCACATGCACCCCAGTGTCTATAGCAGCATTATCGAGAATAGCCAAAGTACGGAAAGAGCCCAAAGAGCCCAAATGTCCTTCGACTGATGAATGGATAAAGATGTGATATATATATATCATATATATGATATAAAGATGTTAGATATATATATCTCACATATATCACATCTTCTTTATATAGATATCTCACATATATATCATATATATTTATATGTGAGATATCTATATAAAGAAAATGTGAGATATATATGTGTATATATAATATATATGTATATATTATATATATGTATATATGTATACATATATATGTATATATGTATATATACACATACTCAGTGATCAAAAAGAATGAAATCTTGTATTTGCAAAGACGTGGATGGAACTAGAATGCACCATGCTAAGCGAAATAAGTCAGTCAGAGAAAAACAAATATATGCTTTCACTCATATGTGGAATTTAAGATCCAAAACAGATGAATATAAGGGAAGGGAAGCAAAAATAATATAAAAACACAGCGGGTAGGGGAATGGGCTAAATGGGCAAGGAGCATTAAGAAGGACACTTGTTGTGATGAACACTGGGTGTTATATGTAAGTGATGAATCACTACTTTCTATTCCTGAAATCAGTATTACACTGTTATGTCAGCTAATTTGGATTTAAATTTTAAAAAATAAAAATAAAAGCAGATAAAACTTTACAATTATTTTAAAAATTTTGAGCATTGGTATAGCTAAGTAGGGGAGATATTAGGTACCACTAACGTTCTCTACTTGCTTTAAGAGTCTTTGCCTTGGTACATGCACAGAATGGGTAAGTCTCACCTACTGATGGCAGAAATTTAAGGTTTTGGAAAGGAAAGTTCTGGACAGGAAGGGATTCTTCCCTCAAAAACTCAGTGTTGAAGCAAAATAGAGTGAAAGTTGAGTTTTTGTAGACAGGAAATGAGATTAGCCCTTGTTTTCTAAAAGGTATTCATTCATAGAAGTATTAGCCTATCCTCTTCCATTTTTCCATTTTTAAAGACAGCTTTATTGAGGTAAGTTTGATATACTTAAATCTGCACACATTTTTATTGCATGCGGTTTGGTGACTTTTAACACATGCATACACCCGTGAAATCATCACCATAATCACACATATCCATCACCTCCAAAAGTTCCCCATGTCCTTTTTTCAAGCTTTTGTGGTAAGAACACTTAACATGAGATTTATCCTCTTAAAAAATTAAGTTCAATACTACAATATTCAACTCGAGGCAATATTTTGCACAACTGATTCCTAGAACTTAGTCTTCTCGTATAATTGAACTTAATCCATTTCTTTCAGAGGCAAAAGAGATGTAAATAATGAAGAATACCAGCTTGCACCCTGTAGGGACCCCCGCCCAAGTATATCTTTTTGTCCTATCATACCAACTGACAAAACAATACTCAATTCTGAAGTATATTTGGATCACATAGCTCAAGCAAGATCGGTAAAGAAAAATTTGCTGCATAAAGTCTAAAATTTGAGATGAGAATAACTCAGAAATTTTATTAAAAGATATACTCTCTAAGGTTGGACTCTTCAAAGTACTTGTAAAAGAGAGCATTTTTCTTTAATGTAGCAACTTTTATCATTTAAGTTTGGAAAAGATTTGCCTTCAATTGAGAAATTATTCTCCCACAGGCCTTGGGCTGTATGGAATATTAACTCAACAATAGTCAAGTTACTATAATGCAAAGGCAAGTATGAAAAGGATTTGCCTTTTTGTCCTGCTTTATAATCTACTGCATTCTTTGAGAAAAATGACAATAAATTTGAGACATTTTCAAACTGACAAGGGATTACAGAAATGAGCAAGACTGACATGGGTGTGTGTATCTTGTACCCCAAAGAAGAAACCTCAGTTTTTAGGATGAGCTTCAAACCTGAACTCTTCCTGCCATGTGACAACCCTGCTTAGCTTGGACCTGATATGTGCATTTTCACTATAAGCAGAATAGCATGGTAGGAAAGTAGCTCAGAGGTGGAATCAGACAGACCAGGCTCAACCAATGGCACTGCTGTCTACTAACCCCATTATCTCGAGTAAGGTCCTTCACTATTCTGAGCCTCAGTTTCCTCTTCTGGAAGATGGGAATAATACACTTTTTTGCAAAACAATTTGCAAATTTCTCTCATTTGTTTTATGAGAGAAAACCTTCTCCTTATTTCATTCTTTGAAGGTCATTACTAAACCTTAGAACACTATGTGACACCAATGTTTAACAGATTTTTTAATTAATAGCAATTGTTACTTCATTGGTATGTTGTAAGAATTAAATAATATAATAGGCCTTTTCTAAAATTCTTACTTAAGATTTTAATTATTGTATTATTAGTAATTAACATTGTTACCAATATTTATAATACAAATATTTACAATAATAAATGTAAAAAATTACTATTAATTGCTATTATTTCATATAAAATAAAAATGTTTCCTATTTCATGTGTTCTCCCTGTACAATTTAGTCCTTTCATGTCTAGTCTCAACCTTCCTTCTAGGACTCTATGTGTATTTGTTTAACCTAAAATTATGGAGTCTAATGTCAAGGCATTTGTTACAAGTTGGGGCAAAGCTCCTGTGCACATGTAGCTGAAGAACTGATGAGATCAGCCCGAAACACAGAGATTGGTAATAGCAAGTTAAATGCAGCCTGGGGGAATCACTGATCAAGTTACTGTGTTTTATTCTAGCAGTATTTTTCTCCCTATTGTTTCCGGATGGTGCCATTTATTTCAACAGAGGTTTGTAAGAGCTTTCTGAAAAGCGGTAGTTCTCAGGAGACAAAAATTTACTTCCAAGTTTTGCCTTCAGAAATAAAAGGAAACCACGTGAAGGTGTAAGGAAAAAAAAAGGTATTTGCATGTGAGAAGGTACAGGAGGCACTGTTAGAAGAGAAAGGGGGTTTGAAGGTACATGGGTATGTGGAGCACCTCAGGAGTCTATCTGGATCGGTAGAATCCAAGGTGCTCAAGTTCTGCAAAGATTTTCCAATGTACACGCAGAGCAACAGAAAGACCAGAATTTAGGCAGACAGAGGGCTTGGACAACTGGGCTTCCATCTTACCAGAAGCCAAAGACTAAAAGGTCTTCCTCAAATACCTTTTCTCTGCCCAAGACCATTAGGATCCTTCCATAACACTGAAAGTAGAGAGTGGAATAGTCCAGTAATGATTGAGAAAATTTTTTTCCACCTGAGCAGGTTGAGATGGAGGGTGAAAAACATATCTGATTTGTTTTAAAGGAAATAAAGTAATGTAATAGTTCCTGTGTATCCATGATTTAAATTAGGATGGAATCTTATGAAACCCAGAGAATTTGACAAGTAGGAAAGTTATCAGGCTTGGTAGGAAAAAAGTTGAGGAGGGGTTTTGTAAAAAATGATCAAGCCCAAGACATGTGATAATTTGATTGAGAAGAAATTTGCATACATTAAGTACCAATGTAGGAGAAAATCAACTGAATCTAGTATTAGCAAAAGAAGGCTAGACAGTAATAAAGCTTGGGCTCATGAAGTGGTAGACAGAATAATGGTCCCCCAAATTGTCCTTATCCTAATCCTCCAGTATACCTTGGAGTATGTTACCTTACAATTCAAAAGGGACTTTGCAAATGTAATTAAGATTAGGAATAGCAGCCTAGGATTATCCAGGTGGATCCAATCTAATGACATGGCTCCTTAAAAGTGGAGAGAACTTTTCCCAGCTGTGTTCAGAAAGATGAGAAATTGGAAAAAAGGTCAGAGAAAAATGGAACATCGTTGGCCTTGAAGATGGAGGAAGGGGTCCATGAGCCAAGGAAGATGCGTAAGCACCTAGAAGCTGGAAGGTAGAGACTCTCCTTTAGAGCTTCCAGAAAGGAACACAGCTTTGCCAACACATTGATTTTAACTCAGTGAGCCCCATATCAGATTTCTAACCTACAGAACTGTAAGTTAAAAAATCTGTGTTGTTTTGCAGCCACTAAATTTGTAGTGGTTTATTATGGCAGCAATAGAAAACTAACCCACATGGCTAGAGTTCTAAATATTCCCACTAACAGGAGGTATGAGAGGTAACTTATGGTTGCCATCTCTCTGAGTTGGGAGGCACTCATCTCTAGTGGAAAGAAGTATCTTCACATTCGATGCAACTTCTTTCAAGATAGTTGGCTAGACATACAGAGATGTACTATTTCCTCTAGTACATAATCCCCTTGCTGTGTTTTAGTATAAGTCCAGTCCCCCTGCTGCTGTACTTTTTTTGAAGTTGAGATTCAGCTACTCTTCATAATAACTACCCCACTCCCTGACGCATATTGCTATGTTAAACTGCTTGGAAAACATGAATTAATGTATGGTTTCCACCCTACATGGACTAAATCACATTCTCTGTAATCTTAATCACACTGTTAGCATCCTACTAAAACACAAAGTTCTAATATATGAAGGTCTTTCTTATCATACATTGTTAATAGTTCTCCAAAGTAGTATGGGTGTAAAAACTTACCATGTAGAAAAGAAGAGACTGTTAAAAGACCAACGTGAAAAGGATGTGTTACATGCTTAAAGTCACACAGCACTGAGCATTCATGCAGCACTGAGGCACAGTTCCAACACCTGTCAGACAGTTGTCTTTGAACAGACCCACTCTGACTTTTGCAGTGGAAGGGGTTAATGGGAATATGCCTCCAACAGTGGTGCTGCTAGGAAAGCCTGAGGCATGGAGAGGTTCCTAAAATTGGAACAGAAGGGTCAGCATTCCAAAATCCTTATCCGCATCCATTAGGCATCACAAAGGCTTAACTCAAAACTAGTCTACTCAGTTCTTTCAGCTTTAATGGGATTCCTTTCCAGGGATCCACTCTGTTAGTTGCTCTGCCCTTATTTTTGTGGAGCTTCTTGGGTTTTTCCCTTAGAATAATTAATTTTAGCTTTTATGACTTTTTAAAGTTCATTTTGCTCAACATGGCAGCAAGGATGGAAAGCGACTAATGCATAAGGAAATCTAATTCTAATCCAGATTCTGCTGTCTTGAAATGTTTGCCTCTGTTTTGGATCTTCAAAATGGAGATATTAATATCTTTTTAAAGCTCTTTATGATATATTGCATATTCATAAAATCATAAATGCTGAAAGGCTTTGGTCTCCCTGGAAAGGGATTGTGAGAGAGAGGGAGAGACTCATGTCCATTTAAAGCATTTTTGTTTCTACCATAAACTCTTCCCCCCACCTGTGATTATTTTGAAGAGAACATGTTCCTGAAGAGATGTAGAGCCTCTTGCCGATTAATTTCCAAATTAACACACCTGAGAATAAGCCCAAGGAAACTTCTAATGATTTTTTTATTACATAACGTATAGCTGAATCACCTTACGCTGGCCATCAGTTATGGCTGAAATTTAACTGTACATACTTAGCTCAGCTCATGTTGAAGCCAGTTGTACAACATGTAAAACAGTAACATAGGAATCTAGACGTTGTGTGATAATTTTCTTAACCCCTGAAGATGAAGGAAGCAGCCTGATCATATTCTTTCACTCCTAAGAGAACATTTTAAGCACTAACTATATTATAATAAAGCCAGTCTGCTCAGCCACAAAGGAAAAAAAAATGTAACGAATGTAGATAATTACCCACTGAAATACAGTGGGTAATTATAGGACCTCTGTACTTTCACCAGAATATAACTCCTAATTATCTCAAAAGCATAACTTTATACAATCAGAAACAGTTACCAATCAAAGAGATTACAAAAAAAAAATGGTAAAACCTTAGATGGTTGAATTGTAAAAGAGATAAAAAGAAATTTAATATTGGTTAAAAATAGCACAGGGAATAAGAATATTCATCTGATGCTCCATGAGGTCTTTAGTCTTTAGGCTTAGTGTCTTGGTAACACTATCCCTGGCTGCAAGCAGATTTCTTCAATACTTCTTACAATAATCTATTTTAGAAAGAATGCAGCTGAGAGCTTAACTGGCCTTCTTTCTTTCTTTCAGGTTCCAAGTTGGTATTAACAGATACTTTATTCTCTGATTCATACTCTTTCCTAAGCTAATTCTGGCTTCACACCATGGGGCAATGAAGATGATGGAGAACTGTCCTAATAGTCATCACCTATTTAATCATTTATTTGTAGTATTTGGCAAAGCATTTGGAGTTAACTTTAAACCTTCCCAAGTTGTTCGTGATAGATATGATAGGAACCATTTTTTGTACACCTTCTGTAGGTCGCTCACTTGCTTAACAATGTTTTGAATCCTTGAAAAATTTGTATTCATATCCCCATTTTACATTCAAAGGAAGGGTCACAGGCCTAGGAAAGGACTGAGCCAGGATTTGACGCCAGTGTGACACCATAGCCCATGCCCATTCTTTGTGCCATTGCCTGTCCTCCAGTGAGCTGCCTTCTGGGCAAGTGCTTCCACACGACTGTGCACAGTAGGACACAAGGGTCCTATTGCTGGAATGATTGTGTGTGATTCCACTGACTCCCTAATCTTTTCCTCCCCATCCTTTGCTTCAAGAATGAGAACAAATGGATTCTCAGTACTGCCTGGGAATCCCACCATACTCCTGTCAAAAATTCACTTTGGCGCTCTCTGATATGACTGTGGCTTACCTTCTCCCTCTTCCAAGTTCCTATTCCCCACATTCAATTGCATTTCCCCTATCACTTCTACTAATAAACAAGAAATTAAAATAGAAACTTTTCTTATGGGCAGATCTTCGGCCTCCCACCACCTAACCCATATCTATGTGTATCTGTACATAGGTTCTTCTTCCTCAGCAACATTAAGACATTCCTGCTCTTTCAAAACTCCATCCTTTTACAATTAATGCTATACTAACCTCTCTTCTCGGTGACTTCAATCTTTGGATCACTGCCTTTTGCATTAGCCATCTTGTCCAAGCTTACTGGCTCACCTCTAACAGCAAACGCACACACACTAGTATCTCTCATTTCTTAAAAAAAAAAAAAAAAACCAAAGACAATAAAACAATAATCTCCTATACTCACATTCTTCTCACCTACAGCCCCATTTCTCTATTCCTTTCCAGAGCCAAACCTGTCAAAGATCTGTTAACACTCTGTCTCTATTCTCTCATCTCCCTTTCACTCTTTTTAAAATTTTTTTTTTAACGTTTATTTATTTTTGGGACAGAGAGAGACAGAGCATGAGTGGGGGAGGGGCAGAGAGAGAGGGAGACACAGAATCAGAAGCAGGCTCCAGGCTCTGAGCCATCGGCCCAGAGCCCGATGCGGGGCTCGAACTCACGAACCGCGAGATCGTGACCTGAGCCGAAGTCGGACGCTCAACCGACTGAGCCACCCAGGCGCCCCTCCCTTTCACTCTTTGAGTTTAGTGTGATGCCCATTCCCACCACTCTACTGAAATGAAAGTTCTTGGTATGCCAATCTCCATATTGCTGAACTCCGGAAACATTCATCTTATCTGACTTGGGCAGCATCTGATGGAACTGACCATGTCGTTCTTCTTAAAACAGTCTCCTCAGCCGGGACACAAGACATCACTCCTTCCTCCCTTTCTTCATCCCTATCCAATTGCTTCTATATCCTCTATCCAAAGACTAAATGCTGGGATGTGGGTCTAGTAAGGGCTTAGGGTTGGAATGCACATTTGTCGGGTTCATTTTTTCACATTCTGTCATTCTCGATACATTGTCTCATCCATCTCTATGGGTTAAGCATCACTTTTATGCATATAATATCCAGGGTATTTTTTTAACCTCAAACTCAGATTGCTTGTCTCCATTTTATACATCTTGATGCCTACTTGATATTTTCACTTAGATATTACACAAAATAATGAGAGAAGGGAGTAACTTCTGCACAGAATTTCTTCTGCCTAGCAAGCAACATGTGGAAGGAGGATTCAAGGAAGGTGAGTGAGACTTTAGGGCTTACAGGCCTTGGAAAGTGGGGTTTTATTTCAGTTTTGCTGTTTTGCCGTTGTTCCAATTTCACCAGGAACTGAATCACTGCACATGCAAAAGGCTGTAATTTCAAAGGAAATGTAAATGAAGTGCTATGAGCACTCAAACTCCAAGTCTGTAGTCAAGGATTAGCCAAGCCTATCTTAGTCTGACTGCAAAACTCTATTTCTCAATTACATCTTCACAACTTTTTCATCTCATAGCATTTCAATTGTACATCAGTTACAGAAATAGCAAACACTGTGGAAATTATAACACAGACCTTGTATCCAAAGGAAAGAACTCAGTCTTCCAGCTGCAACACCACACCAACAAACCTAGCTCTCTGCCTCCTTACAAGGATAGCCAAGAGAGTTAATCTCTGCTTCTCCCTGGACAAGTGAGAGCACAACTAACACAAACACCACAAAATCTTACCACCAACATATAGCAGGTACACATATGTGCTCTGAGTTTTCTGGATTATTCCTAGATTGCTGACTTATGAAAGGAAATGTATACTTTCCTAAGACAAATTTCTGGCATCAAAGAGACTTTTCCCCCAGGGAGGTAAAAAATGTTTCCAAATCATTTGGCATTCTCCGTGTACTTGTCATGAACATGAGGTAGGTAGGTAGTTTCTTCTCTTCACATCCTGGCTGCTGGACCGTTTGAAACTTGGGTGGTTCATTCATATCCTTACATAAAAATAGCAACCCTGTGAGCAATAATGGACGTAGATTTCTTACTTTCCATTGGGAGAACACCTAAATATCACTCATTCGTTCAAATTTTGGGTATCAAAATGTATGAGATGGTAAACTAGGAGCTCTGTGAGGCAGAGCAACAAATAAGATAGTGTCCCTGATCTCAAAGAGTGTATACTGGTAAATTAGCAACAGCTTCACAGACGTATAAATGCCACTGAACAAAAATAGGTACCACCTATTTCTATTTTATGAATGGCAATTCCAATCACCCAATGGTTGCAGACATAATCATTTTTTTTACATGAAGTGTGTTTATAGCATTTGATGGTGTTAGTAAATAAATAACTTAGTTCATAGTATTTTCAATCCAATTGAAGCAACTTGACAAAACAAAGAAGGAATGAACATTAGAGATCTTGAATTTAAGTTTTTAAATTTCTTATTTTTCTTCCTTTTAGCTCACATTTAGCCTGTCAACCAATCCTGTCAACTTTACCTTAAAAACACATGCATAATGTGACCATGTCTTATTCACTGTATTGCCACTATCTCAGGCTATACTGCCATTGTCTCTGGCCTGAATTGTCACAATAGCTTCCATATCCGCTCAGAGGCAGATTTTTCTGGAAGCTAAAGAAACTTAAGGTTCATGGTCCCTTTTTGCTTAATCTCCTTACATTTTCATACCTAAAATTCTACTTATGATTTTTTACAAAATTTTTCTTTAAAGAGGGCTGCCCAAATTTTAAATAGCTTCATAAGACCTGCACTTATCTCTGCTTTCACAGTGCTTTTTGCCTTCCTATAGTCCATTCTCAGGACTAGAGTGATCCTTTTAAAATCTCTGCTTAAAACTTGCCAATCATTTCCAATCTCATTCATCTTAAAAGTCAAAGACCTTACAATTGGTCCATGATGCCATTTGTGACACTGCCTCAATATCCCTCTGACCTTTTACTCTGTGATTATCCCCTCTTACTCTGCTGTAGACACAGCAATTCAGGGCTCAGCCTCTCACCTTTGTTATCAATTATCACCTTCCCTGAGCACCTGATAAAACTCCAAACTTTTTTAAGTGCCCCAAATTTCCCACTCCACTGCATTGGTCTGAATGTTTGTCTCCCCCCACATCCAAAATATAGGTGTTGAAATCCACAACCCTACAGGTGATGGTACTAGGAGGTGGGGTCTTTGGGAGGTGATTAAGTCATAAGGATGGGAACCCTCCTGAATTAGAGGCCAGAGAGCTAACTAAATACCTTTTGTCCTTGTGAGGAGACAACTGGAAGTCTTCAACCTGAAAGACAGCCCTCACCCAACCATGCAGGACCTTGACTTGAATTTCCAGCCTCCAAAACTGTGAGAAATAATTTTTTGTTGTTTAAGCCTCCCAGTCTATGGTATTTTGTTACTGCAGCCTGTGAAGACTAATACAGAAATTGGTACCAACAAGTGGGGTGCTGCTGAAACAAATACCTAAAAATGTGGAAGTGGTTTTGAAAGTGGGTAATGGGTAGAGGCTGGAAGAGCCTTGAGGTGCATGTTTGGAAAAGCCAAGATTGTTGTAAAGAGATGGCTAGAGGTGATTCTAGGGAGAACTCAGAAAGAAAAGAGATCTAGAGGGAAAGTTTTCATTCTCTTAGAGAATACCTAAATAATGGTGAACGGAATGTTTGTGGAAATATGGACAATGAAGGCCATTCTGATGGAGACAGAAATGAGAAACATGTTTTTAAACAATGGGAAAAAGGCAACCCTTGTTGTAAAATGGCAAAGAACTTGACCAAACTGTGTTCTAGTGTTTTGTGGAAGGTAGAACTTGTGAGCGATGAAACTGGATATTCAGCTGAGGAGATTTCTTTTTTTTTTTCCTTTTATATATATGTATTTTTTGTAATTTAACTTTATTTTTTATTTTTTTAAATTTACATCCAAATTAGTATATAGTGAAGCAATGATTTCAGTAGATTCCTTAATGGCCCTTACCCATTTAGCCTACATCCCCCCTCCCACAACCCCTCCAGCAGCCCTCAGTTTATTCTCCATATTTATGAGCCAGCTGAGGAGATTCCTAAGTGTTGAAGGGATGGCATGGTTCCTCCTGACTTCTTATGGTAAAATGTGAGAGGAGATAAATGAATTAAAGAAGGAAATGTTAAAAAGGAAATAGGGGCACCTGGGTGGCTCAGTCAGGTAAGCGTTTGACTCTTGGTTTCAGCTCAGGTCATGATGTCAGGGTTTGTGGGTTCGAGCCCCACATTGGGCTCCATGCTGACAGTATGGAGCCTGCTTGGGATTCTCTCTTCCTCTCTCGCTCTCTGCCCCTCCCCCACTCGCTCTCTCTGTCTCTCTCTCTCACAAATAAATAAACTTAAAAAAAAAAAAAAGAACCAGAACTTAGATATTTGAGAAATTCTCAGCCTGTCCATATTGCAAAAAATGACAAAACTTGTTCTGAAGAGAACATTAAGGATGTGGCTGAGCAACTATTTGATAAATGGCTCAGCCATTTCAGCAGAGACCAAGAATAGAGATGGGATCATACCAGCAAAGACACTGCCTATTTGAACTAACGCAGACAGAAAGAAGGATGGAACAAAGAAAGTCTATCAGACTTCTTAGATTCTACAAGACAGGACCATAAAGCTATTCAGCTGCTAACTGGGCTCTCCTTTAAGAAAAGGAAATAAGGGCCCCAAAGGGGATTCAGAAATCATCACTGCTCCCACATACACCCCAGTAAACTCAGGCCTGGGGTATAATGTGGCTTCCACCTTTGTTTCAAAGAGCAGGACCACCATCTAGCAGAGCCTTGTCATCAAGATCCCTGCAGAAAGCAGCAGAGTGAGTTGGGCTCTGCAAGAGAGGCACATGATGGAGGAGGTTGCCACCAAAGAGAGCCATGTAAGTAGTGCCACACTGAGCCCAAGGGACAGGGCCACCTGCCAAGCAGTGGGGGTGACATTGTTATCCCAGTGAGCCTGAAGGGCATAGCAAAGGGAATAGCATCTAAGCAAAGAATATTACCCTCCTGCCTTAAGATCTAATGGGATTTGTCTTGTCAGGTTTTTGACTCATGTGGGACCCATCACTTTTTCCTTTCTATTTCTCCCTTTTGGGATGGGATCATCTACCTCTCCCATGTCTGTCCTACCACTAAGTTTCAGAAACACATAACTTGTCTGGCTTCACGGGTTCACAGCTGGAGAGAAATTTGTCTCAGGATGCCCCATACCTCGAGTCTCACTCATACCTGATTTGTATGATATTTAGCTAAGCCTTTGGACTTCAGACTTCAAAGCTGATGTTGTAATGAGTTAAGACTTTTGGAGTTGTTAGGATGGAATATATATATTTTGCATGTGGGGACATGAATCCCAACAATGGAATTCCCACCTGACATCATACACAAAACTAAGGCAGACACATTGATGATTTAAGTGTTTAAAAAAACTTTAAAATTCCCTAAGAAAATATAGAGATCTCTTCTTAGAAATTTGAGTTTCAGAAGGCCTTTTAAACACAACACCAGACATAGATACCACAAAGGAAACAAAAAGATTTGATTACGACCAAAGTTTAAAGCTACCTAGCAAAAGACACAATAAATAGGTTAAAAGACAAAGAGTCTAGGAAACATATCTGGAATGACACATAAAAAGAATGAATATTTTACAGTTCAATAATAAAAAGAAAAAATCCTCAGTAGGAAAATGGCAAACAATATATATTGGTTTCTTCACAGAGAAAAAGAAGTAGCAAAAGAAAAGATGTATCACCTCCCTCGTAATGAAAGAAATGACATTACTACAAGAAAATACCTTTCAATTTTTTGGTTGCCCTGTGTTGGTGTATGCATACAGAAGTTGATTGGTAAGATGATAAACTGGCACAAACGTTTTAAGGGCATCAGGATAATATGTATAAAAATTAAAGATGTGCATTTTTAGATGTAATCGTTTGATTTTAAAAACTTACATGGGCATTGAGGAGGGAGGGCACTTGTTGGAATGAGCACTGGGTGTTGTATGGAAACCAGTTTGACAATAAATTATATTAAAAAAAACTTACATAGGAATAATGAGGCAAGTAGATATAACACTATGTACTATCATATTTATTGCAGTATTATTTATAATATTAAGGCAGAAACAAGAAAATGTTTACCATTAGGTTTTGGTTAAACTAACTTCACATGGCAACAGTGGAACATCACATAACTATTTAAAAAGAAGAGATAGGGAGAATAGGGAAGATGGCGGCGTAGGAGGACACTGGGCTCACCGCGCGTCCTGCTGATCACTTAGATTCCACCTACACCTGCCTAAATAACCCAGAAAACCGCCAGAGGATTAGCAGAAAGGAGTCTCCCGAGCCAAGCGCAGATGAGAGGCCCACGGAAGAGGGTAGGAAGGGCGGCGAAGTGGTGCACGCTCCACGGACTGGCGTGAGGGAGCCGGGGCGGAGGGGCAGCCTGCTGGCCAAGCAGAGCCCCCAAGTCTGGCTTGCAAAAGCGGAGGGGCCTGATGGAGTGTGTTCTGAAAGCAAGCGAGACTTAGCATCTGGGAGGTCATAAGTTAACAGCTCTGCTCGGAAAGCAGGAAGGCTGGAGGACAAAGGGAGGGAGAGTTGCTGAGCCCCCAGACGACAGAGCTCTGTTTGGCGGGGAACAAAGGCGCTCGGCAGCACCATCTCCCTCGCCCATCCCCCGGCCAAAATCCCAAAGGGAACCAGTTCCTGCCAGGGAACTTGCTTGCTCCATGCAAACACCCAACGCTGTGCTTCTGCGGAGCCAACCCTCCGGCAGCGGGTCTGACTCCCTCCCGCTGCCACACGGCCCCTCCTGAAGTGGATCACCTAAGGAGAAGCGAGCTAAGCCTGCCCCTCCTGCCCCGTGCACCTTGCCTACCCACCCCAGCTAATATGCCAGATCCCCAGCACCACAAGCCTGGCAGTGTGCAAGTAGCCCAGACGGGCCACGCCACCCCACAGTGAATCCCGCCCCTAGGAGAGGGGAAGAGAAGGCACACACCAGTCTGACTGTGGCCCCAGCGGTGGGCTGGGGGCAGACATCAGGTCTGACTGCGGCCCCGCCCACCAATTCCGGTTATACACCACAGCACGGGGGAAGTGCCCTGCAGGTCCGCACCACTCCAGGGACTCTCCAAAATGACCAAACGGAAGAATTCCCCTCAGAAGAATCTCCAGGAAATAACAACAGCTAATGAACTGATCAAAAAGGATTTAAATAATCTAACAGAAAGTGAATTTAGAATAATAGTCATAAAATTAATCACTGGGCTTGAAAACGGTATAGAGGACAGCAGAGAATCTCTTGCTACAGAGATCAAGGGACTAAGGAACAGTCAGGAGGAGCTGAAAAACACTTTAAGCGAAGTGCAAAACAAAATGGAAACGACGACAGCTCGGATTGAAGAGGCAGAGGAGAGCATAGGTGAACTAGAAGATAAAGTTATGGAGAAAGAGGAAGCTGAGAAAAAGAGAGATAAAAAAAATCAAGGAGTATGAGGGGAAAATTAGAGAACTAAGTGATACACTAAAAAGAAATAATATACGCATAATTGGTATCCCAGAGGAGGAAGAGAGAGGGAAAAGTGCTGAAGGGGTACTTGAAGAAATTATAGCTGAGAACTTCCCTGAACTGGGGAAGGAAAAAGAACTTCCCTGAACTGTGTCAAGAGGCACAGAGAACTCCCTTCAGACGTAACTTGAATCGATCTTCTGCACGACATATCATAGTGAAACTGGCAAAATACAAGGATAAAGAGAAAATTCTGAAAGCAGCAAGGGGTAAACGTGCCCTAACATATAAAGGGAGACCTACAAGACTCATGACTGATCTCTCTTTTGAAACTTGGCAGGCCAGAAAGGATTGGCACGAGATCTTTAATGTGCTGAACAGGAAAAATATGCAGCAGAGAATCCTTTATCCAGTAAGTCTGTCATTTAGAATAGAAGGAGAGATAAAGGTCTTCCCAAACAAACAAAAACTGAAGGAATTTGTCACCACGAAACCAGCCCTACAAGAGATCCTAAGGGGTATCCTGTGAGACAAAGTACCAGAGACATCACTACAAGCATAAATCATACAGACATCACAATGACTCTAAACCCGTATCTTTCTATAATAACACTGAATGTAAATGGATTAAATGCACCAACCAAAATACACAGGGTATCAGAATGGATAAAAAAACAAGACCCATCTATTTGCTGTCTACAAGAGACTCATTTTAGATCTGAGGACACCTTTAGATTGAGAGTAAGGGGATGGAGAACTATTTATCATGCTACTGGAAGCCAAAAGAAAGCTGTACTTTCTTTTGGAAAGTAGCCATACTTATATCAGACAAACTAGACTTTAAATTAAAGGCTGTAACAAGAGATGAAGAAGGGCATTATATAATAATTACAGGGTCTATCCACCAGGAAGAGCTAACAATTATAAATGTCTATGCGCCGAATACCGGAGCCCCCACATATATAAAACAATTACTCATAAACATAAGCAACCTTATTGATAAGAATGTGGTAATTGCAGGGGACTTTAACACTCCACTTACAGAAATGGATAGATCATCTAGACACATGGTCAATAAAGAAACATGGGCCCTGAATGACACATTGGATCAGATGGACTTGACAGATATATTTAGAACTCTGCATCCCAAAGCAACAGAATATACTTTCTTCCTGACTGCACATGGAACATTCCCCAAGATAGATCATATACTGGGTCACAAAACAGCCCTTCATAAGTATACAAGAATTGAAATTATACCATGCATACTTTCAGACCACAATGCTATGAAGCTTGAAATCAACCACAGGAAAAAGTCTGGAAAACCTCCAAAAGCATGGAGGTTAAAGAGCACCCTACTAACAAATGAGTGGGTCAACCAGGCAATTAGAGAAGAAATTTAAAAATATATGGAAACAAACGAAAATGAAAATACAACAATACAAACGCTTTGGGACGCAGCGAAGGCAGTCCTGAGAGGAAAATACATCGCAATCCAGGCCTATCTCAAGAAACAAGAAAAATCCCAAATACAAAATCTAACAGCACACCTAAAGGAAATAGAAGCAGAACAGCAAGGGCAGCCTAAACCCAGCAGAAGAAGAGAAATAATAAAGAGAAGAGCAGAAATAATATAGAATCTAAAAAAACTGTAGAGCAGATCAACGAAACCAAGAGTTGGTTTTTTGAAAAAATTAACAACATTGACAAACCTCTAGCCAGGCTTCTCAAAGAGAAAAGGGAGATGACCCAAATAGATAAAATCATGAATGAAAATGGAATTATTACAACCAATCCCTCAGAGATACAAACAATTATCAGGGAATACTATGAAAAATTGTATGCCAACAAATTGGACAACCTGGAAGAAATGGACAAATTCCTAAACACCCACACTCTTCCAAAACTCAATCAGGAGGAAATAGAAAGCTTGAACAGACCCATAACCAGTGAAGAAATTGAATTGGTTATCAAAAATCTCCCAACAAATAAGAGTCCAGGACCAGATGGCTTCCCAGGGGAGTTCTACCAGACGTTTAAAGCAGAGATAATACCTATCCTTCTCAAGCTATTCCAAGAAATAGAAAGGGAAGGAAAACTTCCAGACTCATTCTATGAAGCCAGTATTACTTTGATTCCTAAACCAGACAGAGACCCAGTAAAAAAAGAGAACTACAGGCCAATATCCCTGATGAATATGGATGCAACAATTCTCAATAAGATACTAGCAAATCGAATTCAACAGCATATAAAAAGAATTATTCACCATGATCAAGTGGGATTCATTCCTGGGATGCAGGGCTGGTTCAACATTCGCAAATCAATCAACGTGATACATCACATTAATAAAAGAAAAGATAAGAACCATATGATCCTGTCAATCGATGCAGAAAAGGCCTTTGACAAAATCCAGCACCCTTTCTTAATAAAAACCCTCGAGAAAGTTGGGATAGAAGGAACATACTTAAAGATCATAAAAGCCATTTATGAAAAGCCCACAGCTAACATCATCCTCAATGGGGAAAAACTGAGAGCTTTTTCCCTGAGATCAGGAACATGACAGCGATGCCCACTCTCACCGCTGTTGTTTAACATAGTGTTGGAAGTTCTAGCATCAGCAATCAGACAACAAAAGGAAATCAAAGGCATCAAAATTGGCAAAGAGGAAGTCAAGCTTTCACTTTTTGCAGATGACATGATATTATACATGGAAAATCTGATAGACTCCACCAAAAGTCTGCTAGAACTGACACATGAATTCAGCAAAGTTGCAGGATACAAAATCAATGTACAGAAATAAGTTGCATTCTTATCCACTAACAATGAAGCAACAGAAAGACAAATAAAGAAACTGATCCCATTCACAATTGCACCAAGAAGCATAAAATACCTAGGAATAAATCTAACCAAAGATGTAAAAGATCTGTATGCTGAAAGCTATAGAAAGCTTATGAAGGTAATTGAAGAAGATATAAAGAAATGGAAAGACATTCTCTGCTCATGGATTGGAAGAATGAATATTGTCAAAATGTCAATACGACCCAAAGCTATCTACACATTCAATGCAATCCCAATCAAAATTGCACCAGCATTCTTCTCGAAACTAGAACAAGCAATCCTAAAATTCATATGGAACCACAAAAGGCCCCGAATAGCCAAAGTAATTTTGAAGAAGAAGACCAAAGCAGGAGGCATCACAATCCCAGACTTTAGCCTCTACTACAAAGCTGTCATCATCAAGACAGCATGGTATTGGCACAAAAACAGACACATAGACCGATGGAATAGAATAGAAACCCCAGAACTAGACCCACAAACGTATGGCCAACTCATCTTTGACAAAGCAGGAAAGAACATCCAATGGAAAAAAGACAGTCTCTTTAACAAATGGTGCTGGGAGAACTGGACATCAACATGCAGAAGGTTGAAACTAGACCACTTTCTCACACCATTCATAAAAATAAACTCAAAATGGATAAAGGACCTGAATGTGAGACAGGAAACCATCAAAACCCTAGAGGAGAAAGCAAGAAAAGACCTCTCTGACCTCAGCCGTAACAATCTCTTACTCGACACATCCCCAAAGGCAAGGGAATTAAAAGCAAAAGTGAATTACTGGGACCTTATGAAGATAAAAAGCTTCTGCACAGCAAAGGAAACAACCAACAAAACTAAAAGGCAACCAACGGAATGGGAAAAGATATTTGCAAATGACATATCGGACAAAGGGCTAGTATCCAAAATCTATCAAGAGCTCACCAAACTCCACACCCAAAAAACAAATAACCCAGTGAAGAAATGGGCAGAAAACATGACTAGACACTTCTCTAAAGAAGACATCTGGATGGCCAACAGGCACATGAAAAGATGCTCAATGTCACTCCTCATCAGGGAAATACAAATCAAAACCACACTCAGATATCACCTCACGCCAGTCAGAGTGGCCAAAATGAACAAATCAGGAGACTATAGATGCTGGAGAGGATGTGGAGAAACGGGAACCCTCTTGCACTGTTGGTGGGAATGCAAATTGGTGTAGCCGCTCTGGAAAGCAGTGTGGAGGTTCCTCAGAAAATTAAAAATAGACCTACCCTATGACCCAGCAATAGCACTGCTAGGAATTTACCCAAGGGATACAGGAGTACTGATGCATAGGGGCACTTGTACCCCAATGTTTATAGCAGCACTCTCAACAATAGCCAAATTATGGAAAGAGCCTAAATGTCCATCAACTGATGAATGGATAAAGAAATTGTGGTTTATATACACAATGGAGTACTACGTGGCAATGAGAAAGAATGAAATATGGCCCTTTGTAGCAACGTGGATGGATCTGGAGAGTGTGATGCTAAGTGAAATAAGCCATACAGAGAAAGACAGATACCATATGGTTTCACTCTTATGTGGATCCTGAGAAACTTAACAGAAACCCATGGAGGAGGGGAAGGGAAAAAAAAAAAAAAAGAGGTTAGAGTGGGAGAGAGCCAAAGCATAAGAGACTGTTAAAAACTGAGAACAAACTGAGGGTTGATGGGGGGTGGGAGGGAGGGGAGGGTGGGTGATGGGTATTGAGGAGGGCACCTTTTGGGATGAGCGCTGGGTGTTGTATGGAAACCAATTTGACAATAAATTTCATATACTGGAAAAAAAAAAGAAGAGATAGTTTTATATGAATCAACATAGAAAGATATATACAATATTGTTATAGTTTTTAAAAGGCTTTAAATGTCATATTTTGTATTTCCTATTGATGTAAACAGATGACTAGATGTATTTTAAAATCTGGAGGAATGTACACTGAAATGATAACATCTATATTTGGGGGATAAAGAAGGACTGTCACTTTCTACTTAGAAATCAGTATTGCATAGTTTTTATATAATGTTGTACTACTTTGACCATCAGCAAAAGCATTACAGATATTTCCATTATGTAAAAGGAAAAAAAATGGGAGGAATTTCCTTTCACTTAAGAAATATGTGTATTTACTTTTTGTGTTATTCAATCCATATATTAATTTTCCAATAAATTTCAATCAACATTATCCATAGTTTGTTATAATTATTAAAATGTGCCTTTGCAGAAGGTTACACTGTGTATTAATGTATTGTTTGGATTTCTCACCAATGTTAAGGACTTCAATGTTTTCCTAAAAAGTCCTATTTTATAGGCCAGTGCTCCAAATACTCATAGGTTCACATAGCTGGAGAAGCTGTACGTATTTTTTGAAAACTGAACTCAGACAATACCGGTTCACTGATGCCATATGAATTGTAACACAGAAGGAAGTTTTCATTTATACTGCTTCAATGTGCTTACCTTGCCAATTGCTGGTGTGACTCCATCAGAGGTGTTAATCCAAATTCCCATTTCTTGTCCGTGTTCATGGGCTTATAAGTCGCTTGAGGTTCATCTTTTGTCAAAAGGAATCCTGACAAATTCCCAAGAACACTGTAATTGGTAATAGTCTGGTAACTGATATTTAAATGTAAACTTTCCAAAAATTTTTGAAATAAGAATCTCCAATCTAGTATTCATGTAAACAGTGCTTTATGTTACATACATTAAGGTATTCTCATCCATTAATTGTAGTACAAATATAAGAACTGTCTATTTCCATCAATTTTTAGTGCTGCAAAATGTCAACCCAAGCACTGTCAATTCAACAAAGTGATCAATTGCTTCTATTAAAACCTCCAATTTTCTTTACTTGAGAAGTTACAGAAGTAGATAAATCTAATACTCATGTTACTTTGACAAACAACCTTTTCTATGCTTTTGTTTGTTGGTTTTTATATGAAATAAGGCTGTGAAATGGAAAAACCCCTGCACGAGGCAATCAAGAAATTTAGATTCTATTCTTAATAGCTACAAAAAGCAGGAGTAAGCCACTTAATTGGATAGAGACCCAACTTTCTCTTCCACAAAATGAAGCAGTGTATTTTAGATTGTAAATTGTAAATTCTTAGTCACTGTCCTTCTTAAAAGTTGTCTTAAAATGATTCAAGGGGTGGAAATGTCTATGATTCTATCTTCTGTCCCTCCACAAATATTTATTGACCCAACACCAAATCTCTTTCCCTTGCTAAACTTTTTACATTATATTTATATTTAAATATTTTTCTTTACACATACCTGTTAAATTATGTTAGCTAGGTAATAAATATGTATTTCTTGACTTGAAATAAGCTATTCTTAAAAAAAAAACTTTGTCCATAAACCTATAGAATCATTAAATCATATACAAATTACAATACAGAGTGACATGTTCTATCATTACATTAAGAAAATAGAAACATTATTTTATGAAATTTAAAATCTCTGTCATCTGCAAACATTTCAGTGTGAAACAACTTTTAGTAACATTCATGCTCTTAGGCATAGTTATAGAAATAACTTTTCTTTTGTATAATAGGTGTATTAAAAGATGGGGTGCCTGCGTGGCTCAGATGGTTAAGTGTCCGACTTTGGCTCAGGTCAGGATCTCATGGTTCCTGGGTTTGGGCCTGCATCAGGCTCTGTGCTGACATCTCAGAGCCTGGAGCTTACTTCAGATTCTGTGTCTCCCTCTCTGTCCCTCCCCTACTCGTGCTCTGTCTCTCTGTCTCTCAAAAATAAATAAATGTTCAAAGAAAGAGAATGTTGTAACACAACATGGAGAAAAGATTCTTTCAACCAAAGAATCATTGTCAACCGATGAATGGATAAAGAAGATGTGATATATATACGTACAATTGAGTATTACTCAGCAATTAACCTAAGAATCATTGCATTTATTCAATAGCTATATTATTCTTTAAGATTTTTATGGCCAAGTCTTCAAATCTTGATGGACAGGGAAATCTGTGGGAAAAATCTTTCTTCTATCTGCAAGTCAATTTTCTTTTAGAAAGAACACTGAATTTTTTTTAAACATTACTGAATTCCTTCATCCCTTGAAGGTATTTCTGCATTGTTGAATAATTTATTACCATTTAATAAAATATAACATTTTTCATTCAGTATTATATAAAATGTTATTCCTCAAAACTAAAGTAGGGCTAGGAGTTCTTTTTCCTAAACTAATTGTAATATATATTTTTAGAAATACTTAGTAAATATAAATTTAAATATTTTGTTTTATCTTAAAGGAAATCTACCAAAATAATGACATAATGCATTCTGTGATTTTTCAATTCTTTAATGTACTTTGGCAGACCAGCCAAGTTAGCCGTATCATATGTGAAGTAAACATCACCATACTGAACATCACATACAAAAAAGCAACATAGACATAGACATAGCCTTCAAACATTACAAAAACAGATAAATATTGTCAAAGAATCGTAAGTAGCTAATAAGTGACTATATTAGAAATTTAAACAGTGGTGAGTTTCAAACTGTCCTGTGAGAAAAGAGAATGAAAATGATTCTTTTTTTGGAAACTGAAAATTTACCCACAAAGATGTGTCAGTTCCATCCCTGACCTATGTGTGTGTGCACATGTGTGTGTGTGTGTGTGTGTGTGTGTTACAGTATAATGTCCACACTTTGAAATTTTATTGTTCTTCAATCTTACCGTATTGTTTGGGGTACACTTACTTAGGAACATAATACTGTCTTAATTGTTCCACTGTTTTTTTAGTACATCTATGCTATTATAGCCTCATTGAAATCCCAGAGACTATGAAGGCATAGAGGGATGGATGTCTAGTGGCCTGTTTAAAAAATAAATTAAACAAACAAACAAACAAACAAACAAATAAATCTAACCAAAGAGGTGAAAAACCTATATACTGAAAACTATAGAAAGCTTATGAAAGAAATTGAAGAAGACACAAAAAAAATGGAAAAATATTCCATGCACCTGGATAGGAAGAACAAATATGGTTAAAATGTCAATACTACCCAAAGCAATCTACATATTCAACACAATCCCTATCAAAATAACACCAGCATTCTTCACAGAGCCAGAACAAACAATCCTAAAATGTGTATGGAACCAGAAAAGACCCCAAATAGCCAAAGCAATTTTGAAAAAGAAAACCAAAGCAGGAGGCATCACAATCCCAGATTTCAAGCTGTACTACAAAGCTGTAATCATCAAGACAGTATGGTACTGGCACACACACAAAAAAAGTATTAAATCCAAAAAAATGAAGTGTTCACAAGTGCAGGTCTTCAGGACTGGATAGCGTAATGCATTAGTCTGCAAGCAGTTTTAAACTTCCTATATGTTGAGCATCTAACATTACACGTTGCTCCCTAGTAGCAACCAAAGAAACAATGGTGAAAATTGGGGGTGCTTAAGAACTCCTGTGAGCATACAACTAAAGCCATGGAATTTCTTCCCAAAGCATATACCTAGAAAGGCAATTCTTTCAAATTTTCCAGTAGGGGACTATGTGCACCACTCCCCTCCCTTCTCCCTGCCCTTAACCATTCCAGTAGGAAGTAATATGATAGAAGTTTAATCCAAGGTCTTCCCTCATGGAGCTTAAATTCTAATAGAAGAAACCAACAATAAACATATAACTAAGGTAGCATAACTTGTAAAAGTAGAGTATGTGGAGATGGGGGTCGGGGAATGGTCAGGGAAATTCTCTTTGGCAATAAGACTTGATCATGTATTGTGCACCAAGCAGAGGGACTAGAAGATGCACAGGCTTAAGCGTTCAGGAAGAGAAAGAAGGTAAATATGGCTGAACAAACAAAAGGGAGAATGGAATCCAAGATCACAGAAGCAGGCAGACATTCACCCCTATAGGGCCATAATAAAGAACTAGACACTTTTTTCTTGTCTTTTTTTCAATTTTATTTTATGAAAACTGTTAAACATATAAACGTAGAGAGTATAGTATAGTAAACGTCCATGTAAACAGAATCAACAATTATCATTTGCCACACATTTTCACCTTTTCTTTTTCTTCTTTTATTTTTTTTAGGCCAGTGGGATACTATAGCATTTTAAAGGAAATTCCTGAAATCATGTTATTTCACCCATAAATTTATCTAAAAATAAGGACAATCTCTTACATAAGCAAAATACCTTCACAGCACCTAACAAAATTAACCATAATCCTTTAATATTCTCAAGTGCTCATCCACATTTCCTCAATTTTCTCCAAAACATCTTTTTAAAAATTGATTTGCTTGAAAGGAGATAGATTATATTGAAATTACAATCGAAGCCATTAGAGTTAATAAGCTGTGATTTACTTTAAAAAAAAAATCATTCTGGATCTCTGGAAAATAAGTTACAGAAAAGCAAAGGTGGTTGCCATGAAACCATTTAGGAGGCTGGTACATTGTCCAGGTGGAGATGAGAGTGGCTTGAACCAAGGTCACAGGTGACACCGAAAGAGTCAGACTGGATGACATTGCTAACAGAGCTTTCTGATGCATTTCGTGTGGTAGGATGAAGGAAAACAAAAGAGTTTAGGGCAGCATTTAGTTTCAGAGTTGAAGGACAAGGTCAATTAATTCTATTAACTGAGATGGGAAAGACTGAAGGGGTGCAAGAGCATGTTTGTGGGCATAAGAAAGGTAGATGTATGCACTTGAGGGGTTATCTATTAAAAAAACGTATTTAAAGTCATGGAACCAGAAGATATGACAAGAGAGAGTTCAGTTAGAGACCAAAAAGGAGCCTTGGACTAACTTCTGGGAGACTTGACATTTAAAGCATTAGCAAAGGAGACTGAAAACAAGCAATTACTTATGTAGCAGGAGAGCCAAGGACAACACGGTGTCAGACACACTGAGAGGAGTGTTTCTAACAGTGGCCACCTGTGTCAAATGCCAACTGGATGCTGACTTAGATGAGAACGGAGACTTGACAACTGTATCTTGCAACTTTCATAAGATGTTATAGACAGTGGAGGGTATAATAGCCCAACTGGAATGTGGTGGAAAATTGGGAGGTGACGCAGTAGAGACAGCCCAGGCAGACAGTTCTATAGAGGAGTGGAGGAATGGGATGAATAGCTGGTTTGTAGGAGGATATTCTTGTTGAGTTTTGTTCAGGTAGGTGCAACTAAGGCAGGTTTGTTGATCAGAAGAAACTGACAGAGAGGGATAAATTGATGATGTGGCTGAGAGTGGAGACAGCTGAAGGGCTTCCACAGCTGAGAGCACAGTGGATTTAGAACACAGGGAGAACTGTTATGCTTACATATGAGCAGGAATAACCTCAAGGAGAAGAAAGGCAAAACATATCAGCATGTGTGCAGGTAAACTGATAGAGTTGGTACTTTGGAAACAATGTGTTCCCTTTTTAATTGCTTCTATTTTTTGCCTCTATTTTTCTCTGTAAAACAGTAAGCCACATCAGCAGCTGAAAATTGGGTGGGGTGGTGTTGAAGGTTTTAGAAGAAAAAGTGTGAAACAACAGTCTCTGTGAATGGGACTGTAAATACACTAGTTTAGGACCTTCAGTAGGATTGCCAGACAGGGCAGTGTGCTTGGAAATTAAATGGAGTCTTGTCAGCACAACCACAAGACTGTTTGCCAGACGCTTTCAGATGCTCAGGTGCAGAACTGATTCAGTCAATCAATTAGCCCAAACTTCCTGTCTGCTGTGTAAGGAAAGTTGGTGTCCAAACTGTTCAGGTCTGCAGTTTTAAAGTTTTCTTACTCTAAACCCCGTTATAGTGGATACTGTGACTCACCTATCTTTTTGACCCTATTATAATGTGTAACACAGAATGTGACTTACATAAATGTCTGACATGAGTGAGTGAGTGAATGAATGAATGAAGAGTCGCTGTTATCATCCAAGTTTCAGAGTTCAGGACACTGAGTCAGTCAAGAGATCTTGTGACTTTTCTGATCTGATTTGGTAGCACACAAAAGACTAAAACTAGCAGTGATAAAAACTGAGTCTCAATCCTGGCTGATCATGACAATCATGAGGAAAGCTTTTAAAAATATGCACTTTATCCAGCACCCACCTTCAACCAGGTGAATCAGAATAATTGAAGCAGAATTTCTCAGGGTAGACCCCAGGCATTTGTATTTTAAGGGCTTGTAGGTGACTGTGCAGAGCGAGATTTAGCCATTACTACACTAGTAGTGAGTCCTGGGGGAGCGGAGACTACATCTATTCATCATAACTCCATTGCCAGATGCAGATTTATCTCGTCTTCTGCGAACAGCAAAGACCTTGTCAGTTGACCCCTCCAGACTGTAGCCAAATGAGTTTTGTATGAGCACATTTAATGTTAATCTCTGGTATCTTTTAAATCTATTTTCTTTCATTCTCACCTTGTAATAACTGGTGAATGTTTTATTTGCACGCTATCAATAGCACACCAAGCACCTCCCCTAAAAGAGTGAAGAGGGGGTGCCTGGATGACTCAGTTGGTTAAGCATCAGACTCTTGGTCTCCTCTCAGGTCACGATCTCATGGCTTTGTGGGTTTGCGTGGGTCTCTGTGTTGGCAGTGTGGAGCCTGCTTGGAATTCTCTCTCTCTCTCTCTCTCTCTCTCTCTCTCTCTCTCTCCCTCTCTCCCTCTCTCTCCCTCTCTCCCTCTCTCTCTCTTCCCCTTCCCCATTTGCTCTGTGTCTGTCTCTCTCAAAAATAAATAAATAAACTTAAAAAAAGAGAGTGAAGAAATTAGGAGAAGGAAGCAGCCATGATACAACAGCTATGCAAACAACAGGATATGCTGGAAGGCCTACAAACCAGAACCTCGGAGAGCATGGAGTTCAGACCGGTGGAGAGGCTCAAATAAAAATGAAAAAAACAAAACAAAACAAAAACCAAAACAACAACACAGATTATATGGAACAGGAGGAAGCAGTACAAACACGGAAGCCAAAGTTATACATGTGACAGCTTCCCTGTACCATTAGTTCTATGTCATGAGCCTTCCTCATGCTAAGTGAAGAACATCAGGGCTGTCACTCGACCCTACACTCATCCAGAATTCTCTAGGCATCTAGTCCTGAAATGTGAAGCGGTATCATTATAAGTAACATATAATTATTATATAGATAATATATATTTGTATTTATATAAATGTATATATTTATATATATATAATTAATATATGTAATTATATAGATAACCTTATATACATGGCATAAAATATTATAAATACCGTTAAATAGAAAGCATTGAACCCATTAGCCTTATGCAGTCAATGCCAACCCTACAAATAACAATGTGCCATTATTCGGCATAATTCAAATATTATGAATTCGTTATTCGTAAAGTTTGAATGCTTACTTTGAGGCATATTCTAGTTCCTTAGTTCTACTTTTCTTTCTTAATTGCTAATTTAGTAGTAGAAACTAAAACCATTGTTAGTTTACTGCCAGGGTAAACTGTCTGCATACGTGGCAATACATACCTGGGTAGTGTTTTATTACATTATTTAATCTTCCCAGAAATATTATGTGATGAACAGAAACAAGTGTTATCATTCCCATGTTATATCGGAGGAAGCCACAGCCTGAGATCGTAAGTGATTAGTAGTAGGTTGAAAACCAGGGGGCAGAACTGTAGCTCAAAGTTAGATGTTCTGATTCCAAGTCTAATAACTTCCACTCTCCCTTAAATACCATTGAGGTCATCCTATATTTTTAAAATATTTCTTTAGGAATGCTTGATGCCAGTTGCTGTGAAGGTAAGAGTTAAAATTCTCCCCTTAATCGCCTTCTTCCTTATGCCGCATACACAGCTCCATGCTCTTAAAATGCCTTAACGTAAGAACAAGTTTTGTTAAATAAATCTATTTCTTCCTTAAGCAAATTTTAGATTTGTTTCCCTACAATAGAATGGCTCTCCTAGAATAGATAGTGTTGACAGAAAGCAGAGGGATTTAAGTTCATGCTCATGGCTTAAAGGGCCATAAACAAGCACAACGTTTCTTCACCTGGCACATGAAACAAACCCACTGTGGATTACAAATTGCCTCTTTCACCCATTTTATAGTATAGAGCCAGAACAATTTCCCTTGCTCTTATTACTTCCTGCTACAAACAATTGCAATTTCTGCAGCCTGGAGAGTAAAAAAAGAAAAAAAAAAAAGGTCAGTCTTACATAAGGAAATTTTATCCATTTCCCCTAATTGCATTTGCTTTTTATTTGGCTTCAGGCTCTTGGCCATCTACAAATAAAGCGGCTTTGCACAGGAATGACAAGGACAAGAAAGTGCGTGTTTGGAAATAGCAGCCTTCTGTCTGAACACGGGCTTTTCCACCTGCTTACTGCTCACCAGGTGCTTTTTTCGCTGCTGCCCACTAGACTTGAAATCAATCAGCCCTGAGTGAGAGTGGAAAGCTTATGTCAGCACTGAGGATTTAGAATTCATAGACTTGAAAAACCAGTGAGGTATCAAAAGTATGTCTTTAGTGTCTCTATATTCACCTTCTGGCAGGGTGCTGTCAGAAATTTCATTTGAACAAAATAGGATCAAAGCTATCAATCACTGCTTTTCAAGTAAAAGCAGAAAAATGTTTACAAAATAATGGTGAACATTCTACTGTTAATAATAATTATTATAATTTATTGAGCAATTACTGTGTACCAGACACTATGCTAAGGGCTTTACATATATTATCCCAACTAACCTCCTAGTAATCCTAGGAAATAGGTATGATTGTCCTCGTTTCCTATAGGAGGAAATGGAGGTTAATTTCACTTAATTAGCTGGACACTGAGCCAGCATTCAAACTCCTCCAACTATCAAATTTAAAAGATCTTGAAGCATTAGATTATATTGCCAAATAATAGCAATGCATATATATATATGATTTATATTACTATATGGCTTATGATCATTATTTTCAGAGGCAATATTTTGTTTAGCATTTGCCAAATTGTTTTATTAGTAGTTCTAATAGTTGATTTTTTAAACTACATTAAAAATAAAAGATCAACCACAAGAAACATGAGAGAGATTGAGGCACTTTATGTTGTTTTTAACTCCTAAAGGTTTAAAGGAGGTATTTTAATCTTGGGATGCCTGGGTGGCTCAGTCAGTTAAGCTTCTGACTTGGGCTCAGGTCATGATCTCACGGTTCATGAGGTCAATCCCCACATTGGGTGAACACAAGCCCCACTTTGGGTGAGCCCCGCTTCTCAATCTCTCTCCCTCTCTCTCTTTCTCTCTCTCTGCCCCTGTGGGATTCTTTCTCTCCCTCTCTTTCTGCCCTTCACTCACTTGTGCCCTCTCTCTCTCTCTCTCTCTCTCTCTCTCTCTCAGAATAAAAAAGAAAGCATTTAAATCTCAAACTACATGTGGTGGCTTTGTCATGTGTCAGTTTGCCTAGGGTGAACTAGATCTCCCAGAATTTCTTTTCTTGTATGTTTCCAGTTAGAGTGGACCATAACAGAGATTGTTAAGGGATATTTGGAGGGCCGACTAGTTCACACATAGATCAAAATCCTATAACACAGATATATCTCCTACTGGTTCTGCTTCTCTAGTTGAACCCTAACTGATACAGTAAAGTTAGGTACACACAATGGCTTGAATTTCTTAAGTTATTTTATTGTTTATAAGAGCTAGAGTTCTATTAATAGGTTCTATTTCATTTCAATAAAGATGACTGATAGGTAAACCAAAACTTTGGTTAATAAATCCAAATAGTCAATATCAGAGAGAGATGGTTGATATGTCTTCCCTTCAATTTATTATTTTAATTTTCTCATATGCCAATAAATAGCATCAAAGATTTGGGTTATGATTTTTTTTATAAAATTTAAACTATTTTTCCCTAAAGTAGAAAAATGTATTTGTTTTTTTTAACCTCTCTTAAATTAATTAATTATACAAATATTTGAAATGTTTTACTTTATTAAAATACAGTCTACTTCAAACGCAATTACAGACAGCTTTAGGAACAAATCTAGCAAGTGAAGAAGGGTGCTTGTGTTCTAGAATGGTCAGATGACCTATCGTTTACTACATTACAATTACACTAAGTGCCAAAAGTAATACTCTTTGTTTTTCAGAATTTTGGAAGTCATTTTTACCACAATCATTTTAACATTCCTATTTTTCCCTTTATGTATAATCGGAAAAAAAGATTCAAGTAACAATATAGTGCGGTGGGAAAGAAGAGAATAAAGAGGTTCTGAATCTATTTTTTGGTGTACAATTACTGAAAAAGGATTCTGAATATTATTCTATATATTTCTTAATCTGTACTCCCACTGGTTGCTCTCAAAATAGAATGTTCATAGTAGGAAAGAGGGTCTAGCCTCTACCTTGTAATCATAGTCACAAGGCCATGGCCCCTCAGTAAGTCTGTAGATATTCTCATCTGGACACCATAAAATCCCTGTAATAATACTTGACACCTATTTTCAAAGGACTTTATTTCTAAAATTGAGCTGCTTTGTGCTAAATTAATTCAGAAGGGCATGAAGGAACACAGGATGCATGAAGGAACTGCCATTGCTATAGCAACTGAAAGGAGAATTATAATTAATTATTTTTAACCCATATGTATATTTTATAGAAACTTTTGAAAGGAAGAAAGTTGAACTCAGGAAGCTAAGCAACAGACTGGGAACTACATGTAACTTGAAAGCTTTCTTCCTGTGTTACTAATCTGATAAATACTTCACTATCATTTTTACATCAATTCCTCCTTCTGAACAACAGTGGGGAAATGTTCTGGCCTAAATTGAGGGGAAATACTTACGGACTTCAATAGAAAGCTTTCTGCAAACTGAGATCTCTCACAAAATGCTTCATGGTAAAAATGGATCTCATTCTCATACACCATAAATTCATCAAGTTGGCCAAATCATCTTCTGTGCTAATTCAAGACATTCTCTTAGGAAAAAAAAAATTAAAAAGATCTTATAGACATTGAATCCTAAATAAATTGAGGACATGCAGCCTGAAACTCTAACTGCTTTCCACTCCCCTAACAGATAACATCACCTTTGCCCAGTCTGAGTCCAATCAGAATTTAATAAAACATTTTATTTCATCCACTAATGACAGAAAAAAGAGGAAATACCTTATAAATATACATCAAAGCTAGTAGAAGCTAAGTCTTGCATTAACTTCTTATAACTCTCTGTGAACTCTGAATAAAATTGTGTTGTCTTTTCCAGCCTCATGCTGCATATATTAGCCTATCCAGAACTGGTATTTCTGATGAGCTATTTGAATTTCAATCATTTGTTCACATCCTCAGGTCAGGCTGTCATTAAAAATTCATTTGCAAGCAACTGGTAATATTGGCAACCCCAATGTATACCTCCAACTTTTAACGAGATACTAAAAACCAGTGATGACTCACTCCTACAGAATACCATTTAGGTCTGAAGGTGAAAAGACAGAAATCTGCTTTCTATAACTTTTGTACAATATACAAATTCAAATACCTATCATTCTCTGGTATGTAAATGTGTACTGATAAAACTCAAAAAGAAATAGTCATTGTAACTTACATACTCTAAGCAAACCAACTTTCCCCACTGCACTGTATAAATAAAGCTTATAGCCAGTTGGATGCAGGTGGCTGTGCCAATGAGTGCAGTGATCACATCTAGGATTAAGACATTAGGATAATAAAAACTCTGAGCTTTAAAACAAAACAAAATTCTAACCTTTTGTAGCATGATGCTACTTGCTCCCACTGTGGATATATGTATCTCTCTGCTCTCCAAACACTTGAAAGTTGAACCTATGCTCTGAATTTTGCTCTAAAGAGGGCCTACTTACTGGATCCAACCCACAATAATGACCTAGGTAGCCTCTGGAGAGTGAGAGAGGATCTATACTAAAAGACAATTTAATGGATCATCATGGACACTCATTTGGATTCTTTTGTCCCTACTCCCAAAATGTGTGTGTGGACATGCATCTCAATAAGACAGATTAATTTTGGTTATATAGTTGGGTATTCTTCTGTTTTGCTGAATAATTATAGAAATAAGTAATTTGAAAAGTTCATTTCCACTTATTATTGGAGAAAACATAAGATGGCTCACCGGTCTTAGGGCCTTACCTTCACCCCACCCCCATAGAATCAGTCTTATTTCCCAAAATCATCTTTTAATTATTCCCTTCAAATCAGATGCAGTTGTATAAGTAAAAAATAATATAACAAAAGGAATGATATACATGATTAGTGACTACACCTTGAACAATTCAATGACACTAAATGACTTGCCTTTCATCAGGTTGGTCCCTTCTTTCATATTCAAGCAAATGGTCTAATTTGCAAGACAGAGCCGACAGCGATCCTTTAAGAGAATACCTACATCCATATTTATACCATGGGCCAATGTCAGATGAGAACTGTGATCTTTAGTTCCACAACTGTAAAATGTCCACAGCCAAACTAGAAGTTTTCTAATGTCACCTTCCCCCTAAACAGCGAGGTCTGGAACAAGCCAGCATCCAACCAGAAAGACCTTTGTTCTCCCCCTCTTTATCATTTTCACGATCTGTGTTTCTTTTGAATTCTCTTTCCTTGAGTTTTTTCTTACTATTGAGTAAAAATCTCAAACAGGGGGTAATAGGTCTGTATTTTCTTGGTGTTGTCAAAGAAACTGTGAATAGAAAGGCCATGTGGGTGAACTATGCTGACATAAAGTCCTCAAAAGACCCAACTATATGGACTATCTTCAGATACCATATGGATAATCTTCAAGATGGATTAAAAAGCTCTATAACTTAAGAGGTTCTCTGCTTGTGGTTCTTGGAATCTTCGTGACTTTTAGCTATTTTCCTAGAATATCCTGTGCCACAAGTACCATACTCCATATAGGTCACAAATTTCCTGTCTTAATATTCCCAAATACAATGTTTCCTTTTCCTGAAAGGCCTTTTTACCTAATATTCAAATATACCTTGCATCTTTCGGAGGCTAGTTTGTATGCGTCTTCCTCTATAGATTCCTTTCTTCCTAGTCTTCTCTTCCCACAAGAGGGAATATACAATGTGATAATTTGATATACATTGTGAAATGATTACCACAATCAAGTTAATCCATCACCTCACATAATTATCTCTCTCTCTCCCTGTGTGTGTGTGTGTGTGTGTGTGTGTGTGTGCGCGCGCGTGCATGTGTGGTGAGAACAGTTAAGACCTACTCTCATAAGAAATTTCTACAGTATTTTTTTTTAGTTTTTATTTAAATTCCAGTTCCAGTTAACATATAGCATAATATTAGTTTCAGGTGCACGATATAGTGATTCAACAATTCCATACATCACCCAGTGCTCATCACAACAAGGGCACTCCTTAATCTCCATCACCTATGCTACCCATCCTCGCACCCACCTCCCCTCTGACAGCCATCAGTTTGCTCTCTATAGTTGAGTTTGTTTCTTGGTTTGCCTCCCTCTATCTTTTTTTCCCTTTGCTCATTTGTTTCTTAAAATCCACATATGAGATCATATGGTATTTGTCTTTCTGACTGCTTTCACTTAGCCTAATACTCTCTAACTCCATCCATGTCATTGTAAATGACAAGATTTCATTCTTTTTCATCTCTTGGTAGAATTCCATTATACATATATACCACATCTTCTTTATCCATTCATCAGTCAATGGACACTCGGGCTATTCCCATAATTTGGCTATCGTAGATAATGCTACTATAGACATAGGGGTGCATGTATCCCTCTGAATTAGTGTTTCTGTATTCTTTGGGTAAATACCTAGTAGTGCAATTGCTGGATTCTAAGGTAGTTCTATTTTTAACTTTTTGAGGAGCCTCCATCTGTTTTCCAGAGTAGCTGCACTAGTTTCCAACCCCACCAACAATGCCAAAGGGTTTCCCTTTCTCCACATCCTTTCCAACACCTGTTGTTTCTTGTGTTGTTGATTTTAGCCATTCTAACAGGTATGAAGTTATATATCATTGTAGTTTTCATTTGTATTTTCCTAATGATGATTGGTGTTGAGCATTGTTTCATGAGTCTGTTGGCCATCTGTATGTCTTCTTTGGAAAAATGTCTGTTCATTTTTTCTTCCCATTTTTTAAATTGGATTATTTTGTTTTTAGGGTGTTGAGTTGGTAAGTTCTTTATATATTTTGGATACTAACCCTTTACCAGCTATGTCATTTGCAAACATCTTCTCCCCCTCCATAGGTTACCCTTTAGTTTTGTTGGCCGTTCCTTTGCTGTGAAGTTTTTTTTTATTTTGATGAAATCCCAATAGCTTTTTTTTTTGTTTTTTTTTCCTTTGCTTCAGGAGACATATCTGGAAAGAAATTGCTATGGCCAATATCAATGAGGTTACTGCCTATATTCTCCTCTAGGATTTTTATGGTTTGAGGTCTCACATTTAGGTCTTTCATCCATTTTGAATTTACTTTTGTGTGTGGTGTAAGAAAGTGGTCCACTTTTATTCTTTTGCATGTAGCTGTCCAGTTTTCCCAACACCATTTTTTGAAGAGACTGTTTTCCCATTGCATATTCTTTCCTGCTTTATCAGAGATTAATTCACCATATAGTTGTAGGTTCATTTCTGGGTTTTCTATTCTGTTCTATTGATCTATGTGCCTATTTTTGTGTCAACACCATACTGTTTTGATCACTACAGCTTTGTAATTTAACCGAAGTCTGGATTGTGATGTGTCCAGCTTTGGTTTTCTTTTTCAAAATAGCTTTGGTTATTCGGGATCCTTTATGGTTCCATACAAACTTTAGGGTTGTTTGTTCTAGCTCTGTGAAAAATGTTGGTATTTTGATAGGAATTATATTAAATGTGTAGATTGAGGGGCACCTGGGTGGCTCAGTCAGTTAAGCTTCCTACTTCAGCTCAGGTCATGATGTCACAGTTGTGAGTTCCAGCCCCACATCGGGCTCTGTGCTGACAGCTCAGAGCCTAGAGCTTGCTTCAGATTCTGTGTCTCCCTCTCTCTTCCCCTCTCCCACTCATTCTCTGTCTCTCTCTCTTCCTCAAAAATAAATAAACATTAAAAAATGTTTAAATGTGTAGATTTCTTTGGGTAGTATAGACATTTTAACAATATTTCTTCTTATGATCTATGAGCATGAGATGTCCTTCCCTTTCTTTGTGTCATCTTCAACTTCTTTCACCAGTATTTTGTAGTTTTCAGCATATAGGTCTTTCACCTCTTTGGTTAGGTTTATTCCTAGGTGTCTTATTAGTTTTTGGTGCAATTGTAAATGGGACTGATTCCTTAATTTCTCTTTCTGCTGCTTCATTATTGGTGTATAGAAATGTAACAGATTCCTGCACATTGATTTTGTATCCTGTGACTTTACTGAATTCTTTTATCAGTTCTAGCACTCTTTTGGTGGAGACTTTCAGGTTTTCTACATAGAGTATCATGTCAACTGCAAATAGTGAAAGTTTGACTTCTTCATTGCCAATTTGGATGCTTTTTATTTTTGTCTGATTGCTGTGGCTAATTCTTCCACTAATATGTTAAATAACAGTGGTGAGAGTGGACATCCCTGTCTTATTCCTCATTGCAGAGGAAAGCTCCCAGTTTTTTCTCATTGAGGATGATATTAGCTGTGGGTTTTTCATATACAGCTTTTATTATGTTGAGGTATGTTCTCTCTAAATCCTCTAAACCTCTTGAGGGTTTTTATCATGAATGGACGCACTTTGTCAAATGCTTTTTTCTGCATCTATCTAGAGGATAATAGTGTTCTTATCTTTTCTTTTATTAATATGGTATATCATATTGACTGATTTGGGAATATTGAAGCATCCTTGCAGCCCAGGAATAAATCCCACTTGATCATGGTTAATGATTTTTTGAAATGTATTATTAACTACAGTCAACACGTTATACATTAGATCCCCAGAATGTATTCATCTTATAACTTAAAGTTTGTATCCTTGACCAACACCTCCCCCATTCACTTCCTACTCTTAAAACTTTAATCCCAGGGCTCAGTCAATTGAGCATTCGACTATGGCTCAGATCATGACCTCACAGTTTGTGAGTTAAAGTCCCCTATCAAGCTCTCTGCTGTCAGCACAGAGCCTGCTTCAGTTCCTCTGTCCCCCTCTCACTTGGCCCCTCCCCTGCTTACTCTCTCTCTGTCTAAAAAATAAATAAATATTTAAAAAACCACCCCAACCCCACTGCCAACTTAGGTAGTAATTTCTTCTTCATCTTTCCTCCTTTGTTAATTTAGTTTTCTGTGGCTCTTGCCACTTTCTACTCTGACCTCAATTTATTTATGTCAATATATTATCTCTTTTAGACTCTCCTCTTTCTAAGGCAGACACCATGTTTAGTATGAGATAAATAATATTTAGGATAGAACTCAAAGAACAGACTTTTAAGAATCATTTCTACATAAGTATGTATCTTAATATAGATTTTCAGAAGGCAGCCTTCTTAATGTAAAGGATGAATCTCCCGTGATAACATTGTGGGCAAAAATGAGGAAGATTAACAATGAAAAAGACCAACCTCGTTTCAATATACATCACAGGCTATGGAACCCTTTCCAAGATTTGCAAAGTAATTCTGTGGTCACAGAAGATAAACCTACCTTCAGTGATAATGTGCTTACTCTCCATCCAGCGCAAGACATCCCCTTATGTCTAATACAGAAGTATCTTTGAGAAGCAATGTCACCAATATCCATGTTCTGAAAAATTACAGTTCTGATGTCCTTCAATTATTTTATAATAGCTTTGTTAAATTTAGTATTTTAACTGTCTGGTTCTGAAGTTTCCATGCCATCTGTAATTTTGAAAACCTAAACAAGTAGTATTTTTAACAACTTTCAGCTCACAGACCCTTTGTCTGATAAAAACCATGGGTCCTGCCTCTTGAAGGAGGAAAATTAATATAGTATGATGAGGTTCACAAAGTTTCTAAAACTCATCAATGGACCCAAGATTACAAATCTTTGGCCAGAGTCATTGGATAAGTTGAATGAGCCCTGAGTTAGGAATGACTCTAACAGAATCTGATGAATTTTTGTCTCTGGAACACTATTTGTCAGACGTAGAAAAACAAGGTTCTCAATGCCTTAATATTTCTTTGGCTTATATTCTTTCTGGGCAGAAATTGAAAATCATAGAGATCCAAAATTCATCACTCCTGGACAACCAACACCGTTAACACCAGTGAAATATAAAAATGACAAAACCTTTTTCAAATAACCTATTATAAGACATGAGACATTTTAGGGAAACATAGTTAGAAGGCACAACTAACATTTACTGAGTATCTACTATAGAACAAACTCCTGCAATTCACTACATAATCAAATCTCTATGAAGTATCTTTCCAGTTTTACTAAAGACAAAACTGAAGCTCAAGGAGGAAAGGTAACCTGCCCCAATATACAAATAAAAAGTAGAGACAGAGATAGGAAACAAACACAGAATTTTCAGTTCACATTCGTCTCCTAAATCATGTAGTAATTTTTTTGTTCTGAACTACAAGACCAGTTTTCTTTTCATTTATCAACACTAGAGAATTTTTACAATAATAACAATTCACAATTGTTTCCATAAATCAAGTGCCTATCACTCATAAAAGTAAAAAAAACCCAAAAATCCCATCTTGCTAAATAAATGGACTATAGCAGAGCATAGAAAAAGGTCAGAAAATGAAGTTTTTCTGAACAAATTAGAGAAAAATGAGATGATGGATGTAATTATGGGTGGAAGTATTTAATGGAAACAGTGAAGTTAAGATCTTCTAGTTATATATAAAAAAATTTGCTCAGAATAGCTGTTTCCTCAATTTTACAACTTTCCAAAGAAGGAGGTATATCAGCAGCAGCCTGAACTCTTACAGTGCTCCTGGGAATTTGATTCAGAAAACAAAAAACAAAAAACAAAAAAAACAAACAAAAAAACCCCAAAAAACTGTGGTTACGGCATTAGCAGTCATTCTTCTAAGATGTAAAAATCTTCTTTTCATGTCTTAAACACAGGGATGATTCCACCTAATTCTGTTCAGATTGTGAAACTGATTAAAAAAAAAAAAAAAAACAATCTACAAGCAAATGTCTCTAATGCCCTCAGGTTCAAACACTTCATAAGAGCAGAATTTTAAAAAAAGAATTAGGGGCGCCTGGGTGGCACAGTCGGTTAAGCGTCCGACTTCAGCCAGGTCACGATCTCGCGGTCCGTGAGTTCGAGCCCCGCGTCAGGCTCTGGGCTGATGGCTCGGAGCCTGGAGCCTGTTTCCGATTCTGTGTCTCCCTCTCTCTCTGCCCCTCCCCTGTTCATGCTCTGTCTCTCTCTGTCCCAAAAATAAATAAAAAAAAAAATAATAATAATAAAAACAAAAAAAAAAAAAAAGAATTAAAAATCAATATATTATTTGAAAAGGTAAGAGAAAAAAAAAGGTAAGCTTCCTTTTTTTTGAAAAGGTAAGAAAAAAAAAAGGTAAGAGAAAGATTATACCTTTATATTTTAATTTACTTTGACCCATCTATGTTCTTTTTTTATCTTTTTTTAATGTTTATTTCTTTATTTATTTTTGAGAGCATGTGCACACACATGAGTTGGGGACAGGCAGAGAGAGAATCCCAAGCAGGCTCCACACTGTCAGTGCACAGCCTGAGGCGGGGCTTGATCTCAGGATCTATGAGATAATGATCTGAGCCGAGATCAAGAATCAGACCTGCTTAACCACTTAATTGACTGAGCCACCCAGAAGCCCCTGACCTACCCATGTTCTAATGGAATCTCAAAATACAAAGATAAGCATGCCACTTTTACAGAGCATATCCTCAGTTCAGGCATGGATACATTTACCTTCATTCTTAGCATACAGCATGTGATTTTACAAATGACATCGCTGCTTCTCTGTATGGAAAATATTAAACCCTTATTACAGTTAGCTGATATAAGTTAAAAATTGCATTTAGAAATCTCTCTGGAATTTTGAAACAACAAAGACAGAGGGAATATGTCTTATTCCCACAACTAGGTGCTTGCAGTTTTATGGCATCGTTCATTTGTTCTTCAATTAAGAGATCATGTAAGCAAGAAAGACTATAAAAAGTTGGATGGTTGTACTTTATAGATAAGCGTATAGGGAGTGACATTTAATCCTTCCATAACTTTGTGAGATATTATGGTTTCCATTTTATAAGTAGAACAATAAAGTTTTAGAGAATGTTAGAAACTAGAAGTTATGTGGAAAATGGAGAAAATAAGCAAGGTACTCAAATAAATCATCTAGCATAAAGCCTGGTACAGTAGATAGAAAATAAATATCATGTGGCAAATAGAAGATGGAAGGGAGAGAAGCAGAAAGAAAAGAAGCAAAGCCAGTGTAAAATCTTTATTTTCTGATGATATAATTACTTTTACTAAGAGGTAAGAAGATTCTCATTTCCAGATGCTAACAGAAAGCTTATTTATTATTGTATATTAACATATTTTCAAATATTATAACTTTGGGAAATAAATAGAAATGCAATAAGAAATCCAGACTTTTGATATATAATTGTTTTCTTCAGTTCAGTAAAAATAATAAGTGTTAATTAAATATATATACGGATTCCTGTCCTCAAGGTGTTTCCTGGGGGTGGGGGAGGGGTGGGTAGGGCAAGAGGGAGTGTAAAGATTTATATACACCACACAAATACTGAATTCTATGTCACAAGATAATTATGTGCTAAAATGCCTGAAACAGATAGAAAGTGCCATAGAGTGGCGGTAAAAAAAGAGAAGACTAGAAGAGGCTAGAGTAAGCTGGAAAATGTCATAAAAAAACTGAGAAGTATAACTTTCCTTAGGTAGATGAGTAGCAAACAGAAAAATGTGCAAAGAAGAACAGGCAGGAGCGAGTAAGATACATGCCAGGGGATGGGCCTGATTGGACTACAGAATTTTTGCTGGAAATTAAAAGGTAGATTTGGACTAGAGGTGTGGGCATTTAGGTATATGTGTTTAGAACAGATCTAGGAAGGAAAGAGGCCACTGCAGTTCGATTACCAGAGCATATGCAACACGCATAGGGCCAGCTGTCTGATTCACTGCATTCAGCATGCTTTCGTTGCAAAGGAATACTGCCAACGAGGCACTCTGGGTAATGGCAGATCAGCTTTTGCTGTTAGCAAAGTTGTACCAATGTTGGTTTTCTTTTTTCTGAGCCTGATTTTCTTTTAAATTTCTTTTAGCTTTCTGAGCTTTAATTTTCTTATCTTCTTTTAGAGAAGTATTTTCTGACATTTTTTCAAGTACCTATTTTAGGTTTGCTTTGAAGAAAGAAAGCTTTTAGAAATTTGGTCATTGTTACCAATGATGTATACCTGAACCTTACATAAGTTAAATGATTTTCATTTCTTATTTGAGATCTGAATCTTTTTCTTTTGATCTGTTCAACAGCACTCATAGACCTAACTCATACCAGCCACGATGTTTAATTAAAGCCAAAATTTAATAGACACCAGCTTGACTAACAAAAAATAATTACATTATGAATTTTAACCTTAATAGAACTTCATTAAAACAGAACATTAAAATATTCTGAGGAATAAGAAAGGAAGTTGAAAGCTTGCCTTCACGACCTACTTGAACTCAACCCTATCAGGCTTTTCTTACTTCATCTTACATCGAATTACATTTTTTATGTGAGAATAATTTCTCATTTATTGATTGCCTATGCATCAGATCCTGTTATATCTTTTCAAAAACCTTCTTTCATGCAATCATCTGAACAACTCTGTAGATAAGAATTATGAGAAACTGAAGCCCAGCAAAGTTCTATAACTTTCCCAATCAGCTGGTTGGGTCAGCTGCTCTGATTCCAAATCCATGACTGTCTTCACTGCCCCATGATGCTTCCGTCATAGGAAATTATAGTGTGATTTCCAGTGTGTTACCAATTAGTTTCAAGTAACTTCTTAATATTAATTTTTAAACTGGAAAGGCATTCCTACATTAATAATCTGTCTTTTCTAAAGAAGTAGAAGTAAAAACTACCTTCAAAATAATCTTCCAATATGTTTAGAAAAATTCCTATATCCAAACTGCTGTGGTCCCAATCCATAAATAAATGGCAAAGAAGGAGCTGAGTACTAAAGATGAGCTATTCAGCAGTTATTCACATTTTCTATTGATTGAGGTCTGTTTGACTCATAATTTTGTATGTATTAATTAGAGAGAAAAAAAAATTCCTTGTCAACCGAAAAGTTTATTAGTACCGAGCAAGGACTTGGGTACTAGGCAAAGACATGGCTAATTCTCCTCAGTCTTAAACAAACAAATCATCAGATTCTTTATTCTACCCAAAGTCATTCAATTAGAAAGATGCACTTAACTCAGAGGTTAAAGAAATCATTTCTGAGAAATAGGAAGAATTAATTTGCTTTCCATAAATTAAATTTATTTTCAAGTTGACACTTCTCAACACAGCTGTTTTCAGAGATGGAAGAATTTTATTACCCCGATTTGATAATAATTTCAAAGGTTTGATTGCATTTTTCCATTTGTGTTTGGCTTTCAAAAAGCCTAAGTTTCACAGCAGGAAGCAGATTTACTTACAAACATTTCCTCATTGATCAACATTTCTTCAGTATTCAAACAGACCACACTCTCCTGGGAAATGAAGTATTCAGACAGGCAAAATTCTTGCATTTCTTAGGCTTTCTTAAAGCGTGGCACATGGGGCATTAAGAGCTTTGGTGGGTTCCATGAAGTAGTAGAAAAGGCATTGCTCTGTGCTGAACACCTGCACCCTGACTCCAGCTTTGCTCCCCAGGACCAGCTGTGTGACTTTAAGAAAGCCAGCTCATGTCTCTAGGACTCCATTTTCTCATTCAATCAACAAAGGGGCTGGAAAGGATTCTCACTGAATTCTCTTCTCCTCTATGATTGGCTACAGTGAGCCTCACACCAATTATGTGTAGACTCTGGAAACACAATGCCTTTTAATTCAAAGCTCAAAAGCTGAGTAAGTGTTTTTCACTTTTGCAGCCTGATAAGCTTCGGGGGAATTGTATTTGGATTCACCCTGAAGTTTCCTTGGAAATTCAAGGACTTCTAATGAGACACATACCTCATGACTCAAGATGTGATATTTGCCTAAATTTTTTTCTTAGTAACAAATGTAGGAGGAAGCTATAAAAAGCTGAGTGGGAGAAACATTCTTAAATTAGCTGCAATAGTGGTACTGGTTAGTCACAGGAAACCTAAATTACATAGAAACTCGAAGCAACACTAGACGTTTGTCAAAACTGGACGGAGCACATATACAAGACTGATTGCTTTCTCACCCTATGATGTAAACTATGGCTTCAGAAACTGAAAGTGCAGGAGTCAAACTAAAAGAGGACCAGAAAATGGGAAGAAGACAGAAAATGAGCCTATCATTTCCTTTGAGCCAGAAAAATGTCTCTGAGGGGAAAAAAGGCAAGTAAAAAAAAATCAAGAATTTCAGACTAAAATGTATAATCAAAGAACTCAGCTCCTACCGATATTCTGTTAAATAGTTTTCTGCTCTGTTAAGCTTATAAAATCAACTGATCAATGACAGAAGAAACTGGGATTAAAGAGACTAGATCTCTTACAGACATCTATGTTCAGCGTTAGCTAAGACAACTAACAGTTCGACTCGTTTAACTTACCAGGAGAAGCACCTAAATAAGGTAACTGCTTACCTGACACAGGATTAACAAACTTGTGAGCTGTCAAGTTTTAAGTCATGTAAAATATACCACTCCTACTATTTCGCATTCAGTGGTATTTCAGAGCTTCCCAGAAAATGTTTGATTTATTTTCTTATGAGACGTGCACAGAAGGTATGTAACTAGGCAGGCCTGGTGTCATTGTCCCTCTCTGCACGTGAGAAATCCAAGGCCAGGAAGGCTTAAGCAACTTTGTCAAGTTCCTACTATCAGTGAGAGGCAGAGGTGGGACTCCAACTTACGCCCTCTGAGTAAATTCCCCAAACTGACTTGGTGAGAATATATGCTTTAACATCCACTTGTACGGGTGCCTTGTTTTGTTTTGTTTTGTTTTGTTTTTAAGTTTATTTATGTATTTTGAAAGAGAGAAAGCGTGAATGGGGGAGGAGCAGAGAGAGGGGTAGAGAGAGAAAATCCCAAGCTGGCTCCACATTGTCAGTGCAGAGCCCCATGATGTGGGGCTCGAACTCACGAACCATGAGATCAGGACCTGAGCCAAAATCAAGAGTTGGCCACTTAACCAGCTGAGTCGCCCAGGTTCCCAGGCACGCAGGCACAATGTAAAACAACCGTGCCTTGTTTTATGCTTTTGTATGGACCAAACAATTAGCTGTATAGTTTTCCAGGGTTCAATCCTGTTGCTAAACTTTTTAAAAGGATTGAACAGAGCCACTTGGGTGGCTTAGTCGATTAAGCATCCGACTTTAGCTGAGGTCATGAACTCGCGGTTCGTGGGTTTGACCCCGAGTCGGGCTCTGTGCTGACAGCTCTGAGCCTGGAGCCTGCTTCAGATTCTGTGTCTCTCTCTCTCTGTCCCCCTCCCACTCGTGCTCTCTTTCTATCTTTCTCTCAAAAATAAATAAATATATATGTTTTTAATTTTAAAGGATTGAATAGTGACCAAAAGTACAAAGTCTCCCCTCCCCTTTGGGTGGCATCACTTCCCTTTACTCCCATTCACAAAAGACACTATTCTGTGTAGTGTGTGATCAGGCAATGGCAAAACCAGCGATAAATCTGGTTCAGGGAAAGAATAGTACAAATATATCTTCCAACTGCTGAGCAAGGAGACACCATAAAAATCAACTTCCTAGTAACTGGCCTCTAAAAATTGAAACAAGAGTTACCCTTGCTGCTTTCCCTCCCTGAATGTTTCAGCAGCCTGATCTTCCTCTGACCACTGTGGTTGTTCCCGCAGTGTCTGTGTGTGATTGATGACATGATCGTTTTGAAGGGCTTAGTGTCATGGGGTAAACTCCCCAGTCTAGATAACAAATTAAATGACTAACTAGTACCCCTGGTTTGTGTGCTGCCTATTCACTGAAGCAGGAGGCGAAAAGATAAAGCCACTGCTGTTGCCCACGCTGCGTCACGTGCAGCTTATTTCCTAGGAAACTCCCAGGCACAAAAGGAAGCAGCTTATTAGAGATGGGCAAATGCGTGTTGTTTAAATGCGAGCTTTCTAATCCTTTCCTTTTCTCCCACTCCTAATTTCAAAACCACTGGCAAGCATTGATTATAAAATGTCACTGGCACTTTGCTGCTAATCTATTTGATAAATGTCTATTTAGGGCTCCTGCTTTAGAGCACTTCAGGGTAAATACACTACTAACTTTTTAAAATATCTTACTTTAAATCTACCTTGAAAGGTGAATAAAAAGAGTAAGTTAATTAAGCGGGTTTCATCTCAATGTGATCTCTAGCTAGGATTCAAGGGCAGACCTGACATTGAATGGCACAAAAGTTATACTGCGCAGATGATAGATATGTGACTTTTGCCATGATCTAATTTATCTGGATAGTCTGGTAACTCCTGGGATCTGACTGGCAGGATGGCTCCACCGCCACCTGCCAAGATTACACGAGATCTCTGAGAGCACTTGAATGGAAGCCTGACAAACCTCGGCTCAATTTCATAGATAGCAATCATATGGTTAGAAGTTCTGCCCTTCGCCTGGGTGGCTCAGTCGGTTGAGCGTCCGACTTCGGTTCAGGTCACGATCTTGCAGTCCGTGAGTTTGAGCCCCGCGTCAGGCTCTGGGCTGATGGCTCAGAGCCTGGAGCCTGCTTCTGATTCTGTGTCTCCCTCTCTCTCTGCCCCTCCCCCATTCACGCTCTGTCTCTCTCTGTCTCAAAAATAGATAAACATTAAAAAAAAATTTTTTTTAAAAAGTTCTGCCCTTATTATGCATGCAAAACTACCAAGAGAACAAGAAAGAAAGCAGACATCAGGTCTATTTTTTCAATTTCAATTGGCTCAATAAGAAAGAGTGGTAAAAGCTCTTGGATCAAGATGTTGAATTGAGCATCTATCTTTCCTTTCCCTCTACTCAAATTCCAGTACAATTATAATAAAAAAAGCTCAGAAAGTAATCTAATCACTAATGGTGCTGGGGAATAGGGGTGACACATCAACAAGCTCATGATTGAAAACATTTATGTAACACGGAGAGCAGACGGGATTTTATTCATGAATAACCAGAGTTGAGAGAGACATCATGCAGAAAGTATACATTGGAATGATCTAGTAGGGACCAGAGATGTTCCTCTGGCTGAGTTCTTAGCGACTCAACCTCAACATAGGCAGTTATGAAATAGAGTGTAATGGGGCAAACATCAAAGTTTTTATTTAAGAACAGTTCATGTAAGAGTTGCTCAATTTTAGCGGCTCTTTTGTTTTAGCCCATCTTCCGTTCATGAGTAACAACAGAGTCTGCACCAGGCAAACACAGAATTTCTCTCTGAAGAAATGGAACTAGCCTTCAGAAAACAAACTCTCCAAACTTTTGAACCATTGTCTGTGCCGTGAATGGTTATGGGTATGGTGACAGTAAGACTTACTGCTCAGGGGCACCTGGGTGGCTCACTCAGTTAAGCAACGGACTTCAGTTCAGGTCATGATTTCATAGTTTGTGGGTCCGAGCCCCACCTTGGGTTCTATGCTGTCTATGCTGGCAGCACCCCCTTCAGATCCTCTGTCTCCCTCTCTCTCTGTCCCTTCCCTGCTCATGCAGAGAGACCCTCACTCTCAAAATTAAGTTAAAACATTAAAAAAAAAAAAAAAAAAGACTTCCTGTTCAAGCCCGAACACTGGGACAACAAGGGGAAACTGGAAACACTGAGGACAATCGCATGCATACAGTCACAGCATACAGCTATGTGGGTCTGCAGATACTGATTTTCTCAGCTTTTGGGAAGCTGAGGCAAGGAAAGGGCCCAGGCCAAGCCGAGTAGCCTCAGCCTGTTTGCCACAACATGTCACCAAATGTTGTCATTTCCTGTGTGTGTTATGCCAAAAAGTACATATACTGGGATCACTGGTTTGGAGCAAAAATCACACACTCGTGGCCCTGTAGCATGTTTCCTTTGACTATGAAGAATTTTTACAAGATTGGATCAGGGGTTGGCAATCAGGAAGTTGTATATAAGCATCAGACTTTTTCATTCTTCCTGAGAAAACAAAAAAGAGTATCTGTTCATGCCATATCCACATTCCATCCTAGAAACAATCTAATGTGGCAAAATTCTCTCCTCAGGAAACTTCACTTATTTATTCATCTAACTTGTTCATTCCAGGTGGTCATTTAAATGTGTTTCTTTTTTTTTTTTTTTTAATTTTTTTTTTTCAACTTTTTTTATTTATTTTTGGGACAGAGAGAGACAGAGCATGAACGGGGGAGGGGCAGAGAGAGAGGGAGACACAGAATCGGAAACAGGCTCCAGGCTCCGAGCTGTCAGCACAGAGCCTGACGCGGGGCTCGAACTCACGGACCGCGAGATCGTGACCTGGCTGAAGTCGGACGCTTAACCGACTACGCCACCCAGGCGCCCCATTTAAATGTGTTTCTACTGTCAGTAGACACCGCAGAGGAAATCCCTCTACAATTCTAAGATGAACAAGCAAATCAACTGAATTCACCTCACTTCCTTTCCATATCATTCTATGTATTACTCCGTATCATTCTCTTCATGGCCCTTAACCACCCTCTAAAACTACCCAGCCTGTTTGTTTGTATGTTGACTATCTCCTCAGTATAAAGTTCTCTCCATAAGAAGAATGATTTTAACTGTTGGTCATTCCTATATACCTTACATACACCTAATACAGAGCCTAAAACAGAGGAAGCACTTCATAAATGTATTTTTTTAGTGGCATGGAAACAATGACTAGACTTGAAATACAAGTAAAGATGGTTAAAAGTGCCTCTCTCAGCACGGAGACACAAGAGGTGAGGATGAAGGATGATCTTTCATCTATTAATTTTAAACAAATGCATACAACTTTTTTATTATTGCATGCATATATTATTTTTATAAAAATTTGAAAAACAAAGAATGGAAAGCAATTATTCACTGAGTTAAAACAACCATTGTTCCCTAAGGTTTGGATTCCTCTCTAATACAAAAACCTAAAATGTACATCTCTAAGGAAGCCAGAGCTTTTACCTAAGTGACCCAAGTAACTAGTCGTTGGCTTGTTTGTTTACACATTTGGCCTCGGCCTCTTCCATCTGGCTGAAAAGTAGACTAGTCCCAAGTATGGATTCTAGAGTCAAATAGCCCTGGATTCAAATCTTTGTTCTGCCACTTGTCACCTGTATATCTTCAGCTTTATATGCATTAATTAGTCCTCAACCATAAAATGAGTTCACACAGAAAAGCAATTAAGTATGCATGCCTGGCACATCAAGTGCTCAATAATTATCAGTTACATTAATAATTATATATAATTTATTATTATATAAGTAATTTATAAGTAATTTATTATAAGTAATAAATAAGTAATTTTTGTTAATGTTTATTTATTTTTGAGTGAGAGATACAGAGTATGAGCAGGGTAGGGCCAGAGAGAGACAAAGACATAGAATATGAAGCAGGGTCCAGGCTCTGAGCTGTCAGCACAAAGCCTGATGCGGGGCTCAAACTCACAGACTGCGAGATCATGAGCTGAGCCAAAGTCGGATGCTTAAACGACTGAGCCACCCATCTAGGTGCCACTACATGTTCAAGCAATTTAAATCTCTGAAAGAAAGGACAGGTTGGCATCTTTTCCATGACCCTTTTTTAAATTTTTTTTTTAACGGTTATTTATTTTTGAGACAGGGAGAGACAGAGCGTGAACGGGGGAGGGTCAGAGAGAGAGGGAGACACAGAATCTGAAACAGGCTCCAGGCTCTGAGCTGTCAGCACAAAGCCGGACGCGGGGCTTGAACTCACGGACCATGAGATCATGACCTGAGCCGAAGCCGGATGCCTAACCGACTGAGCCACCCAGGCGCCCCTCCATGACCCTTAATTGAGCACCAACTACATACTAGTGGCTGTAATGAACTCTGGGGAGTCAAACAAACGTAAGACAAAGATGAGACTGTGAACACGTTTAGATCTACTTTTGTCATGATTTCAGATTTCTAAAGGTGAAAATTAAAGGTGGGAAATAACTAGAGCTGCTTTGGGTACTGATTTGTCACCTTCCTCCACACAACTCTGGAATTTCGCTTCTATACTACCTTCTCAATCTCTATTTGTTTTTTGAATATATGAATTTTAAAATTAGTTACTCAACTCTCTTGCATCAGTATGTAGACATAAATTAATTTTAAAATATTAGTCCCACATTCTACTTCTGTCAGGTCTCAGGCACTCAAGTAGAATAAGCTTAGGGAAAAAAAAAAAGAAATTGCTGAGAGGCAATGTAAACTGTGCAATGCCAACAAGAGCAGTTAAAGGAAAAGGTTCTTTATAAAATTAGGAGCTTCCTAGAAGTAAATGGTTTCTTGTGCTATACTAAACAAAATAGTCTATAGACATTAGCGAAGAAAAAAGGAAGGCGCTATACCAGAACAAAATAGTCTATAGGCATTAGCTAAGAAAAAAGGAAGAAATGATATTTTAAAGATGCTAGTTCCATACTCAGTATATTTCTATTTTTTTATGATCCATCTTTTATAAAATAGAAACAGGTGAGCTTTAATTCAATATGTCACACTTCCTGCAACCTCTGTCTCCTATGTCAAGTCTCTAAACATTAAAGAAAATATATTTTTGGGGTGCCTGGGTGGCTCAGTCAGTTAAGTGTCCAACTTCGGCTCAGGTCATAATCTCACAGTTTGTGGGTTTGAGCCCTACATCGGGCTCTGTGACTGACAGCTCAGAGCCTGGAACCTGTTTCAGATTCAGTGTCTCCCTCTTTCTCTGCTCTTCCCCTGCTCGTGCTCTGTCCCTCTCTCCCTCTCTCTCTTAAAAGTAAATAAACAATAAACATATTTTTAAGAAAATATTTTTTATAAGGAAAATTACAAGAGGTCCCCCTAGTGAACATTAACCAAAGAGAATTTGGAAACAGAAAAAGTGGAGGGATCTGATTAGATGAGAAAACATGCAGTAGAAATCTCTTGCAAAAGGTGTACATGGCTCCAAGCAAGGCCTGAACAATATTGGGTTCTGGGGCCAGCACCAGAGGGACTCGGGGAGATATTTCTGTAAAAACCACCAAGTGGATTGACTTTTCCAGATCTCTGCACCATGTCAACAAAAGCACTCCCCATCAGCAACAGGGTCACTTGTTCCAGGTGGAGACATACCTAGGAGAAGCAAGTAAGGTTCCAGAAGACTGGTGACACTCGGAAGATATGAGAAACTCACATGCCTAAAAGAATAATAAAAACTAACGTACTCTCTCAGGAACACATTCTTCCTGGCCCACTCCACCCCATTCTTGGCTGGTGCAGCTACCCTCCAGTTTGCCACAATCTCTGTCACCCACATTACTTGTTTATTTTAGCAGCCCAGCCCCATAGGCATTTGGAGTTGGGCCCCCTGCACTGAAAGACCACAGGGCATTCTCTGTGGGGTCTTAAAAGGCACAGTGAATAAAAATGGGGTATAACAAAAACATCACATGTTTTTGTGTTGATCAAGTGACAGACTGAACTGCCAAGAGCCCCATCAGATAAAGTAACTGGTCTTAACCTTAAGACTTTCTAAACCAATGATTTGATTTTCTGTGTCCAAAAATAACTGTGTGAACCATCTAACAATAAACAGAAAGAATTATATGGGAGGACTCTCAGACTTTCTGCAAAGATGAGCTCATTCATCTCCTGGAGGACCACTCAGGAAAGAGCAGCAGATGTTATTAAATCAGGAGAACTAGAAGTTGTAGGAAATAGGGTCTGGGTTATTTTTAAGTCCTTTCACTTGAGTGCCCTGTGTTTCTGTGCTCATGTGGTTTCTGAGTTCACCCTTTCAACAAATCATAAACAGTTGTTTGTATAAGAGACAAGACCTTCTTTCAAACTCAAATAACAGTACAAGTTCAGGGAAGCCCCGCCATCTGATTGTACAAAAGACGGGTGCTCAGAGCTCAGACTGCACCAAATATCCTATGATATCGCTAGACAAACTTAAAGTAAATAACACAACATCAGTAATATTCTGAGATTATACCCAAATTAGAACACTTACACAGGCAATCCACCACATACCTGATTTTTAAGAGAGTATGTACACGTGAAGAGTATAAGCCTAACCTAAATAAAGATCCTGAAGCTTAAAGGAGGAGGAATCCTTTCATTAAAATTGTTTCATGGCTTTCCCCGTGAAGGTGAAAAGAATAATAAATTTGTGCATAACCATGCAAATTCTCAAATGAAGGGGAACACTAAGTCATTGTCAATGCCACACAAAAAGAAAAATGTCATTATTCTTGAGGCCAACTTGGCTTCAGAAGAAACAACAAGCTTTGCAACTTAAAATAGATTTTTTGAAGCAACTAGAAGGCATCAACTTCCCGGTTAATTGAATATTAAATATTTGGCTGCGTATATTGGAATGTAAGTTCCTCTGAGGAAGATTCCTTCAGGAAGGGATCAAAACAGGAAAGTTAAATAAACATGTTGGAAGTTTCAGAAAATATTTATGGTCATTTGCTGAGATCATTTTGTACATACACGGTGGGATATCATGACAAAAATAACCAAAATTAGGAGATAAAAGCCAAGATTTTGTGGCTCTCCTCGGTTATATGTTCCCAGGCAAGTCAACTCAACTCCTTCAAGCTTCCATTTCTTCATTGTTAAATGAGGAGAGTAAAGTCTGACCTGAATATCTCCAAGTTTTGATAAAAAAAAAAACAAAAAAAAAAAAAAAAAAAAAAAAAACAACTCATAAAACACATGTTACATTGGCTGGAAATTGCAAGCTGGATTATTCTATAATTTTGATACCACTCATCATTCCAATCCATATATTGTTCACCTCTGACACCTTGATACATTTTGGACATCCTAAGGATATTCAAAAGACTGTCTTCACTTTCCCCCAAACTGCCACTTCTATTCGAGAGAGCTATCTCTTACCATGACACAATTATATAATTCTTCATTTACGGACTACCTAGGAAGTGCCAGGATGAATAAATAACTCACACAGCTTTTCTGTATGTCAGGCCCTGTGTCCTGGAGTCTTCATAGGTACTAATGCATTTAATATTTACAATAATTTTCTAAAGTACGTACTATGAATAATCCATTTTACAGGTGAGGAAATTGGGGCCAAGTGGTTTAAAAACTCACCAAACATCTTACAAATAGTAAAAGATGGAAATGGGATTTAAACTTTGAGATCCGGCTCAAGAGTCAGTGGTCCTCAATTAAACTGCCTTTGGCCTTCAGCCAAAAAAATTCAAATTCAGTATCTCCCGCATTCCTGACAAACTTTAGCTACCTCATAAGAAGGAGGAGAGTTACCACTCCTTGACCTACTACATATATAACACTAGCTAGACACTGATAGAAATCTTTAATCTTGAGATGAACTATGTATGAAAGAGTTATTAACCCTAATTTCAAAGGTGAAGAAAGCTGAAGCTTGCACGGTAACATACACTGACCAAATACATGTGAGTCACATATAGGCAAGCAAAGACGTACCACAGTCAAGGTCTTCATGAGCCCAACATTGAACTGCCTAGCATTTGCCTTCTAAGAAAACTCCAAACACTCATGGTAAGCTCACACAAAATTGAGAAATATGAGACTCAAGTTTTCTTAAGTTACATACATACCAAATAATTTAAACAATGAAGAAATACAGAGGAATTAGAGTAGAAACTGTAAATAACACAGAAAATCAAACTCCCCAGTAGGTATACGTCAAGAGTTTAACACTTTCCATGTATGATCACATCCTATTTAAAGAAAAGATCAAAAGGGATTTGGGGAGTATAATTTCATTAAGACTCTAAAACTTCTGAAACCTGTTTTCCAAGCACATAGCCTGTAAAGAAAAAAAAGACCCCAAACCAAAAATACGCAGCTCCAAACCGATATATTGTCAGATCCTCTCATTTGGTTTTCGAAAGTCTGTGTAATATCCTTAACTATCTTCTTGGTGACTGCTGAGTAAAGTGGATCATTTCAAACAATCCCTTTAAGAATGTATTTTTTGTGTCACAAAATTCAGCTATTTTGTGACCCTTCAAAGTCTGTACACAAATCTGAACAGCAGCTTGCTTTTTACACTGCTAGGCAATTTTGAAAACTATAAAATTAGTACCAAAGATAATCAGGTAAATTATCTCCTAAAACTATCTGCTTTGAGATTTTCTCAATTCCCAGTTAAAGAGATATTGAAGGAAGAGGGAAACACAGCAAAAAATGAATGTCAAGGGCAGAGAACTTACATCTTTTATCATATACATCTTCTCAGAAAATAGCTGAGAAGGAACAGGTAAGCAAAACCTTAAAGCGATTAAGATAAAAATCATTCAAATTTCCAATTTCAATTTGAAGCAATGTACTAATTATCTAACAAAAAGCAGATTTAATTCACAGAGTTCCTTGGCAGATAAATTTTGAATAAATCCTATATCCTTGTAAATTTGTTCTTAAGATACTTTGCCTTCTGGCTTTTCCTACTGCTAGGAAATAGGACCGACTACTAAGAAAAATGGTATTGAAAATTCCTAGCAGATTGGTTAAATATTATGCCATTATGCTTTGCAAATTCTCCCTTGGAATAAAAATTTTATCAAAAAGAGACCATCTGATGCCCTAGGATTCAAAGTCACATGATTTTTTTTCTCTTTGGAGAAATCAGTGAATTTCTTTCCACATTCATTACATTCTTCACTGAGGAAGTCAGTGATTTCATAGCAAGCTTTAGGCATAGGAGAGGACTCTTTGAGACTAACATTCTTCTTTGCAGTTTTTAAACTTATTTTAGAAAGCAGAAACAATTTTTGATAAATTTATCTTGGCATTACAACAGGGAAGTAAAGAGGTAACAGAGGACATCAGGTTGGCAATTATGTCTCCACGGTGGCTGACTATATCTTATGGGGAAAAAATTTCCTGTGGTCATGAGAAATGGAAATTGTTCCTCCCCTCTAATCAGTATCCTGGATCATAATAGTATGTGAATGTGCAGGCAGCATCACACAGCATTGTCCCACAAAAACGTAAGACAAGCCACAATTGTGAGCCATATATGTGATTTTAAATTTTCTAGTGCCACATTTTAAAAAGTAAAAATGAAAGAAACAGGTAGTTTTAGTAATGTATTTTATTTAACTCAATGTATCTAAAATGTTATTTCAACATATAATTCCTAAAATAGTATTTTATTTTATTAACATGTTAATTATTACTATAATGCCAATAATAGTCTTATTAATATAACATTAAATTAACGTGTGACATATAATAAAGTAGGATATTGATAATATTCATTATTAATATTGCTTCCCTTTTTTGTGCTAAGTCTCTGAGCATGTCTCAAGTTGAGCTGGGCACATTTCAAATGTTCAGTGGTACTTGGGGCTAGTGGCTACCATCCTGAGAAGTATAAACCTAAGACTAGAACTCTGGTCCTCTGAGCTGTGCATTAGAATCATCTAAAGGAATTTAAACAATCCTGATGACAGGCCATTCCTCAGATCAATTAAATCAGAATTGGCCCCACCTTGTGTTATCTTTTCCAAAACCTGGAAATCCAAAGTATGGCAATAGTGAAGATCCAGTGGCATAGAAAATACCACAGAATGGCATCGCTCAGCCATCTTCTTTTCAGTTTCAGAATTCTGGTTTGAATATCCTCTCGTTTTTTTCTCCTTTGAAACAAGTATTTGAAAGGGAAAAAGAAAATAGGTAGAGTTGACCCTCTAATCACTTTCTCACCTTTTCAGCAAAACTTAGAATTGGGGTCACCTGAGCCTCCATTTTTATCTCTACCATCTCACAGTACGATTGTGTTTAAACCGAACAAATATTTACGATGATAATAGCATTCTTGTTGGTAAAAGTGTTAACTTGAGTCACTGGTTGGATCCTATTCTGGCACAAGGGTGGGAAATAAAACTCTTTTATTATGGAAAATCTCCACCTGTGATACTGAGAAACAGGTCAGTCTGGCAACACAGCATTTTTTCCCAGAATGCTTGTCAAGTGGATTTGTTGCACACCTTGGCCCTGCTCCTCTCTTTCTGAGTGTCTGCCACCTGCCTGGAATCACTCCCAGCCTTAGATACTCGGCCAAAAGCAGGTCTCTGAGCCAAAGCAGCATTCAGGCAGCAAACCCTAAATGCAGCGCTGGCTTCTGAGAATCTGAGTGGGTCCTGAAGGTCTTAGCTTCTGAGTTTGGCTTCATTCTAAAGGAATTTAGGCAAGTGGAAGATTTAGCACATTGATTTAGAAATGCAGTCTTCATAAAGTGCATGTTAAGTGTATTCAGTTCTGCTACGTGCTTGAAAACCAAGCAAAAACTGTGGATACAAAAACTGTACCTGCTAGCATTTTGGAGAGGTAGTGAGTTAAAGGACTCTGAGACAGGAAGGTTAAGTGATTCATGCCATATCTCGAAGCTAATTAGAGCTTCTGAAAAGGGAAGAGGAGCCCGTTCTTCCAGTGTCTGACCCAGTGCTCTTGCCATCGACAAATTGCAGTGTCCTAAAGTCTTGTTTCTATCCTTTATACTCTAGATGCAAATGGAAATTGCTAGTCTTTTTGGGGCAATATTAGTAATACCTAACAAAATTTTAAATTGGCATATTCTTGACTCATTCATTTCACCTATAGGAATGTATCCTACAGAACATACACACACCTAGAGACATGTGAACAAGGATGTTTGTTGCTGCATTCTTTGTGATACTGAAATGTGTTAGTCCATTTAAATGTCAATCAATACATGTTTTAAAAAGAATGGCCAACGGGAATGTAATGTACAACATGGCACTATGATTAATAATATTGATTTATATATGTGAAAGTTGCTTGGAAAGTAATCTTAAAAGTTCTCATCAGAAGAAAAAGATTTGTAACTGTATGGGGATGGGTGTTAACTAGCTTTAATGTGGTGATCATTTTGCTGTATACAAATACATGGAATCATTATGTTGTACACCTGAAACTAATATAATTTTATACATCAATTATGTCCCACTTTAAAAGAAAAGAATGATGAATACCTCACCAAAGACACAATCCACAAAAGAAGACTTACAAGAATTGGTAAGCTAGATTTCATTGAAACTTCAGTTTTATGAAAGACAACATCAAGACAATTAGAAGACAAGCCACAGACTGGAAGAAATATTTGCAAAAGACACAGTTAATAAAGGCCTGTTACTCAACATATAGAAAGAATTCCTTAAATTTAACCATAAGAAAATAAACAACCCAATCTAAAAAATGATCCAAAGACCTTAACAGACACCTCACCAATGAAAATACAAGATGGCAAATAAGCATTTGAAAAGATGTTCCAATCACATATCAGGAAAAAATTCAAATTAAAACAACAAGAAGGGCTCCTGGGTGGCTCAGTTGGTTAAGCGTCTGACTCTTGATTTCAGCTCAGGTCATCATTTTGCAGTTGGTGGGTTAAAGCCCTGCATTGGACTCTGTGCTAACAGCATGGAGCCTTCTTGGGATTCTCTCTCTCCCTCTCTGCCCCTCCCCCACTTATTCTCTCTCTCTCTCCCTGTCTGTCTGTCTCTCTCAAAATAAATAACAACAACAAGGTATCACTACACACCTATTGGAATGGTCAAAATCTGGTACACTGACAACACCAAATGCTGGCGAAGATGTGGAACAACAGAAATTCTCATTTGTTGTTGGTGGGAATGCAAAATGGTACAGACACTCTGGCAGACAGTTCGGCAGTTTCTCACAAAACTAAACATTCTCTTACCGTATGACCCAACAATTGTGCTTCTTGGTATTTGCCCAAAGGAGTTGAAAACCATATCCACACAAAAATCTGCACCTGGATGTTTACAGCAGCTTTTTTGCCAAAACGTGGAAACAACTAAGATGCCTTTCCGTAGGTGAATGGATAAATAAACTCGAGAATACCCGGATAATCACATATTCAGTGCTAAAAGGAAATAAGCTACAAAGCCATGAAAAGATATGGAGAAACTTAAATATATATTACTAAGTGAAAGAAACCAATCTGAAAAAAGCTATATACATAGTGTATAATTCCAAATATATGACATTCTTGAAAAGGCAAAATGATGGAGCCAGAAAAAAAGAAATCAATGGTAGCTGATAGTCAAGGAGAGGATGAGTAGGCAGAGCATAGAGGATTTTTAGGCAACAAAGCACTCTGTATGATATTGCAATGATAGATATAAGTCAATATACATCTGTCCAGACTCACAGAGTGTAGAGTGGACCCTAAGGTAAACTATTGGCTTTAGAGGTTTACAGTGTGTCAGTGTAGGTTCATCCTTGGTAATAAATGTACCACTGTAGTGAGTGATGCTGATATAGGGGAGGCGGGGGACAGAGGACAGGGAAAATTTCTGTTCCTTCCTGTCAATTTTATTGTGAACCTAACATTCTTTTTTTTTTTTTAATTTTAATGTTTATATATTTTTGAAGGAGAGAGAGAGTGTGAGTGGGGCAGGGGCAGATAGAGAGGGAGACACAGAATCCAAAGCAGGCTCCAGGCTCTGAGCTGTCAGCACAGAGCCCAATGTGGGGTTCGAACTCACAAAACATAAGATCATGACATGAGCCAAAGTCAGACGCTTAACCGACTGACCCACCCAGGTGCCCTGTAACATTCTTTAAAAAAAAAAAAAAAAGTCTTAAAAGTGATGTAAATTTGTATGGAAGTGTTGTATCACTATATTGTACCCCTGAAACTAATATTACACTGTATGTTAATTAACTAGAATTTAAATAAAAACTTAAAAAAATAAAATAAAACAAGAAAAAATAATGATGTAGATTTATATGCACTGATATGGAAAGATCTTCAACACAGTGGTAAATTAAAAATTCATGTCACAAAAAAATTCTAATATGATCTCATTTATACAGAAGAGGAAAAACAGAAATGTACGTGTGTAGATTTATAGTAAACTTCTGGAAGGATATTTGGAAAACTGCTAAAAGTGGCTGTTTCTGATAAAGGCAGGAGGATTTGGGGCTATACTTCTGCCTTATTAAACTGTTATGTCAAAAACAAATTTCCATAGTGCACATGCTATTAAGAATAAATATTCAGAGGCACCTGGGTTGTTCAGGTAGTTAAGCGGCCGACTCTTGATTTGGCTCAGGTTATGATCTCGGGGTTCATGAGTTTGAGCCCTGCATCAGACTCCGTGCTGACAGTGCAGAGCCTGCTTGGGATTCTCACTCTCCCTCTCTCTCTGCCCCTCCCCAGCTCCTTCTCTCTTGCTCTTGCTCTCGGTCTCTCTCAAAATAAATAAATAAACTTAAAAAAAATTTTTTAATTAAAAAAAAATAAACGTGCAGAAAAATATTCCTGGATCTCACTGTAAACAGTCCAGAATATTCACAAAGGGCCTGCTTTTTTAGAAATGTAGATGTTCTTTTTAATAATGTAAATGTAGATTTCAAAATGTTCTACCCAGTATGCTAGAAACTTGTGATCAGTCTTTGTGTAATGGCTAAAGAATAAAGAAAAACTAATTAAAGAATGATTAGTAAAGTAATTAATTGAAATTCCACAGTCTCCTTTACTCAAGATCAATGTTGTTCAGATTTTAGCATTATAAAAGAAAAACAAAACAACTATAAATATTATAATTTCATAGGTTTTGAATGTTTATGTTAGTTAGAAAAAAGTAGGTTTGCAAATTATAGCCAAAATAATAAAAATAATTTGCTCAGAACTAAACTGCACAATACCTGATCTCCCAGGACTGGAGAGAGGACCCGTGGCTGATTGGCAAGTTACGCACTGGATAAGGTGCACCATGTGTGTGTGAACCAGGACATGTGCAGGCACAGTGGGTATCTGAGTTTTCAGCAGTAGTAGAAAGATTTCAGAGAAGGTAATGTAAAAAGTAAGTAGGTCACAGAGTAGGTGAGATGGGGTGCTCTCCCAAGCAAAGGGAAAGAATGTGTAAGCAGAGAGGGTTCAGGATTCCCAGGAAAAGAAAGACAGACATAGCTTTTGAGACACAAGAGAAGTCACTGTAGGCCCCCAGCTATTTTCCATGATCTAGATCCTGCTTGTCTGAGCTCACTTCTTACAGAAGTTCCTAGGAGGTATCAGAATTACAAAGAAATCCAAAAACCACACTGGTTAAGGATTTTAAGGGAACAAAGGGAATGTAAACCCTAACCATCTCTATCAGGACAGGAAATAGCCTAACTGGACCATAGACAACAAATAAATGGTAAAACTCCCACCCAGTCCTATTTCAAAAGTAAGCAAGGCTCTGCATTCCTCCCTTGAGAGAATGTGCCCAAGACCCCATATAGTTTATACCAGCTCCAGGAGCATGACCATATAGCCCCTTCCCCTGGTCTGACAGTTACTTCTGCTTCATGATATTAAAGTCTCCACTGTAGGAGGAGCACAGGCATCATGAACATAACCCAGGATGCACGTACAGGCATGTTTTCCAAGTGCCTATGCAACCTTATGCCTAGCTTTACATGCAATGACATCCCATCATCTCCTTATTTGCTAGACATAAAGTTTCCTTTGTGTGACAAGTCCACCTGGTGTAGTCTCTATCTGTAACTCACCAGGGAGCGAACTCACATTACTTTGGTTACAAATGGATGCCAAGAACATAGTAAACCTTGATATTTTTCAGTAGAACCGGAGTATAGAGTGTGTAAAGAAGCTAGTGGGAATGTTGCTGCAGATGTTGGGCAGAAGCAGATAATCAAGGGCCTTCACAAGTCATGCAAATTAATTTGGATGTTTTATCTCTTACTCCAGTGCAGACCAGAATGGGAGCCACCAGCCACATGTGGTTGTGAGTACTTAAAATGTAGCTAACCCAAAGTCAGATGTGCTGTAACTGTAAAATAATACACACCAGATTTCAAAGAATTAGTATGAAAAAAACATTTTAATACCTCATTATTACTTTTTTAAGTGATTACATGTTGAAATGGTAATGTTTTGGGTATATTAGACAACATTAAAAACATCTATAATTGAAATGAATTTCACCTGTCTTTGGTTTTTTTAATTGGCTACTAAAATTTTTCAGATTACATATGTGTCTTACATAACATTTCTACTCGATAATGCTGCTTTAGGTGGTAGTTAGATGTTTAACAGAGGAGTGAAAGACGGTATTTGCATTTTAAAAGTATTCTCCTGGCAAAAGTGTGAAGAATAGTTTGTAGTAAATTCTTTAGTTATTATAGCAGTCCAAGAAGAAAGGATAAAGCTTATTAACGCAAGAGTGCTGGAGACAAAATAAGAAGACAGATTCACTCCATGGGCTATGGAGGGCGAAGGATGGAGAAGATAAGTTTTAAATTTCTTATTTTGATGGTTGGGTTCTTGATGATTCCATTAATTTGGAAGACCTAGTTTGAGTAAGAAGTTTAGGAAGAGATCATTAATTCTGCATGGAATATGCCCTGATGCGTGAAGGAACTGAAGTATGCATGTACAATAGACAAAAAGAAGTATGCTGGAGTTCTGCGGAAAGCTTTGCACTGGAGATAGAGACATGTGATCATTGGTGCATGCACAGAGGGTGATGTTACTGTTGGGAAACTGTCCTTTTTGAAAAGAGTACAGAACTCAGAGGGTGAGGAAAACATTTGTCAGGAGATTAGGAAAAAGAAGCCAGAGGGATTAGAAAAGAACCAGGAAATACTGTCTCAAAAGTTTAGCAAGTAGAAATCAAGGGGTCAGCAAGCTGCAGCAAGGGGCCCATTGTAGGGGATTTACCAGCCCTTCATGGGTGAGTTACCTGCATTTTATGTTATTACACTAAGTTCTGACAGCAACCCGATCAAGTACTGCCATTTTCCCCGTCACAGATAAGGAAATTGAGAGGCATGGAAAGGTTAAGTAACCTGCCCGAGGTTACAGAGCCAAACAGTGGTAAACAGGATTCAAACCCAGGCCCCCTGGTATGGGAATTCTTACTCAAAATCCCAACTATTCAATGTATATAACCAGGTTATCCTCTCTCCTAAAATACTAAGTGGGCTAAGGTAAGTTTGTATTATTAACAACAGGATGAAAATATAAGATGAAGGGAAAAAATTAGGCTGTCAGCTTTGGATCAGTTCTTCAGGGAAGTGAGGGATGGATCCAGAGACAAGGTCAATGGGCATAAATTTTACGTGGTTTTCATCACCACCTTTGCTAGCTATTTCAAACGTGTTTAGAATCAAACCACACCTGTTGCAGGCAGAGGCACTGGTGGATGGGGTCACCACTCCAGTCCCCCGGCCCCCTGTGTAGGTATCAACTGGAATCAGGAAGGCCTAAGATAAGAAAACAGCAAGGACAGGAGGATGGCTATCCCTTTCAGCTTCCCCTAACTCTCTCCTCAATCCCTTTTCATCTCCATTCCTCAATCCTATTTTTTCTAACCCCACATAAAAGCTTCTGCAGACTTTAGGAAAGAGAAGTGGTCTCCATTCACTACAGGCCCTGCTGAAGCCACAGGTCCAGCAACCTCCAGCAGCATCTCACCCCAAACAGAACTGAATAGCTCCTGAGGGCAAAGGTCTCTTTTCTCTTCCCATTACTATCACAGCAAAGCCTCTGTCATTATGTTTTGAATTGCCCATCGGTCAGATTGGTAACAGTCATAACAAAAGGCATTCTGATGAATATTATTTAAATAGCTCTGCTAAAATCTAGTCTGGCCCCGAACATATTCCACCTTTACCCCATCTACCTAGTATAAACTATGGTTATTTTGTCAGACCAGCATTCATTTAAGTTACCAAGTGTCCTATTTGGAACTGCAAACATCCCTATGTAATCCAGTATTTGACTGGTTCACCCTAGACAAAAGAGATTGCTTGAAGAGGGACAAACAAATTGACAGGGTGTCTCAGGTCCCATCTGTGTACCTAATGCCCAGTAGATGTAGGAGAGGGGGACAGAGACGGAGTACCTCCACCTAGATCTAGAAAGGAAAGATCTAGAAGAAGCACAAAAAGAAAGGAGGGTATGGATGATCGACCAAGGCCATTACTATACAATTTTGCATGAGTTCTGTCCTATCAGGAGGTTCTCCTCCAAGCACGGACTCCTCAAAACCCAGTTCGAATGGGCCTCCTGAACCAAATGGCTGGGAGCTGGAACATTTTAGGGGGAAGTATCAAGTGCCCCAGGGCACAACAGACCAGAAGTAATGGAACTGAGCTATTTGGCTGTGGCTGGAGGGAAAAACCAAAGCAAACCAAACCACACCAAAACCTCAAGCTACAAGTCTAGAATACTTATGGAAGGTATAATCATTTTTCAGGGAAATTCTAGCTAAATTCTTCCAAGGCTTTCTTCAAAGGGTCAAGCACAGCATCGTGATAAAAAACAAACAAAGAAAGCACAGGGTTTATGACCCTTATTTAATAAAATTGCAATCAAGTCAGTGGCCTGTGCCTAAATATGAAAACAATTAGCCATAAGCTTAGAAGGCTAAGGGACTTGGCGATTCATGGATATGCTATTTGCTCCTCCATTCCCTCCATCCCAGGGCAATGAAAACTTGGGTGTGGACTGTAGACAGCAAGCACCGCTGTGGGCCGCTGGACATTTTCATGAGTGGTGCCAAGAAACACAGAAATCAACCACTCCTCCAATGGTCTGGAATTTCAGGAAGGATATATGCTCAGAGTGTCTTCTGGGGAGAACATAGCCAACTATGAAATAAGCACAAATAAAATAAGTGGGAGAGATGACTGTGTTAGTGTTCTTACCATTCAGATGCTACCTAGGCCGCTTATCTAATTACACTGGACACTACTGATCGCTCTGGTAGTATCTAAGCGTCTGCCAGGATTTCCTAACTGGGTGTGTTCTCCGTTTTCTTTCCCGAAGAGCTCATCAAGTCAGTTATATATTGCATTTATACACACAAATGAAAGACAAAGAGAGTTTAAACCTCAAGCACACAATTAAGGAAAGTTGCTGCAGAGGTGATACACTTCAAATATTTCTGAACTCACTTAAAGCAGAAAGGAGGCCCTTGGCAATGTTTACGTCACTAAGATAACAGGGAGGCCCTGGTGACGCTACTTTACCATGAAATTGCACACGTTGTTTGTTCAAATGGCTTCTGATTTCTCCAGTTTTGTGCCTTTAGTACTACGTGTCTCGCTAGTATTTTGCAATAGGTTAGGATGATTGCATATGTTTCATTAAAAGGTTTTCCATTTTGAAACAAAATATTAAATTATAGGCAATCTCTTCCTCTATGTTTTTAATTAATAAGAATTTTTTTCAAGGGAGAAAAGCCAAAATTAGCATTTAAATTGTGCACTTGCTTCTTTATAATGTAACGGGACCATCACATCACCTGGGGCGTTGGAATTCAAGAGAACACCATGAGCACTGAAATCATTCTCTAGACACATATAAAAACGAACTCCATAGAGATCGCTAAAAGACCTGCAACAGCAAAAAAAAAAATATTTTTATGGCTTATTATCATTTTATTGTTCTACATCAATGAGATCCACTGGCAGTTAGTGACATGCCAAAAAAGAAAAAGAATATCTGATATATGTTGTGAGAGTGAAAGGCAAACTGAGGAAAATCTGAAAGGATATAAAATTTTGAACTTGCCTTTATAACCAGTTAAGTATAAATCAAAATGGTTTATGGGAGTAAATTTATAGCACTTTATAGAAAATCGTTCTTATTATTCATCATCTCTTTTTGTTTTAATAAACAGATTTCTAGCATTAGGAATCTATATTCACACATTACCACTGGCTATTGATCTCTGGAAAATATGCCATATTTAACAAAATTTATGCCATGCTTCATAGATGGTTGTTAATGTTCACCAAATCCATAGATTAAAGTAAATGGAACAGGGGTACCTGGGTGGCTGAGTCTGTTAAGCATCTGACTCTTGGTGTCAGCTCAGGTCATGGTCTGGGGTTCGTGAGTTTGAGCTTGGAGTCGGGCTCTGTGCTGACAGCATGGAGCATGCTTGGGATTCTCTCTCTCTCTCTCTCTCTCTCTCTCTCCCTCTGCCCCTCTTCCTTGGCTCATTCTCTTTCTCTCAAAATAAATAAATAGGCATTTAAAAAAATAAAATAAATGGAACAGAGGTCATCATTTGTATGAACTGGTTAGAAAAAAAATGCTTCTAAGAATTCTTTTCACTTGTGCAGACAGAGAAGCGGAAAGACAGTGACTGGGTGGTTTTTAACAAGGTAATCTTTTCTCCCTTAAATTCTAGTTTAAAAAAGTTCTGTAAAGTTAGCTTAAAGGGGGGATGAGAAAACACACAGGATGTGAGGCCATCTGAGAGAATGGTAAGTAATTCATGTTTATTGAGCATTCACTAAATGCTGGCCCCGGACCTAGGTGTAATATCTGGTGTACTTCATTTAATCCTTACAAAAACCCCAGAGGAAGACGCTATTATTTCATTTTATAAGTAAAGAAACTGAGACTCAGGAGGACTTGTTACATAACTTCCCTAAAATTACCCCAATAAAAGTGCCAGGATGCAGTCAGTTTTGCCTGCTCAAATTTTTGTGCAGCATTTCATCTGTTGAGATGGAAGGAGGTCTTTCTTGAAATAAAAGTAGTCTGTGTTCCAATAACACTTAGGAAATGTTGGGCTGCCCAAACCTAGCTAGATATCTTTTCTGTGTAACTTTTGCAGAGGTTTAAAATTTTTTTTAAATGTTTATTTATTATTGAGAGACAGAGAGAGACAGAGGGTGAGGAGGGGAGGGGGGCAGAGGGAGAGGGAGACACAGAATCTGAAGCAGGTTCCGGGCTCTGAGCTGTCAACACAGAGCCCGATGCGGGGCTCAAATTCACAAACCGTGAGATCATGACCTGAGCCAAAGTCGGACGCTTAACCGACTGAGCCACCCAGTCGCCCTGCAGAGGTTTTAATTAGGAACAGTGGATATTGAATCTGCAAGAGGTGATTATTGCATATGACATTTTTCAAAGGTAATTAACTGTAGAAACCTTTTGTCCTCGGACACCTGATTACATTATGAAAGCCAGGGCTAAATCATCTAAGGGGAAAGACACGGAGTGGTGGTGGGTATGGTGATGGTGCAGCAGTCACAGGTGAGAGAACCCCCACACTGCCTCCCCACCATGACCCATCACATCCTGCACTTCCTTCTAGTTCCTGGCCCTATTACACAGGGGAGGCAGGTGCTCCTAGGTCCTCTGCTAGAAAAGAGTTTCTCAGACACTGGAGGAAACTGTTGCAAGCAGAACACTTACTGTATTTGGTAGAAATTGTTTGGTAGGAACAGGTTTCTCTCCTCCACCCACCCCACGCCCCTCCCTTTTCATTTCAGGATCATTTTGAATGCCCAACACTGTCCTGGGCACTGGAGACATAGGAACAAGAGGCAGGAACAGGTAGGTAACTGCAACAAATGGGATGTGTGGAGATAAGGAAGCACACATTTTACAGAATTGCAGAACAGAAGCACATATCACCAGAGAAGGTTGTAGGATCAGGGCAAACTATTACCAGAGGATAAGGTACTGTATATTAAAAGTAACAGTATGGGGGCGCCTGGGTGGCGCAGTCGGTTAAGCGTCCGACTTCAGCCAGGTCACGATCTCGCGGTCCGTGAGTTCGAGCCCCGCGTCGGGCTCTGGGCTGATGGCTCAGAGCCTGGAGCCTGATTCCGATTCTGTGTCTCCCTCTCTCTCTGCCCCTCCCCCGTTCATGCTCTGTCTCTCTCTGTCCCAAAAATAAAAATAAAAACCGTTGAAAAAAAAAAAAAAAAAAAAAAAAGTAACAGTATGTATCAATTCTGTTCCCCATAGGAAAGAGCTTTTATTATCTTTCTCTTGTTCTTAATTGAACACAGGTTTTTAAGACTCTAATAAACAAGACAACATGTTTAATTTTTCAAGACATCCGAAGCTTCAGAACAAGATTTCCTTCATTTTTCTCCCTCACAAGAATCAAATCCTCACTATACAAATTCCTGAAAGTTCATTAAGTTTCTCTTAGCCATAAAGACCCAAAATAAAGACTAAAATGCTACCATAGTGCTTTCTGATTAATTGATGATATCAATAGTAATCATTTGCCTCAAAGGTCATATAATATTAATGAGAGGAAAACATGTGCTCATATTTGGATGTTTAAGCATCCGCCTCAAAGATTTTTAAAGATTATCAATAATACTTAAGAAATTAAAGAAATTACCCAGAGTTTGAACTCCAAAGAAATCTTTTAGGAAAAAAATGTATAAAATGATTGTAGTTAAAATATTTAAAAAATAATTCAGCACATGCCGACCAGTCAGAACCCGTATGGGTCACAGCCTGAAGCAGGGTCCTGAAGACCCCAGAGATGACAGATATTAGCGATTTGCTAGAACTTGGGGAGATCTGAGGAGTCCTGGTGGAGGGGCTAAGGAGAGCAACAGAATAGCAGGAGGCACACAGGACCAGCTCAGTGAAACAGCTATTGATCAACAATTATAGAAGCATTTGAATATTTTAACAATAGCTACAACCATAATGGTGCCTATCTGTAGGGAACACTCACGATTTCTTAGAGATAAGAAACTAGGGGTGCGAGCTTCGGTTCATGATGCCACGGTCATGGGAATGAGCTCTGGATCGGGCTCCACCCTGAGGCTAGAGCCTGCTTAAGATTCTCTCTCTCTCTCCCTCTCCCCCTCTCCCTTGCTTGCACACATTCTCTCTCTCTCTCTCTCTAACTAAATTTTAAAAAAGGTAAAACATTTGGCTTTGCTTTGTTTACGTAAAGAATGATATAAGTTAAGCCTTAGTAGTATACTATCGAAGATTCTTCAAAAAGCAGTTTAGGCCATTGTTTATCCAAGAACCTGGTTTTCTTGGATTTATCTAAAGGGTCATTTATTTATATTAGGCAACTGCTGCAGGACTCCTTATTTCTAACCACACATCTGAGATGCAACCTTCTGTATATAGTCTATTAAGTGCATGTTTTGTCTCCCTTTTCCTTAGCCAAAAAAGAATCTAATCATTACCCATGAAATTTACATATCAGTTGTTTTGAAACAACTGGGTTGCCGTAAGTTTCTGGTATATTGTGACTTGTTATTGCCAGTTCACTAGGACTGGAATAATGGACATGAGAGGTTAAGCTATGTCAGTCCTCTCTCTTCCACTTCTTGTTATAAAGTCCCAATGTTTTCAAATGGTTAGCACTATTACAGAGGGTCTACAGGATCTGGAGATTTTCATAAGCATATTAACAAACATTCTTTCCTTTTCTCACTCCCCTTCATAAATATTGATTCTATATATAATTACATTATATATATTTATATTTACATTTATAAAATAAGACAAAGAGAAGGAAAAACTTCCTGAATAAGGGAGAAATTTTCATTATTTAGAAATCACTTACATTGAACATCAAAAATGAGGACTTTATCAGTCCACAGACTGGACTCTGTAAGTTAAAAGAAAAAAAGTATTATGTCAACAATACTGATTGAGGTTTTTTTTAAATGTTTATTTATTTTGAGAGAGAGAAAGCATGTAAGTGGAGGAGGAGAAGAGAGACAATCCCAAGCAAGCTCTGCACTGTCAGCACAAAGCCCCACATGAGGCTCGATCTCATGAGCTGAAACCAAGGGTCAAATGTTTAACCAACTGAGCCACTCAGGCTCCCCAAGTTTTAAAAGAATATTCAAATACAGTATTCTCATTGTTCAAATGAAACTTAAATAATTTGAATGCAATTAAAATAATACCAGATAAAAATAAAATAAAATCACATTACTTTCCTCTTATTTTATAAATGAAAGAAAAATAAGTAGGTTACATAAAAATCAAAGTCTATTGATTCAAATCAAAATCACAATGAGATATCACCTCATACCCATCAGAATGGCTAGTATCAAAAAGACAAGAAATAATGAGTGTAGGTAAGGATGTGGAGAAAAGAGAACCCTTGTACTCTGATGAGAGTAGTTGATGAGAATGTAAATTGGTACAGCCACTGAAGAAAATGGTATTAGGTTTCCTCAAATAATTAAAATTAGGAATTCCATATGATCCAGTAAATCAACTATGGGGTATACTCAGAGAAAATAGAAACATTAATTTGAAAAGATACATGCACCCCTATGTTTATAGCAGCACTATTTGCCATACCCAAGATATGGAAGCAGCCCAAGTATTCATCCATAGATGAATGGATGAAGAAGATGTGGCATATATAAATACTAGAATATTACTCAGACCTAAATACGGATGAGATCTTGCCATTTGCAACAACATAGATAAACTTAGACAACATTATACGAAGGGAAATAAGAGAAAGACAAATAATTTTCTAACTCAAGATTTATGCTATAAAATGGGAATAAGCCTTCTTTGTGACTAACAAACCATTAAAATTGTTGTGTATCTCTTAAAAAAAAGTCATTATACAGGAACTATCAAATAGATATCCAAGAGGAGGAAGAGGAGGGAAAGAGGACTTCTTGAATACGATGCCCTGGAAGGAAGATGAAAATAGAATGTTTGTCTAGAGTCAGATTAGTTCACACAATAACTGTGAGGCGAGTATTTGACAAGTCAGTCATGATTAAGGAAAACAAGGCAACAGGGCATGCAGGACCCTTTGCCACCTCTACTTCCATATTTCTCTGTTGATGGGGTTCAGAACACACTACCCCAAAATATGCTTCCTTGGCATACAGAATATCTTAAGCTGAAAGAGTTTGAGAAAATGGTAGAATCAGGAAGATCACACCAACTTAAGAACCATGAGATCATGACCTACTGCCCTTCTTCCCTGAAATGGGTCATAAATCCCACATGAAAGATATCCTCTACCAGGGGCTACCCCCTGTACCAGGAGGGAGACAGACATTCTTATCACCAGAGACAGGGAATTTGGGGTCGAGAAATCTATATAAACAAACCCCATTAAACTGACCCTTAAATCCTGGCTACTCCTTCACTATTCATTAACTCTAGACTCAACCCCGTTGTGATAGCAATTCTTCACAAATTTATTGTTAAATTTTTTTTAACATTTATTTATTTTTGAGAGACAGAGCATGAGCAGGAGAGGGACAGAGAGAGAGGGAGACACAGAATCCAAAGCAAGCTCCAGGTTCTAGGCTGTCAGCACAGAGCCCAATGTGGGGCTCAAAACCATGAATTTTGAGATCATGACCTGAGCTGAAGTTGGACGCTCAACCGACTGAGCCACCCAGGCACACCTTTTTCTTCACAAATGCATTGATTGTCTAAAAGGTATAAAAGCTTCCTGCTCTGGTAACTTCTTCATGTGTTCATCGTCTTGTGAAGATTCCTTGTGCATATAAACATTTTGTAAAATTTGTACACTTTTATTCTTCTAATCTTTTGTCAGTTTAATTTGCAGACCCAGCCAGGGACCCTAAGAAAACTTTTTTCTCCCTTACATTATCACATGAGCTATGTAGTGACATGGATTATAAAGCCATTTCATACAAGACTTTCATATTCTTCTGGGCCTTTCCTGGGTAGTTCCCTTCAACTAAAAAGGCCTCACTGCAGCCTGCTCTTCCCTGAAATTTCCCCGAGTTCTTCCTATCAGAATTTAAATCTCCTTTTCCATTCCTCACAACTTCATTTGGCATTTCCTTCATTCTCTCAGCTTTCATTGGCCTTTTTGAGAATAGGTAGTTTTATTCTCAACAACAAACACTCACTGAATGTTGAGAAAGTATCATGTTCTCTATTCACTTGAAGAAAACACAAGGTGTGACAAAATGTATTGAGTTTCTGTTGTGGGAATGGCTTTACACGGAGTCATAGGGAACTCACTCCTTTTGCTCTCCCCCTGGGTGCTAACTCTCAAATCCCCAGAGGAAGCCCTATGCAGCTGTCTAACAGGAGACATAGGAGGCATTTACCACACACACACAGACTTGCCCCACACGCGGCAGCACTGGGTGTCAGGTTACGCTAAACACTAGATTAAACAATGCAGTACAGGGAAATTCTGTCTGAACAGACAGTGAGCTAATCTGAGTTCTAATCCCACTTCTATGATTCATTCATACAGACAGGTTTCTTCAGGTTTCTGGGATTTGTTTCTACAAAACAACAAGGCTAAACAAGATAGACCCTGATTACCTTTTTATCCCTTTAGTCTAAATGTAGAGGACCCTCAACATGTATCACTAAGCAATTTCAAAAGAATTTCATTTAAATTTAGATCAGCCCCCCAACCCCGCCCTGTCGACTGTTTCCCTGCTATGTGCTCCTTCTCGACCTCCCTGTCTGTTACCATAGATGAAGTGCCTGTGCTCCTCAGATGAACTTCACTGGCCTCCAGCCTTTCCCCCTCTTTTTATTATGCCATCTTACATAACATCGTATAAGCTCACTGTTTTTATTATCTTAAGGGAAAGAAAAGAGCTTTTCCCTCTCCTGACACCATTTGCTCCATTTCTTTCTCCTTAAAATCAGATTTCCCAAAAGAGTTGTTGACACCCAGCCTTTCCAATTTCCCTCTCCAGTCTCACTTGAAGATACTCCTCTCTGGCCCTAAATACCACAAAACTCTACTGAGCTGCTCTTGCCAAGGTGCACTAGGGAGCTCTGAGATGTGCTGAGCAACATTGTACCTATAGTCAACAATAACATTTCCCACATTTAAAACTCTGTTAAGAAGGTAGATCTCATGTGAAGTGTTTTTACCACAATAAACTTTTTTTCTAAAGGAGCCATTTGACGGAATGGATCAAACCCTCCTTCCTGAGACACTTATAAAAGACTATAGTTTTTTCAATTTAAGTGAAAAAACACTGTATTTGTCTAATGTCAGTCCAACTGCATCTTGCTATATTTTTGCATCTCTAAAATGTATACTTAAGATAATGGGTAAGTATTCATTGATATTTCCTTATTGAATATTTACTACATGCTTGGATATGTGCAGCTTGCTAAAATGCACCAGACATTGATTCTGCCCCAAAAGAGATTCAATCCAGAGGAAAACAAATATAAGATAGAAAAGTGAGTGCATAGCTTGCAAAATACAGATAGAAGATCTTAAAGAAAAGTACAGATGTGGTGCCACAATGTTAAAAAGGCAGATGACTTCCATGTATGGTGATCGGGAAAACATCATAAGAGCATAGATTACACATGGAAAGAATTTTGATAAGCAGGGGCAGGACAGAAAACCATTCAAGGAAGAGGAAATAGTTTGGATACATATGGAAAGGAAGAAAAGTAGAGAGCAGGTCCCAGAAATAGCAAGCCAGTAGTCTAGTTCTGCTAGAAGTTGGAAGTACAAAGAAGAACACTAGGAAATTTCATTGGGGTGTGAAGGTGTGGATTCAGTTTTGGACACTGTAAAGTTGAAAGGACTAAGGGAACCATTGAGTTCCTGTTGTCCAAGAGGAAGCTGAAAGTATGGATTTGGAGGGAATCAAGGCTTGCAATGGAGATTTAGAGAATGGAGAATGGGGGCGGCTGGAAAAGTCACAGCATTATCAAGGGGGAAGTGCAGACAAAAGAGATAAGGAGTAAGTGAAATAATTAAATATTGTTTTTTTATCTGGCTTTCTCAGTACACAACTGGTGAAATTTCAGTATATTCAAGTTCACAATTACTACACTGGAAAATATTTATTAAGTACCAATTATTCTATGTATTGGGGATGCTGAAGGGAGATAAATAGATGGAGTTTCTGCCCTCAAGAATATTTTCTTCCAGTAGAAGACAATAAACACATTAAACAAACACATTAATAAGAAATTTTCAAGTATTGATTATAAGACAAAATATGGGGGTGCCTGGGTGGCTCAGTCAGTTGAGCATCTGGCTTTGGCTCAGGTCATGATCTCGTGGTTTGTGAGTTCAAGCCCCACGTTAGGCTCTCTGCTGACAGTGTGGTCCCTGCTTCAGATCCTCTGTCTCCTCCTCTTTCTGCCCCTCGCCTCCTCAAAAATAAATACATAAACATTTAAAAAAGGACAAAATATGTACCTGCAATAAAGGGTGAAGGAGGAGGAGAGTCTGCTTTTTAACTATCTCTTAAATAAAATTACCATTTATGGAGAACACAGCTTTGTCTAGACTATTTCATTCAAGGCTTAGTAAAAACCTAATTTTATAGAAAAAGAAGCTAAGTGAGGAAGATGGCGGTGTAGGGGGACGCTGGGCTCACCGAGTCCTGCTGATCACTTAGATTCTACCTACACCTACCTAAATAACCCAAAAAACCACCAGAAGACTAGCAGAATGGATTCTCCGGAGCCAAGCGTAGACGAGAGGCCCACGGAAGAGGGTAGGAAGGGCGGCGAGGCGGTGCATGCTCCACGGACTGGCGGGAGGGAGCCAGGGCGGAAGGGCAGCCCGCCATCCAAGCAGAGCCCCCGAGTCTGGCTGGCAAAAGCGGAGGGGCCGGACAGAGTGTGTTCCGACAGCAAATGGGACTCGACATCTGGAAGGTTATAAGCTAACAGCTCTGCTCGGAGAACGGGAGGGCTGGAGGACAACGGGAGGGAGAGTTGTTGAGCCCCGATGGACAGAGCTCAGCTTGGCAGGAACAAAGGTGCTCACCAGCGCCATTTCCCTCGTCCATCCCCCAGCCAAAATCCCAAAGGGAACCGGTTCCTGCCAGGGAATTGGCTTGCACCACGCAAACACCCAAAGCTGTACTTCTGCGGATCCATCCCTTCTGCGGATCTGATCCCGCCCCTGCCACAGGGTCCCTCCCGAAGCAGATCACCCATGGGTCAGCGAGCTGAGCCTGCCCCTCCCGCCCCTGTGCACCTTGCTGATCCACCCCAGCTAATACACCAGATCCCTAGCACCACAAGCCTGGCAGTGGGCAAGTAGCCCAGATGGGCCACGCTACCCCACAGTGAATCCTGCCCATTGGAGAGGGGAAGAGAAGGTACACACCAGTCTGACTGTGGCCCCAGCAGTGGGCTGGGGGCAGACATCAGGTTTGACTGCGGCCCCGCCCACCAACGCGACAGCACAGGGGAAGTGCCCTGCAGTTCTGCACCACTCCAGGGACTATCCAAAATGATGAAACGGAAGAATTCCCCTCAAAAGAATCTCCAGGAAATAACAACAGCTAACGAGCTGATCAAAAAGGATTTAAACAATATAACAAAAAGTGAATTTAGAAAAATAGTCATAAAATTAATCGCTGGGCTTGAAAACAGTATAGAGGACAGCAGAGAATCTCTTGCTACAGAGATCAAGGGACTAAGGAACAGTCAGGAGGAGCTAAAAAATGCTATAAACGAGCAGCAAAATAAAATGGAAACAACCACGGCTCCGACTGAAGAGGCAGAGGAGAGAATAGGTGAACTAGAAGATAAAATTATGGAAAAAGAGAAAGCTGAGAAAAAGAGAGATAAAAACAATCCAGGAGTATGAGGGGAAAATTAGAGAACTAAGTGATGCACTAAAGAGAAATAATCTAAGCATAATTGGTATTCCAGAGGAGAAATAGAGAGGGAAAGGTGCTGAAGGGGTACTTGAAGAAATAATAGCTGAGAACTTCTCTGATCTGGAGAAGGAAAAAGGCATTGAAATCCAAGAGGCACAGAGAACTCCCTTCAGACGTAACTTGAATCGATCTTCTGCACGACATATCATAGTGAAACTGGCAAAATACAAGGATAAAGAGAAAATTCTGAAAACAACTAGGGATAAATGTGCTCTAACATATAAAGGGAGACCTATAAGACTCGTGACCATCTCTCTTCTGAAACTTGGCAGGCCAGAAAGGAATGGCAGGAAATCTTCCATGTGATGAACAGAAAAAATATGCAGCAGAGAATCCTTTACCCAGCAAGTCTGTCATTTAGAAGAGAAGGAGAGATAAACGTCTTCCCAAACAAACAAAAACTGAAGGAATTTGTCACCACTAAACGAGCCTTACAAGAGATCCTAAGGGGGATCCTGTGAGACAAAGTACGAGAGACATTGCTACAAGCATGAAACCTACAGACATCACAATGACTCTAAAGCCATATCTTTCTATAATAACACTGAATGTAAATGGACTAAATGCGCCAACCAAAAGACACAGAGTATCAGAATGGATAAAAAAACAAGACCCATCTATTTGCTGTCTATAAAAGACTCATTTTAGACCTGAGGACACCTTCAGACTGAGAGTGAGGGGATGGAGAACTATTTATCATGCTCCTGGAAGCCAAAAGAAAGCTGGAGTAGCCATACTTATATCAGACAAACTAGACTTCAAATTAAAGGCCTTAACAAGAGATGAAGAAGGGCATTATATAATAATTACAAGGTATATCCATCAAGAAGAACTATTATAAATGTTTATGCGCCAAATATGGGAGCCCCCAAATATATAAAAAAATTAATCACAAACATAAGCAACCTTGTTGATAAGAATGTGGTAATTGCAGGGGACTTTAACACCCCACTTACAGAAATGGATAGATCATCTAGACACATGGTCAATAACGAAACAAGGGCCCTGAATGATACATTGGATCAGATGGACTTGACAGATATATTTAGAACTCTGCATCCCAAAACAACAGAATATACTTTCTTCTCGAGTGCACATGGAACATTCTCCAAGATAGATCATATACTGGGTCACAAAACAGCCCTTCATAAGTTTACAAGAATTGAAATTATACCATGCATACTTTCAGACCACAATGCTATGAAGCTTGAAATCAACCACAGGAAAAAGTCTGGAAAACCTCCAAAAGCATGGAGGTTAAAGAACACCCTACTAAAGAATGAGTGGGTCAACCAGGCAATTAGAGAAGAAATTAAAAAATAGATGGAAACAAACAAAAATGAAAATACAACAATCCAAACGCTTTGGGACGCAGGAAGGCAGTCCTGAGAGGAAAATACATCGCAATCCAGGTCTGTCTCAAGAAACAAGAAAAATCCCAAATACAAAATCTAACAGCACACCTAAAGGAAATAGAAGCAGAACAGCAAAGGCAGCCTAAACCCAGCAGAAGAAGAGAAATGATAAAGATCAGAGCAGAAATAAACAATATAGAATCTAAAAAAACGGTAGAGCAGATCAACGAAACCAAGAGTTGGTTTTTTGAAAAAATAAACAAAATTGATAAACCTCTAGCCAGGCTTCCCAAAAAGAAAAGGAAGAGGACCCAAATAGGTAAAATCATGAATGAAAATGGAATTATTACAACCAATCCCTCAGAGATACAAGCAATTACTAGGGAATACTATGAAAAATTATATGCCAACAAACTGGATAACCTGGAAGAAATGGACAAATTCCTAAACACCCACACACTTCCAAAACTCAATCAGGAGGAAATAGAAAGTTTGAACAGACCCATAACCAGCGAAGAAATTGAATTGGTTATCAAAAATCTCCCAACAAATAAGAGTCCAGGACCAGATGGCTTCCCAGGGGAGTTCTACCAGACGTTTAAAGCAGAGATAATACCTATCCTTCTCAAGCTATTCCAAGAAATAGAAAGAGAAGGAAAACTTCCAGACTCATTCTATGAAGCCAGTATTACTTTGATTCCTAAACCAGACAGAGACCCAGTAAAAAAAGAGAACTACAGGCCAATATCTGTGATGAATATGGATGCAAAAATTCTCAATAAGATACTAGCAAATCGAATTCAAGAGCATATAAAAAGAACTATTCACCATGATCAAGTGGGATTCATTCCTGGGATGCAGGGCTGGTTCAACATTCGCAAATCAATCAACATGATACATCACATTAATAAAAGAAAAGATAAGAACCATATGATCCTGTCAATCGATGCAGAAAAGGCATTTGACAAAATTCAGCAACGTTTCTTAATAAAAACCCTCGAGAAATTCGGGATTGAAGGAACATACTTAAACATCATAAAAGCCATTTATGAAAAGCCCACAGCTAACATCATCCTCAATGGGGAAAAACCGAGAGCTTTTTCCCTGAGATCAGGGACACGACAAGGATGTCCACTCTCACCACTGTTGTTTAACATAGTGTTGGAATTCCTAGCATCAGCAATCAGACAACAAAAGGAAATCAAAGGCATCAAAATTGGCAAAGATGAAGTTAAGCTTTCACTTTTTGCAGACAACATGATATTATACATGGAAAATCCGATAGACTCCACCAAAAGACTGCTAGAACTGATACATGAATTCAGCAAAGTTGCAGGATACAAAATCAATGTACAGAAATCAGTTGCATTCTTATCCACTAACAATGAAGCAACAGAAAGACAAATAAAGAAACTGATCCCATTCACAATTGTACCAAGAAGCATAAAATACCTAGGAATAAATCTAACCAAAGATGTAAAAGATCTGTATGCTGAAAACTATAGAAAGCTTATCAAGGAAATTGAAGAAGATATAAAGAAATGGAAAAACATTCCATGCTCATGGATTGGAAGAATAAATATTGTCAAAATGTCAATACTACACAAAGCTATCTACACATTCAATGCAATCCCAATCAAAATTGCACCAGCATTCTTCTCGAAGCTAGAACAAGCAATCCTAAAATTCGTATGGAACCACAAAAGGCCCCGAATAGCCAAAGTAATTTTGAAGAAGAAGACCAAAGCAGGAGGCATCACAATCCCAGACTTTAGCCTCTACTACAAAGCTGTCATCATCAAGACAGCATGGTATTGGCACAAAAACCAACACATAGACCAATGGAATAGAATAGAAACCCCAGAACTAGACCCACAAACGTATGGCCAACTCATCTTTGACAAAGCAGGAAAGAACATCCAGTGGAAAAAAGACAGTCTCTTTAACAAATGGTGCTGGGAGAACTGGACAGCAACATGCAGAAGGTTGAAACTAGACCACTTTCTCACACCATTCACAAAAATAAACTCAAAATGGATAAAGGACCTGAATGTGAGACAGGAAACCATCAAAACCCTAGAAGAGAAAGCAGGCAAAGACCTCTCTGACCTCAGTCATAGCAATTTCCTACTTGACACATCCCCAAAGGCAAGGGAATTAAAAGCAAAAATGAACTATTGGGACCTCATGAAGATAAAAAGCTTCTGCACAGCAAATGAAACAACCAACAAAACTAAAAGGCAACCAACGGAATGGGAAAAGATATTTGCAAATGACATATCAGACAAAGGGCTAGTATCCAAAATCTATAAAGAGCTCACCAAACTCCACACCCGAAAAACAAACAACCCAGTGAAGAAATGGACAGAAAACATGAATAGACACTTCTCTAAAGAAGACATCCAGACGGCCAACAGGCACATGAAAAGATGCTCAACGTCACTCGTCATCAAGGAAATACAAATCAAAACCACACTCAGATATCACCTCATGCCAGTCAGAGTGGCCAAAATGAACAAATCAGGAGACTATAGATGCTGGAGAGGATGTGGAGAAACAGGAACCCTCTTGCACTGTTGGTGGGAATGCACATTGGTGCAGCCACTCTGGAAAACAGTGGAGGTTCCTCAAAAAATTAAAAATAGACCTACCCTATGACCCAGCAATAGCACTGCTAGGAATTTACCCAAGGGATACAGGAGTACTGATGCATAGGGGCACTTGTACCCCAATGTTTATAGCAGCACTCTCAACAATAGCCAAATTATGGAAAGAGCCTAAATGTCCATCAACTGATGAATGGATAAAGAAATTGTGGTTTATATACACAATGGAGTACTATGTGGCAATGAGAAAGAATGTAATATGGCACTTTGTAGCAACATGGATGGAACTGGAGAGTGTGATGCTAAGTGAAATAAGCCATATAGAGAAAGACAGATACCATATGGTTTCACTCTTATGTGGATCCTCAGAAACTTAACAGAAACCCATGGGTGGGGGGTAAGGAAAAAAGAATGGAGGTTAGAGTGGGAGGGAGCCAAAGCATAAGAGAGTCTTAAAAACTAAGCACAAACTGAGGGTTGATGGGGGGTGGGAGGGAGGGGAGGGTGGGTGATGGGTATTGAGGAGGGCACCTTTTGGGATGAGCACTGGGTGTTGTATGGAAACCAATTTGACAATAAATTTCATATATTGAAAAAAAAAGAAAAAGAAAAAGAAAAAGAAAAAGAAAAAGAAAAAGAAAAAGAAAAAAAGAAAAAGAAGCTAGGCTTAGAGAATTTGAGTTACTTTCTCGAGTTCACCTAGAACCCAAGTGGCAAAGCAGAAAGCTGGACCCAGGTTCACCTGACCCAAAGACTGTACTTATGGTGAGTTTTTCCCTTCTGAACATCTGCTTTATCCTGAGGTTCCACCTCCCCTTCCAGGTCCCGTAAGCCATGTGCTTGGAGCTTGTTTCCTTCTGTAACTGTGAGCTTGTTACTCATCATGTTTCCTTTTACCCTGCCCACTGTGACTGTGGGTGTGCCACTGGGAGCCAGCTGTTCAAGGTCATTTCATCAGTGTTTAATTGCTTTGCCTGGTGGCACCCAAAGACTTGTGAATTAGTATACTGACAATGCAACTCACAGGTGCCTGGGCAGTTCTTGGGCTGGACTTGCCTGGGATTACTTATGTAGCTGCAGTCACGAGGGGTTTAACTGGGGCTGATTAATCTGGAACCTCATCTCAAATGGTTGCAATATGTGGGATAACTGGGCTTCTCTTTCCAAAGAGACTTTCATCCCAGACTTCTGCACATGATGCAAAAGTATTCCAAAGATACAAGAGTAAAATCTGTAAAATCTTACAAGGCCAAGGATCAGAAATCATACAACAGCTTTTCTGTCACATTCTATTCATCCTAGCAATTTAAAGGGCCAGCCCAGAGTCCAGGGATGATGAATTAGTCTCCAACACTTGATGAGAGTCACTGAAAAGGATTTGTAGCTGTTTTTAATCCACTATAGACCATCCTTTGGCATCAATTATTTACATCCCACACACACGCAAATAAAGTTTCCCCCTCCTATGATTCTCAAAAGGTTCAACCCATTATAGCATTTGATTGAATATCCATAATCTCATGATCTTGGTGAGGCTTCTCAAGTGCAGTTCCTTGGGTGCAGTTGCCTTGTTCCAAAGACAAATTATCTACCCATATGCACCAACATACAATGGCTGGATGGGACAGGAGAATTGCAATAATCATTCCTAACCAAAACAAGAAAGAATAGGAGGCACATAACAATCTCTGGTCCATAGCAATTCTGAAATCTACCCAGGGTTCCCTACTATGGACACAGGAAATGTTCCTTGGTTAGGGTCCAGTTCTACTCATTCAGAATTGGTTGTCAATTCATTGTTCTGTGATTCTTGGGTCCCCCCTAGAATGCCTGGTTTCATGCTTTGATAGACTCTTCCTTCTTCATAAAAATGGCCCATGTTTATAGCTCAGTAGTGGCCTACTCCTACTTACTGCCCATAGAAAATGAACATTCAGAAAAATCTTTAAATATTCAACAGTCTCTGACTCTTCCAGTCCAACTTATTTAATGCCCTTAGAACCTTTGTGGGTTTTCTATACATGTGATTGGACTCTACTCTATGTCCCCCAAAGCCATATTCATAGTTATTTTTGAGACACAGCACTCTTTATTGTAGGCTAACATGGTGAGAAAATGTCTCTAAGATCGTTAGAAGCTCTTTCGTCTAGTTGAGAGGATCTATCATGCACAGTGTTTAACCTTTCCATGGTCTCAACAAAGGCTTTATAGTTACACACTTGTCAAGGCCACTTCTTTCTTTGGGAATCTGTTGCTGGCTGGAGAGACTGAGGATGAGAAACAGTTTTATATTCCAATCAGCAAATCCAGAGCCCTCTATATTTTTTCTAAATTCTGCTTAAAAACTACTTTGTTCCTTGTTTATTTTATTTCTCTCTTCCTATAATATTATACGCAGTTAGAAGAGGTCAATTAATATTTTTTAAGTTATACCTGGAAATCTCCTTTGCCAGACATACAAGTTTATCAGATACATTTCTTAGCTTCTGAATTATTGTAGGCAAAAATACAAAACATGGATAGCCATCTTTTCAGCTTCCATTAACAGTTTGCTAATAAATGTCTCACCATTTTTCCAGCCTCTGACTGTTATTGGGTCCCAAAATGACAAATGATTGCTGTTTTTGTTACCACTGACACTCCATCTCTAAGGACTGCCACTGTAATAAATAAATTAGTTACCGATTTCTACATTCCAAAGCACCTCAACATTTAGTGTCTTAAAAGTATTATTTCTTGTGATTCTGTGAGTTGACTGGGCAATAATTATGGTCTTACCTCTAAGATAGCCATAAATTGTGATGGGAATACTTTGCGGTCAGGAAGGAACCAGTTTTCATCTTAGATGTGGTTGCATGGTATAAGAGGGCCTCACTCATAAGACTGAGGACTTACCTAAAAATGCCTGGAGTAAGTGAAATGTCTAGGCCTCTCTTTCTATGAAGATTTTTACCACGTGATAGCAAAATTGGTCCAAAAGAGTGAAAGAGGAAGCTGCAAGACTTCTTGAGGCCAGATCCTGGAAGTCACGTGCCATTTTCCTTGTATTTTATTGGTCAAAGGATGACACAGGACCAGCCCAGAATAAAGAGATGAAGAATTAGAGTCCGCCTCTTGCCAAGGGGAGCTGTTAAGTATTTGTGGTCATTTTCAATTCACCTATTAGGAACTCACTTTGGCCCTGCGGAATAGAGTAGCTAAGTGGACTGCGTAAATGTTGAAAGCTATCACATTTTTAGAACCAGAGGCTGATTATACGAGTTATTAAACCAAGGATAGCTTTATTTTCTATATAGGCATAACCATATTGTAATTCACAGTAATTCAAGGCTGTATATTGAAAGGAATTGAATGGTCAGGATTTCTAGATATAGTTAGAAATCCAAAGCAAAATTTGGCACTACAGTTGATTCACAAACAACATGGGTTTAAGTGGATTTTTAAAATAACATAGTATAGTAAAGTATTTTCCCTTCCTTATGATTTTCTTAATAACATTTTCTTCTCTCTAGCTCACTTTATTGTAAGAATATAGTATGTGACACATATAACATACAAAATATACATTTATCAACTTCTTTTGTTACTGGTAAGGCTTCCAGTAATCAATAGGCTATTAGTAAAGTTTGGGGAGGAATGAAAAGTTCCACACAGATTTTCCACTGTATGGTGAAGTTAGCACCCTTAACCCCATATTGTTCAGGGTCAACTATATATTCTTTTGTATTATATTGAAAATGTGGCCTAAATTAATAGGAAATAATCAATATTACTTTGGATTATTATGTTTTTGATGATAAAAATGCTCAAAAATAACATTACTGATTAATAGGAAAAGCAGATAACAGCTTGAACATGTACCACATATCATTTCAATCAACTTCAATCTTGAAAGGGAACACTGACTTTTAAAACTGTGAATAGCCATTCTTATAATTCAATTCTCTTGAATATGCAATTTAACAGGAGGATAAGTGAAAAATTTTTCCTACCCTACACACAGATTTAAGTGAAACTATATATTTCTAATCTTCGAGCTTGCTAATTTTAAATCTTCCATAACTTCTGCAGACATGTGTTGTTTCTAAAGACAAAATTAAGAGTATATTAATGTGACTAGTACAATACTGTTCTTGCCTTCTTTCTTATTACTCTGAATTGAAGAACTATATCATTTTATAAATTCAATGTCATAGTTGAAGTCAACAGCCAAATTTGAGGAAGAATTGATATTTTTCAATAACTTTTAAAATTTGAGTACAGTTGACACATAATGTTACATTATTTTCAGGTGTACAACATAGTGATTCAATTTCTCTATATGGTGTCCTGTGCTCACCGCAAGCACAGCTACCATCTGTCACCACACAACACTACTGCAATAGCATTAACTATACTCCTATGCTGTGTCTTTTATTCTTCATGACTTATTTATTCCATAACTGGAAGCCTATATCTCCCACTGCCTTCCCCATTTTGCCTGTCTTTCTCCCTTCCCTTTCTCTGGCAACCATATTCTCTGTATTCATATGTCTCGTAGGAAGAATAAATATTGAAAAGTACTTCAATTTATTATTAGGATCATTTATTATTAGGATCATAAACCTAAAGCAGGTTAGATAAGGAGTATATTAATTTTTTAAATTATCTAATTCCAATGTTTCCAAGAAGTGAAATGGGAAATTATAGTTACCTCCAGAACAAGATATATTACATGGTACTTAATCAAAGGATGCTGTGACATTTAAAACCTTCCATTAATAAACATTGTATTTATGAAAAATGCAGACCATCCATTATGGCAACCTTCAATCATAGCTGATTCTTAATATGAAATCTATATCAATCACAATTGGGGAGATGTCATTTGCAAACAGGGATACAGTGTCACATTTCTATAATATTAACCTGTAAGATAAACCACTTTATTAACCTTAATGAAGCATACTTATTTTTATAAATAAGTAGAATTCTTCAGGTAAACGGAATGTTTACAAACAGGTTGATAAATAACTTACTTCAACAAGGGAAAGAAAATTAAGATAAGAAATGTCTTACTAAAAGCAGAAACATTGAGAAGGAGGGGTTAAACATTGGAATAGTGATAAGGAAAACCAACTATTTCCTTCCCGATACATCTCTAAGAATAGAAAGAACTGCAACAACAACAATAAAAAAGTTGATCTAATTGATATTGATACAATCTGCCCTGTAGTAGAATGAAATAATGAACTCCAAGTTTTCCTCTAGTCATGTTTAGTCACGATGGTCTGTCAATGACTTCTAAAAAGTAGGCTTGGAAGAAATCAGTGGGTACCCATGCACCCAAAGTTTTGGGGCACAGATGCTCTCCTCCAAGTTCTGTCCTTTCTCACCCTACACAAATGTGTTTGAAACTACCACACACATCCTGGCTATTCGAATCCCCAATTCAACACCATCAACAGCACCATCACCACTATCACCCACTCCAACCAAGCCTTCCAATGTCAGATTCAGGGAGAGGGGGCCATTTCCTAAAGTAAATTCTTGGTTAGGTCCACTAATTTTGGTCTGCTGTGGGAAAGCACCACTTACATTGTTTGGCTGTGGAACATTCTTTCTTGATTTACAAAGAGCCCATTAATATTTGAGGAGCTGTCTAAATTCAGCAAGCGAAATGATCTGATGGTCCAACTGAGACATAATAAGATCTCCCAGGTTCACAGTGAAGTGCAGGGCTAGGCACACATTACAAACAAACCAAAGGCAGCCCAGACAGTGAAGGCACTGACATTTGGAGTTTTTGTGAGTTGCCTAGAGTGCTTCTATATAATCTCTGTTCCCAGCCAGAATTTAATTTAGTTATAATTTAATTTATCCGATTTTTATTTATTTTATTCAATTTTATGGTTCACTGCTCTTACTCATCCTTAGCTCTTTTTATTTAATTTTAAGTTTCAATCTGTATTCAAAACATTTCCCATGATGATCTCTGCTAAAATCTGTAAAAACTCAAACCAAGAGCACTTTTTGAATAACAGCAAATAGCATATAAGTTAGCCCAATCAAGTTCTATTTTTAAACCCATAAAATAGGCTGATTCTTCAATGCAGAGCACTTTCAAGGTCCAAAAGCAATAAAAACAAAATGTAATGATATTTTTTCCTTCCCTTCTTTCAATTTGGAATTCATTATATTTCTGAGACTACCCTGTCCCACCCTGCCATCAATCAGCTCCTTTCAGCCCAGACCTTAGCCTCCTGCTTCTAGCTAGTGTCTTCAGAGTCATTTTGTCTTTGTCCTTAAAGAGAATGGTCCCCTACATCTCTAATTGTAAGAATCATCATTAAATTTTACATTACGTCCTGGTAAGAAATGTAACTTGAAAACACATTTTGACACAGTTTTCAAGCCTTGTCTTGCACTGTAAAGAGGAAATAGCTCAGATTCCAAGTAGAAATTGAGGCAAAGTCAACTTTCTACTACTCTGCTGAGCTCCAACTGACTAAATGTTATAATTTTACACATTCCATACGTTTCTCAGAGAAGTGTCTTCAAAATTAAGATCCAGTCTCTAAAAATTAGCACATGGATAAATGTTTTTTAACATGAGATTCGACCCATTAAATCTGGCTTTTCTCTTCAGAATCTTCATTAAAGGAAAATGACTATTTATCCCTTTTCTCTTATAAGAATTTAAGCATATTATCTTTAATTGAGTTAATTTTGCACTTATCCATTAAAGTACTCTGATGACTCTAAAGTACAATTCCTGATGTTATGAAATAGGTGCTATTCAGGGCAACTTTTTATCCTAAGTTTCTATATCATTTTACTAAAAATTAAGTGCTGCGTCATGCTTCACAAAAGATATGCAATAAAAGGAAGAAAAGGCTGCTTTCTAAAAGATGTACATGATAGCACAAAAGACAAGAGCTTTACCTTAGCCCAACATGTTTGCAGTGAATCATCCCAGCACACAAAAGAATGTATTATTTCTGGTTATTTGGCAGGATCTGCACAACTGATTGAGAAACAAGAAAGAAAGGTGTAAGCTCTTTCACAGGGGAGTTGTGACAGTGATTTAGAAGTAAAAAAATGATTAGCAAGCAACAAGCCATGTATGTCAGGCTCTTTGATTCCCCATGAAGGCTCAGAGTTCTCAGCATATAGCAAATAAAAGTAGAATGTCATCTCTGAGGTGATTGTACCAAACAAACCCAGGAGGCTGGATCAGAAATTTCAGATGGTACAAGTGCTTATTAAGAGTTCTAGGTAATTGGGGCACCTTAGTGGCTCAGCCAGTTAACCATCCAACTTCAGCTTAGGTCATGATCTCACAGTTCGTGACTTTGAGCCCTGCATCGGGCTCTGTGCTGACAGCTCAGCCTGAAGCCTGCTTTGGATTCTGTGTCTCCCTCTCTTTCTGCCGCTTCCCTGCTCACACTCTGTCTCTCACTCTCCCCAAAATAAATAAACATTAAAAAACATTTTTTAAATTAAAAAAAAAAAGAGTTCTAGGAAATATATACCTCCATCCTAGAGCCGTCTTTTGAGGCAGATCTTTTATTGTGTAAGCCTATGGGCCATCAGCTGGGTAGAAGCACCAGCAAACATCAGAACACCAGAAACAGCCTCTGGCTTTACAGATTTCTTGAGAAGTTCCTGACTGAGGGTAGCAATCAATGCGTTTCTGAGTGGGAAATCTTGTGGCACATGCAGCATCATGCTTGGAGTTCTACATGCAACATGGAGCAGTGGTGTTCTCAAAGGCACATCACTGACATCCACAGTTCATACAGGCAGCTTCATTTGCTCCTGACTCTGGATGAGTCCAATTCATTCAGAAGCAGCTACTATAGAACAAGAATGGACCTTCTCAAAACACCAGGGACGCCTGGGGTTTTTGATGGAGACCACAGCAATTCTTGACCAGACAAAGGGCTTTGGAAGCTCTGGAATCAGAGTGACATTCCTTATGGACCTGGGGGGCTAGAGATGTTGAGCATGAACTTGAGCTAGGCTGGACTAAAACTGAACCAAGAAGGAAAACAAGGCAAGGGTAAATGAAAAGATTTCCACAAAACATAATTATTATTAAGACACTCTGGTAGAACTTAAAAAAAAAAATCTCTCAAAATGCTAAGATGATGAGTGGAACAGTTGGTGGATATTAAACAGTAGTATAAATTTGTCAGCCTAGGTAAAATGAAGCAAAGCAAAAACCTATCCCTTAAAAATGCAGCACTAACATTTTACTTTATCGCTCCTGATATTCTCAGCATACATGTCCTTTATTGTCCCCACAATTTTGTCTACTCACTATTAGTAGTAGTAGTAAGTGTCTACTCATTATTATTTTCTAAATGTTACCAAATGGATTTCACAAAAGCCCATATAATTGTTTCTTTTCTGTTTGGTATACCTTCCTTTATTTATAATAATAATAGTGCAGAAAAGTCTATACATGCTTTCTCTAAACTAGGAGGTATCGAATCATCAAAATGCCATAATATTGGTGTACTTTTTCATCCTTTTTCTTTCGTGGCTTCCTATTTATAAAAATCCTAGGTTTGTGTTGCAGATGGTGATGCTTTCCTCACCTTTGGTATTTGTGAGTACTAACGTTTGTTGTACTAATACAATCAGTTTCACGGATTACTAATCTTTGTCTCCCATAAACTGGATAAAACATCTGAATAACATTTCACCTCTTCAACTCCAAAATCAAATTGAACATAATCAAGGTTTAATCGATTTTTTAATGACAGTCACGAGCAACATTCTGATTTCTTTTTTATTTTATCATAAATAATTTCTAAACTATGTTTTGCAGTAAGACCCATGGAACATCTGCTGCAGAACTGCCTATCAATTGGTAAACATGCTTTTGGGAAATAAGCACTCTCATCTGTACATGGCCAGTGGAGATGTAAAATGGCACAATCCCTATTGCAAGGAATTTGACAATATTGACCAAATTGCATACACTTTCACTCTTTAACCAGAAATACTATTTCCAGGAATTTACTCCAAAGATACAAAAGATCTTGAGTGAAGCATTATTTGTAATGGCAAATGATATACAAAATGTCCTTCAATAGAGTACTGATTGAATAAAGTACGGGCTGGGAAGTCATAAGAAAAGATGAAGAAACCTCTATATACTATGTGGAGTTATCTCCAGGACATATTAGGTAGGATAAAACAAGATACAGTGTTTCTAAATGCTACCTTTTCTATAAGAAAGGGAGGGAGGAGATAATATTAGTATATATTTGTATTTCTTTATAATTTCAAATAGAAACAATGGAAGGATAAACCAAAAATTAACAAAAATAGTTACATATTGAGGAAAGGAGGGAACAGGATGAAGAAGACAGGGATCAGTCTTGAACTGTATCCTCTTATATACTTTTTTACTTTGAAATCACACTAATGTCTGAAAAAAATAATTTTAAAAGAAATATTTTAAAAGTTGCTGTAAGCTGAATACATCCTGAAACAGATGCACTTATTTCTCATGTTAGCAGCATGTCCACACACAAAAAAGGAATGAACAATGACTTTAAAGCATTTGAATTTGAAACGATTATGACTATATTATAACATAAAGCAAGTCATTATGTTTGTTTTTAAGAAATAATATTTCTGCATGAGAGAAAAAATGTAACCACAAAAATTTTAAAATAATTTCAAACCCCGTAATCTTAATTTGATTTGACAATATTAGCATGAAATAAAGATTAATCATCCCCTTTTATAAACATGCATATTTTCTAACTCTACTGAAAAAAAAATAGAAGTAATGACAATACACTGCCAACAGCAATGAGCTCCTCTAGCATCAACAATGTGGATTCTAAGTGCCATTCCTCATGAGAAGGAAAGGAATCCTTGGAGAAAATCCATGGACAAAATTCCATGGACTGATTTTCAAAGTAGGGTAAGAAAAGTTTAAGAGGAGTGTAGGACATTTTTCCATTCAAGAAATGAAGAAAAGTATCACATCTTACTGGCACCAACATGAAGTGATTCTCAGTGGCATTCAATGGAACAATTTGAGTATCCAAAAATAAGTGTCTGACTTTAATGGATGGACAAACAGATAAATAGTGTGTAGGTGCATGGTTGCCAAAGGAAAAACTGAATATTTATTTCACTGAAAACTGATAACTGAAGAAAAAGAATCACACATTATCTTCTTTTTCTTACATAAACTCTATTGTAAGATAATCAAGTAGCTGATGATGAAAAGTTGTTTTTTAATAATTAAATCCCAGCTACTAAATGCGTAAGAAGTTATAGAATTAAACTCCATTTTGCAGCTTTTACTGAAATAATCTATACAAATAATGGGTATCAGTGGACAACGAAACTATAAGGCAAAAGTTGATATAAGGCAGACATTTATAATGAAGCACCAGCCTGCCACCACTATCCCACTGATAAATCTTAACACACTGAAAGTGCAGAAACAGGAGATACTCTGTGCCTCTTCATGTGATGGAAGAAGAAATTCACAATGTGACCTGTGAAGTATTCCTGCAAAAATTGAACATGAACCTGTTCAAGTCTCTAGAAAAAAATGCCAGGTACAGGAAAAGGAATTTTGGGGATACAAGAACATTTAAATGACACCACCATGAAGAAGTAATCAGTCAAATCTGGAATAGGGGACTTTCTTCAAAACAATCCAACTCATCCAACAGTGGTATGAAAGGAAGGTGGTAGTAGGGAAGACTGAAGAGACTTAAGAGCCTGAACAACTAAATGTAATGAGGAGATCTATGAACTTAAAGGGAAAATACATGCATTTTCACTGATTCTAACTAAAATTTAGCGTTTCCTTCAATTATTAAAGTAGGCAACAAACCATACCAGTATTCACAATACATATCACTTTATCACAACTAGAAATCAGCTGTTTCAGATATATTTGTATAATATTATAGTCCTTGTATTTATGTCATAATATTGTTAACACTTACCATAACTTTGAAATTATGATAGTTACAAGACCTGATGCTAGATCTTGTTATTTAATGCATTAATAAAGGAGCACATATATTGGTATATCACAGATTTGTGTTTTTTAATATTTTGATAAGAATTTTTCAATATAATTAGTTTCCATGGCAATTCTATGTATTTATGCAATTAAAACTCTTCTAAGAAAAGTTTGCCACACTTCATCAGACTGCACATAGCTACACACAGGCAAATGCACCCACCCCATCCCCCCAACAGGTTCAGAACTCCTCCAAAACTATGTGTACCCACCAACCACCAGGAAAAACATGACATATTCCCAGGAGTATGTAAATTGGGGTGAGAAGACCACTTCTCCATATTACATGACTCAATTGGGAATGCTTATCCATATAATTTTCCGTCATACCAAATGCCAATTCCAATAGAAAACTCCACTCTCTCACTTTTATATCTCAAAATTCAAGCCAAGCAATTATCATTAAATGAACAAAGGCACATATACACAACTAGGTACATCATAACTTGCCCCCCTTTCGTGTGTCAGTTCAGTCTATACTCAGGTTATTATTTCATCTATCCTTCTGTCCCTGAGCTTCCCAGTCAATTTCTCCTGCTCATCGTTAAAAGTCTCATCACTGCCGCATTGCCCTTTCTCAGTTCTGTTTCCTTATTCTGCACCAACTGTAGTAGGGATTTGCTCCTAGGGTCAACAATGGCCCTGGCATTTATGAGCTGTATGACTTTAGATAAGTCACTCAAACTTTCTAAGCTTTAGTTCTATGATATTTAAAATAGCCATGAGAAAGCTCAGCTCATGCATTTGTTACAATTACTGACCAAGTTAATGTAGATTATACTAATATACAATATGTAGATATCCTGGTTAACAGCTTGGACCCTACAGCCATAGTATCTAGGCTCAAATCTCAGCTCTAACAATCACTAGCTATGTCCTGGGACAAAGTACTTCACCTAGCTTTCTTGCAGTTTTTCATCTGCAAAACAGGAGTTGAAATGACACCTGCCTCATGGGGTTTTGAGAGGTCAACTCAGCTACTCATGTAAAGACTTTTGATCAGCCGTGAGCACATCTCTCTTGGTATGTTAAGTTGCTGTTTTACATATATACAGTGGTTAGCACTGGCATGCACTAAAAATGCTTAATTTTCATTAGTCATAAACAGGAAATCCTTAAATTTTGTTTTTGGAAATTCATCAAGGACAAGAGATATTAAACACTAAAACTTAGATAGGTTATTTACCAGATTTTCAAAATCAACTTCTGATTAACAATTTGTTAAAGGGAGAACTATCAAAAGGTAAGTCACTTACCTTCCAGAACCATGAAACAAAAATGGAAGAGTCTTATGGCCTGTGTGGTCCCAGAAAAGTGACATTTGTTCATGGTTATGTGATTTATTTACACAGAACTATTTGTATAAATTGTTTTGGACTCAATTTCTTTCAACAGGGCAATAAAACCAATAACCACCCCTTGAAAGTCTCCCAACAAAATTACCAGTGGCTGGCATTGTCATGTAATGGAAAGGCATGTGATTAGCATACAGATGGCCTGGAGTTTAATCTGGCTCTTCATTGGCTATGGTAGCCTAGATATATAGTTTAATGTCTAGGAGTCTTCATCTGTAAAATGGTTATAATACATTCCCTGTCTGTTTCATGGGGTTGGAAAAAAGATCACAGTTGGAACATCACCATGAGGTAGCAAACATTGGTGAGAAATCAGGTACTTTCCCATCTGCCATGACCAACTGAAGGAATCAAGAACGAGGTGAGAGAAGCCACAGATGGATTATCATTTTTTTTCTTTCAAAACTTTGAAACTTCCATGGGTATTTTAAACTATTTCTAGATGGCCAAAAATTTCAACCACTGAAATTTGAGGGTCCTCACAGTAGGATTGAAAGAAAAAGTTTATTTAGTAGACAATTCAAGTTATCCAAAGTCATCAATATTTGGTGATGGATAATCATCCTACATATAACCAATAGAGCAACTCTATATGTGCTGAAATTTAGGAAGGTATCTTCTAGTGTTTTTCCCAAATCACTGCATAAGAATTTTTCTCCCAACCAGAAAGTCTTAGACTTTGGGTTATAAGAGCTAGGAGTTGTATTTTTACTGGATGTATTTTTAAATTAAGAAAGTGGAATATATATATATATATATATATACATATATATATGTATATATGTATATATATGTATATATATATATACATATATACATATATACATATATATATATATATATATCAGAAAGAAAGAATACTGGAAGAAGTCTAAGGGCCTTTCACTAATCCATTTACACTAATTGATAGGATTAGTTCATTATCAGCAGGGGAAGCCTGGAATCTAGTAAGGAGGGAGGAGAAAGGGGGCAGTTGACATCAAATAGTCAAAAGCACAGAAGAGGAAAAAGCAAAGACAGATTTGTTGTCTCACATTAACAAGAGAATATCTTAATCACCTCAAGTGAGAAACTGAATCTGTTGGCAAATATAGTGATACTTCCACTGGTAGCTTCCTGGGAACTCAGTTCCTTGTCATAAATCCTGCCTGGGCACAGTGGAGTTCAAAATAGAGTAGAGGAGTTCAGAATCTCAGCACCAAATGGCAGGGCCCAGATCTGAACCAAAGCTGAGCCACATTTTATGATTTGAACAGAGCTGCTGAAGTGTGGGTAGGAAGATTTTACTGGATTATAGTACTGTCTTTCCTTTTCTAATTCAAGCTGGCAAGAAAAAGCCTGAAAATTATAGGGAAAATCTGTGATAAGATGGCTAACAGGACTGATAGGGAAATTCCAGTCCCTGCCTGAAGACTCCCCTTCCGGGTTCTTCTTCCCATCCTGCTTGTGCTTGCCCCAAATTACTACTAATGAGGAATGCAGAAGTAACACACTATAGATTGTCTCCTCTGTTGATGCTCTGGGCTCAGACTTCTGGAGAATGATCTCCTCTGAGCCCACCAGTGCAAAATAAACCTCCTACCTTCCAAGATCTCGGAGAGCCACTCGGTTCTTCTGCCGTGTGATCCAGACGAGGTTCCGTAACAACGTAACACGGACGAGGTTCCGTGTCTTGGTTACACAGACAGGAACATATGACCAAACATGAAGACATCCAAGACAGCTTCTCTAAGGGAATTATAGGTCTCATAGGATAGAGACATTAAAAAAATCCAATAAATGTAACATCCACATTTACCATACAGGTGGATGCTTCTGTTGGTAAACCAATCATACTTATTTTTTTCATCTGAGATAGACCCAACCAGGGCCCTTGAGAACAGTGACCCACATGTTTTTCATATACTTTTACTCCAAGCACTACTTTTCTTATGGATAATGTAATATGTCTGTGTACATAATACTAATGAAGTAAAGGAGCTTCAATGTCAGCCACTTTTCATTACATTAACTGGGAGATGCAATTAAGTAGGATTAATGCATTAATTAAGAAACTATTAATATGAAAAAATTTTCTCCATATTAAAAAATCTGTCAAGCTCTTATATATCTGTAGCATGCATATTTTTAAATCAAAAAGTAGGACATACATAAAACAAATTTGTCTCTATAGGGAAAATAAGATAGAATACTTAAAATCCAGACACAGTGGGAAAAATCTTAGACACAAGACAATCTTAGACTTGATTTATTCTCAGTGTGACAAAGTAGAAAATGGTCAGGAACATTTAACCACACACTTATTCACAGCACATATTTTATTAAAATTTTAAGAATGTGCTAAGGTCAAATTCAGTGTGTTTTCAAAAAAGATTTTTTGAAATCTGCATTATTCACTGAAATTCAGGAATATGTCCAGAGCGCTATTTGCATATACGGTAATATAAATGTATATATATATTTTTTTTTAACTAAGTTTTTAAAAACAAAATAACGGGTGACTTGTAATAAGAATCTTTGTTCAAATTTTCTGTAATAAATTTAAAATTCCCATAACTAGTTAGCTCATATAATATTTTTCTTTGGGTAGCAAAAAACTATAGGTACACATAGATTAATTTATCTTTATCTTAGAGGTATACTTAAAATTCCCCACTGTATTTACATATTATAATTAGTTATTTCTATTTGCTTAATACTTTCAAGGGAAGGAACATATGTGTAAAAAGAAATTTATGCTGTGATCATCTTAATTAGTTGCAATACCTCTCTAATTCCTTAGGATAAAGATTTGTATGGTTTGCAAGCTTTGCAGACTGTGTTAAATCACTGTTTATAATATGAAAGCTTAAAGACAAATCAGATTCCTCTCCAAAAGTTTATTAAAGTAATTTATCTTAAAATTCCAATTAAAATAAAAATTTAATATCTTTAATATTTACAGTGGTACATATTTACTAATTTAATTATAATCACCGCTTTCTGACATTCTCATTAACAGCTATGCTGATTATACAAAGCACCATATTTTTTGTATGAGTTAGCAGTGAATTGCTATTTTAAGCATCTATAAACAGAAATCCTAATATGCTCCATCTCTCATTTTTCACATTGACATATAGATCAGAAACATCCATCACTTTCTAGGGTTCAGCATATTTAAGTAGGAAAACCTGCTTGTGAGAGCATCCTGGATATTAAATCTAAATAAGAAAGATATTGAAACGGAATATTCAGGAGCTAGTCTAATGAGGAAAATAGCTGGGTTTCATAATACAATAGACATTGGGAAAGAAGGTCAGAGATAAATCAGTAATTGCTTCAAACTTTATCTTTAATATACCAGTGATTTGGTGATAGAAAAATGAGTAAGCAGATAGGTGACAGCTTTTTATTTATCATGTGCATATGAATGATACAATCAATTTAAGATATATATTTTTTTCCTCTTTTCCAGACTCTAACAAAACTAAAAGTCTTCTTCATCACATTTATATATAGCTTCCATTATAAATATTTCCTAAGGGTAGGTCTTCTCCTCATAAAACAAATTTCTGAAAGGTACATTTAAAAGAATTTATTGAGTCAATAAATATTTACTGAGCACTTACTATGGGCCAGATGCTGCCTAAATACTGGGAGATGTAACTGTGAGCAGGACAGACTCAAATCCTGACCTCACAGACCACACAGGGTGGGAAGTGTCATGAATGGAGACCTCCAGGGAACAGCAGGAAGATATGAGAGACTCACCCCATCCAAAGGGCACAGCTCTGTCTAGTAACACTCAGGAGGACTAACTGGGTTATACTGACATGAAATCAATGTATTTCTAGGAATACCTAAATAAATTATGGTGCATTAATATGAAAGACAAATTTGATGTTAAAATCATATTGGTGAACATCTGTTGACAACATGGGGAAATATTTATAATACATCTGTAGCAAAAAGCAGGATGTGAAATATTTGACATCCCAAAATTTTCAGTTTGTGTGTGATTGTCTCTGATGGTACATTCAAAAAAAATTTTTTAATGTTTATTTATTTTTGAGAGAGAGTGTGAGTGAGGATGGGCAGAGAGGGAGGGAGACACAGAATCTGAAGCAGGATCCTGGCTCTGAGCTGTCAGCACAGAGCCGAGCCCGACGCAGGGCCCAAACTCAAGCCATGAGATCATGACCTGAGCTGAAATTGGACGCTTAACCGACTGAGCCACCCAGGCGCCCCTCTGAATGTACATTTTTAAAAATATATAAATATATATTTCTAATTACTAACTACAAAAATAGAAAAGAAGACAATTACCAAGAAAGTTACTTTGTTTTAGTATTTCTTTTACGACCTTTGGTTGGATACCCTAGAAGCAGAATAACTGTCAGTATATATAAATTACAATTGGAATAAATCAAAAAAGAATCCTAGTTAAAAAATGAGATTCAGTAAAGATTTTTATGTCAGTGAACTTTGACCAGAAACTCTGAAGGCAAAGACTTTTAAAAGGTGGACTTACTATGTTAGGAAAGAGTTGCAATGGAAAAAAACAGTAGGGTTATTTTACAGTCTGGTGGAAGGTCTAACAGCATTCAGTGTTTTACAAAAAGAAATTGCCATTGGCAGCTTCATTAATTAAGGGCTTTATTAGTGCAAGTGAGAACTTGATACTTCAGGGGACATCGCTCAGTGAAATTTCTCACCAGGGTAGGTAGGCCCTTGTTAGCAAACAAAAGCTGTGGCAATTCACACAATATGTGAAAGTTGAGTTTGTCACTGTTTAATGAGGAGAAGGCAGAATTATAATAAACTGAGAAGATCTCAACTCAAACAAAAGATATTAGTTTAGCCAAGCAAATACAGATACCATAAAAGCTGAATCTAGTGGTCAAAATAGCTTATGCCTTGTTAGAAAAGATTCATCACAACACATGGTATGATTACAAGTTACTGCTCATGTAGAAATTTCTTTTTTCCATAATGTTTAATGTATCATATCTGAAATCTTCCAGAGAATTGGTTATCTTAAAATATTTAAAAAATTTTAACGTAATTTTCTTCAAACAAAAGTACATTATTAGATATTATTATTTATGTACATACGTGGTCATACATACATACATATATATAGTATATATATGTATACATATATACATTTTTTTGTGAAAAAAATCACAAAAAGCAAGGCAATTTTAAAGGGCAAGATTTTACAGACCTCGTTAAAGATGATTTAGTTATTTATGGATCTTCATTCTTCCAACTAAACTTTGCAATATGGCTACTAGTTCTTCAAAAATCTGACTAGAAATTTGAGGGATTCCACTAATTTATAAAGTTGGAAAGAAGTGACATTTTGTGTCCACATAAAAACTTGCATATGGACGATTATATAGCAGCTTTATTCTTAACTGCCCAAATTTGGAAACAACTAAGATGCCCTTCAATTAGTTAATGTAACCTGTGTTACATTCATACAATGGAATGTCATTCGATGCTAAAAAGAAATGAGCTATCAAGCCACAAAAACCCGGAGAAACCTTAAATACATATTACCTAGTGAAAGAAGCCAATCTGAAATGGCTACATACTGCATGATTCCTACCATTTGACATTCTGGAAAAGACAAAATTGTGAAGATAATATAAAAGATCATTGGTTGCCAGAGGTTTGGGAGGAAGAGGGATAGATAGAGTGCAGAGGATTTTTAGGGCAGTGAAACTATTCTGTATGATTCTCTCTAATGATGGATACATGTCAGTATACATTTGTCAAAACCCAGAAAAATCAAAACAAACAGGGAACCCCAATGTGAACAGCAGACTTTGATTGATAATAATGTGTCAGTTTGGGTTTCGTGGGTTGTATCAAATGCACCAGGCTGGTGTGGGATGCTGATGGTGCTGCGGACTGCGGGTGAGGGGGGAGAGAAGGAAGAAAGAAGTACCTGGGAACTTGGTGTACTTTCTACTAATTTGGCTGTGAACCTAAAACTGTTCTAGAAAAGAAAATCTATTAATTAAAAAGAAAAAGTAATGGGCTGACCTACAAAACTCTAAAGCCCATAAAGTATCTACAGAACATGGCGTGCACGTACACACTGGCTCATTCGCCTTATTGACTAAGCGACTGACTTACTGCACTGACAGCAATGTAAAATACATTTACACCAGTGACTGGAAGCAAATCAGCAGATAGTAAACACATGCCAAGCATTTCATTTTTAATATAATTAAAATATGATATATACAAAAAAACCAAATCACCACAAAAAGTATTTAATGTGTTAACCAACTATAAATAAAAACCCGAAATAAGCTGAGGAAGTGAAAGAGCAAGCCAGATTAAATTCAATTCATAAAGTCAATATCTTTTTTTTTTAATGTTTATTTATTTTTGAGAGAGGAACAGACAGGGAGCAAGCCAGGGAGAGAAGGAGAGGGAGCAAAGCAGGCTCCAGGCTCTGAGCTGTCAGCACAGAGCCCAACACAGGGCTTGAACTCACCAACTGAATCTCATGACCTGAGCCAAAGTCCAACACTCAACCGACCTAGCCACCCAGGCGCCTCTATTTCATAAAATCAATATCTATCATAGAGAAGAGATGACAGTGCTTTTGCATTTGAATGCTAATTTCTGTTGGGGTGTCCCGCTGATTTCTATTGATTGAGGGACATATCAGACAGAAATAGAAATTTTTGTTAGCAAAAAATAGATCCCCATTTACCTCAACTCAGGGCATTTTAAAAATAAAGATGAGGGGGCTTTTTCTTACATGAAAGGGGAAATTTTATTTTCTCTGTAAGACTGCTGACAGCCTTTATTTTTCATGTAGTTTCCCCTGATTCAGCCACACCAAACAATGCTTGCTTGGGAACTCAATTTTTCCAACTTTTCTTTTACTAGAAAAAAGAAAGTACATGCTGATTCTTAGTCATAGCTTTGAATTCACATTTGTATTCTTCCTGTATATGCCTTGGAATATAGAGGAAAGTTTTCTCTTTCTTTGGGGAGAAAGAAAAATCTGTTGACTATTTTCTAAGCCAGAATCATCAAACAGGCAGCAAAGCTCTATTAAAAGTAGAAGAGAACAAAAAAGAGACAAATAAAAAAGATAAAATCAATTAAAGAAATTCTAAATAAAATGTGGAACATAAAAGTAGTCAATGTAATTTCAACAAGCATTTTAGTCAAGGCAGAAAGAGAAAGAAAGAAAGAAAGAAAGAAAGAAAGAAAGAAAGAAAGAAAGAAAGAAAGAAAGAAAAAAGAAGAAAAGGCATTGACTGGCCAATCTAGACAGAAAAATGTGCTCTGGCACTAAAGGATAAAAGAAGCAATTGTCATTGCTTTGGGAATTTATGGAACTTTTAAGATTTTGAACCAATACAAGTCAGTCTTTGAAATGTACAAGGACTTACTGAGGTCACAGAAGAGACTTGGTGCACTGAAGAAGATGCATAAGAACAAATTTATTCACTCAGCAAGTGACTTCTGAAGCATCTTCCATGTATCAGGCCCTTAGAGTTGATCCCTGAACAGAAGAGACCCCTGCACTCCCGCAGAAATAATCCCTGCCATGGTAGAAGTTATGTTCTGTTTGGAGGAAGGCAGAAAATGAACACTAAACACAATAAACAGTTACAGGTTGGAAGTTGAAGCTGTAGGAAAAAAATGGAGCAGGGTAAGGATAATTGAGGTATAGGTGTTGGGACGAGGGAAGAGAGGTTGCATTTACCTAAGTGTGTCCATGGCAGGCTTCCTTAGAAGGGGACACTTAGGCTTTGGATTTCCTTACCCCAATTTTTTTTATTATGGTAAAATACACATAAAATTTACTATCTTAATCATTTTTAAGTGTACAGGTCAGTGGTATTAAGCACATTCATATTGTTATGCAACCATCACCACTGTCCATCTCTAAAACTCTTTTCTTATTGCAACACTAAAATTCTGTACTCATTAATAATTTCCATGACTCTCACCTTCCAGCACCTGGCAACCACCGTTCCACTCTCTTTCTTTCCTTCTTTTTCTTTTTTTGAAAATGTGGTATACATATGATAGAATATTATTCAATCTAAAAGGGAAGGAAATCCTGCCATCTGCAAACAACATGGATGAAACCAGAGGACACACCATACCAAGCAACACAAGCCAGACAGAGAACGATAAACACCATATAATCCCACATAGATGTGGAATCTAAAAATTTTTTAAAAGCCAAATTCATATTAAGAGAGAATAGAATGGTGCTTAGCATAGGCAGAGATGTGGGAGAAAAGAAAGATTAAAGAAAAAATTGTTGGGGTGCTTGGGTGGCTCAGTTGGTTGAGCATCTGACTCTTGATTTCAGCTCAGGTCATGATCTCATGAGTTCATGGGTTCAAGCTGTGAGTGGGGCTGTATGCTGACAGGTGTGAAACCTAGTTGGAATTCTCTCTCTCCCTCTCTCTCTGCCCCTCCCCTGCTTGTTCTCTCTCTCTCTCTCTCTCTCTGTCACCAAAAAAGTAAATAAATAAATAAATAAAATAAACTTTTAAAAACCTGTAACTATTTGTGATGACAGAGGAAGAAGGGAACATCTGAACACAGACCTGAAGCAAGCAGGGAGGGAGTCCTTTTAATCAGCCCCTGCCAGGGTCTGATGTATACCGGGAGGGTCCCAGCTCAGGAAGTTTGCAGTTATTGGGAAGCCCATACATACAACCCTGAAAGCAAGAGATCAACCAAGGTCTACATACAAAAACAAAAATGATCAAATTTCAAAAAGAATAATATACAGTAACTCTCAGAGGATTTCTGAACACACTGAGGAAGAGAGGGGAGTTTAAATGGACCCTGAAATGTTTCTAAGGTTTTGTTCCCATGGGAATAAAGTCAATGATCATAAGCACTTACCAAAAGCTACACAGCAGTTATAAAGATGAGAGATCACATCATGCCAAATGTTTAAAAACAAAAATGTTAGATAATTCTCAAATCTCTGGCATTCTAAAATGATTCAGTCCTCTTGCTTGCAGCCTCCTTTAGATCCCAGCCTTGCCATCTATTCTATAAAGTGTAATCTCTTCTAGCTTCCTAATCAGACTTCCTGCTTCAACACTTGCCCCACTACAGTTTATGTTCTCAACAAAGCAGCCAGTGATCCGTTTAAGTCATGAAGTCAGATCATCACTCTACTTTAAATCCCCAATGACCTCCCATTTGACTTAGAGTCAAAGTTAAAGTTCTTGGTCTATGATAGGCTTTCATCTGAACACCTTCCCCAGCTCAAACACTCTGGTTTCAACTGTGACCACTCTTCTCACTCACTCCACTCAAGACACACTGGCCTACCTGATGACCTGATGGTCTTGCCTTAAACTCTTGCATGACCTGTTCCCTCTGCTTGGGATGCTCTTCACCCATATAAGCACCTGCTGTCTCTCTACTCTTTCAGATCACTTTCATCTGATTGTCCTGCAAAACACTACAACCTGCACCTTACCCCAACTCATCATTCCCAATCCCACTTACCCAGATCTACTTTATCTTTTTCCGTATCACTATTATCTTCTAACATTCTATGTAATTTACTTTAATAACATAGTTATTGTATAGTGTTTTTCTTCCAGATCCAAAGGCTCAGGGAACACTGTTTTGTTCATTGTATTTCCGAGTGCATGAAGAAATTCTTTTTTTTTTTAATTTTTTTTTCTACGTTTTTTATTTATTTTTGGGACAGAGAGAGACAGAGCATGAACGGGGGAGGGGCAGAGAGAGAGGGAGACACAGAATCGGAAACAGGCTCCAGGCTCCGAGCCATCAGCCCAGAGCCTGACGCGGGGCTCGAACTCACGGACCGCGAGATGGTGACCCGGCTGAAGTCGGACGCTTAACCGACTGCGCCACCCAGGCGCCCCAAGACATTCTTAGAATATGTAAAATGTTTGCTATTTATTGAATTAATTAATTAATTAATCAACATACTAGCTTGGAGCCATCTCATCCATTTTCAAAGCTTTTGCTACTATGTATAATCCCCAATTATTCCTAACTTTGTATCTCCAAACCAGAACTCTTCCCAGACTCAGATATATTCATCTGTTTAACTAGAGATCTGCCTTACTTATTCCAAAGAACTTCAGATTGATTCAAATGTTTCAGAAAGGAACCTCTTAACATCACTCATCATCATGGAAATGCAAATTAAAACTACAATGAGACATCATCTCACATCAGTTTGAATGGCTATTGCCAAAAAGACAAGAAATAACAACTATTGACAAGGATGTGGGCAAAAGGGAACCCTCATGTACTGTTGTGGGAATGTACATTGGTGCAGCCAGTATGGAAAACAGTATGGAGCTTCCTCAAAAAATTAAAAATAGAACTACCATATGATCCAGCAATTCCACTTCTGGGTGTTTATCTGAAGAAAATAAAAGCATTAATTTGAAAAGATATATGCACCCCCATGTTCATTGCAGCATTATTTACAAAGGCCAAGACATGGAAATAACCTAAGTGCCCATAAATGGATGAATGGATAAAGATGATGCGGCAATATCCAAGGACAGTCTCTTCAACAAATAGTGTTGGGAAAACTGAATGGTTACATGCAGAATAGAATGAAACTGGACCACTTTCTTACACATACACAAAAATAAATTCAAAATGGATTAAAGCTCTAAATGTGAGACAGGAAACCATCAAAATCCTAGAGAAGACCACAGGCAGCAACCTCTTTGACCTTGGCCATACCAACATCTTACTAGACATATCTCTGGATGCAAGGGAAACAAGGCAAACATATGAATTATTGGAACTTCATCAAGATAAAAAGCTCTGCACAGCAAGGTAAACAATTAACAAAACTAAAAGGCAGTCTATGGAATGGGAGAAGATATTTGCAAACAACATATCTGAAAAATGGTTGGTATCCAAAATATATAAAGAACCTATCAAACTCAACACCCAAAAACAAATAACCCAGATAAGAAGTGAGCAGAAGACATTAACAGACACTTTTCCAAAGGAAACATCCAGACATCTAACAGACACATAAAAAGATGCTCAACATCACTCATCATCAGGGAAATACAAATCCAAACCATGATGAGATACCACCTCATACCTGTCAGAATGGCTAAAATTAACAACACAAGAAACAACAGATGTTGGCAAGGATGTGCAGAAAGGGGAACCCTCTTGCACTGTTGGTGGGAATGCACACTGGTGCAGTCACTCTGGAGAACAGTATGGAGGTTCCTCAAGAAACTAAAAATAGAACTATCCTAGGATCCAACAATTACACTATTAAGTATTTAACCAATGGATACAAAGATATAGATTTGAAGGGGTATATGCACACCAATGTTTATAGCAACATTATCAGCAATAGCCAAACTACCGAGAGATCCCAAATGTCCATCGATCTGATTAATGGATAAAGAAGATATGGTATATATATGCAGTGGAATATTACTCAGCCATCAGAAAGAATGAAAAAATGCTATTTGCCATGATGTGGATGGAGCTAGAATGTATTATGCTAAACGAAATAAGTCAGTCAGAGAAAGACAAATACCATATTTCACTCATATGTAGAATTTAAGAAACAAAACTGATGAACATATGGGAAGGGGTGGGGAAGAGAAGGAGGGAAACAAAAAACACAAGTGACTCTTAATGATAAAGAACAAACTATGGGTTGATGGAGGGAGGTGGGTGGGAGATGGGCTAGATGGGTGATGGGGATTAAGGAGGGCATTTGTTGTGATGAGCACTGGGTGTTGTATGTAAGTGATGAATTCTACTCCTGATATCAATATTGCATTGTATGTTAACTAACTAAAATTTAAACAATACAAAAAAGGTGATGTGGTATATATATACAATGGCATATGATTCAACAAAAGAAAAGACACTGAAATCTTGCCATTTGCAACAACATATGTGGACCTGAGGGCATTAAACTAAGTGAAATAAGTCAGACAGAGAAAAACAAATACTGGAAGATCTCACTTATATGTAGAATCTAAAAACAAACCAACCAGCCCAAACTTATAAATACAGAGAACAGACTGAAGATTGCCAGACATGGGGGTGGGAGATTGGTGAAATGGGTTAAGGGAGTCAAAAGGCCCAAACTCCCAGTTAGATATATCATCAGATTATATCATAATGGACAGCATGGTGACTACAGCTAATCACATTATATTGCATATTTGAAAGTTGCTAAGTTGCTAAAAGAGTAGATCTTAAACGTCCCCATTACAAGAAAAAGAAATTTGTACCTACATATGGTAATGCATGTTAACTCGACTGATTGTGACCATTTCACATATATACAAAAATCAAATCATTATGCTGTACACCTGAAATTAATATAATCTTATATGTCAATTATACCTCAATAAAAAATAATGATAAATAATAAAAAAGAGAAAAAAGAAAGGAACCTTATCCTTAAACTTGTCACATGTGTTATGTATTAATCAGCTCAGGCTGCCATAACAAGATCCCACACTCTGGGAGGCTTAAACAAGAGACATTTATTTTCTCACAGTTCTAGAAGCTGGACGTCCAACATCAAGGTGCAACAGAGTTGGTTTCTAACAAGACTTCCCTTTCTAGCTTGCAAACAGCCAGCTTCCATTGTGTCCTTTCACGGCCTTTCCTCTGTTCATGCAGTTTTCCCATAAGGACACCAGCACTATTGGATTAGGGCCCCACCCTTATGACCTCATTTAACCTTAATTAACTTCTTGAAGGCCTCATCTCCAAAAAAAGTCGTGTTGGAGGTTAGGGCTTCGATGTATAAATTTGGGGGGTGGGGCGACAAAATTCAGTCCATAACACTCTGCGTTCCCTACTGTCATGAATGAAAAGATTAAGAGTATGACGAGCCAAGCCAGAAACCTGACTCTTACCCTGGACTCTTTTTTCTGCCTAGTTAATCTAATGAGATACCAAATCCAGTCAATTCTACCTACTAAATACTTCCTCTTTCTACCCCTTCCTTTTTTTCCTCTGGTCCTACTCCAGTCAGCCTTCATGTTTGGCACCTTCCTCCACCCTGCACACTATGGACAGATGATCTTCCTGAAATGCAGCTGTGATCCTAGGACTCTCTGAGCAAAAATCACGTGTTAACATGCCACTTCCTAAGGATGAGTTCAATCTCAGTATCACTACAAAGTCTTTCTTGTCATCTTCTCCACCTTCTTCTTTCCCTCCTAGCACCCTCTCTCTCTTCTCACTTTGTACTTCAAGCAAACCAAACTGTTTGCAGTTTTGCAAACATCCAATGCTTGGCTGTCTGAACCCAGCACTGTTCATTCTACTTTATCAGTGTTGGATGCCCTTGTCACTCTACAAAAGTCCCAGTAGGCCTCTCATTACCAGCCCATCCTATATGGAGCATCCCTATTTTTCCCAAGAAGGGTCAAGTGTTTGTTCTTTGTACAAGTCACCTTGTACTTGCTCTCTTCAAGACATTAACTATTGTATTATAATTGCTTGTTTGCATTTCTACTCCCACTGACTCTAGCCATAAATGCCTTGAGGCCTGAACTCATGTGTTATTGATCTTTGTATTGCCAGTGCCTAGCACAAAGCTGTCAGCCTCAATACAAGTTTATTCATGACTTAATAAATAAATGACTAAATTGATGAATTAAGTTCATGGAGTTCACTCTGGGAATGTTCTCTGCTGACAATTATTCTTCTAGAAAATCTATAAGTCCTTTATTCTGCTTTATTAAAAACAAAAAGTAAGTAACATTATAATTTCCACTGTTTTTCAATTTTCCTATTTTTTACTCCTTCTTCATGTAATAACCTCACAAGGCTGTTGAAGAACTACCTAAAAAAATCCAGTGAATCCAAGATTCAGTCCAGTGAATTTTTTTTTTTCTGAGAGAGAAAGAGAGAGAGAGAGAGAGAGAAGGGCACAGAGAGAAAGAGAGAGAGGGAGAGAGAATCTCAAGCAGGCTCCTTGCTCAGCACAGAGCCCAACACAGGACTCAATCCAAAGACCCTGGGCTCATGACCTGAGCTGAAATCAAGAGTTGCATGTTCAACTGACTGAGTCACCCAGGCGCCCCAACTCAGTGAATTTTCAAATGATCACACCTAGCAGTGAAAGGCAAGTAATCAGTGATGATATGAAAGACACTCCTGAAAAATTATAAATTTCAAGATTGAAAAATTGAATGCATTTCTGCATATGCATTGGCTTAATATTTTAAATCAATTTTACAAAGTCCTAAGCATATAGCATTAAACATGCATCACTGATTTTGAACTTGATACATGTTAAAGAGCTTATTAAAAATGTGAGTTTCAAAATGCTTATGTGTTCAATCAAAAATTGTATGCATCACTGAACATTTACTTACTCAAAGTTTTAAAGTTCTAAGAAAGATTAAAAATAGCTAACTTGAAAGTAAGAACTCTAAAAAAAATTACATAAAGATTAAAGAAACATTTGAGGTGAGATCAAATAGGTTACCAGACTACAAGGAAAACTAAAATAATAAAGAGAGAAAATAGGGAAAACGGATTACAAATGAGAAAACGAGACCACTGTGTGTAGTAAAAATAGAATAAAAACATCAGATTAAAATAAATAAGATAATCAATAATATCATGGAAACATGTAACATAGGAAATGTGTTAGAACATGGAGTCCTGTAATGAATTGTTACACATTCTCATTGCCACAATCAAGCCATTTCAAATGTATTTTTCATACTAGAAGAAAACCAGTCTTACATATTAAATTTTTTGATGTATTAAGTCACAAGGACAGACATTGACCGATACCTTTTGCACTCATCAGGGTAGACTTATAAAAACAGCTGCCACCAAATCTCTGTGGCTTAAGAAATAAGAGTTTATTTCTTTCTCACAGATTACAGCCCAAAGTAAGTCACAAACACATTGGCATGTTTGCATGATAGGCAATAGATATGTGTTAAAAGATTGAATGAAAAAATAGAAAGAAATGAGAGAGAAGTAAAGAAGTAATAGAGGCGCCTGGGTGGCTCAGTCAGTTACGCATCAGACTCTTGATTTCAGCTCAGGTCATGATCTCACGGTTTGTGAGTTCGAGTCCTGCATCAGCTCCACGCTGGCAGCACGGGGACTGCTTGGGATTCTCTCCCTCTCTCTCTGCCCCTCTCCTCCTTGTTCATGCATGCATGCGCTCTCTCTCTCTCTTTCTCAAAATAAATAGATAAACTTAATAAAAGAAAGAATGGAAAGAAGGTAGGTCCAGTTTGACCTTGCTCAAACTATGGAAACTATCACAGCCTCAGTTATCCCATCTGTAGCATGGGACAATAATAGTGTTCCATCTCACCTGGTAGCTACAATGATCAAAGTGTAATAATATAGGTACTGTGTATAACATTATAACTACTATTGTATGTAATAATTGATTCCTATAATCAGAACAGCCTAGAGGCACAACTAAAATTTTTCCTTAGCTACCTACCTTCTTACCTCCTCCTTATTCCTATTTTTCTTTCATTTGCCTCCCTCACTAATGTCACACATGCAGAGTTCCACCAAATCTACTCTCCTTTGGCTTCCAATCAGGAAGAAACTTGTTATCACCTGATACTTCTTTCCTCACCAGGTCAAGGAAAATTCAACCAAACAGAATGGAGACAGCATTTGAACTTGACCTTAAAAGAAAATTATAGGGGTGCCTGGGTGGCTCAGTCAGTGAGCGTCCAACTTTGACTCATTTCATGATCTCACAGTTTGTGAGTTTGAGCCCTGCATTGGGCTCTGTCCTGACAGCTCAGAGCCTGGAGCCTGCTTTGGATTCTGTGTCTCCCTTTCTTTCTGGCCCTTCCCTGCCCATGCTCTTTCTCTTTCTGTCTCAAAAATAAACATTAATTTTTTTTTTTTTTAAAGGTATAGATAGGGGTCCCTGGGTGGGTCAGTGAGTTAAGCATCCAAATTTGGCTCAGATCATGATCTCGCTGTTCACGAGTTCAAGCCCTGCATGGGGTTCTGTGCTGTCAACTCACAGCCTGGAGCTTGCTTCTGATTCTGCGTCTCCCTCTCTCTCTGCCCCTCCCCCATAGCACTCTGTGTGTGTGTCTCTCTCTCAAAAATAAATAAACATTAAAAAAGTTTTTTTAAGAAAAAATAAGGAAAGGTGTGGACACTAGCAGAACGGACTGAGTCATCAACTGCTGAGAGAATGGACAATTTCAGATGCCTTAGTCCATTCAGGCTGCTTGCAATACAATATAGTACAAACTGAGGGCTTAACCACAAACATCTATTTCTCATATTCTGGAGGCTGGGAAGTCCCAGATCAAGGGACCAGCAGATTCAATGTCTGGTGAAGACTTTTCCCTGTTCATAGATGACCATCTTCTCACTGTGTCTTCACACAGTATAAGAAGCAAGGAGCTCTCTGGGGTCAGGGCACCAATCCTATTCATGAGGGCTCTGCTCATGTAACGTAATCACCTCCCAAAGGCCCCATCTCCAACTACCTTCATATTGATGCTTAGGATTTAACATATGAATTTGGGGAGTGGGGCACAAACTTCAGTCAGTGGCAGCAAAAAGAAGAGAATATAGTGAGTCAGGGATATCAGGTGAGAAAAAGATTGAGGACAAATCACTGTTAACAAAGTATCACCATTAATCTGAAATTGATGTATTCAATAACATTAGCATTTATTATTCTGTAGATGTTAGTATCTTACCAATAGTAAGATGGCAGTAGTGTGTATGGCAGGATTGGCACATGTTGCCAAATTAGATTGAGTTCGGGATTAAGTACGAGAATGGGATCTAAATTCTAGCCCTGCTACTACTAACTTACTTGTGTAATTTTCAGTAAGTTACTTAACACACTTAGTCTTCACAGTCCACATTGTACAATGAGTAGTAAGACTTTGTCATTCTTTTAGCTCTGCAATTTTTCGAAAAAGGGTATCTATCATGATCATAGGGCAAAACTACTGTTTAGAAAATTTGCATCAAATGAGGAATCTTTTAGAATGACAAGGAAGAGGGGCACCTGGGTGGCTCAGGGTGGCTCAGTTGGTTAAGCGTCAGACTCTTGGTTTTATCTCAGGTCATGATCTCATGGTTTGTGAGTTTTATGGTTTGTGAGTTCGAGTCCCACATCAGACTCTGTGCTGACAGTATGGAGCCTGCTGGGGATTCCCTCTCCCCCGCTCTCTCTCTGCCCCTCCCTGGCTTGCTCTCTCTGTCTCTCTCTCTCAAAAATAAACTAAAAAAAAAAAAAAAAAAAAAAAAAAAAAAAGAATAACGAGAAAGAAGCCCCTTTATCAATTTTATCTGACATCCAAAAACTGAATTTATCTGTCATAATAGGAAAAGGCTTGTCTTAGCTCAGGCTGCCATAACACATTACTGTAGACTTGGTGGCTTATACAACTAACATTTATTTCTGACAATTCTGAAGGCTAGGAAGTCCAAGACCAAGGTACTGGTAGACGGCTATTTGCGGACCACCGTATTGGGAAAAGATAGAGTGCTCTAGTCTCCCCCTACAGTCCCATGATGGGATCCTCACCCTCATGATCTCATCTAAACCTGATCATTCCCCAAAGCCCCCACCTCCAAACATCATCACACTGGGGGGTGGGACTTCTGCATACGAAATTTGGCGGTAAACATTCAGTCCACAACATGTGTAAGTCCCCCTCAAAGGGACTTACACACTCTCCTCTGCACAGCTCCTTCGGAGTCTTCCTCAGCCCTTCTGGTACAGTGCATATCCATTATCGAATGATGGGGGAGGGTATAAAGAGCAGGTCAGTTCAGTGTAACACGGGACACTGGAGAGCAATTCTTGCTCTAGAGCTCCCAGACAGGTTGGCCAAGGCTTGGCCAGGCCTACATCACAGTTCAACTTCATGCTCTACCCAGTTTTGCTTTTTCCTCCTTCCTTTCACAGGTGTTGTTCCATAATAAGCATTTTGCATCTCAGATTCCACCTTAGTGTCTAATCCCATTAAGCCAGTGCAAGGGTGGAATGAGAGACAAGTGCAATTATTAAAGACAAGAGCCATACTCCACGGCATAGGACAAAGTAATTTGGACATTTGAGCTCCCCAATAGAAATGCCAAACCCCTACTTCTTTTCCTGGTCTGAAAGATGATCTCTTTATTATTCCATGGGTTACAAATATTTTGCCAATTTACAAGTCTCGCTGAAGGCTGTTGATGTCACCTCTAGGATTAACTATACTCAGAGTTTTAGATACCAATCCAATTCAATAAATACGGCAATTTTATTATTCTATTTGTAACTCTTATTTAACACATTTGTCGCTATATTATTGCTACTCTGCCTTCTGTTGGACTTTGGTAGCAAATCCACCCTGCTGTCCAACTGTAGATGAGTTAATCATTCTGTCATTGTTTCATCAGGTTAAGGATTTCATTCACCATCCCCATAGTAGATGATATTACTCCCTCTGGTGGAAGTACTCAAAATTATTCTGACACTGTCTCCTAAAGAATGGATTTTCTCTGGGGAGCTCACAATAGAGCTTGAGAAGTAAAAATATGAGTCCCGACAACTGTCTTCATTTCTGAATCTTGACATTCAGTTGGCTGTGCATTTGCCTAAATTTCCATTTTGTTTCCTGCTTTCTCATCTTTATTACAAACAAAGTGAGCCATCCTCAAGCCTTCAAAGCATTGGTCTACTAAGACATGGACCTCATCACCCAATCTCCTTTTCAGATAGGAAAAAAAAGAGAAAAAAAAAAACAAACTAAAAACAGCAAAGTATTTTAAAAGTGAGTTGTATAGATAACTATTTCTACTTTAGTTCTTCAAATAAATCCCGTTTCCTGGGAATATGCCAACAGTCAAATATTTGAATTGCTATTGCTTCTTCTCCTCTCTACTGGATAATTCCATTAAAATAGGAAATAAGGATAAATAATTTATGTGCCTGCTTTGTGTGAGTAAGTGGCTGAGTGCATATTTTTTTTTCATGTGTGGGTGAAATAGCAGAGAAGGTCACACTGATAATTCAATTTTTAAGAAACTCCGTTAATTTCCTCCATCTACTCTGCCTTCTTAGTATGAAGAGAAGAATATCAAATGACCATCCCTTGAATTACAGAGAAAGAGTATACAAAAATGACCAAATCAGACTGCAGACAAAGGAGACACACAAAACAGGTTTCGATCTTGACTCTGGTCCTTAACTTCTCTGAGCCTTGACCTCCTCATATGCAAACTGGGAACAGTTATACTATCAAAAGTTCTAGTGGGGATTAAATAAGATAATATATGCAGAGTTTGAACACAGTACTGGTACATATTAAATGCTGAGAAATTCACTATTTTATTTTTAGCCAACTAAAGAGGGAGGAACACATTTATTTTACATAAGTTAAAAAATTCTATCTCTGTTGGTCTGGGAAAAATTTACCCTAATTACTCATCTCTTAAGATGTCCTAAGTAGGTTATTTTTCCAAAGAGATGCCTCAGTCTGCTCCAGTTCTTTTTTATTTCTGAAACCAGCTATTGTTGTCAAGTCCTTGGGGGACATACCTATTCTCACTTCCAAGCCCTGCCTCAAGCATGACCTCTCAGCTTCCCCTGGCCTTCTCCTTGATCTTCTCTTGCAAATATGCACTTGTTTCCAACCACACCACACACGTTAGTGATCCATCTCCCTCTGGCCCTGAATTGTTTAAGAGGGAATATTGTGCCCACCTATTCATGAATGAATAGATGTCATTTCCTATTAAGTGAAAATGTTTCCCTAAGCCTCTCCCTTGTCAATGAAGTGACAAAAATCCCTGAAGGATTAGAAGAGAACTCGACCTCTTCTGAGTCACTGAAACTCCTCTTTCTATAAAAAGATGGAGTAATCTCATCTAAAAAAAATCAAAATGATGATTTAGCCAACTTGACCAGGTATAGTCCAATCAGCATCTAAGGGCACCACCTTGGGAAAGGCAATCCCATCCCTTGAAGTTCTGAAACTTTGGCTCACCAGATTATTATAGCTTGATTTACTCATGGAAAAAAAGCATAGATACAGCATACCAATTTTATCACAAGTTTATCTATGTCATGGTTAACTACACTCATCACATATCATAACATATTTCTATAATATATCAGTTTGGAAAGTAAAACTTTTTAAATAAATTATTAAAAATAAAGTTAAAATAACTATAAAGTTATAGTTATAACTATAACTATAACTATAAAGTTATATAGTATAACTATAAAGTTATAGTTAATAACTATAAAGTAACAATATTAAAAATTAAATTTTAAATATTAAATTTACAATATTACAAAATAATATTACAATATTAAAAAATAAAATCTTTACAGGTTTCTGAATACTTAGAATACATCTGTATTTAAACATCATAGACCTTTAGATTATCATTATTGCTAATGAAATAAATTCTGCTTTTTATAAAACAAAATATGAATTTTGTTGCTAACATACACTGAGATATTAAAAAGAGGCTTAGGTAATAATTCCTAGAGCTCTAACAATAAAAGGGGGGAGGAAAATTTTTAAGGGAAGAAAAAGTAACAAACAAAATTGTTCATGATCTTCCTCGTACTGAAATAAAATATACTTTCTTGGTCCCTATTCCTTAGCCCAATTTATACAGTAAATAAAATATTCTTCCTGAAATGAATTTACTAAATCTGAAGTTTTCTCTTGTTTATTTGCTTTTAAAACGTACACAGCAGAATTAATGTATGGAGAGGGGTGGGAACCCCTTCATTAGTACACTCTAGTGAGACAAAAGCTGTTTTGTGATATTTCAGTTGAATTTGTATGTTCTACTATCATATTTCACTACAAATGTAATAAGATAAACCCAATACTCTTACTATTTTTTTTAAGTTTATTTATTTATTTTGAAACGGTGGTAGGGGCAGAGGGAGGGAGAGACAGAATCCCAAGCAGGCTCTGTGCTGTAAGTGCAGAGCCTGAAGCAGGGCTCGAACCCACAGACTGTGAGATCATGAACTGAGCAGAGATCAAGAGTCAGAGGCTTAACAGATGAGCCCCCCAGGAGTCCCCGATGCTAGTCTTATCAGAAAATAAAGAAAAACAGAGTTAGTATGTAATCTAAGCCACTCACATTTTTAAAAAGCAATTTTAAATATAGATATCAATAGAACTTCCTTAAAAAAAATTAGTTGCAATGTTGCTCAACACCGAAAGATGCCCTTTTATCTTGCAGTAGTGAAATGGTCATCTTATATTTTATCCGGCTTTGTTGAATAATGATACACAAATATTCATCAAATTTCAATTTTTAAATGACCAAAACTGGCATGATTTGTTTTTTGAAGGAAAGGCAATTTGGGTTTTGGAAGATAACATTAATATAAATTTAGATTTCTCTCTTAGTGGTAAACAGTTCCCAAAGGAATCAGATTTCCTAAGTAAATGTCAAGTGTGCTCTCTAAAGCACTATTAATCAAATTATGTAATTAAATATGTGCTGCACTCTGACATATTGGATTTTGGACCATTTTACAAAGCGAAGCTTTACTCCTGTAGAATATAAATGAGTTAATCAGTGTGAATGCAAAGTAACAAGACTGTCTTAACGGGGCTTAATGTAAGTGCTCTCATTGTTTTCGAAGGTCTGCCGTAAACATCACTGTTCATGCTTATATATGGGCCCAGTGCCAGTCAACCGGGAATAGGGGAGGATCTCAGAGAGGTTTCTATCGGCAAGTAGGCTAGGATGTTAACCATAGCAGATGGTCTAGGCCGGTTGGGCTGTTATAACAAAATTGCACACACTAGGTGGCTTAAACAACAAAAATTTATTTCTCACAGTTCTGGAAGCTGGAAGTCTGAGATCAGGGTGCCAGCACGGTCAAGTTGTTGGTGAGCACTCCCTTCCTGGTTTACAGGTCTTATTGCTGTATTCTCATGTGGCATAGTGAGAGCTAGCCAGCTTTCTAGACTTTTCTTGTAAGAGCTCTAATGTCTTCAGAGGGGCTCCCCCCTCATGACTTAATCTCCAGATACCAACACATATGAATTTTCAGGGGTCAGGGAGGGGAGGGAGACACACAAACATGCAGTCCAGGAATAGCAGGTGTTGTAAATTCTATAATCTAAAATACTTTAGCACAATGTGATATTCTTCACATATTAGTTGAAGTGACCTTCTAGGAATAATTTATTGGCCTACGAAGGAAGTCACAAACTCCAGATCTGATCAGCTAGCATTTAATCAGAGATATCTATGCTCCCGGAGCTGTTACTACAAGACTTTCGGCTATCATTATCTCTAGCTGATACCATAGGTTTGGTTAATTCACATAATAAATGCTAGGAAAAATTTTGGTGAAAATTTTTGGGCTGTTAATCAGATAACCAATATTCCAAATAGTGTTCTCAGTGATGAAATCAAAGTTTATGAATTGGCTAAAGGAATTTATGCATATTTTAGCCCTCAAATAAATAAAATAAATGTGAGAATCTAGTGAGCCGTTCATTTTTTGGAAAGGTTCCCAAAGACTGGTTCTATAACAGAACTGGGTCCAGCCACTTAGTTAAGAGTCTGGTTGCCTGATGCAGATTGTAAATCTAACTGACTTTTGCCTTTAGAATATTTTCACATTTGTCTTGAGTAAGTATTGCATGCTAGGTCTCCTCAAAATACACAAAAGAACAGAGAGCTCGGAATTCATTAAGTGTACAGAACAGAGTACATGAATTGCTTCATATCCGCTTGTTAATAAATATTTGTTTAGTGGATGTCTATATGAATGACAGCATTTGGTCTGAAGTTTGCTTCCTTTATAACTTGATACGGAGGTTGGAAGGTGTAGGATGTAGTTAACTCTGACCACCTTTAAATACTGGTAGCTACTATTATTTAACAAAGAGGATCTCATGGTTGTACCTGACCAAATTGCTTAGGCCAAGTCATTGAAACAGACTTGCATGGGGATAGGACCTCTAATTTCTGGGTTACAAAGAGATCCTAATCCAAACTATCCGATGCTTTCTTTTCTCAGAAAGTCTGATTATATGTTTGGACTATAACCAAAATATCCCCTAGCTTCTGCTGGACTTTCCCAGAAGCTAAAAAAAAAAAAAAAAAAATCATGAAGTTTTAAAACTCATTGTGGATGCAGTTTGCCCCCTAAGGCAATACAGAATGAGAAAAACACAGTGAGGGCATGTGAAAGTTTTACAGGAGAGAATCATCACTTTCCCTTTCTATAATCCTTTGTTCAATGTTCCATAGGGTTTTGTCATCTTCTTTCTTGTTTACTTAGAGTTTGTAAACTCTTTCTGTTAACATTTCTCCATATTTTATATTTCTTCATTTAAAAAAGAAGGAAAGGAAGAAAAGGGAAGGGAATGTAACAAAAGGTCTCAGTTACCCAAGTTGAGCAGTAAAGCCTTACTTAGATGTAAAGAGCAAGGTGATTATGAGAAAATCCTGCATTTTCCAGTATTTTCCCTCAAAATATCGTTTTGCCCTCTTGAGTACTTCCCCTTCTTGCAGATCCCTTTTAGAAGGTTCAGGGAAAGAGGTGAATTATACTGTCATTTGCTCCCTTCAACCCTGTTCTTAAATGGATAGAATTTGGTAAAGCAAAAAACTCAAAGCAGCTTTGGAAAGGAATAGAGGTCTCCACAGCTACACTATAGTCCCATCCAGGGTAAAAGGAAGGAGTGATCTCTGTCTTGCTAAGAGAGGACAAGAGGTGGTGCTGAACCCTTCTAGTCCATCCTTTCTATTTTTCTCAGTGGGGGTTGGGGTGGGTGAAGAGCAGAATGTATCACAGTGTAAGTATTTTATTCATTCCTGTCACCCTCTTCTCCTACTCAAGAGATGATCACTTATCTGCTGATGACTGCCACATTTAATTCTTCTGCTCCAAACTAGCTGAAGTACAAATCATTATACCCAGTTAACCCCTATACGTGTCATTCTTAATTTAGAGTCCTTCAATAATTTTTCAAGGATTCACATAGCCTTAAGAATATAGCTTTAACTCCTTAATTCAGCGTTCAAGGCCCTCCACAACGTGGACCCTGATTGCCACTCTAGTCCTGGCCTCTACTCCACTCCTTGTTTTGCCTCTTCCCCCACCAAAACATAGTGCCCTTTGACCCACCTTTGCAGAACCATTTACAGGTACCTAAAAAATCACACTGATGTACATCTACATCTTTACCATTATGCATGGGCTTGTCTCCTCTGCTTGCAATGCCTTCATTTTTTTTTCCCTTATAGCCCGTTGTTCTATATTTATAATATGTATGTGACTCCAGGTAATGGAATTTTGATTCTCAGGTCTTTATTGGACATTTGTAGTAACTCTGAATCTGTATTTGTGGATAATATGTGATAACTACAGGTAAACTTTAATTTCTAATCCTTACTTTACCATGTGATAAAAATGGGGGAAAGGCAAAGAAAGTGTATGAGCCATCAAGCACAATTTATCTTCCTACCGTCTTACCCACAAACATGAGAAGAGTAAGTGCCTTGTTACCATCCCAGACACCCCCTTCAATATAGCACTATCACCACCTTCCATCCCGCAGATTATGGAATAAAATCTCAAACCTACTTCCCCAGCAGCCTCGCTCCATCACGGAATGTGAGACCTAGAATGACCTTAGACACCATCTAGTCTAACTCCTTAAATTCAATTGTGATTTATGCCCCTTCATATTCTTTTAGGGGAATGCAAATCTCAGTAAATGTAAATCTCGCAGTAAATATTACGGTACTCAAAACCTGGGCAATTCCTAATAAAACATTCCTGGAAGTCAGATTTTCTTGGGCAAAGGGAAACAACTGTCATTTTCTGAATGATCCTATTTAATAACAAAAGCTTTAACCTTACATGATAAGATATCTTAGAGTTCATTGCTCTCTCTCCGAAGAACCATTTAAACAGACCTGAGAAAGGGAAGCCGGAATCAAGCTCAAGGTAGAGAAGCTCTCCTTGATACCCAGGAGAGTCTTGTTATAAAGCCTTTTTTAAATGAGTTGATTATAAATAAAAGTGGGCACTTTCTTAAGCACACCGACACACGGAAGGACTCACAAATTCCTGGAGTGTTGCTGAGCTCTTGCAAATATTCCAGGTTATCAGAAATCCTCTCTATTCCAGCATCAGGAACATACTTCCAGACCGTGTTCTTGTTCTGGCGAGTCTGCCTGTCAGGTCCAAACAACAATGTATTTCCAAATCACTCTGTGAGGATGGACTGATGGAGGAGGAAGGTAGAGAGAAAAAAAATTGGAGCAAGCACTCAGACAGGGAAGGAATTTACCTCAAGGCTTTTCAGGTTATGGCCAAAGCAGCTGAAAATCACATCTCAAACTTTCTTAACCAGGTTTTATTTCTCTCTTTTGAAATGAAGTTTCCCCATTGTTTACTTTGGATTGTACAATGCGTTTGGTAAATACTTTTCATGGAAGGTGCAAAGAAATAGTGAACATGTGGGTTTGTGTGTGTGTGTGTGTGTATACACTTATAGGCTAGCACTTACAAAAGTCACTACCTCTGAGCATAAATTATAAACTATCATATATTCAGAGATTTCCAGTAGTAGGCCTCTGAGAAAGAAGATGGTGACCTATATCAATAAAGCCCTTACTCGTGCCTGACCTCATTTAGCCTTACCCATGAGGGTATTACAGAGCCTGCCTGCTCATGGATGTCAGGAAAGAAGAGGGACTGCTTGAGGGATGGGCTTCCCAACAGTTCTGCTTGCTTCCGTCTCCCTCCCCAAACACCCATATATGCGATCACATCCATAACACACAAACGCAAGCTTGTTTGTGCCAGATTCCATTAAGGTTCTGAAACTTGCTCTCAAAGCATCTTCCCCATTGACATTAGAAACTGTGTCTACTTTGTTCACCATTTTACCCCAGGTGCCTCCCCCAATACCCTCTACCATTGATTTATTGAATAAATAAATGAATAAGGGAATACATAGATTGCTATGTTGGAATTCTAATCCTTTGTATTTTATTTCTCCTTTTCTATGTTGGGTTATTCATGAAGGACTTATCAGTCTTTGGGGAGTTATTGGCATTTTTAAGCTGCATTGTTTTTATAAAAGTAACATGCATTCATTGTAAAAAAGAAAAAAAAAAAACCAAATTCAAATAAAATAAAACATCCAGAGAAGACAGTTTAAAATAACTTGGATTCCCTCAAACCAGATCTATTGGTGAGCATATTCCCAGACATCTTTCTATGGAAATAGGTAAATATGTAATATGTTTTATATACATGCCATAGGCATCTCTCTCTCTCTCTCTCTCTCTCTACCAGTGACCATTTTTCTAGATCTCTTTATAGAAAATATGTAAACGTAAAACATGCATTGTATAAATATACATAAGTTTATCTAGACATCTCTTTATGGAAATGTACAAATGTATCAATATAAAAATGCTATTTTAATCAGTGAGATTCTTCCACTTTAGATATTGTGTATTTTTTTTTCTCAACAGTACATACTGGCTTTATTTCCATGTTAATAAACATGAATGTCATCTTTTAGAACACTTCTGTATTAGTTCAGGCTGCTATAACAAAGTAGCATAGACTGGGTGGGTTACAGATGACAGAAATTTATTCTTTACCACTCTGGAGCTAGAAGTCTGAATGAGGGTGCCAGCACGGTGCTGTTTGGTGAGAGCCCTCTTCCGTGTTGCCAGCCTCTCATCGTGTCCTTACTCGGCAAAAGCAACAGAAGAGCTATCTGAGGTCTCTTTTATAGAGCATTAATCTTATTCATGAGAACACCATCTTCTTGCCCCAATCACTTCCTAAAGTCTCCCGCTCCTAATACCATCACATTGGGAGTCAGGGTTTCAACATACGAATTTGTGAATTTGGGGGACACACATTCAGTCCATGGCCCTGCCCTAACAGACTTACTTGCAAAACAGCTGAGGGGCCCAGGGTTGATTTTAATCTCTCTGAAACTAAGTATCCTGACGAGGAAACAGCAGTAGCAGCATCTGCCTCATGGGATTTTTATGAAAATCAAATGAGTTAATTCATAAAGTTTCTTTTTTTTTTTTTTTTACATTTATTTATTTTTGAGAAACAGAGAAAGACAGCGTGAACGGGGGAGGGGCAGAGAGAGAAGGAGACACAGAATCCCAAGCAGGCTCCAGGCCCTGAGAAAGCTGTCAGCACTGAGCCTGATGCAAGGCTTGAACCCACAAACCGTGAGATCATGACCTGGGCCAAAGTCGGACGCCCAACCGACTGAGCCACCCAGGTGCCCCATAATTCATAAAGTTTCTAAGATGATTCCTCACATACGGTTTTAACAACAACAATAAAAAAGTTGTTAGCCTGCAATTTTTAAAGGAATTAATGGCATCACAATAACCTTCCAGATGGGTTCTCCTGCTGCAATTTTAATTTTTACATATTTGAACTCCCAGCTATCAGTATCTGACAGGGGACTTCAAATCTCATACCTAATACTGTAGCTAGAAAATGGAAAGCTTTGATAATGATATTAACTATGAAATATGATAGAAGTTTGAAATTAGGATATTTGGTTGAAAATGAGAAACATCCCATACTAACCAGAAGAATATGAGGAAATTCTTGGTTCATGTGACTGATAAGTTCTCCATTTTCTGCCTTTCTTTGCTCTTTGCTGTAAAATGGCAAGATGGCTATTAACGCTTCTAGGGGTAGATGATCCTTACAACTAACCATCCCAGTAGAGAGAATTTAGTGTAATAATGGTTCCAGGACTACTCAAAAGGAGATATCTACTAAGGTTATTTAGTTCATGTGTCAATCTGCTGGAAGAATGTATAGGAGTGTTTGTCGGGCATAAGGACAGATTAACCTAAACCATGTGAATGGCCGATGAATGGAGGACAGCTGGTTCCCCAAAGAGATACAGGGTGGACAAAACCTACTCACTTCTACCCAACAGGGGTTGGTCTACCCAATGCTAATATACTTTAAAATCTGGAAAAATGACTAAGGCATTATGAGACAACTTGATGTATATGTGTATTAGTTTTAATAAAGTAAAAATGCAAGAGACTCAATAAAATAGGTAAACGTTATACGACACTTGTCACGTGTCAGACACTGCTCTAAGACTTTACTTATAGTAACTCATTAAAGCTTACAACATCAAGAATTAAGTTTCCATTTTTGAGATGGGAAAATTGAGATACAAAGAGGTTAAGTAAAGTGACAAAGCTGGCCTTTGAATCTAGAGAGTCTGACACTATATGCATGTCCTTAAACATCATGCTATTTATTATTCCTTTTCTGAGGTTGATAGGAAATTCTTAAAATTAAATGACTAAGATGAAATTTAACCATATCGGAAGTAATAGCTGTGCTGGTTATTTTCAATTCGCCACTCTAGGTAGTGGTCTCCATATACTAACCCTCTCTGGGCTCCTCCCCCTCACCCCTACCCTTGCTCCTTCAGGCCTAGAAGTAACAAGTTCTTGCTGGTACTAGCCTGAAGGGATTTTACTATCCCTTGTTGATATCCCTACTTCTGTCCCACAGCTTTGTAGAGTCCCTTTAACAAACTCCTCAATATGAAGCCTGATGGTGTCATCTCTTCCTATTTCCTGGCTGATATATCCAACAAAATTCTGTGAATACTTATTTGAATTTGAAAGAGGATATCCATTACAGAACTCACACACAGCTTTTCTCTTTGAATAGAAAGATAAATTATTTTTATGTAAAATGGGAAAAACCTAGTTTTAAGACTGTAAAGCACAAGTTTGTTACAAGAATTATTTGACTATTTTTGGATGGATTCTCCTTGGAGTTAATAAATATCTCTTTCAAAATACAGCTCTCCCTTTGGTGGGGTTTCCACATGGACAAATTAATTTACACCATATATCATACTGAGCCCTCTGACACTAATATTTTATGGTCATATAAAGGAATGAAATAGGGCACCTGGGTGGCTTAGTCAGTTAAGTGCCCAACTTCGGTTCAGGTCATGATCTCGTGGTCAGTAGGTTTGAACCCCACATCAGGCTCTGTGCTGATAGCTCAGAGCCTGGAGCCTGCTTCAGATTCTGTGTATCCCTCTCTCTCTGCACCTCCCCCACTCATGCTCTGTCTGTTTCTCTCTCTCAAAAATAAATAAACATTAAAAAAATTAAAGGAATGAAATGGGCTCTTGCTTCTAAATTTTGTGTTTTGGTAAACAAAAAAAAATGGACAATTCTAAGAATAGTACTGCGAATAGACTTAAAGCAGTTGGTCATGCACAATTTTTAGGTTCTGTGACAGACAGAGCCACGTGTCCACCAAAGATGTGTTCCCCTTCCACAGCATGTCTGGCAACTGGAGGAAGCAACTGGCAATTGGAGGCATCTTCCTGGCCAGGGATCACATTATTTTAGCCTTCTTACATCTGGCCGAGGCCATTTAACTTAATTTTGGACATTGAAATACAGATAGAGGTAATGTTTGGCATTTAAAACCTCTCAATTAATTCCTCTTTGTACTCACTGAATGTTGACACTCAGCACAACCTTGAAGGGCACACGCTGTCACATCCTAGATGTTTGAATGCCTGTGTGGAGCAGGAGTTTTTCTCACTTTTAACTAGCATTTGTACTTTATGTGAGTGAGAAATTAACTCCTAGTGAGTTAACTCACTGACATTTCTAAGTTAATGTGCTAAGTCAGTTCGTGTTACCCTTAAGTCGTACCAGTTCTTTTCAGAAGATAATGGTAGTTACCTGACAATGAGCTATGGCTCTACAACCTTGCAGCTAGGTTACGGTACAGCAAGTCTCAGACCAAATTCTGCCACGTTTATTAAACCAACATTCTTTAGTAAGCAGGGACAAAAATAATTCATATAACCTGTCTTGTAAGCTCAATAGATCTCAGATCCCTTTGTGTATTCCAACCACCACTTTTCATGAAAGTTTTACTGAAGGCGGTCACAATAACAGCTCCCCAAAGGGAAGAAGAATCGGATGACATCAGATAACCAGAAATCATTGATATCAGTGCCTGGACACAGGCCCATGTGGAGCTCAAACTTCCTAATGTCTAGGTTATCAGGTTCGCTAGGTTATTATCCTCTGTTCATGCATGAGTATATCAAAAATTTTAGCCAATCCTTGTATCTTAAATAGACTTAACTTCAACAATTAGAACCCACTGATAACATTTATCTTGCTCGTTATCAAGTCATCAGTTTCACCAATCAAAACCCATTTCTTTTTTTTTTAAATTTTTTTTTGTTTATTTTTGAGACAGAGAGAGAGTGCAAGTGGGGGAGGGGCAGAGAGAGAGGGAGACACAGAATCTGAGACAGGCTCCAGGCTCTGAGCTGTCAGTACAGAGCCTGATGCGGGGCTCGAACCCACGAACCGTGAGATCATGACCTGAGTTGAAGTCGGACGCTTAACCGACTGAGCCACCCAGGCGCCCCTCAAAACCCATTTCTGACATTAGTATGGAAATTAGCAAAGCTTCAAATATCAATCAACTTGATTGATCAGCATCTCTAAAGTATGGACCTTTCTGATATCAGGTTAGCTGATCAGTCTTGGACTGAGCCTTCAAGTTTTGAATGGGTTGTAGCTTAGCCTAAGTATTCCACACATGATATCCATTGTATAAACTAAAGACCTTCTAAGTAAACTCCAGATACCCTAACAGTAATACAATGGGAAAATATAGGATAAAACAGGCAGGGAGGGAAAGGATTAGGACCTGAGGTCCCTGGGTGGGAAAAGACACATATATTGGAACAATGCTGGGAATGCCGGACTGCAGCAAATCCCTTCAGGAATAAGGTCCCTCTTAAGAATGTGACAGACACCACCTACTCACTCTCAGGTTCCCCTCAGAAATTTGACAATCAAAATACCTAGCTAAACCATAAAACCTATGACCCACAAGGAAGGGTATGGCCATAGACCACCCAATGGAAACAAGCCAATCAGGAATAGACAACCCAGCACCTAGAGTTATCCAGCCAATAAGGATAGAACTTGAGGGAAGGGAAGGAGGTGGGGAGAGACCAGAACCTTATAAAACCAGGACCCTTGCCTATTGTCTGTAAAGAGGGCTTTCCTACTATCCTTACCAATCTTATACTCTAATAAACTTTGCCTGCTGCTCATTTTGTGTCCACCTCTTCATTCTTCGAAGTGGCAAGACAATGAATCTTGGGTATTGAGGTAAAAAATCCTGCAACAGTAATATAACAAAGCCTGAAGATAGAGTGTAGGTGTGAATTCAGTGTCTGCCATAGCACACTGTATTTAACCCCAGCATAATGTTTATGAGGCTATATCACCATTGTGTAATTACTACTTTCCAGCCAGACTGGAGAGAAAACAAACACTGTGTCTATGGTGTTAATGATCATTCTCCAGGACCGAGTGTAACACCTGGCATGTAGGATTCACTCAGTAAATACTGGTGGAAATGTTTAACGAAATTTCTGTGAAGTGAAACAATACAGCAATGTCTTCATTCCTGAGACAGGGAGAAGTTAGGAGAATGTGCACTCATCTTTCCCTAAAACGTGTCTTCCTCTAGCTTTTCTTCATAAAGGAGATGTAGTAAAAGGAATACCAGCCCATTGCCTAAGCATGGTAATTGCTCAATAAATACTTAATGAGAGAAGACAATGCACTTGCCCCTCTTTTCTGACAGCACTCTCATGGAACCTTTTTAAAAATGAAGCTGTCATGTTCCAGCACACCCAAATGTGCAAAGACGGTGAGGTGGTGTGGCATTGGCCTTGAAGCTCCCACTTCCTGTGGTCTGGGGTCTCCAGTGCCCCCCTATCCTCTCAGCACTTCCGTTGCTTCCAAGAGGAACAAAGGTCACTTCTCCTCTTGCAGGCTGCAGAGCGGGCTGACCCTCAGGCTCCCGTATGTAGTCCCTCTCCTCCTCAAATCTGCACTCTCTCTACATGAATGTTGGATGTGGTCCTGTGCCAAGTGCACCGTTCTCCTGCAGGCCTGCAGCCTCCCCGGGGCTATGCCGGGCAAAATGGACCATCGCCTCTGGGGTGCCTGACTCCCGGGGCCGGGCTGCTCTGAAGTTGCTACCACATCAAACTCATCCAAAGTAGGACCCGTGAAAGGAAAAAGTGCTGCTGTGCAATATGCCCTTTTGCCCTCTCAGCCCTGCTGGAACAGGAAAGCTGTTCTCTCTCATAGTGATATAGTGAGTTTTCCTGGTCCTGTGCTCCTTTCTGAACTTGCGGTGCCACCCTCTGGGAAAATTTTGAAAGGTCAAAATGGGCAAAAGATTACTGGATGTCCTTTGGATGTAATGTTTGGTCTGTGCATTTGCTTGTATGCTTGTCTGGCTGTCTACAATTCTGTACTTTGAAGAAAGTCAGGAATAATAGTTTTTGTCTAGAGGCTCACAAATTCATTTGGAGCAGTTTAATTTCCACCCTATAGGAACAATTATTCCAAACATTATATTTTATTGTCCTGTAGGATATGTTTTACATCTATTAGCAAATTCATTTCAGCAGTCGAATTACCTATGTCTTCAGTTATCCTCTGAACTGGTTATAACATCTTACTGTTTATCTAACAAGTTAGTAGGTTAAATGTGCTATTGAGTTAAATGGAATCTTTAACATGTGTTTATTTTATATCTGCATAGGAATAATTTTGCCTGTGGAAAACTGTATTTTAGCATCATCATTCACCTTTGTCATGTAAGTCAGCAGCCTCAGTGTCAATTTCTCCTTTCTTCAACCCCCAAATTCAGTGAGTCACCACAGCCAAACAAATCCATATTTACAGTATCTTCAGATACATTGCTGGCCTCTCTATTATCCATTTTCACTGACAAATTCTTCATTCTAGCCCTCATCTTCTCTGTTTAATGATGTCTATTTCTCCAACTCCCCAACCCCGAACCTAAATTTCTCACAACTGGAGTGATCAATTTAATATGCACATTTGGTTCTACTATGATGCTTTAAACACTTCATGTTTCCCCGTTGCTCCAAAGCAAGTAAGGTTCCTAGCAAGGATCACAAAGTTTTCCCTGATTTGCTCTTTGCCCCCCCCTAGAGCTTTTTTCTCTCCTGAGATCAATAACACCGAATTACTTTCATTCCTCTGGAAACTAACCCCTAAACTTCTCCCAGTACAACTTCTCCCATACTCTATTTCAAGAAACTTTTTATTTGCCTAGGTCACCTATGAGATTGTAAACATCAGAAATCAATAATGAGATATATATTTGTACTCATTTTCTATTGAGTAACAAATTGCCACAAACTTGGCAGCTTAACATGACACCTTTTTTATCTCACAGTTTCTGTGGGGCAGGTGTCCCAGCTTGACTTAACTAGATCCTCTGCCGGTGGGCTCACAAGGCTGCAATCAAGGTTTGAGCCCACCTGTCTGGGAAAGGACTTGCGTCCCCTCATTTCCTTACGGAGGTAGGTTTCATGACAACTTGCTTCCTCAAAGCCAGCAAAGGAGAAAGGGCCTTCACATGGAATCATGTAGCCGGATGGAGTACCATACAACATAAGTAATCTAATCACCATATTCTATCTGTTGGAATAATGTCTTTTAAAGGGGACTGATTTGGGGGCACCCGCGTGTCACTCGGTTAAGAGTCTGACCCTTGAATTTGGCTCAGGTCATGATCTCACAGTTTGTGAGGTCGAGCCCTATGTGGAGCTCTGCTCTGACAGCACGGAGCCTGCTTGGGATTCTCTCTCTCCCTCTCTCTTTACCCCTCCGCTACTCATGCTCTTAATCTCTGTCTCTCAAAACAAATAAATAAACTTAAAATAAAGGGGACTGATTTTTTTCTAGGCCAATTTTTGGTTGAAGATTGTCCAAGGGAAGGGCAGGTGGTAGGAGTAATGAGTCAGAGAATAATTTGGACTTTTGTTTGTTTCCAGACACTTTTTCAATATTCTCTCCCAAGGCTATTACTCAGCACATAACAGAGATTCTCACTGACTCAAAGTGAACCCCTTCTTTGTAAGAAGCGTGTGTGTGTGTGTTGCTGTAGCAGCTGGCCAGCATCACTAGCTACACCACCCACATTTTTCACTGCAATCTGTCATACCAGTAGTTTAATTGAGGGGTTGGGGAAACCCGCTACTCACTTCCTCATTCATCTACCTCATCAGCCAGTCCAGGCAAGTGCCAAGTGGAGTTCAAGGCTATTCTCACAGTCTTTCCACATTCCAGCGTCTGCCTATTTCAAAAGAAGTATTCTTGATATATTCCCTGAGGTTATGCACACTACTTTTGACGTCTGCCAAGGTACTCTACCCTCAGCCTCCTGCCTCAATGCAGCTGTGCTGGGAAGCCCTTCTTTACAGGTTATAACTGTTCAATTATTGAAGCAGCATAGGGATGCCTTTACTCTACTTTCTTTAACTGGAAAGAATGCAAACAGTTTTCTGAACACACTCTGCTACACTAATTAACTAACATGCAATGGGCTTGTCTGAGTTTCACACAGTCTTTTCAAGGTCTAGTCACCACCCATCAGCTACATCTCTCTTCACTGCCCCAAACAGATCCTTACTCCAATACAGAATTTGTTTTAATTTATATATTGATATTTCACTTCAATTTTAAATAGATATTTGAATGTACAGAACTACTTGCAAATGTATGGCACTGCTCCCACTTCATTGCTTATGTAATGCTTCTGCTTCCAATGTCTTTTTCTTGTCCCTCCAAACTGACCGTTTCAAAACTCAGCTCAAGCATTACCGTCTCTGGGAATTCCTTTTTGCATTCCCTCAACTCAGGCTAATAAATCTTTAAAATAATATTCTCTGAAGGTAATGACTAGTTTATGTATTTGTCTTCCCTAACAGATGATAAGCTCTTGGAGGGAGGGAATTTGTCTAATATTCTTTGTATCAGCAGAGCCTAGAATAGTGTCTGCCCATAAAATGTTTTTAGGAAAAACTTGTTGAATTATTCTCTTCTTTGGAAATGCTTACAAAAGTAATGTTTTACGGCACAAAGACACTACTAGAAACCTCACTGCAGACTGACATCAGATTATTCAAATTAACAGTTTATCAAAAAGTGTTGTCCCTCGAACAGAGTTTCCTCAGAAGGATATTGTGGGACTTTGCTAAAGAATTTGACAAAATAAAGATTTATCTGAGCCATGCCTGGTTAGCCCTATCAGTAAGGGAATTAAGTTAATTTGGAATTATTTTTCACATTGCATCCAAAATGAATCCAACGTACAAGTTGCCATGTGATAACTTTCTGTGCCTAGAATCACTTTCTACCTTCTTCTGGGAATAGCTACCCATTTCTTTGGTAATAAGTTCTCCTCCGGGCATATTGTTCTGATGGGGACAGCCAACATTATTACGACATGGGTCCAAGTCACCACACAGAGCAGCAGTCCTAGCCCCAATCATATAGCCACTGGAGCAGTCACCAGTCTTACCCAGGACTGGTTGGCAGGAACTGGCTGAAATGAGGCTGTCCTTCTGGATCATGATCCTGGCCCTGTGGAGAAGTCCAAGAAGATGAAGCCTGCAAACAGAAAGAAAAGGAGGGGAATAATGAGAGTAACATTTTGGTTGTCACTTTGCATTGCTGAGATCCAGGTCATTGTCCTGGTTCTGGTGACATTTCCTTTCTTTCTGCAAGCCAGCCTCTTGTGCTTCTTGAAAGAAACAAAAATCCATGTTTTGCTCAGGCTAGTACATGCTGGATTGCTGTCATTAGCAATTAAATATTTCCCTGAGGGGCTTTACTAAGGAAGCAGCAGTGAAATTGTTTACTCAGATTTCTCTTTTGAAGCCTGACGGAGTTCTGCCCCTCTCCGTTTCAGCTCTACAGCATTGTCTCTAACATACATAAGTCTTCTCTAACCACAGCAAAGATTGACAACATTTTACAGTTTGAAGAATATGGAGCAAGCTCAAAATTTGTATGGTGACTCCGAAAGGGAAAGATGTGGGCACCTGGGTGGCTCAGTTGGTCAAGCGTTCGACTTCTGCTCAGGTCATGATCTCATGGTTCCTGAGTTTGAGCCCCTCATTGGGCTCTCTGCTGTCATCCAGAGCCTACTTTGGATTCTCTGTCTCCCTCTCTCTCTGTCCCTCCCCTGCTCATGCTCTCTCTCTTTCTCTCTCTCTCTCTCAAAAATAAATAAACATAACAAAAGTGAACAAATGTACTCCAAATTAATAAAAGATCTTATTATATATTAGCAAATAAGGTTGAGAATAAAGATTTATAGTATAAATAGTGTCTTAGTCTTACAAAATTATTATCATTAAATGGTTCCTTTGAATAATGGGCCTCTGTGGATATATTTACAGTGTAATTTGGCTAATTCAAACTTTTCAGAAATATTTGAATATATTAAATAGGCATGGAAGAACACCCATGAATTGCTAAATAAGAACATTTGCCTTTCCTTATATCGTTCACAAATAAAACAACATTTTAGAGATTCCAAACCCTCTAACCATTGATCATACAGCCAGACGTAAAACAAAAACAGAGATACCACTCTGACATATTTATTGAAGCCATAATATAATTTCATGGTGAAACAAATATTTCAGACAAAAAAATGCATATTCCCAAATGCTCATAGTCTAAATAAAAATTTAATCTTTTAGAATTTATAAAATAATATTTTAAATAGGTGGGGAGATTGAACACCTTGTTTCAAAATGTACTATTACTGATAACACCTATTTATATAGTTTTCTCCATCATTAGTGATAAAGTTTAAAAGCACAAATTATAGTGCATTTAAAATGTGTTTAATAGCATATGAATAAGTTAAATAGAAAAAGAAGTACATTCTTCCATTAAATAAAAATGAAATTTAAAGATAAAACAGAAACAACTCTGCTGGAAAGGTTAAAATATATTTCTGAGAATATCAAAAATATTTCTTAGCACTAATTAGACACATAGCCCTGAAAATTATCAATTAATAACATTTAGAACCCTATATGGCAAATGCACAAGTTTGAAAATACAAGTTAAAAGGTAACATTAACACAAACTGCTTCCCTTTGATAACAGATTAAAGCTAATTTCATTTTAACAGTATTACCAAAATTTTTTTAAAAACGTGTCTTATCTCAATTTATTTTTGTTATAATATGAAAATGCACTTTTTGTATCGAGAACCTAGTTAGGGTTGATTTAAATGCTAGACAAGTGGACTAGAATTTGACCAATATGCTGAAGCCATTACAATATGCAAATCATCTAAACAAACTCTGTGAAAGAAACCATCTTTTGTCACAGAAAGCAGACATCTTGTAGTCCAAAAACTGTGAACTGCTTTTGACAAAGACATAAGTGTAAAAACAATAAAAGAAGCAAGCAGTGTATATAGAGTTAAATGTAGATTTAAAACGATTCATTCAAATCAAGAACAGTGTTGTATACAAGTTTGCCAGATTATAATTTATATTTAGGTACATTTTTTGTTTATGCATTCATGACAGCCTAATGAGTGGAGCAAAGTGAAAACAGCCTCTACAACAATTACACAGGGTCAAATATTGAAAGGACTCACAAGACTCCACAGACTGTATTCATGTGAAGTTTCCAGAAAACTAAAGGGTATGGAACAGAGGGGGAAACAATGCCCAAGCAGTCAGAGAGGCTCAGACTTGCAGGCCAGCCCACTTAGGGACCCGTTCTCAGTAAACACCAAACGTATCTTGATTTCAGGGGTCTTAGGTGCAAGTTTACACTGGGGTCTTTTATACCCTGCTGGTCATCTGGCCAACCTAGGCTGTGCAATGATTACACTAGGTGTAAAGCCTCAATTCATACATCACTCAACAGCAGATAAGCCAGTCCTGCTGCCTCCAGGGCTGTTTTGAACATTAAACAGCACATTATAAATCACTAACTATATATCTCACTCTTATCTCACCCAGGGATCTGTGCCAGACTTCCAGACATCCCTGGAGATAAGCAGAGCATCGTCTCAGTCCAGCTACAAACTCAACCAATCCTACACAAAACACACATAGAATAATATCATAGTAGTCAGGATTACTTTCTTTTGAGTTTAATTAATATGCATATCTTCATTTGTACCTCTTATGATCAAAGTTTGAGCAACTTTTGGTGAGCTTTCCAAATTTTACAGCTGGCGCCTAATTTTTTTTAATGTTTATTTATTTTGAGAGAGAGCGAGCACACACAAGTGGGAGAGGGAGAGAGAGAATCTCAAGCAGGCTCTGTCGCTGTCAGCACAGAGCCCCAAGCGGGGCTCAATCTCATGAACCATGAGATCATGATCTGAGTCGAAATCAAGAGCCAGTCGCTCAACCAACTGAGCCACCCAGGCGCCCCAACAGTTGGCCCTTCAAACAACATATTAAGGATTCACATATAAGCATACAAGGCAGCATCAATCAATCAATCACTCCCGTTTGGAAAAAAATCCAACTGTCAGCAACTAGCACATTTTATAGGCAGTTCACGAGCTACACAAACAAAAGGAAGCATCTGGGAATAGCTGTATGCTTAGCTCACTTATAAAATAAAATAAAATAAAATAAAATAAAATAAAATAAAATAAAATAAAATAGTATAGAAAAGAATACACAACTTGTTCTGAAGTTAAATACATGAAAATCTAAAATAAATATTTGCTTAAAAACATGTTATACAAACATTCCCATCCACAAAAAGAAAGTATAATTTTAGGAATAATTTTCAATATCGCCATCTCACGACTTATACAATTTCTTCCTAAACTGACAATTTGTTTCAAATTTGATTTTCACCTCTCTTCATCATTTCTTTTAAGTTTATTTATTTATTTTGAGAGAGAGAGAGAGAGAGCAAGAGAGCATGAGCAAGGGAGGGGCAGAGAGAGAGAGAGAGAGAGAGAGAGAGAGAGAGAGAATCCCAAGCAGGCTCAGCACTGTCAGTGCAAACCTGCTATGGCACTCCATCCCATGAACCATGAGATCACGACCTGAGCAGAAACCAAGAGTCGGGCACCTAAATGACTGAGCCACTCAGGTGCCCCTCTTCATCATTTATTTCTTTTTTTTTTTTTTTTTTTTTTTTTTTTTTTTAATATATGAAATTTACTGTCAAATTGGTTTCCATACAACACCCAGTGCTCATCCCAAAAGGTGCCCTCCTCAATACCCATCACCCACCCTGCCCTCCCTCCCACCCCCCATCAACCCTCAGTTTGTTCTCAGTTTTTAACAGTCTCTAATGCTTTGGCTCTCTCCCACTCTAACCTCTTTTTTTTTTTTTCCTTCCCCTCCCCCATGGGTTTCTGTTATGTTTCTCAGGATCCACATAAGAGTGAAATAAGCCATACAGAGAAAGACAGACATCATTTATTTCTAAGACATAATATAGAAGAGGTACTTCAACAGATAAAATGAAAAAAACATAAATCTCTCTTTAAAATTTTTGGTTATGAGTAACAGGATTTGTTTTCCATGTTTTCTTGCTTTTCCAAATTAATGTATGTGTCCTATCCTTACCAAAGAAGAAGAAGAAGAAGAAGAAGAAGAAGAAGAAGAAGAAGAAGAAGAAGAACAAGAAGAAGAAGAAGAAGAAGAAGAAGAAGAAGAAGAAGAAGAAGAAGAAGAAGAAGAAGAAGAAGGGGGGAGGAGGAGGAGGAGGAGACAGAGAAGGAGGAAGGAAAAGAAAGCAAATCAGGAAGATGATTGGGCAATAAGCATTGTACTGCACACATAGAGGGTAATTACTTGCTAATGATTTTTCCTACCATATGCTATTACTGTAGATAAATCAAAATTAGCCATTTACCATTCACAGGTTTGTGTTTTTCAATGTTAACAGACACGTCCCAAATATAGGTCTTCCTACCCTTGCCCTGGAATTAGATGCAGTGCTCCAGAGTTGCCGATCACATTTATAGGCTGAAGCAAATAATTCTGTGTGTTCAATACTCCCAATTCACCCATCACATTTTTAGACCAGTGAGGTCATGTTTCACACAAAGAGAACTTGGACGAGTGATCACAGAAAGGCACTCCAAAGCTAGATGTATGAATAAGAGACAAGGAACAGTCAGACTCAGTGGGTATAAGTCTGGCTGAGCATTTAAAAAAAAAAACCACAAACCCTGGAGATCTTTAAAAAATGATGCTCATGCCACTGCTTCTAGCTGCACAGGCTGTGCACTGAACAACTTCAAGGGGCACCATGCATATAATTATGATGCGAATGGAATCCCATGGAGTTGTGAGATATAGCAGTGCCACTGGGCCCCACTAGTAAATGTCTGGAAATGGTCATGGGGCTTTTGTGCTTTTAAAAGATGATTTTAATATACAGTCAGAGTTGAGAACCACTGGTCTAAACCATTCTTTTTTTCTAAGCTAATTATATGCCTTTGAGATTCATGTTGAGATTGTTATTGTTTTCAATATATGCCTGCTGAGCAGCGTCTTTCTTGTCCATTAATAACCTTAGGAATTTCTTTTTTTTTTTTAGTATGTCTAACAATAATCTTTCCCCTGTAACAAAAGAACATTTGCTTTTGTTCCTACATTCACTTACCTTTTTCCATCAGCCCCAAAGTTTGAAGAAGCTAGTTGAGTCATATGTTCCTTTTTGTAATTATTTAATTTTAATTAATAACAATTTGAGTAATAATAATTATGTTATTTTTACATCCATGTGATGTGGATTCTATTTTTCTAAATACTCTGCACATTGCAACAATTCTTTTTAGGAAATAAACACACTTGTAAAAGGAAAATTATCTTCTAAGCATTACATGATCCTTGTGCTTTTAAAACCATTGAAGCCTGCTAAAGAAGTAGAAAAAGGAGGGGCGCCTGGGTGGCTCAGTCGTTTAAAAGCCTCTGACTTAGGCTCAGGTCATGATCTCACAGTCTGTGGGTTCGAGTCCCGTGTCGGGCTCTGTGCTGACAGCTCAGAGCCAGGAGCCTGCTTCAGATTCTGTGTCTCCCTCTCTCTCTGTACCTCCCTCCCTCTCTCTCAATCTCTCTCTCTCTCTCTCTCTCTCAAAAATAAATAAACATTTTTAAAAAAAGAAGAAGAAAAAGGAGGAGGAGAAGAAAAACTATATGAGTAGCCAAATCATTTGTTAGTGAGTAATCTGGGTGTTTGTTTGGTCCGCCCTCACAACCATTCTTTGGGGACATGAGCTGTTCCCATACCATATGTGGCTGCAGGGGCTGCTCAAAACAGGACCATTCTATTGCCACTCCTCCAGAATTTTTGGTTCAAGAGGTCTGGGGTGGTGTCTGAGAACTGGCATGTCTAACAAGTTCTTAGACAATGTTGATGCAGCTTGTCCAGGGACCACACTTTGAGAACCACTAATTTATTCAACAGAAATGTTTCTCAGTGGTGGAAATAGCATATTACTTGACAGAATTCCTTATAATTTCCTCAAAAATTTCTTGAAGCAAATAAAGAATAAAATTCACAATACGTCTTGTAATTTGGAATAGAATATCTTCCAAAAGTATGGTCAACGTTACGGTCTGTGGATTCACTGACATTGATGCGTGGTTGCGAGGAAATGGGAATACATGCCCTGTAAAAGAGTAGCTAAATGTATAGCAGGAAATTCTGACTGCTAGGATAAGGTACCTGTCAGCCACATTATTGATTGGTGTCCTTGAAAACTTGCTTCAGCTGGTCTGTTTTCTGCCTCAAGAATTACCAAAACAAAACAAAACAACCTGCACGTCTACTCTACCACTTGTGTAACTTAAAACAGCTAAGCTCTAAGTCAGGCTATTGATTTTATTGATCTAACACAGGGAGGAAACTCCATTCTAAAATTTTTATTGATACAAACTGCCTCTAATGCATCAAACTGTTAGACCCAGTATGTATGTGATAGAAAAGAAAGCAATATATGGAACTTAGTTTGGCATCCAGAAATCCATTTTTGTTTGCTTATTTTTTATTTTATATTCCCTTGCCATTTATACATTTCAGTCTATATCCTGTACCATATGCATATATGTTGCTTTACAATTTACCCCGTTTGTGTATATCTCAACAAACTGATCAAAAGCTATCCCACAGCACTGATCTCCTCTATCTTGTATCTCCTCACAGCATTACTTGATTACTAAGAGGAATATTGATGGGGTGCCTGGGTGGCTTAGTTGGTTGAGTGCTCTATTCTTGACTTCAGCTCAGGTCATGGGATTGAACCCCATATCAGCTTTCTCTCTAAAATAATACAGATATAGATATATATGTAGATGTAAATATATAGAGATAGAGATAGAGATAGATAGAGATAGAGAGAGAGAGAGAGAGAGAGAGAGAGAGAGATAAATGGAATATTGAGGGGAAATATTGAGGAAGAAAATACCCAAACAGAGCCAGGTACTAAGGAGAATATTGAAAAACACTTTACTTAGGGTGAACCACTTGCTACATTTATCTTCTTTATCAAGAATTAATGCAGATTATAAAAATAAGCCATTTGACTTTTTAAAAATCTATAAATAAAAGTGTAGGTAATTATTATTTGATACAAAGTTACTGTTGATTGCACAGAGAATACAGCTATTAAGAAAAAAAATAAACAGAGCAAAATGTTTACAAAAAGAAAAAAGGCTGTGGCAGAATGGAAAGAGTGAGTAGGGACCTGGGTCTGCACTACACCTGCAAGAAAACACTCTGACCCAACTCCTCTGGTCACTCAAACACACCAAACTTCGGGCCACTCCTCTGCCTAGGCCGTCCTCCCCCAGCCTACTTCTCCTTGCTTGGATCAACTTCTGCTGCACACATCCTTCCTGTCCTACCGGTGTTCAAGTCCCTACCCTGTTGAGTAACTTCTCAAACACCCCAGTCCAATGTAAACTTAAAGGAAATTTCTTTTAAAATGTCGTCTCGGCAGCCAAAAGGGGGAGCCCTTATGCCCTATCACTTGTCCGTTGCAGACCCCAACAGAAAGAGATGTACCTTGTATTCCCAACAGTGAAAAAGCCTACTTTACTACTCCAGCAAGGTGGAAGGAAAATTTTCTGCTTGCCCAGAAACAAGCTCAAGAAAATACCACAACTCAGTTAATGAGAAACTGTCACTACCCTTGACTCTCCCATTCCTCCATTTCCTCTATTTTCGTTTTCCACTTAATCTTCTCCATTTGACAGAGTTGTGCATGGAAATAAATTGGTTTGCATTAATAATTTTAAAAAGGCCTTCCTTGGGGCGCCTGGGTGGCTTGGTCGGTTAAGCGTCCGACTTCGGCTCAGGTCATGATCTCGTGGTCTGTGAGTTCAAGCCCCCCATCAGGCTCTGTGCTGACAGCTCAGAGCCTGGAGCCTGTTTCAGATTCTGTGTCTCCCTCTCTCTCTCTGACCCTCCCACCATTCATGCTCTGTCTCTCTGTCTCAAAAATAAATAAAACATTAAAAAAATTAAAAAAAATAAATAAACAAAAATAAAAAAGGCCTTCCCTCCCCCCTGCCCCCAACTTCCTCCTTTTTTCCTATAATGTTCCTCTTCTTTGTTCTCTGGACTTGCCTATGGCTTTTGCTATGGCTTGCTTATCCTGAATTGCAGTTCCTCTGCTATTCACAAATAAGCCCATTTTGCTGGCAAAAAAACTGGCTGATTTACTTTTAAGGTCAATACCCTCATAATCTCTTCCTTCCCTGCCTGTCATACCAATCTGTCATTGTAATTACAAACTAACATGCTATTTAAATGCCACTCAGCCAGATTGTTTTCTGCAAAAGGATCTTCAATTGCATCTCCCACAGATTATGTGAAAGAAGATTCAAAATGGAGTAACCATTGCTAAGGGAGTCAACTCACAATAGAGAGGAACAGTCACTGAGGGAGTAAGGCCTATTCACCTCTCCTGTTTCAATTCTGGTGACAAAGTGAACTTCTAACTTTTGTTCAAAGTAAGGGGGCCGCCTCCTAGAACACATCCTTCTACACTGGACTGAAATGACACAATGTGATAACACCTGTTAGCTAAACAGCCAATGCTGTATTGGATAGTTTAAATTCTACCAGCATCAACCAGAATTCTTTCAAAACACGTTCCATTTCCAACAGCTCCCTGTTTCCTGCATTGCAGCTTTGGTTGCTTTATAGCCTTTCTTCTATATGCAATATAGGAAAGTCATTGCAATGCTCAGGGAGTACCTATCTACTTGTAAATACCCACCAGGAATAATTTTTTTTTTTAGTTGGAGGATTCGAATTATCAGTTTTTTTTTTTTTATCGATCTATAAAATTGGAGATAAAGTCACACAACCTTTTAAATTTTATTGTGATACGAACACTTAACATTGAGATCTACCCTCTTAACAATTATTTCCTCAGATGTGGGACAGTTAAAAGAGATCTTAAAAAAGAAGAGGGAGGTTGAACAGTGAGTTCTAGGGACCATGGGCCATTTGGGGGAACTTTGCAGGTTCCAGGAAAACTGCCCATTCAAGATTGCTCTCACCTTCACGCAGCAGTAATTATGTGACTGCAGAGCTATTCGGGAGCCCGAAACTCCTATCTTCAGAGCTAGATAGCTAGGTTGGGTTTGGGGTGACGATCTCTCTGCCTGCTCCACTAGCAGGAAGGTCAGGAGGCGGGAGAAAGGCCGAAACCACAGTGGTTGGACCATAACATAGACCTGGGGTGTCTGGGAGGCCAGATGTTGCCACGTGTATGACCAGAAAGCCTGGGACTCAGGGACTTGAGGGAGGGTAGTGCCTGGGCGGTCAGGCCGGTTCTGCACTCCGGGGGGGCAACCTGAGGGACCCGCGCCCCCACCTGCTCCGCAGCGCCCACTTCCAAAGTCTAGGAAGGAACCCTAGTTTGAGCATCGTTTTCCCTGTCTGCCCCCGCCTCCAGGCCGCCACTCTTCGTTCAAACAGGAGTGAAAAGAAAAGGCGTCAATTTGCTCCTCTCCCTCTTTGGGACTTCAGCGAAAGGCGCTTGTACCAAAACCCTCAGCCCCCTCGCCCCACATTCCAGAGCCGTTGGAGTCAGCCACCTTCAGACATGCGACCAGCTGGGAGACTCCAGGATCCGGCGCCCACAGGCCCGCAGCGCGCACACCCAGGCTGGTTGCAATGCTGGGGACGACAGAGCTGTGCCCACGACTTCCCTTTCCCAGCTGCGGCCGCGCTCCTGTCCCATGCCCCAGCCGAATCACACGCATGCTTCCAGATCTCGGTGCTGGAAGACCTGACCCAGCATTGAGAGGATCGCACGAAACCGAACGGCCGGTCGGATCTGGGTCGTGGGGCTGGTGCTGTGTCCCTGCACGGAGGACGCTCTCGCAAGACCGTCCCCAGCGCGGAAGGGTCGTATTCCTTCCCCCGCGGCGGGGCGCCTGCATAACCCCGGCAGTGGAGGACGCCGCCACCAGGGAGCGATAGACAGTAGGCCTCTTAGAGGGAATCTGTGAAGGTCAACCTTCCAGACCCGGAGCTCCCAGCCTCCAGCCTGAAATGCACTTCCAAAATTTGGAAGGCCAGTTTCAAACTGGCCCTGTGTGGTAATGTTGTAATCCACTCAGAGCTAGTCCCTCCTGTTCCACTTGCTACTCCATAGAAGACCCTCTTCTACTTCTCTCCATATCCCCAAATTAGAGTTTTGTAAGTTTTTATTTTTTCACTTTTGTTTTGCTTTTGCATGTAATAGTAACTGACGCACAAGGCTCAGAGACAAGCTTTACAGGCTCCAAAGCAATTTTATAGGCTTGAATCCAGTCTTGATTGGTCATGAAGCACCGGGGGAGTTATTGCCATTCTCTGGATCTCATTTTACTCGACTAGGCAAATGGATAATAATAATAATACCTGCCTCATAAGGTTCTCATGAAGATTTAGCGATGCAGAACAAATTACTAGGCATATAGCATGCACTCAGAGCTCTCCTTCTCACAAAACTATTATGTATTACATTTGAAAGAGCTTTAAAAATATGATTTTCTATTACTGCCACACTGTGAAGGATGGGTGGGAAACTTGTCAGTGAATAGACTTTGAAGCTGGGCAACCTGGTTATAACTGTGCTTTCACCTCTCTTGAGCGGTGGGCCCTTGGGCAAGTCACTTCCCCTTTCTGTACTTCAGTTACTTATTCTGCAAAATAATAACTGTTCTTAATTAACTGTTCTTAATGAGGACAAAATGAGTTAACATCTATAATTCATTTAGAATATTTACTATCAAATGTATAATAAGCATTTATAAAATGTAGAATTCATCTTTTAACCAGGTAACTTTTGTAACTTAAATTCTGTGACCATCTATCAGAAACTCGGCCTTCTTACATACACTTCTAGCTACATTTGCATTTTATTCTAAACATTTTCATATTACTTTTTTTCAACAAGCAAATTAGAAAGACTTAAACATTGATAGTTATTTATGTTTTTAATAACTGGGATCGTAATTTTGGGAGAAAGTACTGAACACCAAATTATACCAGTTGAAATTTAAGATGTTATTGACACTGTAAATTATTTTTTATATATTACTTATAAAATTTATATTTTATGACTTTAGGGAACCTATTCAAATGCAATGAATATCTCCCTGAGCCTCATATTCCCTTTCTTTAGGAAAGAATATCTTTTTTCCTTGCTCAATTTCATTTCAGTCCATTGAGGTTTCATGGGCAGTACATTTATTATGAAATATTTTGGGCATATAAAATATGAAAAATAAAACAAAGAGTGTGTACCCAACACCCACTTTAAAAAATTAAGTATTGCCAAGAAGCCCCGCTATAGCCTCGCTGAGTAACTTTTATAACTCACTCCCAGCAGCAGCAGGAAAACGTTACTTTGAATTTCTTGTTCACCATAATCAAAAATAACAAGTTATTGTCTATACTTTTGCTATGCATATATTTTGCTAAACATATTTTGTATGTTTGACATATTTTTAAATTTCATATAAGGGAGTAATTCCTTTTTACTCTTCTATGATTTGTTTTTCTTTCTTCAAAATTATATTTTTGAGGCTCTTCCATGCTAAGTGCATCTGTTGTTCATTCACTTTAACCACTGTATATAGGATTCTACTGAAGGAATATACAGCACTTACTTATATATTCTCCTACTGGTAGATGTTTCTATTGTACTTTACTTTTCAAAAAAAGGCTATGAATATCTCTGTGCTTGTTTCCTTGGGCCTATTTGAAAAAGCGTCTCAAATATCTCTCTGCATTTTCTGAACTTAAAAATTATGTTACCCAAATGCAGATTTTCATTTATTCATTCAAAAATGTTTAATGATCACCTACTATATGCCAGGCACTATGCTGACATATGGGGGATAGCACAGCAAACAGAATAGGTTTACACCATAGTGGGATACTACAAGAGATGCATACATTGGGAAAAGTTTTGTAGTACATTATATCTAAGGTCTTATTTAATTTCAAAACTTTATGATTCAGTAAAGTCAGACATGATTCTGTTAAACAAGATGGTCTTAAAACCAAAACTTCCCCCCCTTCCTATAGGGGCATTTAATTACAGAAAATGGGACCACAAAATGAGGCAATGACATAGGACTTAATGAAATAAAGCAATACAGGATATTAAGCTCTCGCACTCCATTAGGAAAAGAACAGGCAATTCAGACAGAAAGCACATGCAATAGGGAGTAAGCGAATAATTGGTCCAAGAAAAATAACCCCCACTGAAACATAAGTAATAATAATTTGAACAGAAGGAAACAGCGTGGGTTGTATCAAAAGCTTTTCCAAGAAAACAAGAAGGAAACAAGTTGATTTTAAAGGGGATGAGGGGTTGGACGGCTGAAAAATAGACACCTGATAAATTACGTCATAAATCAGATAACATTAAAAAATATTTCTCCATATCAAAGAAATCATCAAAAAAGCAGCGCTTCTCTGAAATGTGAAATTGAAAAAATGCTACAGGAGTTCAAAGGTAAGTGTAGGGCATTGTTATATCCACAACCTTCTCTACTCACTGTGGGGAGGCCAGCACAAAAAAAGGGGGAAATAGAGGTAACCATCTCCAACTTTGTGAGGTTCTAAAGCTTAACTAGGAAAATGTGGAAGGTCAGGGTTTTCTCTCCCATCTCTTTGTGCTATTCTTCACAATCTTCTTCCCCTTGGTACATAACACTCCTTCATTTCCTGAACATAGGTTTATTAAATCTCTCCTGTGTACCAAGCAATGTGCTAGGCATTCAGAAGTGAGCATGACTGGGCATATATCTGCCCTATAAGCTTACATCTTAGTGAAGTAAAGAAGTAAGTAAATGCATAAATAAGTCAATTTTAGAATTTGATAAAAATTATAAAGAATGTGAGGTGATAGTGAGTGAAGGAGGTGGAGAGAGGGTGATTAGACAAGGCCCCTTTGATTAATATGAACTGGGACACTGGCAATGAGAATAGACCAACTATGCAGAGAACTAAGGAAAGTATTCCAGGCTACAATAGGTGAATATGAGCAAATGCTTGGAGGGCAGAAGGGGCTTGACATGTTTGAAGAACAGAAAGGACATTATTGTGGCAGTTTTTGTTTTCTGACATGGAAGACGCTGTAGGATGTCTGTGTGCTGATGGGAATTAATCACCACAGAGGTGGTGCGGAGCTAGTGCAGACAACAGAAAGGAGCCCCTGAGAAGCAAAGAAAAGATAGGACCCAGAGCACAAGTAGTGGAATTTGATTTTAAAACAAATAGGGCTCTAGTTTGAGTCCCGCGTCGGGCTCTGTGCTGACAGCTCACAGCCTGGAGCCTGCTTCTGATTCCGTGTCTCCCTCTCTCTGCCCCTCCCCTGCTCGACTCTCTCTCTCTCTCAAAACTAAATAAACATTAAAAAATTAAAAAATAAAACAAATAGGGCTCCTATTCCAATATGACAAGAACAAGATTGAGAAGATCTGTAAAACTTCATGTAACTTTGTGGATTTGGTGTTGGGAATATGAAGGAATTCCCCTCTGATAGCTTCTGTCTTGTCTGAGTTTTTAGAAGACAAAACCCAGGCAGATCCCTTGCTTTAGATACTTCTTCTATTTCTCCTGACCAGCAGGGAGGTAGAGGCAATGTTTGCCACGATCCCAGTGTTTGGTCACTAGCTTTGTGGGTCAAAAGGCAGAGAATCGTGCACCCATTTTGCTGGTGTAGATCACAGCAGTTAAATTCTGGGGATCTCCTTATAGTGGCAGCTTTCTATCATGGTGTCCTGAAGTCAGCAGCTTCCTACTCAGAGAAGGGCAACAGTTCCTCTGGAGGCCCCTCCCCACTTTGCAGGGTGGGGGGGGGTCGTCAAGGTTACCTTTTACTAAGTTGAGGTTTTTTCCCCAGATCTCCCAATGAGATCATTGGGTCATTTGTTACCCTGGAATAAATTCTTCCTGGTTAAGTTACCCATGTGGCATGGGATTCTCTTCTGTGGCTGATATATTCAGAGTTCAAGATCAGTCATTTAAAAGTATAATAAACTCCCTCCGAATATGACAGGGTAGGTGTGGAGAGGAAGAAAATTTTCAGTACAAGAATGTAAAGGACGGGGCTTCTGGGTGGCTCAGTCAGTTAAGCATCCGATTTCAGCTCAGGTCATGATCTCATGGTACGTGGGTTCGAGCCCCGCATCAGGCTCTCTGCTGACAGCTCAGAGCCTGGAGCCTGCTTCAGATTCTGTGTCTCCCTCTCTCTCTGTTTTCCCCTCCCCATTCATGCTCTGTCTCTCTTTCTCTCCCTCAAAAATAAATAAACATAAAACAATTTTTTTTTAATGTAAAGGATGTGGTGGTTTTCAGGTGGCAGCATCAAGAAAGGTTTACAGCTGGTCCCATAACAGAATTTCTTTTTTTTTTTTTTTTTTTTTATTAAATTTTTTTTTTTTAACGTTTATTTATTTTTTGAGATAGAGAGAGAGACAGAGCATGAACGGGGGAGGGGCAGAGAGAGAGGGAGACACAGAATCGGAAGCAGGCTCCAGGCTCTGAGCCATCAGCCCAGAGCCCGACGCGGGGCTCGAACTCACGGACTGCGAGATCGTGACCTGAGCTGAAGTCGGACGCTTAGCCGACTGCGCCACCCAGGCGCCCCCCATAACAGAATTTCAAGAGAGTTATCTTGTTTAAAGGATGCAGTAGGAAAGGCAATGGAGAAGAAGTGGAACATTGATCCTTCCTCCTGGCCTCGAGCTGCAGAAATTTGTGAGAGAAAACTATCTCCATTTGAAAGATATCAGAAGACACTTTCATAAGGCAAGAGGTCAAAGGGATTTCAGAAAGGGGAAAAAAATATAGGAGAGTTTCCTGATCACAAACCCTATAGTTTAAGAGGGCATAGTGAATGATTTTTAGAGGGAAGAAGAGGGGTAAAAGATTTAGTCAGAATAGAGGATACACAGAAATGTATGAAAGTGAGAGTCCAGGGGAGAATGGATGGTCTAGAAGCTTTGGACTTCTCTAGCTGATCAAGCCAGACCAAAGGTGAAGCATGAAGGAATTGGTCTTGATTAGTCTCTCAGATGAAGAAGGATAATCAAGTTCTTGGTCCTGCACTTTGTAATGCGGTGGCAGAAAGCGTGAGGCAGCCACGTTTGGTTTGCCAACTGAAACCTCCTAAAGGAATACATGTATTTTCAAGCCAACTCCTTCCCCGCTCACTGAAGGAAAACTTCACTTTCTTTAGTCCTGCTTACAGAATCAGCACAACAAGTAAACAATAAACAGAAGACATTTTTTTGAGTGAGAACACCTTTTACACATCAAGAGATTCGACATTAATTCCCACTGGACTTGTAGAGACCAGAGACCTTGTTGTGTTCATGTACATGTTCCTTTCTCACCCTTAGCATCTTCTGCCACATCTGGCCTAGAATCAATGCCCATTAGTTCTTTGTTGAATGAATGAACATACTAACAGACACCATGTCTTAGGAAAAAATTCAGATCGGTTGGCATTAGAGAAATCTATACTTTAAATAGACCTTCCCCAGTTCCCAAGTCACTTTCTGCTCAAAAGTCAGAGAATTTAGGGTGCCTGGGTGGCTCAGTCGGTTGAGCATCCGACTTTGGCTCAGGTCATGATCTTGCAGTTTGTGAGTTCCAGCCCCATGTTGGGCTCTGTGCTGATGGCTCAGAGCCTGGAGCCTGCTTTGGATTCTGTCTCCCCTTCTCTCTGCCCCTCTCATGCTCATGCTCTGTATCTCTCTGTTTCTCAATAATAAATAAATATTAAAAAATGTTTTAAAAAGTTTTCATCATAAGAAAAAAAATATCAAAAAAAAAGTCAGAGAATTAGGTAATCAAATAGACATGGACCAGTGACTGGCAACCAGGAAGAAACGGAGCTGCACAGCCCTAAACTAGTGATCTATAATGCTGAGTCTAAATACCTAACTAATGTCTTACCAAGCTTTATATTCCAAGGAGAATTCACATGAGTGTCTGGCTTATAAGAAAGGATTCCATCTGGGGCACCTGGGTGGCTCAGTTGCTTAAGGGTCCGACTTTGGCTCGGGTGATTATCTCAGGGCTCGTGGGTTCAAGCCCTGCCTTGGGCTCTGTGCTGACAGCTCAGAGCCAGGAGCCTGCTTCGGATTCTGTGTCTCCCCTTCTCTTTGCCCCTCCCCTGCTCGTGCTCGGTTTCTCTGTCTCTCAAAAATAAATAAACATTTAAAAGAAAGAAACATTAAAAAGAAAGAAAGGATTCCATCTAAAAAGACAGTGTCTTCAACAAATGATGTTGGAAAAACTGGACAGCTACACGCAAAAAAATGTAACTGGACCACTTTTTTACACCATATACAAAAATAAACTCAAAATAGATTAAGGACTAGATGTGAGACCTGAAACCATAAAAATCCTAGAGAGAGCACAGGCAGTCATTTCTCTGACATCAGCTGCAGCAACATTTTTCTAGATCTGTCTCCTGAGGTAAGGGAAATAAAAGCAAAAATGAACCATTGGAACTACATAAAAATAAAAACCTTCTGCACAGCAAAGGAAACAATCAATAAAACTAGAAGACAACCTACTAGATGGAAGAAGATATTTGCAAATGACATCCAATAAAGGGTTAGTATTGGGGCACCTGGGTGGCTCAGTCAGTTAAGTGTCTGACTGTGGCTCAGGGCATGATCTCATGGTTTGTGAATTCTAGCCCTGTGATGGGCCCTGTGCTGACAGCACGGAGCCTGGAGCCTGCTTCAGATTTTGTGTTTCCCTCTCTCTCTGCCCATCCCCCCTCACATTCTCTCTCAAAAATAAATAAACATTAAAAAAATGTTAAAGGGTTAGTATCTAAGTTGTATAAAGAACTTGTACCACTCAACACTCTCAAAACAAATAATCCAATTTAAAAATGAACAGGAGAAACGAACAGACATTTCTTCAAAGAAGACAACCAGACGGCCAAAAGACACATTTTCTTGCATTACCAAGAAAATGCAAATCAGAATGACAATAAGATATCACCTTAGACCTGTCAGAATGACTAAAATCAGTAACACAAAAAATAATGGGTGTTGGTGAGGATGTGGAGGAAAAGGAACCCTCATGCTCTGTTAGTGGAAATGCAAACTGGTGCAGCCACTGTGTATGAAAGTTCCTCAAAAGGTTAAAAATAGAACCACTCTGTGATCCAGTAATTGCACTACTGGGTATTTACCCCCAAAATACAAAAACACTAATTCAAAGGGATACATGCACACCTATGTTTATAACAACATTATTTTTTTAATTTTTTTTAACGTTTATTTATTTTTGAGACAGAGGGAGACAGAGCATGAACAGGGGAGGGGCAGAGAGAGAGGGAGACACAGAATCCGAAACAGGCTCCAGGCTCTGAGCGGTCAGCACAGAGCCCGACGCGGGGCTCGAACTCACGGACCGCGAGATCATGACCTGAGCCGAAGTCGGATGCTTAACCAACCGAGCCACCCAGGCGCCCCTATAACAACATTATTTACAATAGCCAAATTATATAAGCAGCCCAAGTGACCATCGATAGATGAATGGATAAAGAAGAGGTGATCCACACAATGGAATATTATTCAGACATAAAAAGAATGAAATCTTGCCATTTGCAATGACATGGATGGAGCTAGAGTTTGTTATGCTAAGTGAAATAAGTCAGTCAGAGAAAGACAAATGCTATATAATTTCACTCATTTGTGGAATTTAAAAAACAAAACAAATGAGCACAGGAGGGAAAAAAAGGAGAGACAAACCAAGAAACACTCTTAACTATAGAGAATGAACAGATGGTTATCAGAGGGCAAGTGGGTGGGGGAATCCGTGAAATAGGTGATGAGGATTAAAGAGTGCGCTTGTCATGACAGCACTGGGTGATGTATGGAATTGTAGAATCACAATATTGTACACCTGAAACTAATATAGCACTGTATGGTAACAATACTGGAGAAAGAAAGAAAGAAGAAGAAAGAAAGAAAGAAAGAAAGAAAGAAAGAAAGAAAGAAAGAACAAGAAAGAAAGAAAATATCTGAAATGTTCCAATACTTCCCCTTAGTGTAAAATGGTGACAGAGGATATCATTGTTCATTGTGCCTTATTTAATTGCTGTCAAGTAATGATTAATAACATTAATTATAGGTTATTAATAATAAATAACTAATGAAAGTACTTATGTTTTTGAAAATAATAAACATGCAGCCTAGAAAAACCCACAGAGAACGTGAACTGGAAATGCACCCACTTTACAACTACATTCCATGACATGCCACAAAATCTCTGAGGATCTCGTGCTCTTACCCAATGAGAATTCAGAAAGGCAAGTAGACTGAACCAAGCTTAATGTTGAAAATTTTTTTTAATGTCCCTACGGGAACCTGTGTTCCCATGGTAACATATGAAATTTAGTGAAATACTCTTATAAGTAGCTGCAAATTAAAAGATAGCATCCCATTGTCTTTAGTTAAATTGGTGTTTCTGTGAGTAAAGAAGGGCTGAGATTTTTATTCTGCCACCTTGCTGATATCTGTTTGTTTTTATGTTAAAATTACCTAGGAATTTCTGTTACAACAGCACATAGAGCAATCCTCTTATGCCCAATAGAGTTCCTCCAACTTAATCATAGAGCTGTTCAATGAGGGGATTCTAAGGTAACGTGTTAAATGGGGCTTTACTTCATAAGACCACTAAGTTACTATTACATAACTGCAAACCTCTTTAGGATATTTCCTAATAGACAATTTTAAACTTATTTAAATAAAGCTTTTCAGATGGAAGAAAAGTTTTAAGATATATGTAAGATGGGAAGTCTTCTTTATCCAGTGTACTTATTACATACAGGTCTCTGGAAACAGACTTTCTGAATCTGAATTCTAGTTCTGATCCTTGATAGCTTTTTGACTTCAGATAAGTTACTTAACCTGTTTCTTAGTTTTCTCACTTATAAAATGTGGATAGTAAAACTCCGTACCTTACAAAATTTAGGGGGATATTAAGTGAATTTATATATTTTAAAACTAGAATAGTGCATAGCATATAATAGATGCTATGAGTGAGTTATAATTATTATCAGAATTTTATTAAAGGAATTCTCATTCTTTTTTAGAAATACTTTTAGCTTTTGTTTTGAGACAAGCCAGTCAGTTCAGAGTCACACATGCTTTTACTACATAAACTTATAATTTATGAAATATTTGATAAATTTAGTGAACAAGTGAAGCATAATAAACAGTACTTAAGATAAAGAGTCAATTTAAAAAGATGAAAACTTTAATCATTTTGAGGTAGGAAATTATAATTATCATTGACATCTGACAAAATTCAGTTTGTTTAATAAATCAGCAGTGAAGACTATAGATGGAAAACAAAGTTATCACTGATCTGGAAGCAAGAGTAAAGATCTGTAAGTCCCTGCTCCTGAAACTGTACCAACAGAGATTGAAAAAAAAAAAAAAAGAAAAAGAAAAAAGAGTATTCCTTTTTCATAAAAATGTCTAAAATGTTTGACATTGACATTTAGGAATCCACAGACTTTATCCTACTCTCCATTTAAAGTGGAAGATTTATTCCACATTGAAATAATTAAAATGACTTAACTTTTCCTCCATTTCAGTCTCTCATAAATATTCCTGATGCTGACTTGTATAGGTGACTGTTGGAGTTGAGAAATGTAGCTGATATTGTTGATCTCCTATGCAGCCACTCGCTCTATACTCAACCATCTTTCTTCTTAATGGAACCCTATTACTTTTCAGATGTCAGGCAGCCATGAACTTCAGAGGAAATTGGGCCCCTTTTCATATGAAGGGGTGAGCCTTGATTAATCTAAAGCAATCATGGAAATTCCAATCCCTCTTGCCAGCGGTTGGTTTAATTATGGGCATGTGATATAATTCTGCCCAGTGAGATATTTAGAAGAAGCATTCTTAGTGGACTTCTGGGAAAAGTCTCCTCATCTTCAAAAGAGGCACAAAGAAGAGTTACTCTCTTCTCTGGCTCTCAGTATAGTTGAATAAAGATGTAATTCTCACAGTCTGCCAATGTCAATCCTAAGAAGAAAAGTCTGAGGGCATACAGGTCAAATACCTTTACGAAAATTCTAGAATTCATTTAACAAGTTGTAGTATCCCACACAAGCACAAAGTTGAGAACACATGCACTGAAATGGGCAAGAAGAGCAATTTCCCTTACTAATGTCAGCCTTTCTCAAAAGCAGGCACAGCTCAGCACCGGGAAAGAAGGGTGCCCCCTCGCTTCTCCTCCCTCAGGGGAAAAGCAGCTCACATCCAACATTCTGGCTTTGTAAAGGGTACCCAAGGACTCGTTTCTGTCTTGCCTCATTTAGAGCACTGGGGTAACCAACATGATAGATGCCAGGCTGCTGAGAACGTATAAGAGCTGGAGGCAGCTTGCTGTGACCAGTACAGCTACACAATGGGGAAAGGACAGTCTCTTTAATAAATGGTGTTGGCAAAACCAAATATCCACAGCCCAGAGAATGAAACCGAATCCTCGTCTTACACTATACACAAAAATATACTCAAAATGGATTAAAGCCTTAAGCATAAGACTTAAACCTGCAAAACTCCTGGAAGAAAACACAGGGGAACAGCTCTATAACATTGGTCTTGGCAGTGATTTCTTGGATATGAACAAAAGTGCAGGCAACAAAAAGCAAAGGTAGACAAGTGGGACTATATCAAACTGCACAGCAAAGGAAACAATCAACCAAGTGAAAGGCAACCTATCAAATGAAGAAAATAATGGCATCCCATCTATCTGATAAGGGGCTAATATCCAAAATATGTATGAAACTCATACAACTCAACAGCAAAAACAACAAAACAAACAACTTAGTTTTAAAAATAGGCAAAAAATTTTGCCTGAATAGATATTTTCAAAATATCTATCAATATTTTGAATACATACATCCTGAATAGATATTTTCCCAATATCTCTTTGATATTTTGAATACATATTTTCCCAAAGAAGACATACAAATGGCCAACAAATATATGAAAAGATGCACAAGTTCATTAATCGTCAGGAAAATGCAAGTCAAAAGCACAATGAGGTGTTACTTTATATCTGTTAGGATGGCCATCATTCCCCTTCCAGAAAAAAAGCAAGAAAAATAAAGTAAGTGTTGGAAAGGATGTAGAGATATTGGGACCCTTTTTCACTGTTGATTGGAATGTAAAATGGTACAGCTGCTATGGAAAATAGTATAAAGGATAATCAAAAAATTAAAGACAGAACTACTGTTATGATACCACTTCTGAGTATTTATCCAAAAGAATTAAAATCAGAATCTTAAAGAGATATTTGCACTCTCATGCTCACTGCAGTATTATAGCTAATAGCCAAGAGATGGAAATAACCTGAATATCTGCTGATGGATGACTACATAAACAAAATGTAGTTACAGTACAAATGGAATATTATTCAGCCTAAAAAATAATCATGTCGAAAGACAGATACCATATGGTTTCACTCTTATGTGGATCCTGAGAAACATAACAGAAACCCATGGGGGAGGGGAAGGAAAAAAAAAAAAAAAAAAAAAAAAGAGGTTAGAGTGGGAGAGAGCCAAAGCATAAGAGACTGTTAAAAACTGAGAACAAACTGAGGGTTGATGGGGGGTGGGAGGGAGGGCAGGGTGGGTGATGGGTATTGAGGAGGGCACCTTTTGGGATGAGCACTGGGTGTTGTATGGAAACCAATTTGACAGTAAATTTCATATATTAAAAAATAAAAAAAAAAATAATAATCATGTCATAAGCTACAACATGGTAAACTTTGAAGACATATGCTAAGTGAAATAAGCCAGCCACAGAAGGACAAATACAGTATGATCCCACTTATATAAGGTATCTAAAGTAGTCAAACTCATAGAAACAGAAAAAAGAACGGTGGTTTCCAGGGGCAGGGGCAGAAGGTGGGAAGTTGTTATTCAATGGGTATAGAGTTTCAGTCACACAAAATGGCAAAGTTCTAGAGATGTGCTATGCAATACTGTGCTTATAGTTAGCAATACTCTTCTGTACACTTAAAAACCTACTAAGGGGGCGCCTGGGTGGCGCAGTCGGTTAAGCGTCCGACTTCAGCCAGGTCACGATCTCACGGTCCGTGAGTTCGAGCCCCGCGTCAGGCTCTGGGCTGATGGCTCGGAGCCTGGAGCCTGTTTCCGATTCTGTGTCTCCCTCTCTCTCTGCCCCTCCCCCGTTCATGCTCTGTCTCTCTCTGTCCCAAAAATAAATAAAAAAAAAAAAAAAAAAAAAAACCTACTAAGAGGATAGATTTCATTATGTAATTTTGCTACGATTAAAAAAAAAAAACAGACAAAGGTCCCTGAAAAAAGTGACACAAAAGCAGCACCCACAGTTGTTGCAATTCTGTCGTTAGCTTCTTGATATTTCTCTTGGCCAAAACCACCTGGTGGTTTCCAAGGTAGAAGCATTCAGCAAACAATGGCAAAGCAGAAGCATCAGAAATGTATAAGTGGTTTCCCTGACAAATATGACAGTGCCTTATTAGCTGATGGAGCCACTTTCTGTTTTGCTATATGGACATATACAGCAACTCAAATTGGAACAGAATAGATCCCGGCCCCTGTTGGCAGAGTCATCCAAAGGTATGGAGAGATCAGTAATCACCCCAGATGGTGTAATGTTGCATTGTTTGAAAACCAACTCAATTGATGCCAAGCAAAAGCACTATGTACCCATTAAAATATAACATTACTGAACAAATAAAATACTTTTAAAACATTTTTTAACTTGAAAAGTAATGGCTTATTAAAAAACAAACAATGAACTTTGTTTTTTTCTTTTGTTTTGTTTTTATACTTGATATATGTTAGTTCCAGGTGTACAACATAATGATTTGATACTTGCATACATTGTGAAATGATTACCACAATTAAGTCTAGTGAACATCTGTCACCATACATACTTATAAAAAGTTATTTTCTTGCAAGATTTATTCTGTTAGCAACTTTTGAATATGTAATATAGTATTATTAACTACAGTCACCGTGTTGTACAAAAACTCTGAACTTTGACTCAAAAGCTGGGTTTTATCAACTGACTCTTGTCAAGCGATTTAATCCCTCTGAATCTAGTTCCTTGAATCAGCCAACTTGTCCTCCAGCCTCAATGTTCAGAGTCTCTGGGTTTGCTCAGTTGGCCTCTCTATCTGGGATGCCCTTAATCTCACTCCATGGTATCTTACCCAGTCATTAAGATTTGTCACTGGGAGACTACCTCCTCCCCAGGGCAGAACTGGTTAACAATCTCAGATTTCATCCACATCCATAATTCCTTCTGAGGTGTTTGGTCAGATCTGTACGATTTCATTAAACTTGAGGGGAAAGTGTAAACTAGAATTCTCACAATTTGCCTTAGGAAAGGTCAGCCTATTCTGAAAATAGGCTAAGTGCCTTTTACATTTAACCCATGGAATCAGAGATGACTTATGTATTCAAATCACAGCTAAAATTAGGATCACTGCATGGCTCAGTTGATTAAGTGTCTGACTCTTGATTTCAGATCCAGTCATGATCTCATGGTTCGTGAGATTGAGCCTCACATTGGGCTCTATGCTGACAGCACGGAGCCTACTTGAAATTCTCTCTCTCCCTCTCTCTCTCTGCCCTTCCCCCTCTCATGCTTTCAGTCTCTCTGTCAAAATAAATAAATAAACAAGAAAAATAAAATAAAAATTAGGATCACAGAATTTACTATACTGAAATTTTTAAAAGAAAAAGAATCAAGAAACAGAATCAAGAATCAGACCCTCAGTAGGAATATAATTTAGATTGACCAAATAGGTGGTTGATGATTGTTACTCTCATTTCTTACTGGGGCCCAGGGCAGAGATCAAATCAAACACTGATGTGAAATGGAAGAGCTCCATTAATCAACAGTACAGGACAAGACATAGGCCTGGGCTTTCTTGATCTGAAACTAATCCAGTGAAATCAAGGGGCTTATTCAATGAAAGACCAGACATACTGGTTGGATGTGTTCACACCAGACAAACATCACTAGTTGTATTGGGTCTTATTTATGACATTCGCATTTAAGCACCACAAGCGAAGTGTTTCCAGTCCCTTGTTTTTTTTTCCTGTTGTAGTCCTATCTCTTATGTGACCTGGTCCCTTATTGAATGTCCAATAAATACTGGTTCAATAAATAAATAGATAACTTGCAAATAAGGTTTGGATATTGGTGCATTTATTTATTTATTTATTTATTTATTTAGGTCATGATCGATGCTGACTGATAATCACAAGAGAGAGGAAACTGGCTGCCTGTTCTATGGAAAGCCAGGACCAAGGTCTCCAAGATTAAACTAACACTGTCTCAAGGCTGTCAGTGTCCCTGGGATGCATCTAGCATGTAGACCTTCTGTCTTTGACCAGAATGTCTTATAACAAAATTGTACCTTAATTAAATACTAGGAAGATTTCCCATACAAATCTGGATTTGCAGAACCCCTTCTTGCTGTTGGAGTTGGGCCACGTGGCTTCCTCTGGCTCAGTTCTCCTAATGCCAGGGGGCTTTATTTTTTCCCAAGGGCTGACATGGAGTGTTCAGGAAGCAAACAAACCTTTCCCCTCTGCTCAAGAACATCAAACTGGAGATGAACACTCTGTATGTGAGTTACAGGATTCCTTCAAGGCACATTTGCCATAGTCCAAATTCTTCCAGGAGTATGGACGGTCCAATGCATCCTTCTGTGCTCTTTCCTCACATTCATTGAACAACATGTGTCCTGCAGACATCTCAAACCAATTCAACTAGTTGGGATTGAAGGGGCACCTGTGTGTGCACTGACCTTGTAGAATGCACTGGCAGTAGCGATTTTCTGGCTGTGCCCATGATTACATTACATGACTGTCAGGAAAAACTATCCTATGCAAAAACAATCAGCTGGTCCTGGGATTCCATCCCAGTCCATTATTTTCCAGCTGTGTGACCTGAAGCACATAACTTGACCTTTCTGAGTCGGTTTCCACTTTTGTGAAATCAAAAGAATGATACTTTACAGAGATGTCAGGAAGATTAAACCAAACACTACGGCCTCCAGCCCAGTGTCTGGCACACAGTAAGCATACAACAGACATTCGCACTCCTCCTGCTAAGGCTTCTTTTTTTAACCTTTTGACCCCTTTCACCCATGTCTCCTCTCTCTCCTCTTGCCTCTGGCAACCACCAATCTGTATAGAAACTTGGTTTGGGTTTTTGTTTTCTCTGATTCCACATATAAGAGAAATCATACAGCATTTGTCTGTCTGAGTTACTTCACTTAGCATAATGCCCTCAAGGTCCATCTATGTTGATGCAAATGGAAAAATTTTATTCTTTTTTATGGCTGAGCAATATTCCATTGTGTATATTAATATGTATATACCACAAGTTTTTTATCCATTCAACCACTGAATGGACACTTTGGTTCAGTTTACATATTTATCTATTATAAATAATGTTGCAATGAACATGGAGGTGCATTTATCTTTTTGAGTTAGTGTTTTTGTTTTCTTTGGATAAATATCCAGAAGTAGAAATGCTCGATCATATGGTAGTTATTTTTTTAATTTCTTGAAGAAACTCCATACTGTTTTCCATAGTGGCTGAACTAATTCAGATTTCCACCAACAGTGCATGAGGGTTCCTTTTCCTTTACATTCTTGCCAATACTGTTGTTTTTTGTTGTTTTGATAATAGCCTTTTTCAGTGATGTGAAATCATATCCCATTGTGGTTTTGATTGGCATATCTCTGATGCTTAATGATGCTTCATGTATCTCTTGGTCATGTGAATGTCTTCTTTGGAAAAATATCTATTCAGATCCTCTGCCTATTTTTTATTGGATTTTTTGTTGTTGTTACTATTGAGTTATGTGAGTTCTTTCTATATTTTGTATATTAGCCCCTTATCAGATGCATGATTTGCAAATATTTTCTCCCATTCAATAAGTTACCTTTCCATTTTGTTAATGATTTCCTTTGCTGTGCAGCTTTTTAGTTTGATGTAGTCCCATTTGTTTATTTTTGCTTTTGTTGCTTTTGCTTTTGATGGCACATTCAAAAAATCATTGCCAAAACTTATGTCAATGAGCTTACTGCCTGTTTTCTTCTAGAAGTTTCATGGTTCCAAGTCTTACATTCAAGTCTTTAATCCATTTACAGTTCATTTCTGTGTATGATGTGAAAACATCGGCTCTTAATAGGTGTGTTTCTTTGACTAATTGCTTAATCTCTGAAGCTTTCATCCCCCATATCCTTGAAAGGGGAATTATAGCTCTCAGATACATGTTAGGTCAAGATAAGAAATTTATGTACCAACCAGAATGCATGGGACATAAGAATTGTTAAACAGAATTGATTTATTTGCCTTTTTCCTTTAATTTATTGTTTTAATTACTGTCGCTATTATTTAACGCACTGTTATGAGTTTTTGAAAATATAAAGGCCATTCTTTTTTATGGTATTTTGCTGAGAGCAATGAAAAATTCTTCAAATTCTGTCCCAATTAAGTGAGTGTCAGTTGTGGGAAATTTTAATAATTAATTTACTTATTTTTTAAAGAAAAATCAAATATACTTTTCCAGGTAGAGATTCCTTCTTTGCTGCTTAATTTGTTAGCATTGTTTTTTAATCCTATGAATCCCTTATAGAATCCTTCTTTATAGGCATATCATTCTTAAGACAAATCCAAGATACCCAATGGCTTCTTCTGGCCGATACTTTAAGCATAGGATTCCAGAGTTATCATTACTCTCAAATGAACTTAAATTTATCTACATATGCATATGTCTAAGCCACCCACAAATTTATCTTTGCCAGTGGCAACCATAACAGAAGTCAGGATTACTGACGATTATTTTGTCTGTATGGCAGCTCATACTATGTAAGTGTGTACTTATAAAGTAATACATGGAAGCTTCAATGACAATGATGAATTCACAGCTGTGTTTCCCCTTGTACATAATTAGAGCCTCAAGAAATAATCTATTTTAACATGAACAAGATTCTCTTTGCAGGAAAAGACAGATGGAGCCAAGAAGGCAAATAAGAATAGTGTGATTTTGGCAATGATCATTTCAACATGCATTATAAAAAATTTATACCAATCTTTCCCACTTTGAGATGTAAAGTAAAAAGAGTCATGTATACCACATTGAAAAATTAGTCCTCCACGTTTTCCACACCAAAAATCAGTTTTGCATTATATTTAAAAAAAAAAAAAAACAATGTTGTTCAAGCCATTAATAAATATAATGACAGTTATCCTGAAAATCACTGCTCTGTCAGTTATGATTTTGTCTACCCAGTGCTATTGCCTCTCCTGGGTAGAGGGAGTCCCTCCCTGCATAGGTGACAGTGTGCCTGAGATAAGCATTGCATCTTTACTTTTTGCTGCAGTGACTGGCTCGGGTGTGGTTGCTAACAAATTGAGCAAATCAGAGGCTATCTGTGGCCCTTTCCTAAAGTGGAATTAGCAAAGTAGGGCCTCCTTCCCTGGTTGGGACACAGGTGTGACCCCACAACTCCTGGCTGTCATATTCTCATCCAAGATATGGCATAAATGGAAGATAAAATCAGAGAATCCTGGGGATCAACTCCAATGTTCAAGTCCTGAGTTTCCCCAGTGTTGTCAGGTTCCAGGAGACTCCTTAAACTGCATGAACTATCCCGATGTTATTCTAATAAATCCCCCATTTTTTGCTAAAATTAATTTGAGTTGAATTTCAGTTCTTACTGATGGGAGAGTATGCAAAAGATTCCACAGCTGTGCCTGGTTTTTGGTACCAGTTACCCTCAAATTAATGAGTTACTTTTTATTTATTGGTTTGAAAACTGAAGTGTAGTTGCTTTCTGTATTAGCCCACAGAAGAAAAGTATACCATGCTTTCTTTTGCCTGGCAAATGAAGAAAATTGGTTTGAAATACTTTTCCCATAGAGGAGACCATTTGAAATTTATCATGCCCTACACGAAATGAGACTAGAAATAACTCCAATTGATGTCATCTTCATGTAATTTTCATTTCTGCTCACATTTCTCTATTTAATGTGTCAAAAAAAGATAATGGCTGTAATCTTTCAAAATACAATAAAAAATAGTTGTATGATTTTGTTTTAATATACAATCTCCTGCTATTTGCTAAAGTGAGTTGACCCTGGAGAGGATGCCTTGCTTGCTGAACTCAGTGATAAATGGGAGTACACAAAAGAGAAGAAGCTAGAGAGAGGGTAGGACAAGAGCATATCTGGAATGAAGAGGTGGCTGTTAGCAGCAGCAAAGAAAGAGAGGCTTGAAGACAGCTGGATATAGACATGGTTGAGGTGGATTTTGGCTGAAGAAGATTTCCTAAAGAAGGAGTTTGAAAATGTTTAATGGGAATTTTGACCATGTATTGTCAAGTGGGCTATAATATTATATATTTTTTCCTCTATCTATCAACAACATTCTCAGTAACCTGTAATCCTTGTTAAAACCTTCTGGGCTTGGGTTTGCTTTTTCAGGCTGTGACAAAGTGTCATTTCCTGATTTAATGTGGTCACAGGGGCAAAATATCTCTAGAGATTTCCCATGAGAACCTGGCCACATCTGTTTTCAGTTATAAATAATAACTTTTATTCATAGAGTATTATTGACTGCATAGGTATTATCATTAGAGACTGGACACTTCCATCTTAATCTCCCAGTTTTGGAACTGTATGCATTGAGTACTGTTAATTTTTTTTTCAATTTTTTCAAAATTTTACTTTTCAAATTATTTTTAGAATTGGGATTATTATCTCAAGTGTTTATTGGAAACATTTTCTTATTTAATAAATTTGACATTGCATTTTATAAATATAAGATGTACAGTGTATTACTTTGAAATATTTAGATATTATGATTGCAATTGAGGTGATCTTCACCACATTATGTCATTACAGTAGAATATTATTGTCTGTATTCATTATATTGTGCATTGGATATGTATGGCTTGTTTACAAGTATGTAAGTACTTGTTTATAAGTATGTATGGCTCCTTACAAGTTTGTATTTTAAACATCATCAATATCATCCCCCCCACCACCATTATCTCCTGGTAACCACTGTTTTACTCCTTGGTTTTTTATAGGCTTGACTTTTTTTTTCAATGTTTATTTTTGAGAGAGGCAGAGACAGAGTGCAAGCAGAGGAGGGGAAGAGAGAGAGGGAGACTCAGAATCCGAAGCAGGCTCCAGGCTCTTAGCTGTCAGCACAGAGCCCAACTTGGGCCTTGAACCCACAAACCACTAGATCATGACCTGAGCCGAAGTCAGACACTTAACCGACTGAGCCACCCAGGCACCCCAATAGGCCTGACTTTTTTTTAACAACCAAACATGCTGATTGAACCACAGAGATGCCTAGGTTTGACTTTTTTAGATTCCATATATAAGTGATATCATACAATATTTGTCTTTCTCTGACTTATCTTGTTTAGCATAATGTGCTCAAGGAACATCCCTGTTGTCTCAAATAGCAAGATATCTTTCTTTTTCATGGCTGAATAATATTCCATTCCAACTTCTCCTTCTCCTCCTCCTCCTCCTTCTCTTCCTCCTCCTCCTCCTCCTCCTCCTTCTGTTTTACTCACTTATCCACTGAGGGGCATTTGTATTGTTTCCATATCTTAGCTATTGTAAATAATACTGTGATAAACATGGGTGTGCATGTGTCTCTGTGCAATAGTTTTTCATTTCTTTTGGGCACACATTCAGAAGTGGAATTACTGGATTGTATGGAAAATCTACTTTTAATTTTTTGGGGAGCAACCACTTTTTTTTCCATAGTGGTTGGACTAATTTACATTCCCACCAACAGTGCATGAGGGTTTCCTTTTAACCACATACTCACCAGCAGTTGTCTCTTATCTTCTTGATGAAAGCCATTCTAACAGGTATGAAACGATATCTGATTGTAGTTTTTGTTTGCATCTCCCTAGCGATTAGTGATGTTGAGCATCTTTTCATGTGCCTTGTTGCCATTTTAATGTCTTCTTTGGAAAATGTCTATTTAGTTCTTCTGCCCATTTTTTTGATCAGATTATTTGGGGTTTTGTTATTAAGTTGTGTGAGTTTATATTTTGGGGATATTAGCCCCTTATCCAATACATGATTTGCAAAACCATTTTCTATTCTCTAGGCTGCCATGTCATTGTTTTGTTACTCTTGCTCTAAAGAAGGTTTTGAGTTTGATATAGTCCCCATTTGTTGATTTTTGCTTTTGTTTCCACTTTTGGCATCATGTTCAAAAAACCATTGCTGAGACCAATAACTATGAGCTTCTTCTGCATGTTTTCTTCCAGGATTGCCCTGGCTGCCCTTAAGATTCTTCATTATTGACTTCTGACAACTTCATTATAATGTGTCTTGGAGAGGGTATCTTCGCATTGAGATAATAAGCTGGTCTATTAACGTCCTGGATTTGTATATCTAGTTATTTCCCCAGGTTCATGAAGTTCTCAGCTGTTATTTCTCTAAATACCTCCTTCTCCTTCTGGTATACACTTTATTCTTATGTTGGCTTTCCTAACGGAGATTAATAGCTCTCAAAGGGTTCTTCACTTCAAAAATATCTTAGATCCGGGGCACCTGGGTGGCTCAGTCGGTTCAGTGTCTGACTTCGGCTCAGGTCAAGATCTCTGGATAGTGAGTTCGAGCCCTGCCTTGGGCTCTGTGCTGACAGCTAAGAGGCTGGAGCCTGCTTCAGATTCTGTGTCTCCCTCTCTCTCTGCCCCTTCCCCGCTCATGGTCTGTCTCTCTCTCTCTCTCAAAAATAAATAAACATTAAATTTTTTTTTAAAAAATCTTAGAGCTCAGGGCACCTGGGTGGCTCAGTTGGTTAAGCATCTGACTTTGGCTCAGGTCATAAACTCATTGCTGGTGAGTTGAAGCCCTGCCTCGGGCTCTGTGCTGACAGCTCAGAGCCTGGAGCCAGCTTTGGATTCTATGTCTCCCTCTCTCTCTCTCTCCCTTCCCCCCCCCCGTCCCTCCCCCACTTACACACTCTCTCTCTCTCTCTCAAAATGAATAAACCTAAAAAAGTTTTAAAAAGATCTTAGCTCTCTCCCATTCCACCTGACTCATTTCTAGATTCTGCCTTTCAGAGTGCTTATTCTCACTTCCATCTGATCTATTCTTTTTCCAGTGCTTCCTAATGCATTCTTCATCTCATTTATTGAGTTCTTCAACTTCAGAATTTCTGCTTGGTTCTTTTTTGCAATGTTAATCTCTTTGGTAAATTATTCTTTCTGTTCATTCATTTTTCTCCTGAGTTCACTGAAATGCCTTTCTGATGTTTTTAAATGGTTTTGTAGTTTGTTGAATTTCTTCATGACAGATATTTTGAATTCTCTATCAGTTAGATTCCAATATTCCATAAGGTTGAATGTGGGTTGCTGGAGAATTGTCATTTTCTTTTTGTGACACCATAGTACCATGATTTTTCATGGTGCTTAATGAAATGTGCCTCTGATAGTTCATTTGAAATAATGAGAACCTTTCTTATTTGGGTAAAGCTTTACTAAGTTTTAATTTGGGTAAAGCTTTGTCTGATTTTAACAGTTCAACAGTTTGGGAATTAGAGCCCTTTCTTTTGTTTTCCAGAAAGTGATGAGACAGCACAAATTTTCTATTTCTCTTACTGGAACTATCTGCTGGCTATATTTGGGAGTGCACATTTCCCAACTCCCACCTGCTCTGTCAGAGGGGTCACCAGGGCTGCCGTTGTTGTTTGTGCCACTGGGGTCACAGGTGTAGTCACTGCCACTGTTACCCCAGTTCCACCACTGTCCCTCAGTTCGCCACCTCTATGAGGTCCAACCCACCCACTCTCAAGTGCACAGACATATGGATCCCTGCGGTGTCATAGCCTGCCCTGCTGAGGAACTTCTGTTGGGTTATGGATGTCCCACTGGCTGTAAACTGAAGGGGCAATATAAATGGAAAGACTCATGCTGCCATGACATTGATGTCACTCCTAAGTACCATTGATTTATTTTTTAAGTTTATTTATTTATATACTTTGAGAGGGGGGAGGGGCAGAGAGAGGGAGAGACAATCCCAACCAGGCTCCATGCTGTCAGCACAGAGCCTAATGTGGGGCTTGATGTCATGAACTGCAAGATCATGACCTGAGCCTAAACCAAAAGTTGGATGCTTAACTGATTGAGCCACCCAGGTGCCTGTAAATACCAGATTTTTGAAGAGAGGAAAATGAAGTGATTGTCCTTAGGTACTTTAAAGTTGAAAAACTAACATGCTGAAGACACCATTTACAATCCTTAAATAAGGAATAATCTATGAGGGATTTTATCTTGCAAACTTTGTCAAATGCTGCATTTCTTATGGACACAAATTTAAATGGTGAAAATAATTTAATTACACACTGCTGTTAGAACAAGTCTGTGCCATTTATAAGATCACCACTATAAAAGTGTGGTTCTTTTTCCTTCTATTTCCCAGGAACTTAGAACACATTTGATATATACATTTTTCTTAATTATCAGTACAAAATTTTCTCCCATACAAAGTGGTTTTGTAAAGTTCCAAGGAATAAATTGTATGCCCTTATCCTAGCAATGAGTGGTTTAACCAATCAAGAACTTGAAAACTTCCATCAGAATCAGGATCTTGATCTGAGATGTTAAAAGAAAATCATTGGTCTTTGTTACAAACCCCTATTTCTTCCCTATTTTTCTCTGTTTTATTTCACAAGCTGGGAGAAATAAAGAACTGAACCAAAAAGATCCCAGAGGGTAGAATGACAACTTGATCACCATTGAATCTTCATGTATTAGGAATACTTCAAATACTACCTGAGTAAATAAACATGGTAGTAATTCAGTAATAGTGAATTTAGGAATTATCATCCATACTACTCAAACTAAGAGATGGACACATAGAGATGGAATGAGAGAGTCTCATAACTTATATTATAAAATGAGTTGTGGGAAGAAAGCTTTAGATATAGTAGATTTCTCTTTGGAAATCCTGATCACCTTTGAGAAATTTGAAGTACTAGCATTTGTTTTTCTCTTTTCTCTTTTATTTGCCACAATAAAAATATATCATTACCTGTGTGGTAAATATACTAGGTTCTAAGTTACAATACATTTTTTGAAAACTAAGCTTTTCATATGCCATATTTATAGGGTATGTATATCTTTGGCTCAAATAATTCAATTCTGGAAGCAAGCTGGATTTCATTAAGTTTATTAAAATTATGTAAACAGCTAGAACCTCTTGAAATTCAACAGATAATGGTATTTCTACAAGTGCTCCATATTGCTTATAGGCTTGGTCTTAACTAGCCACTTGTTACAAATACCATGCTGTTATCATTGTAACTTTGGAGAAGGTCATATTGAATGGGAAACTGCATTGTGATGACCTAAAGAGATAATTTAATAATGACTGCAGTGATGCCTGCTGGGAAGACAATGTCAAAAATCTGGGGACTGTGCTAATTTTCCAGAAGGTCCATATGGTAAGTTTTTTAGGGCTTAATATTTTCAAGCTAAAACAGAATATATCTGAACACAGATTCCTTTCCTTCACTTCATTATTACCTATAACTTTCTTTTAAAGAATAATATTTCCAAGGCCGGAATGTGAACAATATATAAACTACCTTTCTAAACTTTCAATAATCTTTTTTGTTTGTTTAGTTTTGTTTTCTTTCAAATTTGGGGCCATATGTTTATGTTTGATTTTTATAGTCACTGGCCTAGAGAAAACCCATATTTTTCATTTATAGCAAAGGACTCCACTCAAACAATTATCTTACATAGTGGCACATGGGCACTGAGCACAGAGTGACTTTTCAATGTGTCTCTTTATTACCTAAGAAAATAAACATCCTTTAGTTTTTTCCCTTAATGTGGAGATCTGAATGTGAATATCATTCTAAGTTTGAAAATCAAGTCATGAAAATTTCCTTTGGAAATTTTATCTAAAGATCCTATTGTGATTCTTAACCAAGTTAAAATCTCTCAACTCAGACCTGTGTTCTTTCAGAGTTTAATATCTACTTTCTCTATGTCTAATTATCTACACTACTAAGAAAAATTTAGACAACTCTAGAGGAGTAATTGTATCAGTTGGAAATTTCTCAACATGCTTCAATATTTCTGTGCATTGTAACAGGGCAAGGAATAGTCTTCTATCTTTGTTACTCATCCCCAGGAAAAACCACCCACGAGAATATTTGCCTATAAAAAAAACCCAGAATATACTAGATATGAATTTAATCATAGTTTTGCTACTAACTACACAGTTGTTTGGGGATATGTTATATAACAACCTTCCTAGCCTGTTTCCCCATATATACAATAGAGATTATACTTACTTTGCAGGATTATGGAAAGGAATACTTATTTAAAATTTCTTGAGCCAAATAATGAACCCAAGCAAAGAGCAAAAGTGCACTTCATTTATAGCTACTGAAAAGTCATTATTTATTGATGTTTCATTTTGTAATTATATAATTAAGTGCAGTAACAAATTTTCTGATGAAAGAAAAGTAAATGAACATGTTTCACTCCAGATAACATCAACTGGCAAAGGCTACCATAGACATTTCTCTAAAATTTGCAAATAAATCAGACCTCAGCCAATGTTCAGTACCTTGTTTCCTTTTTCAAAAGTGTGTTACCTTAAAACACAAATCAAGATAAGTTATCAATTTTTTAAAATCAAAACTCAATTCTTACAAAAGAAAAAAAAATAGCTGTCTTTAACAGAGATCCTTTTAAAGGAAGTTAGGATCTAATTCAGGAAAACAGTCCTAAGAAGACAGGTAGGCAGCAGGCATAGCTAAACCACTGATTCAGACTGGTGTGGGATGGCAAACTACTCAGGAAAAAAGAAAGTGAAACAAAAAGTATAATTTACAGCATAGAAATAATGGAAGACCTAGAAACATTTTTTAGTTAGAAAGTAGGCAGTTAGAAATTTCTCCACTGGGGCATTCTAAACCATCATGAGAGTTGTGGGTCAGATATAAGCCAAACAAAAATAGGACTTTTAAGCAAGAGGTAAAGTAGAAGAAAAGAGAATATATTTGATCTTGCCAGGACTGGGCTGGTAATTAAGGGACTCGGACACTGACACACTGCCAAGGCCAGTTAACAATATTTACATGGTTATTAACAATGAACATGCCATTTACAAATTGTCCACTTTCCAGGTCAACCAAGTGGACAAAGCATGAAAGTCTCTACTAGAGTAGGAGAGCACAATCTAAATGGTAATAATTTCTAAGATGAAACACTGAAATTCTAGCTGTTAGAAAGAGGCAGGTGGAAAGAGAAGGGAGGGCAAACAGAAACAAGGACAGGTGCACTGCGTTTACATCCTTCCACAGAGCAAGAGAGTTAAGACACAGACCACAATAGATGGAACAATAAGAAGTATGTGATTTCAAGTTAGCAAAAGTAACCAATCTAGGAGCTAAAAATAAGTGAACCCTGAAACACTGAGCAGAAGAGGAGAGTGAAGATGTCATATAAGTGATCTACAGCTTTATTTTTTTTACTGTGGAGGAATTAATAGACAGGTTCAAAAAATAGAGGTATTTTTAGTTCAGGAAGAAATCACTAGAAACTTAAAAGAGTAGAGGCTGTTTTTTGTTTTCGTTTTAACGTTGACTGCAGGGTTGTGAATGGAGATGAGGAGTGGCCAGGAAACTAATTTATGACCATAAGGTTTCTGAATTATTTTATTTTCACAGAACATACGTCTTTATTTTTAAAAATTCAGAGAATACGGAATTAAAATCATAGTTGCATTTCCAACTTAAAAAAAAAAAAACCTCTTCTGAGGTAAAGGTAAGTTTTTAAGCTATAATTTTTATCAGAGATGGACTCTTCATTGATTGGTTTCAAAAGGTTTCTCATTGGCTAGAACTTAATTTATTCTTAAATGTTACAGGGAATACAGCTCTAGACTGGCTTTGTAAAGAAAGAAGGGATAACAATACAAATCACAGTCCTTTCAAGGGCATCAGCCGCTTCAGAGTGAGGCTTTGGGCCAATCTACTCTCACTTAAGCCTTAAAAAGTAACAATGCCAGAGAATTTGAGTAGTACATAAAAGACAAACAAAATTGGGGGGAACCTGTGTGGCTCAGTCCGTTAAGCATCTGACCTTGGCTCAGGTCATGATTTCACGGCTTATGTGTTCGAGCCCCACGTAGGGCTCTGTCCTGACAGCTCAGAGCCTGGATGGAGCCTGCTTCACATTCTGTATTCTCTCTCTCTGCTCCTCCCCAGCTTGCACTCTATCTCTCCCACTCTCAAAAATAAGTAAACACTAAAAAAAAAAAATTTTAGAGACAAACAAAATTGAGATGAATTATTAAATATCTACAAATTCTAGTCAACAACTCTGAAGTTGTCTCCCCACTGTTTTTGTTTTTTCTTTCTCTTTTCTTTTTTCTTTTTCTTTCTTTCTTTTTTTTTTTAAGTAGGCTCCACACCCAGGGCAGAACCCAATGCAGGGCTTGAACTCATGACCCTGAAATCAAGACCTCAGCTCAATACCTGAGCTGAGATCGACTCAGACGTTTAACTGACTGAGCCACACAGGAACCCCTCCTTAACTGTTTTTTGAGGTTGTTTTTTCTTTTAACAATTTTCTTTCATGAGAAATGTTCAGCTTCTGAGAAATGGGTGCTCAGGTCCAAAATATTTTTGTGACAGATTAGAAAGGAAAAAGATAAAGTAAATCCACATGTAGGAATATGGCTTTGAATGAAGTTTGATCCCAAACAAAACCACTATATCTAACCTATAGTGCTACCATAAAATACTATTAAGTAGAAAAATCTTATCCTTATGTGCTACATAACGCATACAATCCAGCACTGTGAAGGTAATATTAAGGTTTGGAAAATCTGAAATTTTCCCATTAAATGTATTTTTTAATGTTTTAACTAAAAAGAGATTTTGGTTTCCTATAGTGGCATATCAAAATCTCTCTCTCTCTCCTATTCAGAATCTGCTAGACATGCAAATACAAACTTCTCAATGCAAAATTTTCAAAGCTGAGTTTCTGTGTCCTTAATGTGGCAAACTCTTTGTTTAGAAGAGTCTTGAGTAGTAAGAAAGGCACCAGGCTAGAAATCAGAAGGGTTCTTCACTCCTGTCAATCACAAGTTGTGTGAATTTACCTAGATCACTTAATCTTTCTAACCTGTAGTTCCAACTCCTGAAAATAAGCTTAACATCTTTTTTTTTCCTACTTCCTGAAATTCTTTTCTGGATGAAACAATGTTTGCCTAAGTACTCTGAAAACAATAAAATGCCGTATAAACAGTGTAAGTGTTGTTATGATTTCTGAGAGCTTACTTAGCTTATGTATGCTTTTTCCCCATCAAATGAGGAACAGACCATTTAAAAGAGAATATAAAGTATGAAGAAATAATTACCTAAAGGTCTTTGCCTACCATTGATTAAAACAGGCATTTGAGAAATCCATTACAAAAAGTTCAGCACTTGTAAATCCTAGGTTATCTTCACTGTAATATTAAAGCATCAACTTTTCATCACACAAAAAGAAAACAAAAAACCAGTGTGTATTCCTAGAGGCTATGCTATTCATATCCTCTCCTGACAGGTGTGAAGGAACAAAGTCCTGTGAAAATCAGGCTATCAGAGAAGTAGTGATAGATGAGACACTGACTCGCTCCAACCTTCTCTATACATGGGCAGTCAAAATCTGACCATGGAAATTGTTTCTTGTACATTAGATTCTGTGCTAGGATATGTAAATTTTAACATAAACAAGGCTTATCAGAATGCTGTAGCCTAGGCTAGTGGAATGGGCAATCTACTTAGAAACTAGTTAAGTTGTAACTCCATTTCTTTTCTTTGCATAAAAATTTAAACATGCAAATATAACTTATCAACATTCAAATTTATTCAGTGTTTTCACTGACCTCTGAACAAAGATCTTTAATTCTGATGACTCCTTCTAAATATATATGCTCTTTTGTCAAGTATTTTGGTTTTAAATTTTGTTTTAATTTATAAAATATAATTGCTATTGTCTTACACAGTCAATGCTTATTTAGCATTATTGATATTTTCTTTTATTATTCCTTCTTGCTACTCAGAACTTTCACCTGAGGTCATTTTCCTTCTGCCTGAAGTAAACATACAGAACTTTTTGTATGAGGCAAACTCTTGGCATTTGGTTTTCGTTTTTTGGTTACCTTACTTTTGAAATGTATTTTCACTGGGAATGGAATTCTAGATGATTGTTTATTTCCTCACTCATTGTAATGACCACTGCAGTCTTCTGTTCCTGTTGTTGCCAATGGGAAGCCAGTTCTAACTCTAATTGTAGCTATAGTACTTTAAAGGCAGTAATCTGTTTGTGTGTGTGTGTGTGTTTGTGTGTGTGTGTGTGTGTGTGTGTGTGTGTGTTTTCTCTCTCTCTCTGGTTGCTTTTAAACTTTTCTCTTAGTTTTTGGCATTCTTGAGATTCACCATAATGTATCTGGGTGTGGATTTTCTGGATTTCTCTCATATTTACCTTGCTTGGGGTAACTAGGCTTTTTTTTAAATCTATGGTCTGATACCTTTCATGGACTCTGAAGAATTCTCATCCATTATCTTTTCAAACGATGCATCTTCTCTCCTCTCCCTCTCTTCTCCTTCTGAAACACCAACTAAATGTATGTTGGACAAGTCTACTCCACCCGCCATTCCCCTCTTCCCACAATGTGCTCCCCCTTTTGTGTGGGCGCCCATCCCCTCTTTTCACCCTCCATACCTTTTAAGCTCCTGTTCACACTTTCCATTCCATTGCCTCTTTGTGCTGCAGTCTGGATAACTCCTGCAGGTCTCTTTCCAGTCCTGTAATTTCTACCTTCAAATGGGTCTCATATGCTATTTAATATGTCTTCTTTTCTAGAAGTTCATTTTTGAAATTACCTTTTGCTTTTTATTCATATTTTGATTCCCTTCTTTCATTTCTTCAAATATATCAAATACGATTACAGTACCTGAAGTCTTGGCCAATTTGATTCTTCAGTCTTTTTTTCTTTTTCTGTAATTTTTTTTCCCTATAACCTTACAGTTTTTAAAACTCTTTATTGTCTCTGAGAATCTGTTGGGACCTGATTTAAAGTTGGAATTTCTTCAGAGAGGATATATATTTGTTTCTGACAGGTGACTACAGGCTCTACCAACCACAAACTCTAGTCTTAAGGTATTCTTAATGGTTTTTTTTCCACTCAAATAGTGAGAATTGAGGGCTGAAAACCCAACTGAGAATGAGTTATAATTATGCATTCTCAGAGATAATTTTTCCCCATTTATCTTAGTATTCAGTTTCAAGACAGATAATTTTGCTTTCAGTTACCTGGAGTTTGGGGTTAGCAGATTTATTTCTAGTTCACTTTTATACTGGGCATGTAGCCACCTGAAGTCCTGTATTTGTATAAGGGAGTCTTGAATATTGATCCTCCATACTGGGTGGGCTTACGTCTTCACTTCATTTCTTTCATGATCACCGGGCCAGGCCAGGCTAAGTTAAACTCCATTTCACTCAGGTTCAGAAAATGCCCCCAGGTAAAAGCCAGCTTTACAACTATGTTCATTTTTCTAGATTTTCACCTTCTTCAATACACATTACCCAAAAATGGTACATGGAACTCCTACATGTAAAATAGATGATACAGATTCATTTCTAATAATAATATTTCATTGCTTCAATAATGTTGATATTGTGGTGATACATTTATAATATATACAAATATTGACTCATTACATTGTACACCTGAAACTAATATAATGATATGTCAATCATATGTCATTGAGAAAAAGATTTGTCTTATTTTGTTTTCTGTACTATTTCCAGGATCCAGAAAAATTCTTGTTACGTGATGAACTCTCAATATATACTTGATAAATAATGAATTAATTAATAATGAGCCAACTCTGCTGCATGGCTATTGCCAACTTAATGTCTTTCTTCCTTAATATCTGAGTCTTCATTTGTAGGGGGAGTCTGGGGACAGAAATATGCCCAGTAATAGTACTCAGCTCCCCAGTCATCTTTGTATCAAGTGAAAGTCTGTTGAGAGTTTAGCTAAGCTACTTCATGGTATTCCTGCCTTGGCATCCATGTTGTTTGGTTAAGCAGGCTGCAGCAAACTTACACTGACACTAGCCCTCTTATGCAAGTGCACGGCTTAGATAGCAGCAAACAGAGTCACGGGCAAATGCTACTTCCTGATGCAACTTCCCAATGGCTTGTGATCATCCTCCCTGACCTTCCAGTGCCTGTTTGCCTTATGCTCCCTTTGAATAAGACATAAGATTCCTTATGGGTCTTATCAAAACCCCACTCTTCTGGTCTGAATTGACCAATCTGGCCCTGGCCTGGGAACCCTTTAAGCACTTCAAGCACAGACCCTTTCAATAAAGGCAGTGACCCAGGTTTTGCCCCTCTCTCATCTGTACTCTGCTGTGGTCTCCTGTGAAGTTCCTGGAGGTATGCTAGGTACTTCTTCCAGGCCCTGTAAGTAATAAACTTCTCTATTTCAATTTCTCTTATGATGTGTTATTAAAACATGATTTGCCATCTGGCACCCTGTGCTCCACTTAACAAATGTTAATTAACAAAGTCATAACAAAACCAAGTAACACTGTTATGGCAAAGAGTTATAAATGGAAGTTACACAGTGGTGCTTCCAGGAAAACTTTTTTAAAGACATCAACTCATCAGTATATGTTTTACCATTTGCTCTTCTCCTGCAGGCAAGGCCTGGAGATGGACCAGCCAGCCATTTGTGTTTATAAGGCAATAAACATAGTAACAGAACACTTGGCATTAAGAATATTGGCATAAAAACATGGAGAGAGTTTGGGTCTCTGATACTATTGTTCAGCCACCAAATCAACCCTGAACTACCCATCTTAGGACCTCTTGTTTTGTGAAACAAGATCTAACACTCAAAGAAGGATAAGACACTCTAAACAGAAACTTTCACTTAGAATCAAAAGACCTAAATTATTACACCCATAACAACAGAAAGGTAATTTAAAACATAGTGAGAGAAACACCAAATAAATCTTAGGATTGCATTTATATTTCATTTCTACCATATAGTGACTAAAGTGCATATTATATAGAAATTAAATTTATGTAGAAATTCAGGCAATTAAGTCTTCTTAGACTTTTGTATAAAATTGTTTTCATAAAATTGTATCATTTTCTTAAATAGATGATCTACACAGATGGTCAAAACTCAAGAGGTATAGAAGACCTCACAGTGAAAAGAAATTCCTCCTGCCTCCCATGTCCCTCTCCAAATCAGTCATTGTTACCAGTCTCCTGAGCATCCTTCTCCAGAGGTAATCCTTGAATTTACAAACATGTATACGAAAGAGTTTCAAGAAGAGAACAGTAAAAAGTTCCAGTGCTACCGAGAGAGTGAATAACTTAATGATGGCAAAGTGGTCATCAGCTTTGGAGATATGAAAGCCACTGGTGACCCTGACAAGAGGCGCTTCAAGAGAGTGTTGAAGGCAGACAGCAGATCAGAGAGTGTTGGAAAAAGGACACAGCAGGTTTTCTAAACTGCTTGGATCAAGTAATTAATTGAAAACTTACGTTTACTAAATATATTTCAATTATATTTTTAATAGCAACATGTCATTATGAAATTAAGTAATTAGTCATTCATTTTCAGAAAGTTCATCAAGCTTTTCCACACAGGGCAAATCAAGAAATTACTCTTCAGATGTCAATGGGCTTGTGAGAAAAATAATTAACATTCAAGGTATGAAAAAATTAAAACAGACATTTCTTTTTTAACCAGTAATAATTAATATATTCATAAGTATATTAAGAGACTATTAAGTAGTAGTACTCACTAGGCCTTCTTCATCGGACTTTTTTGTTTCTTATTCCATATGTTCTTTTATTATCCATTTCACTTCTGTGGTTTCAACCACCTATTCTCCTCTGAAACTATCGAAGCTACACCTCCAATCTGTCTTCCTCCTATGAAACAGGCCTACATTAACAATTGTTTGGTAGGGGAGTGCCTGGGTGGCTCTGTTGGTTGATTTTGGCTCAGGTCATAATCTCACGCTTCGTGAGTTTGAGCCCCAAGCTGGGCTTTGCACTGACAGCATGGAGCCTGCTTGATATTTTCTCTCTCCCTCTCTCTCTGTGCCTCTCCCCACTCACACTCTAAGTAAATAAACATTTAAAAAAAAAAAGAGAGAGAGAATTGTTTGGCAGACATTTCTACTTTGTCCCATATTTATATGCCTATATATTCAATATGTTTACAACTGAACTTGTTTCCCCATTTAACCTGGTGTCTCATCTCTATTCCATAGCTTCATGATTTATACCACCATCCATCCAGTTGCCCAAGTCAGAAACCTGGAAGCTAGCTCTGACTCTTCCCTTTCCTTTGCCCCACTTACCCAAAAGCAATTACCAAAATGTGTTAACTCTATTTCCCTAGTATCTTCCAAATATGTCTTGTGTAAATATAGAGGACACTATCTTCATTGATAACTAGACTAAGGCCTTCATTTCTGAACTGGATAACTAAAATCACTTCCATTATTGGACTTCTAAAATCACTTCCGTTATTGGACTTCTAAAATCATTCTTTGGGGCCCTGGGTGGGGGGTAAGTGACCAACTTTTGATTTCAGCTCAGGTCATGATCCCACCATTACTGAGATCAAGTCCCATGTCAGGCTCTACACTGACAAGGTGGAGCCCACCTGGGATTCTTTCCCTCTCTCTCTCTTTGCTCCTCCCCTACTCATGTGTGCGCTCACTCTCTCTCTCTCTCTCTGTCTCTCAAATAAATTACTAAACATTTTTTAAAAAAATACAATAAAATCATTCTTAATACTGACACCTGGATGATTTTTCTAGGACAAATCTAATCATGTACTTTCTCTAAAAACTTCATTACTGCCAAGTTAAAACCCACATGGCATGGCTGACCAGCTCCTCCACTATCCAGCTCTTCCACAGGAGTTTATCTGCCACTGTTTCACATTTGGACACACACCCACCGTCTCGTTCCTCCTCACTTTTTCATCTGCCTGGCATGCCACCTTCTACTCTTACTTACTGCCCTGCTGATTAGATATTTTAAATGTAATCCCTGGAAGTACCAATACTTTTCTCAGGGCAAATGTATGGGTTTGACAGCATAAAGTACATGGAAGGAGCTCTGTAAATATGAAAACACTGAAAATATGTTCGATCATTTTTACTAAGAGTTTTGATGAGAGTATTAAATCAGAATTGCCCATAGTTAAACACTGCCGATAGGTTCCTTTAAAAACATTTTCCTCTTTGGGCCATAGGTCCTGTCTTTCATAGCATGACTACAGTAAACAACCAACAGTTCAAATGACCTTATCTCATGAAGGCAAGAGTCCACGTTAACCTCAGATACATGACACTGGTTGAACCCTAACCTCACTAAAGGTCTGATCTCAGTTCCAGGATGCTGGTAGTAGAAAGCTTTTTCAAAACTAAGTGGAGTACAAAAGGATTCTGTGGCAATTCAGCCATGAAAATATTTTTAAGAGCTTCAGGGAATCCTAACGCTTTCTCAACAAAATCTTTATAGATCTGTCAGCATTTCAGACTTATAAAGCGTTCCTCTCTGTTTTGGGGCAGTGGTGGGGTTGGGGGGATATTAAAAGTACAAAAGGTGTGTATCCATTTGCCTTCACCCTTTGTATCATTAATCCCCCCTACCACAGATTGCATTTATACGCTGTCTCCTAATTCTGTTTAGAGGTCTGCAAGATGATTATATGGAACAGAAGAACCAAGCAGATTTGATCCATGGCCATTCAAGGTTTATTCAGAAAAGACCAGATGAAGCAGTTGAAACATTTGCAGAAGTGGATTCCTTGTTGTCTTAAGATATGAAATAATCCAATTGGCTGTAAGTATTTATTCCTTAATACAAAATAGGATTTCTTTAAAATTATTTTGTGGTTATTTCAGAAACTAAATATATTTTAGTCTATTTATATATGTTGATCAAAGGAAGAATTAAATTATAATTATAGAAATATAACCTCTATATAATTATAGAAATATGAACTTTGATATTTGTATCAAAAGTATAAAAAGCAAATTCAGCCATGATACCTCTGGATTCATTTTAAGTACAAAATGAAAATAAATGTAGGCTGCTCTAAAAGATAAAGCCATATCATTGCAGCATAAAATTCTAGAATTTGCCTCTTCTTTGATGCTTGTTGTTCTTCCCCAAAGGAATGTGTTTTATTTATTCCATAACTCAGGATCTTAAACGAATCTAGTTTTGAATGTGAGAAATCACTGGTTTTAATAAAATGCTTTGTGGACATAACCTTAACTAAGCATATCCAGGCTGCTCAACAAGAATCGAAGCCCATTGGACAAAAAGGTGAAATTACATCTGGTGTGACAAATTTTTGGGTAATAATGTGTAATTATTAATTAAATATACTGGCATTAAAAATGAGAACTCATTTTTGGTTTCATCCTGGAAGTGATCTAGTGACATTTATTGGGGTCACCTATAAAAAAAGTTATGTTGTCTCATTGGAATTAAAATTTTAAAATATCTACTTAAAACATGTATTAACTTAAACAGATTTGAACACATTAATTGGTATCACTGTTTTTTTACCTTGACATTTTAACAAACCATTTTACTTAAACATGCATTTTTTGTATCCTGCCTTAATGGTTACCAAGTAAACTTTTCAAGGCATCCAACAGAGTTGCCCAGAATATATGTTTTCATGTCCATCTAAGTTGTAGAAAGCCATTTGGAGTTGGTATGTTTTGCCATCACTGGAAATTCTATCTCAAGCTATTCCTGTCTTTTGCATAACATCAAGACTTTTAAAGAAACTAGTTCTGTAAGTTTTTATTCATAATTTCCACAAGGTTACTATGTTCAGTGACATGAAACATACATGGAGGGACATACGTGTGACACTATATGAAGAAATAATTGCTGTTTCTGTCAATATTTATGCTTCTGTTTTTACTGGTTTGACGAGATAGTGTCTGAGAATTGAGCCTTGGTTGAGATTATTTCATAATAGTGTATTTTTCTTTGATAGTTCTTCATTTTTTCAAGTAAAATAATTGAATCAGTGCTTATAATGAGAAACTTCACAAATACTTGAATATAGTACAAGTATTTTCTGAATAATGATGCTGCCAAAACATTTAAATCTGAACATATAAGTAATTTACTATATAATAAAAATTGTTACAGATATGGATTCCCTGACAGTATATAAATTTATATTTTTACATCTGGTCAAAAAAGTGTTGGATAATTAAATGGACTATTTTTTTTTCCTACCAAACTGAATTCTAAACAGACTTCAAATCCAGTTCTAGTCTGCTTTCCTTCTAAACATTCCCCATTCCAATCCATAGTGATCTCTCCCTTCTGAGAATTTCTACACTATTTGCTGTCTATATTAGTGAATTATAATTTAGTTACATTCTTCTATATTGGTTTCCAAATCTTCATGTTAGTTTAATTTCTCCACTTTGCTGATATTAGACTATCATATACTTCTATTTTATGCTGTACGCTAGTTACCATATTGTTTTCCATAGTATAATTACTCAGTAAGTGCTCATTGATTGTGAAGTATAGTCAGTTTTACAAATAAGTGTCTTCTAATTGGCCTGTGTACCATCTTCAAATGACTGTACAGATTAATCAAGGCCATCTAGATCTATTTTATAGAAAACCAGAAAAGACTAGAATGAAATCAATAGAATACTTACTCAGACATGAATAAGCTTTTGTATTCCTAGGGCCGTAAGAGTGGCAGAGTAAAGTACCAAAGAGTATCTAATATCTAGCATTGAATGAAAAATAATAGCAATCTCTCTTGTTCCAATTGAAAAGAAGGACTTTTTTTTGAAATACATTGGGTGAAGTGAAATTTATTGTGTCATTCTTCTCTCAATTTTTTTTCTGGAGCATAATGACTCTTGCATATTTTTCTCCCTATATTTTAATTGTTGACACAATAGTGGATCATTGCAAAAAAAATGTTAGATGGCAACAATGGTTTAACTAACAGTTCTTTTGCATCAATACAAGACTAGAAATTACTCTCATTTAAATAAGGTCCACCAAGTGTTCAAATCACAGTGGACGATCCATATGCCAAGGACTCCCAGAAATACTTCAGAGTATTTCAAGAAGGCTGATAATTTCCATATTTTTTCCCTTCTCTGAGAGGGTTAGACCACAAAGTCTGGGCAGGCTTTTCAGTGACATCACAACAAGCCCTGCTTTAGCCAAAAAGAAAGATAACTTCTTACTGGCCCATACTATACACTACCTCTTACCAGTATGAAATTCAACATTCAGTAGATTGGGGAAATGCCTATTTAGAATTATTGAATATAATACGGTTTGCTGCTGCCATGTACTTTGATAAAATGGGTTTATAGGTTAATTTCCCTCTTAGGAATTACACAAAATTTGCATCCACACACAAACTTAGGAAACATCATTCTTTAATATTTTTGTTTGTTAGTTTTGTCATTTTCTGCAGCCTTCGATAATAATTAATAACAGAAAGATAAACATGTATTTTTTCCAGTTGAATTTAAGAATACATTGGATTTCAGCTCTTCATGTTTATACAAGTACACTTGTGTGTGTTTATAATTATTCTCTCATTGAGAAAATATGGTAATAATCTTTTATAATTTCAAAGGGAATTTTTTTACTTGACTTGCAATGTATTTCACATTTTGATCCCTGAAAAAAAGGTAAAATGCCATGGGATGAATCCAATTCAATATCCCTAAGTAAGCTTTGCATTTACCCCTAAATATCCGCTCAAATCTTCATCTTTGTTTATGTCAATATCAAGCTGTATCACATTAACAATTTCACTAATAAATATAGAATCCTTCCTCTAATGTAGCATGTAATGAAAACTCCATTATCACTGAAACAACCTAATTGCTACAATTATGCTATAAGCTCATATGGGGAACATATTAATATTTATTTTTATAATTCTTACATGCATTTAACTTTAATGCTGATAGCATGTTATGGTTGTATATGGCAGCACCAATTAGTTTTATCATTATATCTTTGGTAAAATGCCAAAATCTAATATATCAGCAATACTTCCTAAATTATTAGCCTACAACTATATCTTTTGTAAATAAATGTTATGGAGTTTTACTGTTGGTTTGCTTATTTTTTGCCTTTAATCACAGGACTTCAGGAAAAAGAGAACAGGGCTGTTTTACCTACAGCAGCTTAAATTTTACCTCCATACTTCAAAACAGATAACTAGGTCTCTATTGTGATTTTATCCTCTCCATCCAAAATCCCTTTCTTTTCATCACCCTAGATAAAAATCTTCTGGGGAGCCTGGCTGGTTCAGCCAGGTAAGTGTCCAACTTCAGCTCAGGTCATGATCTCACAGTTTGTGAGTTTGAGCCCCGTGTCAAGGCTCTGTGCTAACAGCTCAGAGCCTGGAGCCCGCTTCGGATTCTTTGTCTCCCTCTCTCTCTGCCCCTCCCTGCTCATGCTGTCTCTCTCTCTCTTTCTCTCTCTCAAAAATAAATAAACATTTTTTAAAAAATCTTTTGCATAGTGTAGGAAACAATAAACAAAAATAAAAGGCAGTCTATGAATTAGTAGAAGATATTTGCAAATGACATATCCAATAAAGGTTTAGTATCCAAAATATATAACAACTCAACACCCCCCAAAAATAAACAATCTACTTAAAAATTGGGCAGAAGACATGAACGGAAGTTTTTCCAAAGAAGACATCCATATGGCCAACAGACACATGAAAAGATACTCAACATCACTCTTCAGCAGGGAAATGCAAATCAAAACCACAATATCTCTTCACACCTGTCAGAATGGCTAAAATCAAAAACACAAGAAACAAGTGTTGGAGAGGATGTGGAGAAATAGAAACCTCGCACAATATTCGTGGAAGTACAAACTGGTGCCGCCACCGTGGAAAACAGTATGGAGGTTCCTCAAAAAGTTAAAAACGGAATACTCTACAATCCAGTAACTACAGTACTGGATATTTACCCCAAAAATACAAAAGCACTAATTCAAAGGGATACATGCACCCCTGTGTTTATAGCAGCATTATTTACAATAGCCAAATCACAGAAGCAGCCTAAATGTCCACTGATTGATGAATGGATAAAGACGAGGTGGTATACATACAGAATGAAATATTATCCAGCCACCAAAAAGAATGAAATCTTGCCATCTGCAACAACATGGACAGAGCTAGAGCGTGTAATGATAAGGGAAACAAGCCAGTCAGAGAACGACAAATACCATATAATTTTTTACTCATAAGTGAAATTTAAGAAGCAAAACAAATGAGCAAAGGGGGGAAAAGGAGAGAGAGAGGCAAACCAAGAAACAGACTCTTAACTATAGAAAACAAACTGATGGTTACCAGAGGGTAGGTGGGTGAGGAGATGGGTGAAATAGGTGATGGGTATTAAAGACTACATTTATCATGATGAGCACTGAGCAATATACAGAATTGTTGAATCACTGTATTGTACATGTAAAACTAATACAACACCGTATATTATTAACTATATTGGAGTTAAAATAAAAAACTAAAAAAAATTTTAGTTAAAAAAAAAAAGATGTTACTACTTGGGGAAATTGGATGTGGGAGTAGAGAGATATGGAACTATCTGTATTTCCCACTCATTTTTTCTGTAAGCTTAAAACCACCGAAAGAAATAAAGCCCATTAAAAAAATAACTATACACTCTGTGGTAAGGTCTTGAGAATACAAATTATTGCACACATTTTATGAAAACATTTTTTAAAGCCAAGTTTAAGCATTTTAATTACACTTCTTAATTACTTCCTCTTATGAGTTATGATTTAGTGTCATAATGCTCACAATATCATTAAAGATTTTCAATCCCTGAATACTTCCCTGCAGTGTACTTGTATTTATGAATGCAAATACGAGACATTTTCACTGGTTTGTTAAACATTCTCCTTTACATTTTGCTTTTGTCACAATCAGAGTCAGTACCAAGTTGATTCATATGATTAAAGTTTGTCCATATAGAGAATGGCCAAATCTAGCAGTATAAAATAATGGAAAGAATTGGTCTGTGGAATCAGATAGAGAGATTCAAATTCAAGTCTCACCATTTAATAGTGGTGCAAATTTGGGAAAATTACCTAGCATCTCTGACTTCTGGTTTATTCACCTGTGAAATGTTCACCATGGGATTGCTATGAGTATTCAGACAGGTTATATATATAAAATATATAGTACTTTTATATATAAATATATAGTACTTATATATAATATAAAGTACTTATAATATATATGGAAGTACTGTACTTAGCACATGGTGGGAATGCAGTAATTACTGCCCTTCTCATTCACCATGGAGTGTGCTGAGTAAATGGTGTGGCTCCACATCTGGTTAAGCCTGGTTACAAACCTTGTATCTAAATCAGACAGTACACACAACTTACTGTTTTGACTGACAGATTCAATCCAAATACCTCTTTGCCTTTTGAGAAAAAAAGTTAAGGAATAGAATAGACTGAGGGTTAGTACCTCCATTTGTAATCTGATATTATGGGTTGAACTGGGCCCTAGGCCCAGTGTTCATATTTTGAAGTCCTAACCCTCAGTACTTCAGAATGTAAACTTATTTGGAGATAGATTAGAGAGGTAATTAAATTAAAATGAAGTCTTAGGATGAGTCCTAATCCAACATGACTGGTGTCATAAAAGGAAGACATCGGCACATCTAGAGGGAAGACAATGTGAAGACACAGGGAGAAGATGGCCATCTGCAAGCCAAGGAGAAAGGCCTCAGAAGAAACCACCTCTGTAGACAGAGTGATCTCAGACTTCCAGCCTGCAGACAGTGAGAAAATACATTTTTGTTGTTCAAGCCACCCAGTCTGTGCTACTTTGTCAAGGCAGCCCTAGCAAGTGAATACGCTCGGTAAAGATCTTTTTGCCTTTTGGAGGTGGATCCAATTTTTATGCCTTCCGGTAAGCAATTTTCATAGTTTTTATTTCATTAAGTTCAGATTTTCAAAGTAGTGTTATTCTTACCCTTAAGTTATAAAAAGACTTGAAATTATACTTCTTCATATTGAGAAAAGTATATATCTAGAGAAACTTTTTATTCTTATTTAAGGACTCCAACTGGCAACATAATTCAGATGCAATCAGTAAGTTCTTGGAGAGCATAGATGTGGGTGGTGGTGTCTGAAGGGAGGCTTTTCAATGCTGAGTTGGAACTAAAAATAGAATTCTTGCATTTTTATTGTGAAATAGGAGACAGCATATTAATAGAATAATATTAAAATAATTTGGGGAGTTATAGCTTTTGGGGGGTTCTATGAGTAGCATAAAAGTATTAATTTATTACCATGTGGTAAATTTTCCAAATATATAAAATTATGTTCACCACCAAAGCTACAACTGGCAGATCTATTTCTAGATGCGTATTTTTTTGTTGTTGCTTTTCTTTTCAGAATATTGTTTAGTCAAAGTTTATACTCATTCTGTCTCCAGACAAACCAAAGCCAAATAAATGCAATCAAGTAAAATGTAACACTGTTCAACAATTTAGTGATAGGTATGGCAGTCAGTTTCCATGATCATGTTTCATGCTCTACTTCTCTTTCATGCTGATTTCTTTAAAAAATGAGTTTATGAAGTTCTCCAAACGTATAGCTCTAGATAAATGGTTCTACTCAAAAGTCATGATTGTATAACAATGGATTGTAACTGGTATGCCCCAAGTCAGTTCCATCTGAAGTGCTATAACTCACCATTATGGCACCACAACTAATACCTGTGGTTCCCTCTGTAAGGCAATGAAAATGCCTAAGTCTATCAACCACGTATTATTCAGCTATGCTAATGCCGCTGGCTAGGGGAGGCCTCCTCCATCTACACCTGCTCCTCCAGCTCTCACATGAAGTCGAAGTTTATCTCTATGTACAGGGACTCCAGGCAACATTTAGAACTGGAATGAGGAGCCAAGCTAACAACAAGGGAATTGAGAGAATACTGTGATAATGAACAGTGAGAATCTCAGCCTCCTTGCTCAGACCTGCTCCCAGAACAGCTGTGACTATGTGCAGGAGCCTGGTTCTGTTTTGGAGAAACTGAACCTCAGAGATGAGCTAGTCCCTCAAGGTTGGCAAGCTTCTTGACAACCCTGCAATGAAGGCTGTTAATCAACAAACCCCACCTCCATTGACAGATCTTCCAAAGACTTCACTCTTAAATATGAATGAACAGCCAAGGAACCACCAAACAGACACTTGAGGAAAGACTTTAGCTTAAGGGAGAAAGGCCAAAACAAAGAGGGATAAAAAACAGACCTGAAGGAAATAAGAGCAATGAATAAGGAAATAACAACAATGAATACAGAAGAACATTTCAAGAAGAGAGAAGCCTATTATCATATCATTGGAGACTTGAGAAGGTTTCATTCCCACCAAACTAGAACAGGGATGGATGGAAAAGAAACAGGTAAGACAGAACAATCATTTTGTAAAATATGATAAACAAAACAAATATTTCAATAGAATAAAATGTAAGATCTCCTTCTCAAACATTAATTTTTTTTATTTTAAAAGTTCATAAATGTATAAAGGCTTGGTGGAGCTTTAAGAAAACAACAACAGGGACACCTGGGTAGCTCAGCAGTTGAGCATCTGACTTTGGCTCAGATCATGATCTTGGGGTTCATGAGTATGAGCCCCACATCAGGCTCGCTGCTGTCAGTGAAGAGCCTGCTTCAGATCCTCTGCCACCCTCTCTCTCTCTGCCCCTCCCCCACTTGCATGCACACTCTCTCTCACTCTCTCTCTCTCTCTCAAAAATAAATAAATATTTTTAAAACCAAAATGTATAGAAAATTGATCAAATGAATAATAGGCACTATTACCTCAGGGGTAAGAATATTCTAAGAGAATGAAAGTGTGATCACAGTACAGTGTTAAGTTATTAATGAGCAATGTTTGCAGTCATAAAAACGTAAACATTATAATTAAAAATACAACATAATTATTCAGGGAAACAAGGAAGAAGGAAATGAGGGTAAGATCCAGTAAAAGGTTCAATCCTCAATTACCAGAAAGGAAGTCAATGATTCAGAAATGTAAGAAATGTAAATATCTGAGGCAATTTCCATTCAGGAGTAGGTACTGGAAATTTTATTTTTAAGCTACATGTATACATTAATTTGATTAGTGTGAAAGTCAATTCTATATTTTAAAAAATAAATTCCTGGGGCGCCTGGGTGGCGCAGTCGGTTAAGCGTCCGACTTTAGCCAGGTCACGATCTCACGGTCTGTGAGTTCGAGCCCCGCGTCAGGCTCTGGGCTGATGGCTCAGAGCCTGGATCCTGTTTCCGATTCTGTGTCTCCCTCTCTCTCTGTCCCTCCCCCATTCATGCTCTGTCTCTCTCTGTCCCAAAAATAAATAAACGTTGAAAAAAAAAATTTTTTTTAAATAAAAATAAAAAAAAATAAATTCTATAAACAGCAATTCTATAAACAACATTTCATGTGGAATCAGTGTTAACAGAAAACAAAATTGCATTGTTTGAGGTAGTTAGAGCTTGAGAAGGTATGTCTCTGGAAAGAAATGACTGAAAAACAGAAATTACTTTCCACCATTGCTAAGACTATTATTACAGTGCCTCAGGCCTAGGCTGCCCACCCCACATACTTCCCAGTGACATTGGGCAAGTCGCTTTACCTCCAGGTACCTCAGTTTGCCTCTATGAAATGGGGGCAATGACAATGCTCATCTTACGGGATTGGCTTATGAATTCTTACATGGTGCTGGCACACAGTAAGCATCCAAAGAGAGTGACACAACAAATAGATCCCTGTGGATTACTAGGGCTGGATAACAGCAGCTGATGCTGAACTAACCAGGTCTCTGATTTGGATCCTGATTAGAGGCTGACAATGTATATGCCTCCACAGGGTCATGTGGAGACCTTATTGGATTAAGAGAGAGGAATGTTGGAGTGAAGGCAACCTCTGTGTGAATGACAGTGCCTATGAAAACAGGCAACACCTGAAAGGAACAGGTGTTCCTGTTCTCAGTTGCATCCCATTGTGGCCATGTAGAAATATAAGCCATCTCTGCCAGACTAACCTATTTTTTAGATCACCTGATTTTCAAATCATATTTTTAAGTCATAAAAAATTTAAAAAACATTATGCAAGCCAACCAAAACCCATCTTCAACTGTGTGTAGCCCCCAGCTCTCCAGTTAGTAGTATTTGAGGATATATATCTCAAGCAGAGATTATCTCCACAATCTTGCTCTGTATGGCACATAGTAAAAACACCCCCCCAGGTCATTCTTTATTACTGTCCACAAGAAGGGCTACAATATAGCCTCTTATTCATTGGTGCATGAAAATAGCTCTATTTGAAGCTGATGGTATTACAGAAGGGGACAGAGAGCAATTTTAAAAATTTTAAAGCATAAATATTCTTTAATATTCTAAGCACTACTAAATACCTTTTAATAACTGAAGAATTCATTGATAATTTTGCTCCTAGGTATACTCTTCCCCAGTAATTCTGAAATTTACTAAAAAGCAAGGGTTTAGCTTCTGAAATCATAGATAAGATTTTAAATCCTCTAGTTAGGTCATTTTAATATGCTTTTGAAATGTTGGTGGCTAGTTTTTGAAAATACTTAAAGTCACAGACAATATGTATAAGATAGTAAATAAAGTAAAATATTGGAGAGGAAAATCATTTTCTTTAACATAGAAACTTAACAAACTTAACATAGAAAAAATAAGAAAATTGGACATCTATCTGAAAGCAATAAATTACCACTTCACTGTCCACCATCTTAAATAAAGACACTAAAATAATCAAAATGTATTTGAGCTAAATTATAAGGACTACACTCTAGAAAACAGCTTTGTCTGTGACTAGAAAAACATAAAAAGTTTCTTAACCTTCCAAGTAAACCCTGGGCATAATGTCAGTGCAGGCAAATATTGATTAGTGATAATTAAGGATGAAATGAAAGTGAATACCCATTTCAAAAATTCTTAAATGTGTAAATTAGTATGCAAAGTACTGTAGAGACATCAAAAAAATCCTGGAAATCTTAAAAGTGTGTAACCTAAAATCACAAGATAACCAAACATTAACTGTGAACTGTTCCCTAAAATTCTATGTGTAATCACTAAAATCTGTCTTGTAGTATTTTTAAAATACGATATCATCGCTAAATATGACCACTTGTTTGTTTCTATTCTACCCCACGTATATTCCATTAACATTGACTTTTTAGGCTGGCAACCTACAGCCCGCAGACCAATTCTGGCCATGCCCATTTGCTTACTATTGGTTAATAGTCACTTTCTTTTCATATAACTACAGCAGAATGGAGTACTTGTGGCAAAGACCATACGGCCCACAAGGCCTAAAATATTTACTATCTGATCCTTCACAGAAAAAAATGCCAATTCTCATTTTAAAACATATATTAGAGCAAAATTTCTCATTCAGTTTGTCCCTCTCAATATGTATACTCGTAAAAAACAGAAACTCTTTTTTACACCTTTCATATTAATCCATAGTATTAATTACTGTAACAATAATCTTTTTATAACAAAATGATGAAATTTCTAGGTAAATGGGAAATGACTACTGTCATCTGTCTATGGCAAATATTATTAAAAATGTGCTCTATATCAAATATTATAATGATCTGGGGAAGTATGATCTGTATCAGTGGTTTCAGAGTTTTTCTACTGTAGATTTATTTTTTCTTAAGTAAAATATTACTATGGAATTCCAACTTACAGAACAGATTCTTATCTGTTACATAAAGTTTCCACCATAGCTTGGCAGGGGAAAAAAAAACCAAAAACCTCCAGGGAGTCTTTGAGTGTTAGAGAACATAGTTTGCAATGGTCTAGAAGAATTGCTGAGTTATTATGGGCATATACAATTGGATCATAACTAGAGAAAAATAATCAATGATTTTTATTTCCTTCATTTCCCTATAACAAGACTTTATAGCAGAGACTGTCATATAGAGATACAATATATTCTAAAGGACATTGTCATAGAACTCAATGCATCCCCCACTAACTAGGACATTACTATGAAGGCTACTTAGACCAAAACCATTTCTGTCTACATCAGACCTACTAACTAATATGTCCCAACATTTTGCAACTTAACCAGACTATACTTATTGATGGTAATATACTCTAGCCATCACTGAAGAAGATACCCATATTTGGTTTAATGTCTGAAGTGAACTTAGTGAGCTAAAATGTCACAGAAATGCTCAGGATTTGAAGAGTAGTAAAATACTTACTGATTATTACAAAAGCAATCTTCCTATAAGCTGACTCCTCAGAGTAACCACAAAATAATAACTTTTTTTTAAAAGCTTATTTGTTTATTTTTGAGAGAGAGACAGAGAGAGAGAGAGAGAGAGAGAGGGAGAGAGAAAGCATACACAAGCTGCAGGGGGGAGCAGAGAGAGAGAGGGAGAGAGAAAGAATCCAAAGTAGTGCAAAGCCTGATGTGGGGCTCTACCTACGAACCCTAAGATCATGACCTGAGCCTAAATCAAGAGTCAGAAATTTAATTGACTGAGCCACCCAGGAACCCACAAAAATAATTATTTAGGAAAATTCTTTTTATAATTCTTTACTTACATTAAAATTGTATTTTTCCTGTGCCTCAAGTTATACTTAGTGCTAACCTAAATGCACCAAGTACTATGTGATTAGGATGCATGTGTCTGTCCTGCTTTTTTCCTGAAATATTTAAATGAAAGGGTAAAATTTAAAAGAAGGTCTCAATTTGTAAGGGGAAAATAAATTTTTGTGTTAAATAGAACATAAGCATGCTTTAATTGTCTAAAGTCATTGGCCCACATCTGCTGGATTTTTCAACACAAGTCCCAGCCACAGATCCTGTTTCCTACACCCAGCTGAGGTTTCTGGACATTGACTTGACACGCTCTGACTGTAGGATGTATGATGTCCTCTGGAGCCAGACTTAGAATTGAATCCAGGCTCTGTCATATAGAAGCTATGGGACCTTATGCTTCATGATCTTTATATTGCTCATGATTAAGCTGGAGTTTACAAGAGAACCTTTGTCATAATGTGAGAGGATTTCATGGTACAATCTATATAAAGCACTTAGCACAAGGCCTGGTAAGGTGAACAAAAAGATGGAGGTGAACATCTTTTCCTGGATTCCTCTGTCCAACTTGCACTGTGAATGTCAGGCCTAGCCATCCTTTAGGGCTCTGGCTCTGTCCTCCAAGTTGGCCTGACAACCTGGATCCTGGCCACTCACATCCCAAAGCAAAGCTGCTAATCACATGAAGCCAGAAAAAGGTCAAGTTCTGTTGTGGAGACAAAAAGGACCTAGAAGAACAAATAAATACTTGAGAGTGTTTACATGGCATTCTGGGACTTCTGTGAGGTAGAATCTCGAGTAAGAAAGAGACGCTTTATCAGAGTGGTGGCACCCTGGAGGGCGATAGGCAGAGTCCACATTGTTGGATAAAGCAAAACGGCACAAGGAGGAGAAAAACTGCAGACGATTTTAGGAGATAAAATGGGGTGTTAAGCCTTTAGTTATGCCCAAAGTGAAAGGCAGACACTCATCTCTGCCCTTCTGAATTAAGTTGCTTCCTCAGGCCAGGGGAAAATGCCTTCTTCACATACATTATAACTCTTAAACACTATTTGCTCTAACATGCAATACGTATTTGCTATTTAATCAGTACTTGAGAGTGGGAGTCAGAATGTTCCCTTCCTTCCCTCTTCCCTCCTCACTTCCTGAACTTATTACAGTAGTAAACACTCAGAATAAAAGATACTTATCAAGTCGAACATGGAGTTCTTTAAATTCAGACGTGAATTATGTCCTGCTGTGGATTTTGTACATAGGTGATAATACCTATTAATCCGGAAATAAAATACCAGCAGAGTCTTTCATGGATGGGTATAAAATCTGAAATGTGAAGGAGGAAGGAACACATCGGGGAAGAGAATGTGTTATAATCAGACAAGTGCAAATCCAAATATCTTCTTGCCATAGAAGAGCAGGAACAGTCAGGCACGTCTGGAAAGACATGTCTTTCCAGGGGTATATTTTTTTTGTTGAGGTATAATTGACATATAACATTATATTAGTTCAGGTATACAACAAAATGACTTGACATTTATATATATTACGAGATGAGTATCATGATAAGTCTAGTTAACATCTATCACCATGCATAGAAAATTTTCCTTGTGATGTTTCTAGGGTTGTTTTGATCCTTACACTGATCAAAATTCAACAGTACCCAGTGCCATCTAAACAGTGCTCATTCTTGGACCTATGAGGCTTATTTGTCATTCTGATGCTTGAGGAAGAGTGTAAAAATTCTACCTTACACATATAATGCAAGGTGGAAGACAAGAGATGGCAGGGAACCCTTCCTTTCTCCTACAAATTAAATAATTTTTCTCAATACTTAAGACATGATATGTCAACTCCTTCAAAATGTTTTTTTACTCTTATTAATAACTGGGATTTATCTGTCTTTTTTAACCTCTCTCTAGATTAAGGGTTCTCAATTCTGGCTGCACATTAGCATCGCCAGGGGAGCTTTTAAAAACACCAACATCAAGGGGGACCTGGGTGGCTCAGTCAGTTAAGTGTTCATACTTGGCTCAGGTCATGATCTCAGGGTTCATGAATTTGAGCCCCACATTGGGCTCTCTGCTGTCAGCGTGGAGCCCTCTTTGGATCCTCTGTCTCCATCCCTATGTCCCCCACTTGTGCTCTCTTTCTCTCTCTCTCTAAATAAACATTAAAACAAAACAAAAACATCAAGGCCCAGGAAATGGTCTAAGGATAAGGCCTAAATTTTCAAAAAGCTCCATAAATTATTCTAATGTGCAGCTAAGGGTTGAGGACTTCCTCTCCAGACAGTCTCATTCACACCCAAAGCTTTAATTACTTTTGTATTAACTCCAAAACTGAAGAAGCTCCCAATCCATGATAATTTGGCATCCCTTGCTCTGCCAGACCACAAGGTCTGTGAGGATGGGAACCATGTTGGATTCCTGCTGGCCTGCTTTACCCCAACATCAACCCAATGCCTGAAACATAGAAGATGCTTATTTAATATTTTTTTTTGGTTAATTTATTTAACTTCTTGGCCATATTATAGGATCAAGAGAGTTAATGGTTTCTAAAAAACAAAAAAACAAAAAAAAAAAAAGAAAAAAGAAAAAAAAAAAAAAAACACTCACCTTTAGTCATACCAACATCCTTCACTGACAACTATGTGAAATAACCAGAAGGATCCAGGGCACAAATGCATCTAAAGCTAGTTTGAATCTGGGCCAGCATAAGTTTTTTTTTCCTTCTTCTACACATTCAAAATTGAGCTAATAATGGAATTTCTCTAGTTGTATCTGAAGTTTTGAAGGTAAATCATCCATTTTACAAAATTGCTTTGAGCTACTTAGGAAAGGAGTGCTGTGTCATATTAATTACAAACTTCATTGAACCTACCTCAAGATTATCTGCAAAGAAAATGAGTTGCTCTCACTAGATTTTTAAGAGAAGTTGTTTCTGAAAAATCAAAGTTTAACCTATTTAGTTTTCAAAACTACCCGCTCAAGGAATACATAACTCTTACATCTTTTATTATGAAACATTTGCCTTATCACTTTACCATGTGTGGCATTCTTTACTAAAATTTTCACCTGCTCACAAAATCTTCAACTGAAGTTAAACCCACTTGCAGGATGTGCCCAAAAAGGGCAAACAATGACAGAGTAATCTGGACATTTTAATCTTCTGTCATCTGCAGAGAAGGGGAGCCGGCCTCATCATAGCCACATCCTCCTGAGAAAACATTTTAAGCACTTACAATATCATAATAAGGCCACTGGCTCCACACAGGGGGAAAAGGCACAAGTGTAGATAATTACCATGGAATGCAGTGGGTAATTGCAGGACTCCTGTACTTTAACCAGAATAGAACTCCTAATTATGTCAAAAGCCCAACTTTATAAAATCAGAAACAGTTACCAAAGAAATGCCACAAAGTGGTAAAACTTTATACTGTTGAAATGCAAAAGAGATACAAAGAATTTTTGTAACAGGGATAAATAGCCTTGAGAATCTGGAAACTCTTCTGTTGCTTCATTGTGTCTATTTCTCAAGATGTCAGTACCACTGACTTCAAGTAAATTTCTCTAATGCATTGTACATTAACTTGTTTGAAGAACACACCTAAAATCACAGCCACTTTTATTTCTTCATTTCTAAAAGTGCCCTAAGTGACATTAGTGGCTAAAATTCTATCTTTTGTTTGATTCATGCTTTTTTTCTCTGACTCTATGTTGTGCTCTTAAATAAATAAATAAATAAATAAATAAATAAATAAATGAAGGAAGTTGAAAGGAAGAGGGAGGGGAAGGGAAGGGAGGGAAAGGAAGCCAAAATTCTTCAGGTAGCTAAACAGTCATTCATTTTTAGATGGATCCAATGATGTATATGAAAATGAAAGCTTCCTTAGCTAAATCTTGTTATTATCACACCTAATAGGAGCATCCCTGGTATAATTGTTCATTGGCTTAGATCAGCAAAATATTTGAAGCTGATCAAATGGGGCATATTAGTATCATTTCTTGAACACGTATGATATGCCAAGCACTGTGTGGCATCCTTCACACATACTATTTATAATCAAAGCCACAAATGTGTAATCAGATACCATTTCTCTAAATTTCAGAGGAGGTAACTAAAACTCGGAAGTAAACAGCTTCTCAAAGAGTGGTTGACATAGCAGCAGCAATGGCATTTTTTAGGAGATAGAAATGTGGAATTCTGAGCCCTACCAACAGACCTACTGAATCAGAATCTGCATTTTAATTAAGTCCCCAGGTAATGCGTATACACTTGAAATTTTGAGAAGATTGTTCTGTCTCAAACACCTGGAAAATGACTGAGGCAAATCCCTAACCCAGGTATGTCTGTCTCCAAAGCCTGTCCTTTATGCCACTCTCCATGCTCTTACTGGAAGCTTCTTCTTAGAACAATGCTATAGGTACCTGGTAAATTTCCATCCATTCCAGGGGCTTTAGAGAACTAAGCCAACTTTCCATCTCTGCTGGCACTTACTCTCCACCATGATTTGCTTTGGAAGGGCACAGTTAGCTTTCATATATTCCATTTCCTGTTACCCAGGATCATCTGATGTGGAGACACGAGCATCCTTAGACCCCCACCAGCCTCAGAGAAACATGGTGGCTCACCATTTTTAGAATTTTAGTTTTGTTCTTTTCATTTTTGCTTTCCATTTCATCATGATTCAGTGGGAACTGAATCACTGCACATGCAAATGGCTGTAATTGCTTAGGAAATGTAAAGAGCTATAATTGCTCAAACTAAATGGTGAAAACAATTTTACAAGGAGAAACCTCTCTTTATTTGCATGAAAATTTTATTTCTCTATTTGATGGCCACAACTTTTTATATCTTGCAGTAACTGTCTTTGAATTTGATTACTTGTAAAATAGTAAAATTTGGAGAAATAAGAAGCTTAGCAGGCCTAATGGTCGATCAGATGAAGTTAGTTGTGTAAGAGTCATCCTTGATGTAATATTGGGAAGTGTTAATTCCCTGCTCTATCCTCTTCTCTAAAAATAGAATAATTCCTTAGCTAAAAGAGATGTGCTGGGGAATGCCCACCATAAAGAGATGAAATTAAATACAAATAAAGCATTTGGGGCTGTTCTTTATTAAAACAAAATTAGCAAAAGTAGAAGGTGAAGCTACCTCGTATGGGTGTTTGTAGCAAAGAAAATGTACTTCATAAGGAGGGAAAAGCCCTACATCAGAAAAATAACAAACATATACTATGAAAATGAAAATTTCCTATACATTTATTAATATAATTTTAGGGCACAATTTGATGAAAACCCATAGAATAAATCAGAACAGATTAAAGGAAAACTTGTTTTTATCCAGTAAAGTGCAATATATAGGCTAATTACATAGGATCTAAGACCCAAAAAGAAAGAATTTGTGGTTCAGAGCCTGAGAATACTAAATATGCATCTGAACAGGACATGGAAATACAACTTAGGATCCTATACTTATCTGAAACAAAGTGGTTGGTTGATACAATGGCTATAACCTCAAGGCTAAACTATACCAAGCCATGGGGCTGCATGCATGGGACCTACAATCAATGCAAGGCTGAATCCTCTGGTAGGAAGCAACAATGTTAATGTTTCATAAGAATAGGATGGTGAATGTGAAAACGTTTTAGGAACACCAATTTATTTTCACTTACGTTTTCCAATTTTTATGTGTGCACAGGAGTCATATATGACCAAAGTTGGGGGTGGGGGGAGGTTCTAAATAGGCCTAGAATCAGTACTTCCAATAAGGACAAAGTACAAATTCAAATAAATGAGGCACTGTGCTGTGGTTTAATTGGCATTTTTGTTTCTTTCTTAATCATACATAAAACAAGGATGCAAGGAGACTTTAGATGCTGGAGAGGATGTGGAGAAACGGGAACCCTCTTGCACTGTTGGTGGGAATGCAAATTGGTGCAGCCACTCTGGAAAGCAGTGTGGAGGTTCCTCAGAAAATTAAAAATAGACCTACCCTATGACCCAGCAATAGCACTGCTAGGAATTTATCCAAGGGATATAGGAGTACTGATGCATAGGGGCACTTGTACCCCAATGTTTATAGCAGCACTCTCAACAATAGCCAAATTATGGAAACAGCCTAAATGTCCATCAACTGATGAATGGATAAAGAAATTGTGGTTTATATACACAATGGAATACTACGTGGCAATGAAAAAGAATGAAATATGGCCTTTTGTAGCAACGTGGATGGAACTGGAGAGTGTGATGCTAAGTGAAATAAGCCATACAGAGAAAGACAGATACCATATGGTTTCACTCTTATGTGGATCCTGAGAAACTTAACAGAAACCCATGGGGGAGGGGAAGGAAAAAAAAAAAAAAGAGGTTAGAGTGGGAGAGAGCCAAAGCATAAGAGACTCTTAAAAACTGAGAACAAACTGAGGGTTGATGGGGGGTGGGAGGGAGGGGAGGGTGGGTGATGGGTATTGAGGAGGGCACCTTTTGGGATGAGCACTGGGTGTTGTATGGAAACCAATTTGACAATAAATTTCATATATTAAAAAAAAGAAAAAAGACTCAGCAGAACATAAACACACGTTTGACCTCCGTGAGGAAAATCAGTAGCTAATAATCTACAACAAAATTTATGCTACAGTCATTTGCAAAATCACAGTGAATTCTCTGCTGAGTAAGACTCTTAATTATTGTAAAACTTGTGATATGTTAACAATTTGGGGGGCTTTAAGTTGTAAGTGTGTATGTTACATCTTAAGGGAAAGTATGATGTGGGAGATTTTCATAATAGATTCATTGTATCTTATTCTTTGGAAAATCTGACAAAAGTAATCACTCATTGTGATTTGTACATAGTCTTGGTAGCTCATTGTAAATAAATTCATGTCAAAAATAAATATTATTTTTAGACCAAAAAAAAAAAAAAACAAGGATGCATGTCATAATTTATGGCATTTTAATTTTGAAACTTGTTAATAGGTGGTTCTGCCTCCTAGAATTGTGCTAAGGATAAAATCAATGGTGTAAAAGGGCAAGTGCAGTACCCAGTACATGGAGTCCTAAACCAATATTAGTTATTATTAGTGATTTTCTATGGAAATTAATATAAATTAAAGGACAGCTTAACAAAGTTATGCTTCATTGCAGTCTTATAATTGATCTTATGTTTCTTAGACCTCTTTGACTGATTGACTATTATGGTATTCTGTTTAAGTTTTTATTTAATTTCCACTAACATACAGTGTAATATTAGTTTCAGGTGTACAAAATACTGATTCAACACTTCAACACCTGCTGGTCCTAACAACAAGTGCACTCCTTAATCCTCATCACCTGTTTAATATATCTCCCACCCACTTCCCCTCTGGTAGCCATTAGCTTGTTCTCTGTAATTAAGAGTCTGTTTCTTGGTTTGCTACTCTCTCCCTTTTCTTCCCCTTTGTTCATTTGTTTCTTAAATTCCACCTATGAGTGAAGCCATATGGTATTTGTCTTTCTCTGATTTGTTTCACATGGCATACTACTCTGTAGCTCCATTCATGTTGTCACAAATGGTGACATTTCATTCTTTATTACAGCTGAGTAATATTTCATTATGGTACTTTAAAAATATGTCCACAAAGTCTTTGAAACTCCTCCTTCCTTTTTTTTAAAGTTTTTACTTAAATTCTAGTTAGTTAACATGTACTGTAATATAGGTTTCAGAAGCAGAATTTAGTAATTCATCACTTACATATAACACCCAGTGCTTATATGTAAGTGCCCTCTTTAATCACCCATTTAGCCCAACCCTCCATCAACCTTCAGTTTGTTCACTATCATTAAGAGTCTCTTATGTTTTGCTTCCTTCTTTTTTCCCTTTACCCTATGTTTATCTGTTTTGTTTCTTAAATTCCACATATGAATTAAATCATATAATATTTGTTCTTCTCTATTTTCCTTGGCATAATACACCCTAGCTCCATCCACCTTGTTGCAAATGGCAAGATTTCATTCTTTTTGATTGCCAAGTAATATTCCATCACACACACACACACACACACACACACACACACACACACACACACATCCCCGTTTTGAGGAATCTCCATACTGTTTTTCCAGAGTGGTTGCACCAGTTTGCATTCCCACCCAGGGTATAAGAGGGTTCCCCTTTCTCCACATCCTCACCACATCTGTTGTTTCCTGTGTTGTTAATTTTAGCCATTCTGATGGGTGTGAGGTGGTATCTCACTGTGTTTTTGCTATATTTCTCCCTGATGATGAGTGATGTTGAACATCTTTTCATGTGTCTGTTAGCCATCTGGATGTCTTCTTTGGAGAAATGTCTGTTCAGGTCTCATACCCATTTCTTAACTGGATTATTTGTGTTTTTGGTGTTGAGTTTAGTAAGTTCTTTATAGATTTTGGACACTAACCCTTTATCAGATATGGCATTTGTGAAAATCTTCTCCCATTCTGTAGGCTGCCTTTTAGTTTTGTTGATAGTTTCCCTCACTTTACAGAAGATTTTATCTTGATGAGGTCCCAATAGTTCATTTTTGCTTCTGTTTCCCTTGCCTTCAGTGACATGTCTAGTAAGAAGTTGCTACAGCCAAGGTTGAAGAGGTTGATTCCTGTGTTCTCCAGTACGATTTTGATGGTTTCCTGTCTCATATTTAGGTCTTCAATCCATTTTGAATTTAGTTTTGTGTATGGTGTAAGAAAGTGGTCAGTTTCATTCTTCTGCATGTTGCTGTTCAGTCTTATTGAAGAGACTGTGTTTTTCCTACTGGATGTTCTTTCCTGCCTTGTCAAAAATTAGTTGCCCATTTGTTGTGTGCCCATTTCTGGTTTTCTGTTCTGTTCCATTGATCAATATGTCTGTTTAAGCGCCAGTACCATACTGTCTTGATGACTACAGCTTTGTAATGTAGCTTGAAGTCTGGGATTGTGATGCCTCCAGCTTCGCCTTGCTTTTTGAAGACTGTTTTGGCTATTCATGGTCTTTTGCTGTTCCATACAAATTTGAGAATTGTTTTCTCCAGCTCTGTGAAAAATGTTGGTGTTATTTTGACAGGGATTGCACTGAAAGTATAGATTGCTTTGGTAATACCAACATTTTAACAATATTTGTTCTTCCAATCCATGAGCATGCAATGTTTTACCATTTCTTTGTGTCCTCTTCAATTTCTTTCATAACTGTTCTTTAGTTTTCAGAGTATAGATCTTTTACGTCTTTCATTAGGTTTATTCCTAAGTATCTTATGGTGTCTTACAACTTATTCCTAAGTTGTAAATGGGATCAATTCCTTGATTTCTCTTTCTGCTGCTTCATTACTGGTGTATTGAAAGGCAACAGATTTCTCTATGTTGATATTTTATCTTGTGACTTTGCTGAATTTTTGTATCAGTTCTAGAAATTTTTGGGTGAGCCTTTTGGGTTTTCCACATAGAGTGTCATGTCATCTGAGAAGAGTGAAAATTTGACTTTTATCCACCAATTTGGATGCCTTTTATTTCTTTTTGTTTTCTGATTGCTGAGGCTAGGATTTCCAGTACTATAATAGTGATGGTGAGAATGGACATCCCTGTCTTGTGCCTGAACTTAAAGAAAAAGCTATGTTTTTTTCCCACTGAGGATGATATTAGCTGTGGGTCTTTCATATATGGCCTTTATGATGTTGAGGTATGTTCCATCTATAACTACTTTATTGATGGTTTTTATCAAGAACGCATGCTGTATTTTATCAAATGCTTTTTCTGCATCTATGGAGAGGATTATATGGTTCTTATCCCTTCTTTCATTAATGTGGTGTATCACATTAATTTATTTGCAGATATTAAACCACTCTTGCAGCCCAGGAATAAATCCCATTTGAAAGTGGTGAATAGTTCTTTTAATGTACTGTTGGGTTCAATTATTAGTATCTTGTTGAGAAATTTTGCATCCATGTTCATCAGAGATATTGGCCTGTAACTCTCCTAGTGGGGACTTTTCTGGTATAGCAACCTGTTCTTAGAAGAGTTTTTAAATGCATAAATACATAGAATTGCAGAAGAACAAATTATATTGAAAAATTCTTATTGGGGTGCATGGGTATTTCAGTCATTTGCGCATCTGACTCTTAATTTCGGCTCAGGTCATGATTCCAAGTAGTGGGATTAGGCCCCATGTCAGTCTGTGCTGAGCATGAAGTCTGCTTAAGATTCTCTCTCTCTCTCTCTCTCTCTCTCTCTCTCTATTTCAATTCTCACTTTCTCTCTCTTTCTTCCTCCCATTGTCTCTCTCTCTCCCGGTTGGGCACACATACACTCTCTCTCTAAAAAAGAGGAAGATAAATTAGGAAAGTAATGAAAATGAAAAGAAAAAGCAGGAAAAATATTAGATCACAAATGTAGACTTAGAGAACTCAGCAACTCCATATAGCATAATAACATTTATATCATAGGAGTCCCAGGAGAAAAAGAGAGAGAGAAAGGAGAAGAAGGTTTGTTTGTGCAAACCATAGCAGGTAAAAGTATCTGGCATCATTAAATTGACATTTATGTTTCAAAGAGGTTTGTCACATTTTATAGATATATCGTATCCATAAAATGAATGTTACTAAATCTTTTATTCAAGAAAATATATTCTCCATCTGTGGGTCTAACTTTTGCATTTTGAATGGGAGGTGAAGTCTTTCACATTCTTTCCGGCAAAGACATTATGAAATACTTTCTCTTCCATAGCTAATATTTTAGAAAACATTTACTCTAAGATCTGCATTTCAGAAAGTAACAAATACCATTAATCCTTTTCAGAACTCAAACTTCTCTCCAAAACATTCACTTAGCAACCTTACTGATCTCACAATCTTGGATTTGAACATTTCTCAGTTTTCACGCCTTTCAAATGAATGCTGACAACAGGCGAGAAGCTACTGTGGACCCTCTAATCACTCTTCTCACCCTTCTAGCCAAGGCAGGCAGGAGGCCCCCCTGGTGGGTAACTGCCTTCCATGTCTCACAGCCTCAACATATTTAAGCCAAGAAAACATTTACAAAGGTGACAGTGATAGCGATAAAACCAGTGATAACCAAAGTACTCACTGCCACTGTTGAAATCTGTCACAGCTCAATCTGAAAAAATACTCCATCCATGAGTACTAAACAAAAGGGTCTAGGCTGAGCAATAGCACTGCTAGGAATTTATCCAAGGGATACAGGAGTACTGATGCATAGGGGCACCTGTACCCCAATGTTTATAGCGGCACTCTCAACAATAGCCAAATTATGGAAAGAGCCTAAATGTCCATCAACTGATGAATGGATAAAGAAATTGTGGTTTATATACACAATGGAATACTACGTGGCAATGAGAAAAAATGAAATATGGCCTTTTGTAGCAACATGGATGGAACTGGAGAGTGTGATGCTAAGTGAAATAAGCCATACAGAGAAAGACAGATACCATATGGTTTCACTCTTATGTGGATCCTGAGAAACATAACAGAAACCCATGGGGGAGGGGAAGGAAAAAGAAAAAAAAAAAAGAGGTTAGAGCGGGAGAGAGCCAAAGCATTAGAGACTGTTAAAAACTGAGAACAAACTGAGGGTTGATGGGGGGTGGGAGGGAGGGCAGGGTGGGTGATGGGTATTGAGGAGGGCACCTTTTGGGATGAGCACTGGGTGTTGTATGGAAACCAATTTGACAGTAAATTTCATATATTAAAAAAAAAAAAAAAAAAAAAAAAGATAAAATCTCCAAAAAAAAAAAAAAAAAAAAAAAAAAGAAAAATTGATCAGATATTGGGCCACAAAAGAAAATATGCACAAATTTCACAAGTTGAATCATATAGAGGAACTCCTTTGATGACAATACGATAATAGAGAAAAGTAATCATGAAAAATGCCTATTCAGGTACTTTGTTTCATTTTTTATTTGGATTGTTTGCTCTTTTACTTTTGAGTTGTAGTAGTTCCTTATTTTCTCATATTCTGTAGGTTTCCTTTTCATTTTGTTGATCATTCATGTGGTTGTGTGGAAACTTTTTATTATCTTTTCATTGAAGAAATTTATTTGTTCATTTATCATATTCCTTGCAGAGAATTTTGCTGTGAATAGAACATTCAAAAATTGTTGTTAAATATATAGTTTTTGATAACTACTCTGACTTACAGTATTATGGACATTCAGGGGATGTAAAAATGAAGGAGGTACAGTTTTTGTTCTCATGGAGTTATTAGTGTATTATGCAATATGAAACAACTAGAATATTGCACATTAAAATACCAAATGTTGTATACCCATGTGTACCCTAAAAAAAAAAAAAAAAAAAAAGGGTCTAGGCTGGAAGACATCATCTCCCAACACTTTTGTCAGGCAGATTTGTCACTCACATTTGTATCCTCTCTTTGCTGTCTGGCTGTCACCTAACCAGAGGTGAGAGCTTCAGTCAAAATCTACAATCCTTGAAGCCAAATCAGCACCCAACTGGCTTCCTGGAATCTGAATGACAGTTTGAGGGCTTAGTCAATTATAAAGTGACAGTAGAGAAAGTATGTATTAGAATATTTCATAACTGGACCGCTAAAGGGACCTGGGAGCAGCTAGATCACATATTAGAAACCTGTGGTCTAGAGAGATCTAGTGACTCACCCAATGTCATAACGTGCCTAGTGGCAACTTACCTTAAGGTTGTACCTCTGGTTCCTGATCCAGTGCACTTCCTACAATAGAGCTACAGCACATCATTTTGAGAGTCCTATTTTGTTGATTGTGATTTTGTTCCTTTTATTAAAGTTTTTATTGGAAAAGCTGTAACTCACATGGAAAATAATTCAAAAATAAATACAGGACCCCATTTACGTAAAATTTTAAAACAAAACCAACAGATACTTTAAAGTTCCCTATGCAATGAACCTATAAAAAATGTGGATGGGAAAAACTCATACCAATCTAAGGAGACTGGTACCTCAGGATTGGGATTAAAAGGGTTGTTGAGAAGCACGTGCAGTTGTTTCATCAATATGATATATGCTAAAGGGAAAAAATCTGAAACAAATAAGCCCCCCCTCAATCCTTTTTAAATATAACATGTTCGTTTTCTTTATAATATGCTCTACACACCTCTGTGTATTTTAAATATTTCTTGATTATAACAAAAATAAATGTGGTTATATTCCAAAAAGAAAGCATCCCTCATACCCCAGATCCTCACTGCCCCTCCTCAAATACGATCTCTAGTTAAGTCTCTTAGACACTCTTTCGGAAATATTGTTTATATAAATACACTTCCTTGAAAACATGCAAGTAGAATCATAAGATATACAATTCTTCACTTTGCTTTTTTCATTTAATTTTTTTTAATGTTTATTTATTTTTGAGAGAGACAGAGACAGAGTGTGAGCAGCAGTGAAAGAGAGAGAGAGGGAGACACAGAATATGAAGCAGGCTCCAGATTCTGAGCTGTCAGCACAGAGCTGATGCGGGGCTTGAACTCACAAACTATGAGATCATGACCTGAGCTGAAGTTGAACGCTTAACCAATTGAGCCACCCAGGCACCCCGCTTTTTTCATTTAAACAGCGTATCTTGCAGATTTCTTCATTTCTGGCCTCATTCCCTTTAATGGATTCAGACTATCCCATTAAATTGATGCATCTCAACTTATATTATCTGAAGCTTTGCTACTCGAAGTGTGGTACATGGACTCAGGATCAGAATTATCTAGGAGTTTGTTAGAAATGAAGAATCTGCATTTTCATATTATCTCCATGTGATTCCTATGAAAATTAAAAATTTTAAAAACACTGACACAAATAGCAATAGAACATGCTTGGTGATGTCATTGGAATAATCCAGAATATTTATATTGTATACATATTTGTAAAAACATAAATTTATGAAAACATAAATGCTCTTCTACGTAACATGATTAAAATGTAGTCTGAGTATATGAGGAACTCAAGCGTAATGAGCATACTGAATGCCTAGAGACTGAACACAAGAAACGTGAGTGGAGAATGATAAAGACATAATTAATACCACTTCTTCACAGTTGTCTTCTACTGAGTCTATTTATTGGCTTGACAGTTTTAGAAAAGTAATAAAAAGTAGTTCAGATTCAAGAGGCTTTGAAACATTACCATAGAAACAAAACAAACCAACAAAACTAGCCTTGAAAAGTATATCTAAAACAATAAATGATTCATCATGTGGATAAAACCAAGGAAATAAAAATCTAGAACAGTTTCTTTCTCCCTGCACAAACCATAATGTATTTCGCATATCTAGTTTTCCAGAATGGGAAAAAAAAAACCTTCCCATACAAATATTTTCATGTCACTACTACTTTATTTGTAGTTTCCTAGATTCTAGGGTATAGGAGGTAAGGCTGCAATTAAGACTAGGGAAACCAGACAGAAATTCTGCATCACTGTCCAGCCCTCATGTAAAAATAACTTCATCACCGTCTTCCTTTAATGTTTTTGTGCTGGGGAAGTTCTTGCTACCTTCTGTTGGTACTCTGTTCTTCTCATCCTAGATACTGTTTCCAGACATCCTCACCAACCTCTATGGATTCCCATGGGCTGATTACTCCAAAATCTCCCACATGAGCCTGCTCCAGTGCTCTAAACCTTTCTTTCCACGAAACTACTAAAAATGTATATATAGTGATGAGCAATATATGCTTCTAATTCAGTGGTGCTCAACTTGAGAGTGTCTCAGAATCACCTGGAGGGCTTGTTAAAACTGAGATTGCTGAGCTCATCCCCAGAATTTGAGTCAACAGGTCTATTATGGGACCAAGAATCTGTGTCCAAAAAGTTCCTAGGTGATGCTGATGCCGCTTGTCCAGAGACCACACTTTAAAATCACTGTTCTAACAAAGCATATTCAAAATTAAACTCATTTTCTTTCCCCAAACTCTTCTTGATCAACCCATTCTGTTGGTTATCTCCTGTTCTGTTGTTCATGCAAAGTTGTAATATCACTGTTAATCTACTCATTCCAGAATCGTGAAAATCATCTATTCCCCTTCCAACTTTAATGTAGAAGCAAACATGGTCTCTGATACTAAATAGGGTAAGTGACTTACTACAACATATACAAATATACACAACATACAGAACCTTACTATACAAAAAATTTCACTAAGGAGGTGAAAGATCTGCGTGCTGCAAACAACAAAACATTAATGAAAGAAACTGAAGAAGGCACTAATAAATGAAGATATTCTGTGTTCATGGATTTGAAGAATCAATATTGTTATGATGTCCATACTACCCAAAGTCATCTATGTATTCAATGCAGTACCTATCAAAATTCTAATGGCATTTTTCACTGAAATAGAAAAACAATCCTAAAATTTGTATGGAATCACAAAAGATCCCAAACAGCCCAAGCAATCTTGAGAAAGAAGAATAAACCTGAAAGTATGACACTTCCTGATTTCAAAATATACTACAAAGCTACAGTAATCAAAACAGTACAGAATTGGCATAAAAATCAACACATAGACCAATGGAACAGAATCTAGAGCCCAGATATAAATCCATGGAAATACAGTCAACTAATATTTGTCAACGGAGCCAAGAATACTCGATGGAGAAAGGTGTCTTCTTCAATAAATGGTGTTGAGAAAACTGGATAATAACATCCAATAGAATGAAATTGAACCCCTAGTTTACACCCACTCACAAAAATTAACTTGAAATGGATTAAAGACTTAAAGATAAGCCGTGAAACTGTAAAATTCCAAGAATAACACAGAGAAAAACCTCCTTGACATTGGTCTCTATAAGGATTTTTTTGTATATGACACCAAAAGCATAAGAAACAAAAGTAAAAATAAGCAAGTGGGACTGTACCAAACCGAAAAGCTTCTGCAGAGCAAAAGGAGAAAAGAAAAGAAAAGAAAAGAAAAGAAAAGAAAAGAAAAGAAAAAGGAACCTATAGAATAGGAGAAAGTATCTGTAAATCATATATCTGATAAGGGAATAATATCCAAAATATATAAGGAACTCCTACAATAGCAAAAGGAAAATAACCCAATTTTTAAATGGGTAAAGGACCCGAATAGACATTTTTCCAAAGAAAATATACACATGGCCAATAGCCACATGAAAAGATCCTCAACATCACTAATCATCAAGAAAATGTAAACCAAAACTGCAATGAGATCTCACCTCACACTTGTTAGAATGGCTATCACGAAAAGACAAGAAAAGATAAGTGCTGGCAAAGATGTGAAGAAAAGGGTACCCCAGTACACTGTTGGTGGGAGCGTAAATGGGTGCGGCCACCATGGAATACAGTTTGGAGGTTCCTCAAAAAATTAAACATAGATCTACCACGTGACCCAGGAATCCCACTTCTGGATTTATATATATAGATTTCATTTCTTTGCATAGATAGATAGATAGATTTCATTTCTTTGCATAGATAGATAGATTTCATTTCTCTGCATATACATATATTATATAATATATATATATTATATAATATATATATATGTATATAATATATATATATGTGAAGTGAAATCAGGAGCTCAAAGAGATACCTGCATTCTCACGTTCATTGAAGCCTTATTACAATAGCCAAGGCATGGAAAAAACCCATGTGTCCATCAATGGATGAATGTAAAAGAAAATGTATATACATATACACACAACAGAATATTATTCACCCATAAAAAAGGAAATCGTATGATTTGTGACAACATGAGCGAATCTTGAGGGCATTATGCCAAGGGAAATAAGTCTGACAGAAAAACAAATACTATATGCTCTCACTGTATACGGTACCTAAAAAAAATCAAACCTACAGAAAGAGATAGTAAATTAATAGTTTCCAGGGGCAAGGTATGTATAAAGGTGGCACAAACTTCCAGTTACAAGATGATTAAGTTCTAGGGATCTGATGTACACCACGATGACTATAGGTAACCATACTGTGTTGTGTACTTGAAAGTTGCTAAGAGAGTAGATCTTGAAAGTTCTCACCACACACACACAGGTAGCTATGTGAGGTGATGGAAGTATTAAGTAATCCTACTGTGGTAATAATTTTGCAATATACACATGTACCAAATGGTCACATCATACATCTTATACAATGTTATATGTCAATTATAGCTCAGTAGACTAGGGGAGAGATTAACCTGAGACTCAAGGGCTAGAACACAATTTGTGAATTTTCAAAGTGTCCCTCCATTCTCTGTGCTTTAATATAATGAGACATTTTAGCAGCATGAAGACAATTTAAATTCAAATTCCATAGATATATTTCTATCTGTGCAATGCTGTACAATACTTTTAGATGTGATGCCACAAAACATGCAAAAGGAAGGACTCCTTCAACAGTCAAAAAGGTCAAAAGAAGACATGGATAGTGGTGATGGGAAAAAAAATAATCTAAGTACAAATAGTAACACTAACTCTGTTTTAAGTTCTCTATTATTCACATGTTAACTAATTGATTGATCTACTAACACTAAATACTTACTAATCCCAACATCTCTGGTGTCCAGGAATTTACTGATGTTCCACTATACAGTAATGTTAATGCTTTTCTCCCAAAGGATTTCATGGAGTTGCTTATAAATTGCATATAAAATTATATTCATCTTATATGTTTACACAATGCCACATACTCAACCATGCAAAACTCTGTCAAGCACAGGTTAAGAAAACCTACAAAAGAAGTAAATTACATGAGGCCAGTTCTATTCACTTCATAAATTCAAATGTTATGTTAACACAAATGTGTGACCATGGCAACCTTGCTGGTCAGGCACCAAATATTAAAGTAGGGACAAACTACTGAATTACTGTATGCCTCTGAAGACATAAGTATATTCAAGTGACTGCTATTTTCCCTAGTCTCGTGTTATTTTCCAGAAATTGGTCCATTTCATCTAAGTTATCAAGCCTGTGGACCTAGAGTTGTTCCTAATATTCCTTTATCATCCTTTTAATGCTGATGGGATCAGTAATAATGGGTCTCTTTCATTTATAATATTATAATTTGTATCTTCTCTTTTTTTCCCTTGGTTACCCTAGTTAGAGGTCTAATATGTTGTTTTTAAAGGGAAGAAAATTATAAAATTTTTAATATGTTGCTACCTTCCTTCAGATGTTTTACTGCAAAGTCTCCTTTTCAAAATGAAATGCAAACCCTTAAATGATTTTAAATTTCTGTGTTCTAATTAATAAAAATTATAGATGGGGAAAAGGTGAAATTAACATATAAATTTGCTTTCTTTTTACATTTTTACAAGGCAATTATATCACTCAGTCTTGCTGTTCAAGAGAAGACCACATGCATATTAAAATCTCTCTCGGGCACGTATAAAATAGAAGAGCTATCAAACGTCTGCAACACCTATATAAGATATTACTTGAGGGCTTATTATCATTTAAATATCTACTCAAATGAGATCCAGTATCAATTCCAAAAACAGAAAGCATCTATTTGAATACCAACTGTTAGTAGAAAATGAAAGAGCATGACTGTATGGTCTGAGTGCAGACCACTAGAAAACATTAGTGGAATTTCCAAAAATTTTACCATGGCTGATTAAATACAAATACACTTAAGCAAAATGCCTCCTGGCATTAAATTCTTGGCACCTTTTATAAACACATTTCCATTATCCGTGCTGTATGCAGTTAGATTGTATTGCTTTTGCACCAAGAGAGAGAAAATTGATCAAAGATGGCTAGAAGTACAAGCACTTTTATTGTTTATGAGAGATCTGGAGGTTATTGGTTCTGGAAGTGATTCCATGGCTTAGGGAAACATTGGTTCTTTGTATTTTTCCATTCTGCTGCTTTTAATCTTGCTGGCTATGTGCTTCAGTGGCAAAATGGCTACTGAAGGTGAAGATAAAATGTCCTCAAATCACAGCATCCCAGGGAGGAAGGACAAAGCAAGGGCAAATGGGCTTTTCCTTACATAGCTTATCCCTTTACTGGGGGAAAAAATCTTTCTCAGAAGTACTTAGTAAGCTTCCTCTACAGATTCTGGGCTAAAACATGGTGAGGTACCAACCCCTCTCGGTCCCTGGCAAGGAGGCATGAGACTGGCACACTACCACTCAAACAAAATGGAGTTCTCTTCACAAGGAAGAAAAGAGTAATGTTGCCGGTTGAATAAAGACATGTATGCCATATTTGCCCTTGTTAAGAGTGGAATTTGAAAAGTAAAGTTCCATTACAAAGCTCTCTACTAAATACACAACCATTGGTGACTAATTGCCGAAAAATCTACATCCAATAAAATACATAGCTTGCTTAAATAATAGTCATGTTCATCAAATTCATGTATCAGAGTAAATGGTACAGAATTCACCATTTTTACAAGATGACTGGAAAAAAATAATCATTCAATAAATATACCAACTGCCAAAACAGTAAGTAATAATGTGAATCTCAAAAATGAATCTTAAGGGGGACCTGGGTGACTCAGTCTGTTAAGTGTCTGACTTGATTTCAGCTCGGGTCATGATTTCATGGTTCATGGATTTGAGCCCTGCATTGGGGCTTCATGCTGAAAATGCAGACCCTGCTTGGGATTCTCTCACTCCCTCTCTCTCTGTTCCTCCCCACCCAAAATAAATAAACTTAAAAAAAAAAAAATGAATCTTGAGACACAACCAGTCCTAAAGTAACTGCTTAGGTCAGTCAAGTTTGAGAAGACCAGCCTTGATTCAAAAAATTCTTTTTCAACAAATAATCAGAGAGATGAGTACTTGGAGCACCTCCAGCACTAGTTACTATGTTTGGCTCCTAGCATGTCGAACTCTTAATCCTCATCATGAGCCAATGAAGTAGTATTATCTCTTTTTATAAAAAAGAAAATAAAGGCTCAGAAACGTTAAGTAACTTATTCAAAGTCATTAATAATAAAGCAAGAACTCAAACCTAGTTTTCTATCTGCCACCCTATCCCAATCACATATGTAAAGGTTGCGATAGCTAGAGCAGTGTTTCTTTTGTACATTTTGATGAGATGATAATAGGTTTCTGTATTAGACTTTGTAACAAATCAATCCAAAATTGTATGATGGCTTCATCAAAGAATAAAACAAAGATCTCCAGAACTATAAATAAACAAGCTGATTTAAAATAAATATACCCAGGGGCGCCTGGGTGGCTTCGTCGGTTAAGCGTCCGACTTCGGCTCAGGTCGTGATCTCGCGGTCCGTGAGTTCGAGCCCCGCATCGGGCTCTGTGCCGACAGCTCAGAGCCTGGAGCCTGTTTCAGATTCTGTGTCTCCCTCTCTCTGTGACCCTCCCCCGTTCATGCTCTGTCTCTCTCTGTATCAAAAATAAATAAACGTTAAAAAAAAATTAAAATAAATATACCCAAAGTCGAGTCTGTTAACTTACTAGGCAAGTAATTACACACTAGTGAAGAAATTTGCTCAATAGTTACTTCATTCAGGAAGAAAAATCAGGAAGTTTTGAGCTCTAGAAAAGGGCATTCATGATAACTATAAGTAATTAAGCATGAAAGCTAACATTCTAGATAGGAAAGAATAAAACTGTAAGTCTGTATGCAGTTGGTTAAAATAAGATCCATTGCTTACGGATCAGGAAAGAGTCCTTGGGCCCAGTAAGAGTCTTCCCTCTAAAAGTTCATCATCTTTCATCAAGTTAGAACCAGTGGCAATGAAGCACAGAAGTTAATTTTACATCTCCTTGGCAACTACTATTATAGATGGAATTTCTCCACTTACAGCTCAAATGTAACAGAAGCGTATTTCTCATTCAAAGAATCCAAGGCAATTCCAATGGGGTGATGGGATGGGATCTCATTTGAAGACCCAGCTTATAGAGATAATACTGTCTTCAACATGTGGCTTCCAAAACTGCTCAAGGCATTGGCCAAAGGGAAAAAAGCAAGGAAGATCTTCTGTAGAAGGTAGTGGGGGACCAGGCCTGTAAGTGGTACATACTACTCCCACCAATGTTTCACTGGATGAACCCAGCCATACCTCACTCCAGGAGAGCTAGGTAATGTCAACTCCTTTATGGTTTCTGTGCCAAATAATGTTAGCAAATAGAAATGCTAGGTTAATCAGGCTTCCTACTACGGAATGATTGATCTTTAACTTGCTAATGAACTCTGCAGATTTTCAATGAGATATAAACTTATAGCATTACTCAAACCTATTTGGACATGGTAGACATTTTAGAACATGGTACCACGGCTCTCAACTTTAGCATCCATCAGATCACTTGGTTTGTTAAAAGACTAATTGTTAGGTCCTATCCCCAGAGCTTCTGATTACATGGGTCTGAGAAACGGTCTGAGAATTTGCATTTCCAACAAGCTCTCAGGTAATAGTAATGCTACTGGCCCAGGGATGACACTTGAGAACCAGTGATCTATAGGATCGCTTAAGAGAAAAGGGAAATCCAAAGTGATGGGGATGAGGACGTGTGCCTCCTGGATCCAAGTACTGAGCTGCCACTTCCATAGCCTTTGTTGCTTTCCAAAATCCAGTCCTCTCACTCAGGAGAAGCCATGGTTCTAGTGTATATGCTAGAGAATTTCATCCATTTCAAGGATGTATTTGCTGTTAAGAATCCGTACCGCATCCAGGAAAACAGAATAGAACTAGAATGAGCAAGTCAAGCTATATAGGGAGAATGACTGATAATCATTTATTAGCACAATGAATGTGCCAATACTAGTCACTCACCTTCCCATCCTTTAACATTCATGGCACATACCTAGATGAATAAAAAAAAAAAAAAAAAAAAAAAAAAAAAAAAGGTGCCTTAACTCTCAGAGATCACAACCTTATTTAAAAGCAAGGAAAGAGATGTGTCTTGGGAATATACAGAAAAAGTATGAATTCCAGGTTAATCCCAAGGGTATGGGGTCAGAGAAACCTTCCTCAAACAGGTAAGTTCTCACTGTGTTTGAGTACGTATCATTCCATTTGCTTCATGTATTGATATTTTTCCTCAATACCCCATTCAAGCCCCACGTCTGGCTCTGTGCTGATGGCTCAGAGCCTGGAGCCTGCTCTAGATTCTGTCTCCCCTTCTCTCTGCCCTTCCCCTGCTCATGCTCTATCTCTCTCTCTCTCTTAAAAATAAATAAACATTAAAAAATATTTTAAAAAATTGGAATCCATCTTTTCAAACCCTGCCACTGTTTTATCAAATAAGTTGACGTAATATTTTAAATCCCTATCATCATTTCCAAAATCTTCACAGCATTTCACCAGGGGCAGTTTTCATCTCAAGAAACCACTTTCTTTATTCACCCATAAGAAGCAATTCCTTGTCTGTGGAAGTTTTATCATGAGATTGCAAGCAATTCGGTCACATCTTTAGATTCTGCTTCTAATTGTAGTGCTCTTGCTATTTTCACATCTGCAGTTACTTCCTCCACTAAAACTCTAAACCCTTTAAAGTCAACCATGAAGGTTGGAATCAACTTCTTCCAAACTCCTGTTCATACTTTGACCTCTTTCATGAATCATGAATGTTCTTAGTGACATTGACAATGGTGGATCCTTTCCAGAAGATTTTCGATATTCTTTGCCCAGATCCATCAGAGGAACCCCTATCTATAGCAGCAATAGCCTCATACAAGGTATTTCTTAAGTAATAATTCTTGAAATTAAAAATTACTGTGATACATGGCTGCAGAATGGGTGTTGTGTTAGTGGGCAGCTCCATCTGAGCTCTTGGGTACCCAGGTGCATTATCAATGAGCACTAATATTTTGAAAGAAATCTTTTGTTCTCAGCAGGTTTCAATGGTGGGCTTAAAATATTCAGTACCATGTGGTAAACAGATGCTCTGTTATCCAGGACTTGTTCCATGGATAGAGCACAGGCAGAGTAGATTGAATAAAATTTTTAGGGGTCCTAGGATTTTTGGAATAGTCCATGAGCACTGGCTTCAACTTCAAGTCTCCAGATGTATTAAACTCCTAAGAGAGTCAGGCAGTGAAGCTTCAAAGCCAGGCATGGACTTCTCTCAACCTATATGGCATCTTCTTCCCATAGAAGGCTGTTGATTCATCTACATTAAAAATGTGTTGTTTAGTGTAGCCACCTTCATTAATTATGTTAACCATATCTACTGGATAACTTGCAGCTTCACCTTGTACTTTTATGTTATGGAGATGGCTTCTTTCCTTAAACTTCATGAACTAACCTCTGCTACCATATAACTTTTCCTCCTCATCTCTCTCAGCCTTAATGAAATGGACAGGAGTTAGGGCCTTGCTCTGGATTAGGTTTTCACTCTGAGGAATGTTGTGGCTGGTTTGATCTTCAATCCAGACCATTCCATATCGGCAATAAGGCTATTTTGCTTTCTTATCATTCACATGTTCACTGGAGTAGCACTTTTAATTTCCTTCAAGAGCTTCCTTTGCATTCACAAGTTGGCTAACTATTTGCTGCAAGATGCCCAGCTTTTGGTCTGTTTTAGCTTTCAACATGCATTCCTGATGAAGCTTAATCATTTCCAGCTTTTGATTTAAAGAGAAAGCTGTGTGACTCTTTCTTTCATGTGAGCACTTAGAGGCCATTTTAAGGTTATTAATTGGCCTCATTGAAATTGCTGCTGTATAAGGGTGTGGTTTATGGCACCGAAAACAATTATGGTGTTACAATGGCAATATCAAAGATCACTGATCACCACAACAAATATAACAATAATGAAAAAGTTTCAAATATTGCCAGAAGTACCAAAATGAGGCACCAACATCAAGCAGGTAAATGCTCTTGGAAAAATGATACCAATAGACTTGCTAAACATAGGGCTGCTACAAACCTTCAGTTTGTAAATCACAGTATAGCAAAGCTCAATAAAATGAGATATGCCAGTATTAATCTTTTGCCTAAAAGGTGACGAGAAAACATTTATAAAGGGAAAATAAGCAGTATTTGGACTCTTAAGTATGGATGGAGCACCTAAGAAATTAGAGTGCTCTATTCTTTATTTCCTTTAAATGCTAGGATTCTGAAATCCAAAGAACTGTAAAAATTTTTTGCTAAGCTATATAATTTTACATTCGCTTTTTTTTTAATGGAGATATATCAGAAAGCATTTGAAGATTCTTTTATTTTTATCAAGCAGCCCAACTTTGAAAAATGCTCCGTTATGCTCTGGTAAGATGGTACAAGAGATCCCTGGTTCGCTATGCAAACTGTTCTAACATAGAAGGTAGGGTAGAGAAGCAACGATATTGCCTATGAGTTTTATAATTGTTAAGGATGGATGATGGGAAGGTAGTGGCATCATTGTGCTATTCTGCCTCATGTTGTATGTATTTAAATTTTTCCTTAAAAATGTATTTTCTGTAAAAAAAACAACAACAACAACAACAAAAAAAAAACAAAACAGTGTTTTATGGTCCCTGTCTGCCTCATCCGCTCTACTGGTAATTTCATGAAAGATAAAACAATGTTTAAGAAATTATACTCTCTTACCAAAATTCAACAAAAGCTTCCAAAGACCTCTCCCCAAAATTTGCACAAGTATGACCAAAAAACCGTGAGATAGTAGATTGTTTCCATTTGCAAGGCTCCACTTCTTTACTGAAGAGTCATCTACACCTCACAAAGAAAAATCAATTTCTAAATACGAACATGAATCTTATTAAAACAATCTGACTTCATGTATTATTTCATAAAATAAATGAAAATTTTTTTGTCTTTAATAAGCCAGTCCAAATATTCTGTACATATAAATGAATGACTTAAAACTGTATCTTGAGAGAAATTTCTGCCAGTATTTGATATGTTTGGCTGACCCGTACAAAAGCTGAAAGGTTGCTATTTAAATGAAAAGCACATAACTCTTCTAATTCACTCTCTTTGCCAGTAATGTACTGGTGAATGTTTAACTAGCTCTTCAAAATAAAAATGCACACATAAATATATATAGCTTATTTTAAATTCTATGATACAAAGGATAAAATATACAGTTTGTAAATAACAAGTTGTACAATTTGTTTGTAAATTCTATATGGCCATTTGATTCTCAAATAATGCTTCTGTTGACTCTTGCTAAAATCTTGATTCCAGAGCTAGCCTATATTTGTGATTCGTCCTTGATTTGACTAACTCAAATTACAAATAAACAGTTGATTACTATCCATGTCTGCATTTGGATATACATATAATTTCATTTTTGTTAAAGGTAAGAAAAAAGTGAAACAGTAATGCATGTTGGAATTCCACTCATTTCATTAGCTCCTTTGCTGAACTGAACTATGGTTTTCAAAAACTGGGAGAATATTTCCTCAATTTTTGTGCTGTTCACCACACAATAGTAGATACAGACACAACACGCTTTTACATTTAATCTGCATTAGTAACATTTTATCCATTACATTCTTAGATCTAGATCAACAAAGCAATAAATCAAGCCCTGATTTTAGCTTTGCCAATTTCCGTGGTGTAAATACTCCCACAGAGGGCAGATTTTAAGCTACCAACATGATATCACTGAAAATGGAGCTGGGAAGAGATGCACGGTACCATACCACCACACAGTGTTTCCTCCCTTATAAAGACATAACAGATACAAATAACTTCAGAAGTAGATGTAGTAAAATCATTAGGAATTGATACATCTTGAATATACACAACCTTTGTTCTTTATATAGTTCATCTCTTTATAAGTTTGTATAATTTTTTTTTTAATTTTTTTTTCAACGTTTATTTTATTTTTGGGACAGAGAGAGACAGAGCATGAACGGGGGAGGGACAGAGAGAGAGGGAGACACAGAATCGGAAACAGGCTCCAGGCTCCGAGCCATCAGCCCAGAGCCCGACGCGGGGCTCGAACTCACGGACCGTGAGATCGTGACCTGGCTGAAGTCGGACGCTTAACCGACTGCGCCACCCAGGCGCCCCATAAGTTTGTATAATTTTTAATAACAGCTGTGTTTCACAACTAGCTCAGAAAAATCCTGAAAACTGAACAACCACTTCTTATGAGCCACTACAGGTTAGTTCAACCACTCCACTTTTTCTCTTGTGTATGTGAGCTGATATAGGGAATGTATGTACGTGTGTATGTATGGGTGTTATAAAATTACTTTTACAATTCCTCCCTCTACTTGCCACACTGGTCTTACTGCCCTTTTCTCAAAAAAAAAAAAAATGTGCAACTTTTTGCTTATGGAATATTTCCCCAGACCGAAATGAGCTCCTTTAACCCTTTTGAAATCATTTTCAAACTTAAGCATTTCCAAGCTTCAAAACCTCCACCATGCTGAAGGCATTCTTGATCCGCTTTTCACAGTTAATCCTTTTTTCCTTCCTCCATGCTACCAAAGCACATTATTCATCCTCATTCATCTTGAAGCTTCCTTAATCCTATCCCATGGTAAAATTAGCCTTTTCAGAGCAGGAACCATATGTAACCTTTGAACGTTATTCTTCACAACAGCACAAGAGTACACGTTCCTGAATTATAAGCCTAAATAAGCCAAAAGATTCTGCCAGTATTAATGAGGTTACTTCCATGAAGACAGAGCTATCTGCAATGTATCAGAAGGCCATTTCTACCACCTATCATTGTGGTGAGTGGGTCATCACAAACACATGGGAAAAAGCCTCCAGTTTTACAATTTGGAAAGGGATTATATCGGCAACAATGTCTCTGGCATTTGCTCATGAACAATACAACAGCACACTTGTCATGTTGAGTGACAACACTCAACCCCAATACAAATATGGCTCAAGCCCCATTTAACCAAAAGAAATTGGCAGTACCTGATGGCTAAAATAACATACGTATGCTCAACTAGGATGTTCTCCAAAGGTCAGATGGCAGCTGAGGCCATAGTGGAAGTTCTTTCAACACTGGAAGTTAGGTCAATCCTAGACTTATTTCAACAATTCAGTTTTGGGCCAGTGTTTCTCTTAGTGTTTCTGGGGCCTGGTGTCTATAACTATAACCCAAGATAAGATGGTTGTATGAACTCTAAAGGGAGTTCTCCAACCCCAATTCTTTTTTTTTTTTAATGTTTTTTTTTTTTTTTTGAGAGAGAGAGAGACAGAGAGAAAGGAGAGAGAGAGAGAGAGAGAGAGAGAGAGACAGAGTGGGAGTGGGATAGGGGCAGAGAGAGAGGGAGATTCAGAATTTGAAGCAGGCTCCAGGCTCAGAGCTGTCAGCACAGAGCCCGACATGGGGCTTGATCCCATGAACCATGAGATCATGACCTGAGCTGAAGTCAGATGCTCAAAAAACTGAGCCACCCAGGTGCCCCCCAACCCCAATTCTCTTATGATTCTAAGACTCTAACATGACAGCTGAGCAATGCAAAGGCTTCTATCTCCAGTGTGTACTAGAAACCCAATTCAAACATCAAATGAATCATCTTGAACTTTAGAACTAGGGAGGAATAAATTTAATCAATAATAACATATAGCTTATAATTTCTACCTGCACTGTGGCATAATAGTTTTATAGCTCTGCTTTAAACCCACACTTCTGTTGAAATATTGAATCACTCTTGAAAAATTCTAGTTTTTCAATAAAAAATGTTTCTGCTACAAATGAAGGGTTTTTTGTTGACTATAGGTTCTACATCAAAGTGCTGGCTGCCATGGAGACCAAAGGACACAAATATCAAGTAAAATCTAAGTCAGTAACTGGTAATCCCTGTTGGGAAGGGATATTTCTCTTTTCTCTATAAAGAGTGATTTTCTAAATTCAGCAGTGGGGAAAGCAAGGTTCATAAAGCTGATGATGCAAACATGCCCTACTGTGAGTCACAGTGTATGCAGTATTAGGCTGTCTTTCCAGCTATCTATAATAGCCAAGCAAAGGAAGAAGGTGGCTATTACAGAAGGAAACCTGTATCACTGGGGAAAGCAGGCGGGTGTCTTTTGTTGTTATACTGACCTGATCTACAAAACTAATTGGTCCTGAGCAATTGAAAAGAATTAAGGAGGTGGAAATTCAACTGAGAAAGCAGTATGGTGGCACTTACTAGTTGTAGGTGCCACTTAAGCAGTTGTAGGTGCCATGCAATCCAGGTTTTCTCCTGAGGCCTCCCCTCCATTATTAGTTCCTCGGCTTCTGTTAAGCCCACAGAATAAAGTTCCAAATTTTCTCTCTGCTTCAGATATCTCTGTGGAAAAAGTGGCCACAATTAAAGACATTGCCAGATTTCCTATCTCAACCCAAGGGGAGACAGGGAAGAAAAGGTGTCACAGATAGTACTCCTGTTCACTTTCCTATATTTGTTCATTTTTAACCTTGGAGTTTCCACATCTTGCATCTCAGTTATTGTCTGTGTTATTTAGCATCTCTTAAATGAGTGTCTGATGATAGCTACATGTTTACTAAAAAAAAACATCTATTAAGGGGCACCCAGGTAGGTTAGATGGTTGAACGACTGACTCCTGATTTCGGCTCAGGTCATGATCCCTGGGTTGTGGGATAGAGACCTGGGTCAGGCTCCATGTTCAGATTCTCTCTCTCTTTCTCCCTCTGCCCTTCCCCCCTGCTCAAGTTCTCTCTCCTTCTCTCTAAAATGAAATAAAATAAACCTTTAAAAAATCTATTAAATATCTACAATGTAAAAGATACTCTGTTAGCCTCTTTGTGGATAAAAGGATTAAATTAACAGATTCTGTCCCATAGACAGCTTATAGACTGAGTGGAGACACAAACAGTTCAATAAATGTAATACAAAATGATGAGCCATAATGAAGACATATGTAAAGTGCATGGGAGTTCAATGGGGGGAGAGATAAATTCCAACTGAGCAGATGGGGAAACATTTAATGGAAAAGTTGGAGTTAAAGTGAATTATAAAGATGAAACAATTCTGGAAGGACAGAACATGTACTGCAGATTGATTAGTTTTACTGGAGTAGAAGATATGTAAATGGAAGTAACAAGCTATAAATTTAATAAGGAATAGGTTCTTTGGGGGAATTATGGTAACTAGAGCTTGGTAAATAGATCTGATGGGTCTAAAATCCTTGTTCAAAAAATCCTGAAAGATATCCAATAAGGAGTTGAAAATGTTGGACTAAAATTGTTAAATTGGAGCTTAACATACAGTTTGGGGGTAAGCTCCAGGGGAATAAGAGTGCAAGAACTTTGCCAAGAGAAAAACCAGAGAGGAAAACAAAAGGAAAACAAAGATGCAATTATTAAACATTTTTTAGGCTTGCTTTTTTATATACATACACATACATATGCATGTGTTTCAGTAGATTAAATCATGAGCCTAAAACCACCATAACAGAATCATCATTTATTGAATTCACTGGGATGAGCTTCTTATCATTTATATCATTTTACCATTACAACAATGCTATAAAAAGATCTTTATTTTCACTTTTGATATATATGAAAAAAATAATAATTTCCCTCAAGTTACCATAACTCAAAATCTCCAAGACATTACTGGAATCTGAATCTGGCTTGATCCAAACTTGAAGTCACTGTGCTGACTGCCTCTCAGATGCTATCCTTCCCTCAAAGCTGTGGATGACCTAAATAATCAGACCAACTATGGCTGCCAGAACTAGCAAATAAAAATACAAAATAGTGAGTTAAATCTGAATTTTACATAAACAACATTTTTTTTAGAATAAATATGTTCTATGTAATATTTGGGGAAATGTTTATACTAAAAAGTTATTTGTTGTTTATTTGAAATTCAAATTTAATGGGAGATCTTATATTTTATCTGACCAGCCTAGGAGAAACTGAAATTTGGGAAATTATGTCAGTTCTCTTAAACAACATATTTTCCTTGGCTCAGGTTAATAACAATGTAGGCAGGCAATAAATGAGGCATAGAAGAATAAAAAAAAAGAATGAACAAATGAATGGATAATACATTATAAAAAGCACTACAGAATGAACAATATTAACTTAGCCTTTTATATATCAGTGATATTATTATTCTGATAACTTTTGGATGTTAGGATATTTAGTAATATGGGGTAAAATATCCACTTAAGTTTCTCAAGTATCAGTGAAAATTATTAACACACTCATTTTAACTAAGATTTCAGAAAGAAAAATCACCACAACCCAAACCATCTGCATATATAGAACTAATTGAAAAGTTCTACTGACTTAACCTAATTGAAAAATAAAATGCATATTTTAATAGTTCTTCTTTTCTGATTATATGTTTCTCCAGACATATGACACAGCCAATGGTCAAATTCAGAACTTAAAAATGCAGATATTTTAAAGAAAGAATAATTTAAATGTGCAACATTATTCTTCAGTTATTACTTCCAATTCTCGTTGATGGAATCAACCATTCAAGAACTTGTTTTCTGGAACAAAAAATACATAGACCAATGGAACAGAACAGAGACTCCAGAAATAAACCCACATTTATATGGTCAATTAATCTATGACAAAAGAGGCAAAAATATACAATGGGAAGAAGACAGTCTCTTCAATAAATGGTGTTGGGAAAACTGGGCAACTACATGAAAAAGAAAGTAACTGGACCACTTTATTATACCATATACAAAAATAAACTCAAAATGGATTAAAGAATTAAATATAAGACTAGAAACCATAAAACTCCTAGGAGAAAACATAGGCAGTAAGCTCTTTGACATTTTTCTTAGCAACATTTTTCTGGATCCGTCTCATCAGACAAGGACAACAAAGGCAAAAAGAAACAAACGGAACTACATCAAACTAAAAAGCTCTGCACAATAAAGGAAATCATCAATACAATGAAAAGGCAACCTAATGAATCAGAGAAAACATTGGCAAATGATATATCTGATAAGGGGTTAGCATAAAAAATATATAAAGAACTCATAAAAGTCAATATCAAAAAAATAAATAATCCAGTTAAAAAATGAGCAGAGGATCTGAATAGACACACACACACACACACACACACACACACACACACACACTGGAATATTACTCAGCCCTAAAAAAGAATGAAATCTTGTCATTTGTGACAACATGGATGAACCTAGAGGGTGTTATGATAACTAAAATAAGTCAGACAGAAAAAGAAATACTGTATGACTTCACTTACAGGTGAAATTTTTTTAAAAATTAACAAACAAAACAGAAACAGACTCACATACAAAGAGAACAGACTGATGGTTCCCAGAGAGGAAGGGATGGCAGGATGTATGAAATAAGTGAAGAGGATTAAGACGTACAATCTTCCGATTATAAAGTAAGTAAGACACAGGGATGTAATGTACAGCATAGAGAATATAGTCAATAATATTTTAATGAGTTTGTATGGTGACAGATGGTAACTAGACTTATTGCAGTGACCATTTTGTAATGTATATAAATATTAAATCATCGTATTGTATACCTGGAAATAAGACAATATTGTATGCCAATTATTTTTCAATTAAAAAGGAAATGAAAAAAAAAAACCTCACCTCTTATATGGGGTCAGCAGGGGCAACTGAAAGAAGAAATTTTAAATGAAATTTCAAATCACTGAAATATTAATCATTAAAACATAATGATGATTAAAATATAAAATAATAAATTAAAATAAAAATTTTATTATAAAATATAAATTTATTATAGGAATAAATTAAAATATAAATCTAAAACAAATGAGAAAGGTGTATTTTGAATTCATTGATATGACAAGACTCTCAATTTGTTGTTCAGCGAAATGAGAATTGTATTTAACTTTACAACAAGAAATTAAGAGGTAGTCAATGAGTACTATGACAATTAAAGCTTGCCATTAATAAGCATTATCTCTATGAAAATTACCAAGACCACTGATTATATGCATTTTTAAATCAGAATCTGTCCTCATACTATTTTTTTTTTTTTTTTGGCAATGCAATCAAAGAGTGATTATTTCTAAACAAGATTTGGTTACTGAATGACCTGAAAAGCTGTCAGTTTAAAAAAAAATTTTTTTTAATGTTTATCTATTTTTGAGACAGAGAGAGACAGAGCATGAATGGGGGAGGGTCAGAGAGAGAGGGAGACACCGAATCTGAAGCAGGCTCCAGGCTCCAAGCTGTCAGCAAAGAGCTCAACGCGAGGCTCGAACTCATGGACCGTGAGATCATGACCTGATCCGAAGTCAGAAGCTCAACCGACTGAGCCACCCAGACGCCCCAAAGCTGTCAGTTTTAAATGAGTCCTGAACAAGAAAAGGCTCTACAACAGGTCAAGGCTACCATGCAAGATTCTCTGCTACTCAGCCATGTGAGCCAGTAGATCCAATGATGCTTAACGTGCCAGTGGCAGGTATGGATGCTGTTTGGAGTCTTTGCCAGGCCCCTATAGGTGAGTCATATCGCCCCAAATGAATCAAATGTCAAATATATTACAAAGGAAAAATATTTATTCTTCTATGAGATTCCTTAAATGAATACCAGACTTATAAATCAGATAGCATTTATTGTTTCTATTAATTTTATGTATCTGTAAATCTTTGAAAGCTAGATTTTCACAATTTTTTTAATGTTTATTTATTTTTGAGAGACAGAGAGATAGGGCGTGAGCCGGAGAGGGGTAGAGAGAGAGGGAGACAGAATCTGAAGCAGCTCCAGGCTCCAAGCTGTCAGCACAGAACCCGATGTGGGGCTCGAACCCATGAACTGTGAAATCATGATCTGAGCCGAAGTCAGACACTTAACTGACTGAGCTACCCAGATGCTAGATTTTTTTTTCCATAATAGTATTTGTATTTGTTTCTGGTTTGCAGTGAAACACCTCACCGTATAAAGTGATAAGCATACCTGGATATCAGGCAGGGGATGTTACAACTGATGGAGAAAAAAATAGTTGGACCTTTCTCTTCAATTGTTGAGTTTTGATCAAATGATTAAGATATAAAAATGATAGAGTGGAGGGAAAAAACACTTTTTTTTCTTTCTTTCTTTCTTTCTTTTTTTTTTTTTTTTTTTTTTTTTGCTTTGAGTGATCATAACAGAAATAAAAATACAAAGTAAAACAAAATTATATGAATACAACACTGAGGCTGAAGCCAAAAATGTTACAAGGAAAAATTATTTATAAAAATTCTGAAAACAGTTTGTTTGCAGTCTCATGGGGCTGGCCCTTATGGGCAGTCATTTTGGTCATCTGTTGGAAAGCCCTGAGACCTGCCGGCCAGCCCTGTACGACCCTGGCGCTCACTGTACAGGTTTCTTGACAGGCTCCTAGATGAGGACGCTCATCCGTACATTTCTGAGAGGGAAATCTAATGGTATCCACAGCCTCTTCTTTGAACTAACAATAACACAAATGGAACATGTGACTGTCACACGGCAGTCTTTCTAGGCAGCTTTGAATGTTTCTGGTTCAGGGTAACCGTATGCTTGAAGACAACTGCACTATCCATCAATTGTGTAAAGTATCAAGGACTTCTAGAAGTCTGCGTATAGAGCACCATCAATTTCTAACTGGGTTGTTGGCAGGTTTGGCTTCAAATAAAAATTGGGGATAAAACACAATCTTTATTGTCCACAGTAAATTTAAGAAGGGGGAGTAAAGATCCTCTGCTCTGGCCATGGTGAAAGTACAGAGATCAAACAAATGGCCCCACCCAGAACAATCAGGAAACAGACTCCATATATGAAAAACAGTTTTCAGGGGTGGGAGGGAGGGGAGGGTGGGTGATGGGTATTGAGGAGGGCACCTTTTGGGATGAGCACTGGGTGTTGTATGGAAACCAATTTGACAATAAATTTCATATATTGGAAAAAAAGAAAAAAGAAAAACAGTTTTCAGACATGTGAAACAGGCAGCCCAGGACAGTGATCCCTCAGAGAAAGTAAACCTACAAGGTTAAGCCCTACAACTGCATCAATTTACTGGTGAGGGTCAGTTTACATGCCATGGAATAAAAGGAAGATACTGAGAGTCCAATAATCTTACAAATTGAAGATCCAGAGATCAGAGTTCAGAGAGCTCAGGGCAGCTAGAAGTTGTGGGCAATGAAACAGAGGAGAGAACTACAAGGAAAGAGACCTAGGGATCTGTAGACGGGTGGGGGCAGGTCTTCACCTGACCAGTGTATGTGTAAGAAGAAAGTACCTGAAGACAGGGAAAGAATTACTAAAAAAGAGTAGACACAACATTTCTGGAAGCCTGTACAGGACCACACATTGGGCATAATCCTAAAAACTACATAGCTTTAGTAATGGTGCTAAATTGTCCCTAAAGACTTCCCTGGACTTACCTTAACACAGCTTAAAAGTCTTGAGAGGATGTAACCGATTCTAATTAACTTAAATTGTTATGAGAGGGGAAAAATAAGCCAACACCATATTTAATAGAATACAACAAAATACAGCAATCAAGACTTTAAAACCCACAATGTCTACGATTAGATTTAAAAATGATTATAAGGTAAGAAAATAATGGCCCCAAAATGGGGGAATTCATCAACAAAAATATATCCAGAAATTATAGTAATAATGGAATTAGCAGAGAAGGATGTTAAAAGGGCTACTATATGATCCTGATTTTCAAAAAAGTAAAGGAAAACATAAGCATGATAAGAAGAGAAATGAAAGCTATGAAATAGGCCCAAAGGTTTTTTCTAGATACGGAAAGAAATATCTTTAGTGGAAAATGCACTGGATGGAATTAAAGCAGATTAGGCAGTGCAGGTAAAAAGATCAGTGAGCTTTAAGCCATGTCAGTAGAAACTATCCAAACTAAAGCACAGAGATAAAAAACTGGACGGAGGGGTGAGAGGCTCAATGAGCTATTAGGCAATACAGCACTCTAACATATGTGTAATTGGAGTCCCAGAAAGAGTGGTGGGGAGAAAAATATTTGAATAATAAAAGGCTGGAATTTTTCCAAATTTGGTGAAAATTATAAGCCCACAGTGCCAAAAAAATTCAAAGAAACCCACACAAAACATATCGGAAAAAAACATATCAGCACATTGTAATATGTTGTTGAAAGTAGTGACAAAGAAAAACCTCAGTAACTGCTTGAGAACAAAAAAGAATAACAATAAAGCCAAGAATGATAGCACACTTCTGGCCAGCAGCCATGCAACCGAGAGTACACTGGAGAAACCATCTTTGAAAATAATGAAGGGGATTGGGGCACCTGGGTGGCTCAGTTGGTTGAGTGTCCACTTTGTCTCCGGTCAGCTTTGGCTCAGGTCATGTTCTCACTGTTCATGGGTTCAAGTCCTGCATCGGGCTCTGTCCTGACAGCTCAAAGTCTGGAGTCTGCTTTGGATTCTGTGTCTCACTCTCTCTCTGCCCCTCCCCCTCTCAAATATAAATAAACATTAAAAAATTAAAATAATGAAGGGGAGGGAGGGAAAGAGAACACCTCGACCTAAAATTCTTTACTCCGCAAAAATACTTTGCAAAAACAAAGGTGAAATGAAGTCTCTTTTGGACAAGAAAAACGAAGGGAATTCTTTGTCAACAGACAGGCACTACAACACACTTTAATGAAAGTTCTTCAGAAAGAAGATAATGATCACAGATGGACATTTGGACCTACATAAATGAATGAAGGGAAATGGAAATGATAATCACGGGCAAATATAAAAGCCTTTTTTATATCTTAATGCCCTTATTTTTGTAAGTTTATTTATTTATTTTGAGAGGGTGGAGGGGCAGAGAGAGAAGCAGAGAAGAGAATTTCAAGCAGGTTCTGCACTGTCAGCATGGAACCCAATGCGGGGGTTGATCCCATGAACCATGAGATCATGACCTCAGCTGAAATCAAGAGTCAGACATTTAACCGACTGAGCCATCCAGGTGCCCCTATTTTAATGTCTTTAAAAGAAAGTTTAATGCTTAGCAAATACAAGCCATAATCAGAAAAAACTTGGCTAGCTTGCTTAAAAAAGAAATGGATGAATGATGATCATTTTGTTTGTTGGGCTTTAGGAAAGTCATTTTAAAATGGGTATAAGATATGGCATATGCTATGTAATGCTTCCAGAGAGATGTTAAATTTATTAATGGATAAATGTAGACTCCTCTCCTACTGTCTACAAATGTCCTCCCTCTTATAGAACCAGGAATCCTAATATTTCATAATCTGAGTACAAGAAGGAATGTCCCTACACAGTGCAGTTTGTAAAGGGAGAGAGATGAGAATGTGGTCTCTAGTCTTTGTATCCTATATACTATAGTATCCTGATAATGATTCTTGAATACTATAAGTTGCACAAAGTAACAAGTAAAAAATTAAAAACAAAGCCTGGAAAATAGAGTCCCAGAAATTTTCCAAGACACATAGCAACAAGACAAAGTGACAGATATATGAGGAAAACAGAAATAGGATTTTCCAAGAAGTTCCAAACACTGGACTAGGACTTTCTGAGGAAGTCTCACAAAAAGAGAAGAGCAAAATGAAGGAGAGATATTTTTCAAAGAAATAATAGATAAGAATATCCAGAACTGAAGAAGACAGACATAGTTACACTAAAATAGACTCTAAATAGAAATGGAAGAAAATAAATACATTTTAAAGACATTTCTGAGCATCAAGGATAAAGTGAATATCCAAAGAAAATACGAGTTGTTTCCAGTGACAAAAATTAAATGGACATTACATTTCCTGTCAGCAATAAAATATGATAGGAAGAAAGTAAGACAACACTTCCAAAATTGAGGAAAAAAATATTTTCAACTAAAACTTCTGTAACAAGTCAATTTAATGAACAAGTGTGATGGCACCTGATAACCATAGTTAGAATACTCTCAGAAAATTTACTTTGTCTCTACCTTTTCTTAAACAGTTACTTGAGGAGGGGTGCCAGGGGGACTCAGTTGGTTAAGCATCCAACTTCAGCTCAGGTCATGATCTCACAGTTCATAAGTTAAAGCCCTGAGTCATGCTCTGGGCTGACAGCTCAGAGCCTGGAGCCTGGTTCAGATTCTGTCTCCTTCTCTCTCTCAGCCCCTCCCCCACTCATGCTCTGTCTTCCTCTCAAAAATAAATAAGCTTAAAAAAAAAGTTACTTGAGGATTTACTCTAAATCAATAAATGAAAAGACAGTCAAAGGATGCTGGAAAACTGGAGATAAATGGGAAGGCTGGAGAGGTAAAGTCCCAAACTGACCAGAGACCTAGGGGAATTAAGAGGGCGCTGAGAGAGAGGACCCTAAGGAAAAACAGAATTGCCATAAAATATAACCAGATACAAATAAGTATATGGCAAAGACAAATGCTAGGAAAAAAGCACATTTAGAAACACCACAAAAAATGGGGGAGGAAAGGCACTACAAAAATGTCAAGGTTTAAATATAAAACAAAACTAAAATGCAGCATTATTTTAAATACTTGGGACCACATCTTTGCAATAGAAGAGAAGTAATTCTTAGCAACCTCTACTCAAGAACTGAATTTTATTTTTGTTGTTGTAAAATAATATTTTCTGCATCATTGTCCAGCGTTGGATTTAACATAAGGACAAAACATGCAAGACCCGGGTGTGGCTTCTGAACAGAAAGAAAATCGTAATAACCTTGACAATATAAAAGCAAAATCCTACTTGACACAAAGAAGATCATAAAGAAGGGAGGAAGATCAGACAAAAGGAGGAGGATGCTAATGTTTTCATCTTACCTAGTGGGGCACCAAGATACCCTATGGAAGTTAAATAGAGAGACAGGGAGTTAAAGTTACTATCGAAAATTACAAAGTTGGGGCACCTGGGTGGCTCAGTTGGTTAAGCATCATCTGACCCTTGATTTCAGCTCAGGTCATGATCTCACAGTTTGTGATTTTGAGCATGGAGCCTGCTTGAGATTCCCTATCTATCTATCTATCTATCTATCTATCTATCTATCTATCTACCTATCTACCTATCTACTTATCTATCTATCTATCTCAAAAATAAATAAATAAACTCAAAAAAAAATGAAGTTAGAAAGTTAAGGAATTAAGGAACTAAAACAAATACTACCACCAGACAAAAACATAGAAGGGAATAAATGAGCCAAAGCCTCCACTTTCACAGAGGAAACCAACCCATGTTATCAATTTACACTTTTATCTAAATTGATAAATATCTATTGATAAAGTAAAAATAGAGATGTAATCATATTTTCTTTTTGAGGTAATCAACAAAAGATAAAAACAGAAATTATGAAAAGACTTTGCCCCCAAGGTATATGTTTGGATAGTAGGCAGGGGCAAACAAAAATTTATTGCTTTTTATTATTTAAGAATTTTTGAATCAGTTAAAAAGGAGAAAAGAAATGGAAATCAATTGAAGAAATAAAAGAGCAAACCAAGAGTAAATGTACTTTTTAAATATATCTGTGTTTCCTATGGCGTGGATGACACAGTTTTTGCATTTAATGCTAATTTCCTTAAGAGTTTCCTGCTGTTGTCTAGCGATTGTTAGAAATATCAGTCTGAAATAGAATATGATGATGGTGAAAATAAACCTTGCTTACCTCAACTTCAAGATATTTGGGGAATAAAGATGCAGGGTTTTTTTCACTTGAAAGAACAAAATCCCATCTGCTCCATAGGATTACTGACAGTCTGTCTTCTCCCATATGGGTTTCATTTTATGCAGCAGCATGAAACTACACTTCCGAGGTCTAGTTTTCTACCTTTTATTTATTTTCTTCTCTCTTTCTTTGGAAAAAAACATACATGCTGATTCTTAGAGATTGAATTCCTACTTGGGTTTCCCTCTCCTCCTTAGAGAACAGCTTTTAAATTTCCTTTGAGGAACATAATGGATTTCTATTATGTAGAGCCTATTATCAAGCAGTACAGCACAGCATACACAGATGAGGTATTTGACATATAAAGAAAATAAAAGAATAAACAAAAGTCAGTTAAACTCTGCAATTAAAGTATAATAGACCACAAAAGCAATCTGATCATATTTTATTTAGTATGCATCTTGATACATCAAGATTTAGAAGATGACTTTTAATGACCAATATGGGGGGTGGGAATTCTGGCAGAAGATATTGAGAAGCAACTGTCCAAAGGTAATTGATTTTATATTTTTTAAAATTTAGGTTTTGAATCAATCCAAGTCAAGTCCTTCAGTTTAACAAAGAACGCTAGAGGCAAAACCCTTGAGCCCTGACCAAGGGAAACACCAAAGGAGCATGACAAGGAGCTTGAGGGGCTACAACATTATCATGAAGATGATACTTATATGCTGACAAAATTGGAGGATAATCAAAGACTAAAGCACTAAACTGAACACAGTCAGTTCAGTTCTGAAATGTATTTCTGAAATACTCAATAAGAAATAGGAGTGAGAGAGTTGGGCCCTGTAAACACTCAGGGATCCCCTCCTATTTTACCACAGGTAAAAAGTTGGAGAATTTAGGTAATCATAAAATCCAGGACAATCCAAATGGAGAAAGTGGAGTGCCTGGGTGGTTCAGTTGACTGAGCATCTGACTTCAGCTCAGGTCATGATCTTGAGGAGGTTCGTGAGTTTGAGTCCCACACACGGCTCACTGTTGTCAGCATGTCAGCACGGAGTCTGCTTTGGATCCTCTCTCCCCCTCTCTCTGCCCCTCCCCTGCTTGCACTCTCCCAAAAAATAAATAGAGTGGGAGGCCAACATGGCGGAGAAGTAGGGGGAATCCATACTTCCCAGGTCTCTCAAAGAAGTGTAGAAGCCAAAGGACTTTGAACACCAGAGCCTGGGAAGAAAAGAGACTGAATCCACTAGGAAGAAAATGGGAAAGCTGGAAAAAAGATAGGTGGGTAACTGCGAACTGGGGGAGATAAAAAAAAAAAAAAAAGCTGCATGGGCATGGAGGGGAAGAACCCCTTCTGTAGAGAGACAAAGGAAAGATAAAGAGCGGCTAGGGAAGCACAGGACTGTATCTGGACAGGAGAAAGACCTTGGACTGAGACTGAGAGGGATCCGAACTCTAACCATGGGGCTTTCTTCGGACAGGGGCCAGCTCCCTGCCTGTGCACCTGGGGAAGAGGGGAGCCAGGCCTAGGTGCCATGGTAGGTCAGAGTCTCAGTCCACAGCTGGAGAAAGTGGTTCCGTCTCTGGAGGGCTGTGTGATAGCACAGAACATGCCTAGTCTGCCACCCCACCCCGGGGTGCAGTGGCTGGGCCAAGGGCACAGTCTGCAGGAGGAAAATGCTGCCGTTTCCCTGGAGTGCTGTGGGAAAAGACAAAGCCAGCCGGAACCACTTATCGCTGCACTGAGAGGCACTTCCCCAGTGCCAGAGTGCAATCCTAGCCAAGTGCAGGGTCAGGGGAGTTAGCAGAGAGAAGGACTACCACGTCTGCACCCATGGCACAGTGAAGACGACTCAAACTGAGTCCACCAGTCCAACTCCGTGGAGAAGAGACTGGGGGATCACCATTTCCCCCACTCTCCCTGCCACCACCACCACCAAGGCAGGTCCTCAGGGATCACTCCCAGGGCCCATAGCAGAGGTGGGTTCAGAAAACACCAAACCACGCCCCCTAGCAATGGGTAACTTCATATCCACTGGAGCGGCACAGACTCTTCGGGGACAGCTGCTACCTACAAGCCATGCAGCATTGCCTGGATTAACTCTAGGTCAATTCTGGATATATAGATATATTCTCCGCCCCCACCCCCCCATTTCTCCTCCTTATCCCTTCCCTCCCCTAGGCTGGTTACTCTGGTTATTGGTCTGTCTAAACAGATATATTTAATCCATTTTCTTGATACATGTTCTACACCTCCTTCTTTAACTCCTTTCTCTCTGAAATAATCAAGCCATATAGTTTCTCAGTCTGGGTAACTTTATCTTCATTTCGTTTTCCCCACCTCCTTCTTTATTTTCCTTTCCCTGTCTCTGGATTAAGCCTTTAGCCTCTGCCTAATCAACGTTTATTCTCTCCCTCACCAAACCCCCCCCATTGTTTCTCTCTTTGTATGTACACTTCCATCAGCACCGCTTCCACCCTCTTCTTTACTTGTAGCCGGTGTTTTTGTTTTTTTGTTTTTAGTCTTTAGGTTTTTGTTTTTATTTGTTTGTTTATGTTATTGGTTTGTGTCTTTGCATGTTTTTGTCTCCTGTTTGTCTATCTGTTTTCCTTTACAGGGCTACTCCAAGAAACAAATCAAAGCAAATCTGGTGGAGGGTCCAAAATATTACTATGAGTAGGGTATAAAATAACCAAAGTCACAACAACAGACAGCAAGTAACAATCCCTGAAAAAACACCTCCTGAAGGGCCAGGCCATGGACAGCGTATGACCCTCCTTTAATATAGCAGCGCTCACAGGTGCAGAGCATACAACAAGCTTTTAAAACACATAAGGGATACAAAACTATCCAAAATGACAAAATGGAAGAATTCTCCTCAAAAAAAATTCCAGGAAGTAGCGACAGCTAATGAATTGATCAAAACCGATTTAAGCAATATAACAGAACAAGAATTTAGAAAAATAGTCATAAATTAATCACTGGGCTTGAAACAAGCAGAGAGGACACCAGAGAATCTACTGCTACAGAGATCAAGGGACTAAAAAATAGTCATGATGAATTAAAAAATGCTATAAATGAGCTGCAAAATAAAATGGAGGTGGCTACAGCACAGATTGAAGAAGCAGAGGAGAGAATAGGTGAATTAGATGATAAAATTATGGAAAAAGAGGAAGCTGACAAAAAGAGAGAGAAAAAAATCCAGGAGTACAAGGGGAGAATTAGAGAACTAAGTGATGCAATCAAATGGAACAGTATCCGTATCATAGGAATTCCAGAAGAAGAGAGAGAAAGAGGCCAAAGGTGTACTTGAGCAAATCATAGCTGAGAATTCCTCAACCTGGGGAAGGAAACAGGCATTGAAATACAAGAGGCACAGAAAACCCCCTTCAGACGTAACTTGAATCAATCTTCTGCACAACATATCATAGTGAAACTGGCAAAATACAAGGATGAAGAGAGAATTCTGAAAGCAGCTAGGGATAAACAGGCCTTAACATAAAAAGGTAGACACATAAGGGTAGTAGCAGACCTATCTACTGAAACTTGGCAGGCCAGAAAGGAATGGCAGGGAATCTTCAATGTGATGAACAGAAAAAATATGCAGCCAAAACCCTTTACCCAGCAAGTCTGTCATCCAGAATAGAAGGAGATATAAAGGTTTTCCCAAACAAACAAAAACTGAAGGAATTCATCACCACTAAACCAGCCCTACAAGAGATCCTAAGGGGGACTCTGTGAGTGAAATGTTGCAAGGACCACAAAGTACCAGAGACACCACAACAAGCATGAAACCTACAGATAACACAATGACTCTAAACCCCTATCTTTCTATAATAACACTGAATGTAAATGGACTAAATGCTCCAACCAAAAGACACAGGGTATCAGAATGGATAAAAAAACAAGACCCATCTATTTGCTGTCTACAAGAGACTCATTTTAGGCCAGAGGACACCTTCAGATTGAAAGTGAGAGGATGAAGAACTATCTATCATGCTACTGGAAGTCAAAAGAAAGCTGGAGTAGCCATACTTATATCAGACAAACTAGACTTTAAATTAAAGGTTGTAACAAGAGATGAAGAAGGGCATTATATAATAATTACAGGGTCTATCCATCAGGAAGAGCTAACAATTACAAATGTCTATGCACCGAATTCGGGAGCCCCCAAATATATAAAACAATAAATCAGAAACATAAGCAACCTTATTGATATTATGTGGTAATTGCAGGGGATTTTAATACTCCCCTTACATCAATGGATAGAACATGTAGACAGAGAATGAATAAAGAAACAAGGGCCCTCAATGATATATTGGATCAGACGGACTTGACAGATATATTTAGAACTCTGCATCCCAAAGCGACAGAATATACTTTTTTCTCTAGTGCACATGGAACATTCTCCAAGATAGATCACATACTGGGTCACAAAACAGCCCTTAATAAGTATAAAAGAATTGACATCATACCATGTACACTTTCAGACCACAATGCTATGAACATGAAATCAACCACAGGAAAATGTCTGGAAAACCTCCAAAAGCATGGAGGTTAAAGAACATCCTACTAAAGAATGAATGGGTCAACAGGCAATTAGAGAAGAAATTTAAAAATATATGGAGGGGTGCCTGGATGGCTCAGTTGGTTAAGCGACCAACTTCAGCTCAGGTCACAATCTCGCAGTTTGTGAGTTTGAGTCCTGTGTCAGGCTCTGTGCTGACAGCTCAGAGCCCGGAGCCTACTTCAGATTCTATCTTTCCCCCTCTCTCTACCCCTCCCCCGTTCACACTCTGTGTCTGTCTCTCAATAATAAATAAAAACGTTAAAAAAATTAAATATTTTTTTAAATATGGAAACAAATGAAAATGAAAATACAATAATCCAATGCTTTGGGATGCAGTGAAGACAGTCCTGAGAGGAAAATACATTGCAATCCAGGCCTATCTCAAGAAACAAGAAAAATCCCAAATACAAAATCTAACAGCACACTTAAGGAAACAGAAGCAGAATAGCAAAGACACCCAAAACCCAGCAGAAGAAGAGAAATACTAAAGATCTGAGCAGAAATAAACAATACAGAATCTAAAAAACAGCAGAGCAGATCAATAAAACCAAGAGTTGGTTTTTTGAAAAAATAAACAAAATTGATAAACCTCTAGCCAGACTTCTCAAAAAGAAATGAGGGAGGACCCAAATAGATACAGTCATGAATGAAAATGGAATTATTACAACCAATCCCTCAGAAATACAAGCAATTATCAGGGAATACTATGAAAAATTATATGCCAACAAACTGGACAACCTGGAAGAAATGGACAAATTCCTAAGCACCCACACACTTCCAAAACTCAAACAGGAAGAAAGAGAAAATTTGAAGAGACCCATAACCAGTGAAGAAATTCAATCAGTTATCAAAAATCTCTTAACAAATAAGAGTCCAGGACCAGACGGCTTCCCTGGGGAATTCTACCAGACATTTAAAGCAGAGATAATACCTATCCTTCTCAAGCTGTTCCAAAAAATAGAAAGGGAAGGAAAACTTCCAGACTCATTCTCTGAAGCCAGCATTACTTGGATTCCCAAACCAGACAGAGACCCAGCAGAAAAAGAGAACTACAGGCCAATATCCCTGATGAATATGGATGCAACAATTCTCAACAAGATACTAGCAAATCAAATTCAACAGCATATAAAAAGAATTATTCACCATGATCAAGTGGGATTCATTCCTGGGATGCAGGGCTGGTTCAACATTTGCAAATCAATCAATGTGATACATCACCTTAATAAAAGAAAGTTAAGAATCATATGATCCTGTCAATTGATGCAGAAAAAAACATTTGACAAAATTCAGCATCCTTTCTTAATAAAAACCCTCGAGAAAGTCGGGATAGAAGGAACATACTTAAACATCATAAAAGCCATTTATGAAAAGCCCACAGCTAACATCATCCTCAATGGGGGAAAAACTGAGAGCTTTTCCCCTGAGATCAGGAACACGACAGGGATGTCCACTCTCACTGCTATTGTTTAACATAGTGTTCGATGTTCTAGCATTAGCCATCAGACAACAAAAGGAAATCAAAGGCATCAAAATTGGCAAAGATGAAGTCGAGCTTTCACTTTTTGCAAATGACATGATACTACACATGGAAAACTCAACAGACTCCACCAAAAGTCTGATAGAACTGATACGTGAGTTCAGCAAAGTCACAGGATACAAAATCAATGTACAGAAATCAGCTGCATTCTTATACACTAATAATGAAGCAACAGAAAGACAAAGAAACTGATCCCATTCACAATTGCACCAAGAATCATAAACCCAACCAAAGGAATAAACCCAACCAAAGATGTAAAAGATCTGTATGCTGAAAACTACACAAAGCTTATGAAGGAAATTGAAGAAGATACAAAGAAATGGAAAAACATTCCATGCTCATGGATTGGAAGAATAAATATTGATAAAATGTCAATACTACCCAAAGCAGTCTACACATTCAATGCAACCCCAATCAAAATCGCACCAGCATTCTTCTCGAAGCTAGAACAAGCAATCCTAAAATTTGTATGGAACCACAAAAGACCCCAAATAGCCCAAGTAATATTGAAGAAGAAAACCAAAGCGGGAGGCATCACAATCCCAGACTTTAGCCTCTACTACAAAGCTGTAATCATTAAGACAGCATGGTATTGGCACAAAAACAGACACATAGACCAATGGAATAGAATAGAGACTCCAGAATTGGACCCACAAAAGTATGGCCAACTAATCTTGGACAAAGCAGGAAAGAATATCCAATGGAAAAAAGACAGTCTCTTTAAACAAATGGTGCTGGGAGAACTGGACAGCAACATGCAGAAGAATGAAACTAGACCACTTTCTTACACCATTCACAAAAATAAACTCAAAATGAATGAAGGACCTGAATGTGAGACACAAAACCATCAAAACCCTAGAGGAGAAAGCAGGAAAAAAACCTCTCTGATCTCAGCTGCAGTAATCTCCAAAGGCAAGGGAATTAAAAGCAAAAATGAACTATTGGGACCTCACCAAGATAAAAACCTTCTGCACTGCAAAGGAAACAATCAACAGAACTAAAAGGCAACCAACGGAATGGGAAAAGATATTTGCAAATGACATATCGGACAAAGGGCTAGTATCCAAAATCTATAAAGAGCTCACCAAACTCCACACCCGAAAAACAAATAATCCAGTGAAGAAATGGGCAGAAAACATGAATAGACACTTCTCTAAAGAAGACATCCAGATGGCCAACAGGCACATGAAAAGATGCTCAACGTCGTTCCTCATCAGGGAAATACAAATCAAAACCACACTCAGATACCCCCTCATACCAGTCAGAGTGGCTAAATGAACAAATCAGGAGACTATAGATGCTGGAGAGGATGTGGAGAAATGGGAACCCTCTTGCACTGTTGGGGGGAATGCAAACTGGTGCAGCCACTCTGGAAAACAGTGTGGAGGTTCCTCAAAAAATTAAAAATAGATATGACTCAGCAATACCATTGCTAGGAATTTACCCAAGGGATGCAGGAGTGCTGATGCATAGGGGCACTTGTACCCCAATGTTTACAGCAGCACTTTCAACAATAGCCAAATTATGGAAAGAGCCTAAATGTCCATCAACTGATGAATGGATAAAGAAGATGTGGTTTATATTTACAATAGAATACCACTTGGCAATGAGAAAGAATGAAATCTGGCCATTTGTAGCAACGTGGATGGAACTGGAGAGTCTTATGCTAAGTGACATAAGTCAGGCAGAGAAAGACAGATACCATATGTTTTCACTCATATGTGGATCATGAGAAACTCAACAGAAGACAAGGGGGGAGGGGAAGGGGGAAGAAAAGTTACAGAGAGGGAAGGAGGCAAACCATAAGAGACTCTTAAATACTGAGAACAAACTAAGGGTTGATGGGGGGTGGGGAGGAGGGGAAAGTGGGTGATGGGCATTGAGGAGAGCACCTGTTGGGATGAGCACTGGGTGTTGTATGGAAACCAATTTGACAATAAATTTCTTATACAAAAAAATAAAATAAAAAATAAATATTTTTTAAAAACCTGAGGAACAGTATCTCACACATTCAGGAAACATTAGGACCTCAAGACTCTCTTGTCCTGTTCTAGTCAACAACTTCCCTAACTGCCTACCTTGGTTCACAGGTAAGGTTTGCATGCCCTGCTTCTACTTCCTCATGCCCTTTCTGATTGTGGTATTCAAATAACCTTTATCCTCTCCTCTCTCATTAAGATTCCTAGTAGCCTCTTGCTGGACAACCTCTAAGTCTATATTTCAGTCCTTATTTTAATTGGTATTTCTGTTCACTGGAGATTATCAGCTACACTTTCCTTGAAAATGAATTTTCCTTGAAATGGTTTCTCATGCTGGTCCCTAACCCTATGTTCATTCCTTTGGAAGATCATTATTGAAGGTCTTTATGTGCCAGGCACTCTTACAGGCTCTGTGGATGCAACAGTAAATGAAACAGTCAATCCGTGATCTCATAGAATTTACATTATAAAGAGAGATAAAGAAAAATTAATAAAATATTTAGAATACTGGAAAATAACTGCTAAGAAAAAAAAAATAAAGCAGGGAAGGTGGGATAAGCAGTTTGGGTTGTAAATTTAGAGAAAGTAGCCAGAAAAGTGGATATTGGGTATTGATTAAAAACCTAAAGGAAGTAAGGGAGTAAACCATGTGGATTTCTGGGGGAGTATCAATCCAAGAAGAGAGAATAGTAATTTCAAAGGCCCTGAAACAGGAATCTTGCAGTTTGTGAGATCAAGCCCTGAGTCAGGCTCTGGGCTGACAGTGTAGAGCCTGCCTGGGATTCTCTCTCTCCCTCTCTCTGTGCCCCTCACGCCCTTTTTAAAATAAATAATTTTTAAAAAAACTTAAAAAGAAGAAGAACACCTTCAAGAAGACCAGGGTGATTGGTGCCAAATGCGCATGGGGGAGAAAAGTAGGAACTCACTAAAGAGAAGTAACCGGGGACAGATAATATAGGACCTTGTATGCCATTGGAAGGAGCTTGGCTTTTACCCCAACTGAGTTGAGAACCCATGGTGGGGGTGGGGGGGGGTTAACAAAGAAGTGACACGAGAAGACTTGTCTTTTAATAGGATAACTGGCTTCTCTACTGAAATAGAATGAAGGAGTTCATGAATTAAAGCAAGAAGGTCAGTTTGGAGGCCATTGCAATATTCCAAATGAAAAATATTAGCAGTTCTGATCAAGGTGGTAGCAGTGAGGTGACAAGAAGTAATTAGATTTAGGATAAGACATTTAGGTGGAGACGACAAGACTCACTGATTTTTGGTCACAGCAACTGAAGAATGGAATTGTCATTTGCTGGGATGCGGAAGACTCAGGCTGGGTAGGGTGAAGTGAGAGAGGATCACAGAATGTCAGAAGCTTGCTTTTGGTCATGTCCCACACTAGATGCCTATCAGACATCGACGTGTGCATGGCAGTTGGGTGACAGTCAGTAGGGTCATGAGTCTGAAATCCAAGGGAGAAGTCTGAACAAGAGATACAAATTTAGGGATCATAAGACATACATGGCATTTCAAGCTATGAAACCAGATGATCACAAAGTGAGTGAAGATAGAAAAGAGAAACACCCCAAGACTGAGCACTGGGTCATTCCAGTATTTCAAATTCTTCTCCTTTTACCAGTCTAGTATGCAGGGGCGATCTCCAGGCTGTTCTCACTCTTCTCTCCTCCAGCGCTAAGGACTGAGCTTCTCTGAACAAAAGACCATCTATTTCTCCTTTCATGTTGACTTCCTCTCAGCCACCGGCTTAGGGTGGCCAATGTGACTTCTATTTCTTTCCCATATCACATTTGATCTTCATATGAACCATATTTCCTCTATAGCACTTACCATAATTTGTATTTATTGTATTTGTATGCCTCTTTGTTTACCATCTGCTTGCTTCACCATACTGAACCTTTCATGAGCACACACCCAGTGTGTTGTTAACCCCAGCATCTAGCACAAGGCCTGAAATATTGAAGTAAAATATTGATATTTGTTGAAAGGATGTATACAAGCCATTCACTGATGACTCTCTGGTATGTAATCCCAATCTGATTTTTTCCCCAAGCTTCAGAATTCACCAAACTTGCCATGAGGTCTTCATTTAGATGTCCCACAGACACTTCAAACTCAATATATGCAAGAAGAATTCTGGATATTGCTTTGTAAACCAGTGTCAGCCCCTCATTTAAATGAATGCAAAGATCATTTACTTAGCCATCTAAATCAGAAATCTAAAAGTCATCCTATACTCCTTTTTCTTTCACAGCTGTTCCTACTGGTCACCAAATCTTGCCAATTCTCGAAATATCCCTTAGCGTCATCCCTGCTACCTTTGCTTTAGTTTAGCTCCTCAATTTCTATTTCAAAAGCCTCATTATTACTCTTCTTGATTCTATCCTATCCTTTTTCAATTTATTCTACTTATTATTTCCAGAACAATCCTTTTATTTTTTTAAGTTTATTTATTTTGAGAGTGAGAGAGAGAGAGCGCACAAGCGGGGGAGGGCAGAGAGAGAGAGAGACAGAATCCCTAGCAGGCTCCACACCATCAGTACAGATCCCATCTTGGGGCTCAAACTCACAAACTGTGAAATCATGACATGAGCCAAGATCAAGAGTTGGAGGTTTAACTGACTAAGTCATCCAGTACCCCTAGAATAATCCCTTTAGAAACCAAAACTGATCAGCTACTCTATTAAGATTTCACATGACACCCCTTTCACTCCCTTGCAAAGATCAGAAACCAGAGACCAATCCAGTTAATGTTCAGTTTGCACCACTTATTTGTTAAGTAAATTTGAACTTGTTTCCAACATTAAAATGAGAATATTTTGTGTACAAATTTAAATTTATGGCTCAGCTTGAAAAATCCAAATCTCTGGTAACACTGGACACAAATTTCCACATTCAGTAACCACATGGAGCTGAATGCCACCTACTTCCCATTGAATGGTGATGCCCTGGATCCCAGGCCACCACAGTCCACCACCGCTCACATCACTCACACAGGGTATGTGACTGGCTCTGCTGGCCGAAAATGTAAACTTCAAATACCTTAACGCGACATATAAAACCATCTGGATATGCTTCTTCAGGTGACCTTTCTAGAATCCCCCTTCCAGATGCCCCTCGCCTTCTGAGGCCCATCTCCCACCTACCTCACACTGTATAATCTTGACAATATATCTGCAGTTCTCTAAACACACCATGGTTTCTGGTTTTCCTCCAGTTAAATACACTGTTCCCTCTTTCAGGAATGCCCTCCTGCCTCTTTACACTCCTACTCATCCATCCAAAAACAGACAGATCCTTTTTTTTTATGGTGAAAAAATTTAAATTCAGATTTAGCCAGCTGGACTCAGTTTAGATGATCCCAATTTTGTTGGCAACATCCAAAGCATCATAGTCAGGAGCCAGTCAAACATACGCCTTCTTTTCTCCATCGGGCCTGACCAGAGTGTTGACCTTGGCCATGTCAACGTCACAGAGCTTCTTCACAGCCTGTTTGATCAGGTGCTTGTTGGCCTTGACATCCACAATGAAGACAAATGTATTGTTGTCTTCTATTTTCTTCTTGGCTGACTCGGTAGTCAGGGGGAACTTGATGATGTCATAGTGGTCAAACTTGTTTCTCCTGAGGGCGTTCTCTCGAGGATATTTGGGCTGCCTTCGAAGACACAGTGTCTTGGGCCATCGGAATGTAGGTAACTTGCATATCTTCTTTTTTTGTGTGATTGTGGATGCCTTTCAGCACCACTGTCTGACCTTCAAAGCAAGGGGTAGGGGCTTCCTTCGTCACCTTCAGTACCATCTTCATGAAAGACAGATCTTGATGGGCCTGCAGACTCACTCCTCCCCCTTCAGATAGATTAACAGAGAGCTGTCTCAGGGGGTCTGGGTTAACATACAAAAAAGTCTGGAAAACAAGAGCTGTTAGGCCTCTGAGGCTCCCCTTTCTAACAATATCATTTGCTCACCCATTGTTACATAGTCGCAGGCATGTCCTCCATTCCTCTGACCCTACAGGGTTGGAACCTCTTTAAACTGGAACATAAGCCATCATGTATGCATCCTAGCACTGGACTAAACTACCGGTCAGTGAGAGAGCAGAAGATTGTGCTTTACCGCACAAACAATTCTCTGCTTGTAAGTCTTCCCGTAGTAACCCCTTTAAAGTATCTGCTTCACACAGTGCTGAAGGTATGCGTCCATGGTCCCGTGGCACAATACCTTCAATTTCCTACCCAAGGCTTCCTTGATTTATAAAGCTTTTCCTGCCTTCCCCCAGGAAGACTCAGATTCTTCGTTTAGATCCTCTTGCCACCGTGCTCATTCTTACTTCCCCCCAACACTTAGAAGATTTATCAACTTACTGCAATTCTTGGTGTGACTTCCTACTTTATTCATTTTTCCAATACCACACCAGGCAAAGGTAGAAGCTCAGTAAACATCCACATGAATTAACTGAATAATATCAACGGAGTCACTTTGATAACTTATAGCAGTTATTCACAAGACAAAGGAATGAGTCTTTCCATCTAACTTAGTACATACTGAAATAAATGACATTAGGTTCCATTTTTCTTCATTTCTTAGTATATTTATTTTTATTCTTTACAAAACAGTCTCATGGAATTGTTTTGAAGATTAATTTCAACAAAATGCCTACAAGGTACCCAGCAAAGAGTGGGTGCTGAAGAAAAGTACACTATGTCAGGGAGGCAGTATTTGAGGTGGTTGAACACAAATGCTTTTGAATTCTAATTCAAGATTCTAATCCTGGTGCAGAAACGGCATAGCACAGAGCAGGCACTGAGTGTTTGTTGAACGAGTGAATGAATGTGCCAGTGAATGAGCAAATTCTGGTTCTGCACATTATTCTTGGGTTGCCCCCAAGCCTTCGCACTCACTGTTCTCTGCACCTAAAACAATCCCCAGGTTTTAGACTTCCTGAGGACACTGTTCAAAATGGTCTTCTTGAGAGGCCTTCTCAGAAAACCTAGATGAAATGGAACCTTCGTACTTGCCTTCTTCTTCCTCTACTTTGCCCTCTGATCTCCCACTATCCTCAACACTGTACACTTAGCTCTTCTCCAGCTCAAATTTAAGCTCAAGAGCACAGGAACTCTGTCTGCCTTGTTTGCTTTTGTATCTCCACCCAGAAGAGTGTCTGCATGAATGAATTTTGAAGACACTTGGCTCGACTCCTCTTCCTCATTTGTAAAGTAATGGGGTGGAATAAATGTACTAATGCCTTCTAGATGAAACTTGATATCATCCATTTCTCCCAGGTCTTTGCCCATTGAATACAGCAAAGAACTGTGTTCTTTTATGACTAAAATTCAAAATCTGTGCTGCTGGATAAAGTTGGTAAAGGGTCCCCCACTTCGTGTCCATACTTAAAAGCCTCTTCCACAGAGCCACTCTGAGCTGTCCAGATGGTAGCTCAATCCTACAGTAGGAATAGATTTGTGTTTTCATAGAATTTAAAATTTTATAGCTGTGATGATTCTAAAAGCTTACCTGGACGAACTGACTCATTTTACATGGTATGGACTGTGGAGACCAGAGGGGACAACTGACTTAGTCAAGATTACACACTTGGTGGCAGAGCCAGGAACACACACACACACACACACACACACACACACACACACACACATTTTAGGATCCTAACCCACACCCATTATAGTAAGTGACGGTCCTCTATCATTAAAAGCGTACCACCAGCATCCAAATATCTACCCCCAATTCTGAAATCATTTTTCTACCATATCACCAGGATTGCTCTTCAATCTTGCTTTATAAAGGCTATGCCCATTAATATTATCCCAGTGGAAATATCATTTCATTCTTCCAGCAACTGAATCTCTCATAACAAGCTAAGGTGGAATTAGTGACAGACAGAGCCCAAAGCCATTAAGAGTATGAGTTCTTCAGAAGCAATTTTCCCCTGTCCTCTGTTGTAGTATAATCTGTTTCTTGTGGTTTCATGGGACCCATAACTCTTCTCAAATCTGAGTCCTAAGGCTACTAGACAGGAGCTTCACGAATTATGAATTTTCAGAGTCTTAAGACAGCTATTCGATTTAACCAACAGTGGCAACTGATTTAATCAAGCAGTCACTCTGGTTTAAAAGACTCTGTAGTTCTGCAGATGCTATTTAACCTTCCCTGCTCTGTGTTCTGCTGGAATTTGGCTTCAAATCCACCCTAATGACCATGGGCAGTCAGAATTAATCAGTTCTTCCTACTCACACCCACTGCAAGTCCAAAAAAAGAATGACAAATTTTCTTAACCACAGTCACTAACATTGTAGAAGACATCACTGCCCTCTGGTGGAAATACTAAAATCTATTCCCGAGAATTTTGCCAAAAGTTTATCAAGCAAAAATCTGACTCCCTAGAAATGTGCAAGTTAAAAGGTCATGGGATCTGGGGACTGTATTATTATCTTACATCATTTTCTTCTCCCTAATCTCTCAACCCCTGGTTCAAATAGCCTCAGGCACCTAGAATTCCTCATCAGATGTCTTCAGGATAGTAACCCTGAAAGGCTGAAATTTCTCAGTTAATATGGGCTTAGACAAAACACCAGTGGTCACTTTAGGACAAGACCAAAGTTTATATTCATAAACTAAAATTAACACACTATTAACATTTTATGGGGAGCTCTAATTCATGAATCTACAAAGAGCTGGCTTCTGCACAAATTCAGCCAATTTGCAAAACACCTGTTAGTTCTTTCCTGAGAGCCTCAGGGCACTTTTTCCCCTCTGCCAAGTGGACATTGTAAAAAAAGTAGAAGAACCACTTTCACAGAAGAAGCCTCCTCCAATGACTCTGATAGGACTCCTTTAAACTTCAAGAATTATTTTTTTAGGCCTGTGGATGTCCATCCTGGCTGCTCAACAGAATCATCTGGAGAGTTTGTTGTTATTATTGCTTAATACAGATTCCCAGGCACCACCCATACTTACTGAGTCAGGATTTCAGAGAATGGAGAATCAAACTTTTCATGAGTGAGTGAAGTCTCTAAGTAAACCTTAAACTTCTGAGCACAGTATTTCTTTTGTATTTCTTACATAACTGATGACGTGAAAATTAACTCCCTTTTCTGTTTCCTAATCGCTACGGCTTTCATTCATACGTCTCCATCCTCTTGTGCCTGGGCTATTGCGATGGATATAGTGTCTTATGGGAACAGATATACTTCCCATCCATCTTCTCCTCTGCTTTCAGAGTGATATTTCTTTTTTTTTCTATTTATTTTATTTTATTTATTTTATTCTTTTTCCAATATATGAAATTTATTGTCAAATTGGTTTCCATACAACACCCAGTGCTCATCCCAAAAGGTGCCCTCCTCAATACCCATCACCCACCCTCCCCTCCCTCCCACCCCCATCAACCCTCAGTTTGTTCTCAGTTTTTAACAGTCTCTTATGCTTTGGCTCTCTCCCACTCTAACCTCTTTTTTTTTTTTTTCTTTCCCCTCCCCCATGGGTTTCTGTTAAGTTTCTCAGGATCCACATAAGAGTGAAACCATATGGTATCTGTCTTTCTCTGTATGGCTTATTTCACTTAGCATCACACTCTCCAGATCCATCCACGTTGCTACAAAGGGCCATATTTCATTCTTTCTCATTGCCACGTAGTACTCCATTGTGTATATAAACCACAATTTCTTTATCCATTCATCAGTTGATGGACATGTAGGCTCTTTCCATAATTTGGCTATTGTTGAGAGTGCTGCTATAAACATTGGGGTACAAGTGCCCCTATGCATCAGCACTCCTGTATCCCTTGGGTAAATTCCTAGCAGTGCTATTGCTGGGTCATAGGGTAGGTCTAGTTTTAATTTTCTGAGGAACCTCCACACTGCTTTCCAGAGTGGCTGCACCAATGTGCATTCCCACCAACAGTGCAAGAGGGTTCCCGTTTCTCCACATCCTCTCCAGCATCTATAGTCTCCTGATTTGTTCATTTTGGCCATCAGAGTGATATTTCTAGACACCAGTTAGATCCTACTACTCCCCAGCATATAACCTTTTGTTGGCTCTTTCACAAGGCATGATGAAATTCTTGTTTCCTGGCATGATATGCAAAAGCTAGGCTTCAACCATGACCAATGACTTATGGCTCCTTATGGTGTCAAGTCTCTTGGCTTTGGCCTCAGGCTCTGCTTGGACTGCCCTTCCCCAGCCCTACCCCTCTCTGCAGCATTAGCATTTATAATGTTTCAAGACTCTCGAGATCCCCTCTTTTATGAATCATTTCTCTGGCACCCCACCTCGGCCCAGGTAGAATTGGCTATCAAACCTATAATGCTTTACTATATTTTTTTGTTCTCCTGACTCTGGAAAGCTAGAACTTCTGTGAGAATGAGAGAATTATGTGAGAGTCATTTTCTATATCCCTAGAAAACATTACTGCTGAATGAATAGACGAACAGAAATGCCTAATGTGTGCATAATTTCAGCTTTGACTCTCAGTTTATCATTTCTCCATTGACAAACAGATGGAAAAAAGCCCTGTGTAAAGTCACATGATGAACAAACCTGAGGAGAGAATCAGAATCCAAGAGCTCTTCCTCAGGTGGAAGATAAAAGCAGTCCCTTCACTTGATAGGTCATAATGTGGGCTCACACACAGCTGGGAGTAATCAGCCCAAACAGAAGCAGCTAGACCTTGAGAGAGGCCACTGCTCCTCAGATTCTGTAAGAACACCCTCCTCCCATGCCCTCAGGTTCTGGAAGAGCTTGATTCAGTTCAAGCTTTGAGTATATTTAATCATTGATTAATAAATCATTGGCATATCATTTAATTGTATCACAATTATACTTACATTTTGCTGTTTAACTATCACATGACCCTCTGATGGGTAAATTAATTTTATTTATAAACCTCTACTACTCTAATAAAGAACTGTTAAGAATCAAAATAAAGGAGTGCCTGGGTGGCTCAGTCAGTTGAGCATCTGACTCTTGGTTTTCGGCTCAGGTCATGATCTCGCAGTCCGTGAGTTCGAGCCCCGAGTCAGGCTCTGTGCTGACAGCTCGGAGCCTGGAGCCTGCTTCAAGTTCTGTTTCCCCCTCTCTCTGCCCCTTCCTCTCTCATGCTCTGCCTCTCTCTCTCTCTCAAAAATAAATAAACATTAAAAATATATATATATCAATATAGGCAGGAAGAAAATGCAGCTGTTTTCTTCATCCACAACTGGAATAGTTCCCTGATCTCCCTATTCCTAAAATAATTTCTGCAGTAAGTCAAATAATTTCTAATTTCTATGATACAACTAGATCTAGATTTCAGTTACAAAGGAAAAAATGGAAATAGGGAAGAAGGAAGAACATTTATATGCCCAATTAATTTACTGAAGTACAAACCATCTACTTAATTAAAAACAAAACAACAACAAAACAACAACAACAAAAACCTGTGTATTGAGCACATCCTTTGTCAATCTGCTTAACCACCTGAGAGGTAGAGACCCTTATAATCTCCATTACAGTGGTATAGATAGATTGACTAATTGCCCCAGTGACCCAGGTGAGTCCTAATTCCCTCTAATTCCACTGCCTTCCTCATGTCAAAAAGAGTAGGAAGCTTCATCTCTCATCTTTTTAGGTTAGTTTCTGAAAGAAAAATCCATATAATGTAAACTCTCATTTCTGAATTTATAACAAAGGAATCCATTCCTAGAGGAGTTAATTCAAGGTCACCACTGCTTATAATTGTGTTGTCTCGATACTGTAGCCATTAGTTATGTGTGGTATTGAGCACTTGAAATCTGGCTAGTGCAACTGAGGAACTGCATTTTTTATTTTAGTCAATTTAAATTTAAACTGAAAAACTGATACTGAATTCAAGGGAAAACTTTTAAGTATGTTTGGAATAACTTGGATACATCAATTCAGTTTTTCTTTTTTTTTTTTTTTTTATTTATCTAAGTATTCTCTACACCTAGCTTGGACTTGAACTTATCAAGAATCACAAGCTCTTTCAACTGAGCCAACCAGGCATACTGTGAATTTACCTTTTCAACTGTAAGCTTTATAAAGTCTAAATGCAGATAAAATATTTCTAATGAAAATTTAAAATCCGAATTGAGAAGTGCTGTTGGTATAAATATTTGCCAGATTTTTCAAACAGCATAAAAATGAAATGCTATGTATCTCATTGATTTCTGTATTGTACACATTGAAATAATATTTTGGGTACATTGTGATAAATAAAATACATTATTAAAATTAATTTTACCTATTTTTTTTTTTTGCTTTTTTAATGTGGCTACTAGAAAATTTTAACTTACACATGTGGCTCACATCATACTTCTATCAGACAGCATTGGCTTAGAAAAATCTCTAGAAGATGATGGAGCACCTGGATGGCACAGTCAGATAAGCATCCAACTTTGGCTCAGGTCACAATCTCATGGTTCAAGGGTTCAAGCCCTACGTCGGGCTCTTTGCTGACAGCCAGAGCCTGGAACCTGCTTTGGATTCTGTGTCTCCCTCTCTCTCTGTCCCTCCTCTACTCATGTTCTCTCTCTCTCTCTCAAAACTAAACATTTTTTAATTAAAAAAAGAAAAAAAAAGAAAAATCTCCAGAAGATGCATCAGTTAAACCAGACCTCTCTCATACTTTACCTACTTCCCCACCTGACCCCACCCCGGCAGAACTTTCCTTACAAAGATCACATCTGTGTAAGTGTCCTCAGTTTCCCATCAGCATCCCAGAGTTCTCCTGAGGCATGTTTACACGTACAGTTAAGGTCATTATGTAATATAAGTAGCAGGGCTATGAGAGAGAAAAGAGGCAGATAAATAACAAGCTCCAATGAAGGATCTCTTGCCATGTTTTCCTACAGATACAACAATCATCTTAGTGGCAAGACTCGATAGGTAAATACTTGGTATTCTCAAATGTTAATATAAATAAGGCCATATACAAACCCCAAATTAATAATCAAGTTTGTCCTATATACAGAGATGCCATTTTATTACTCTAATAATCTTGTGTCATAATCTTTATTCAGCAATAAACTATCTTTTTTTTTTTTTTTCAACGTTTTTTATTTATTTTTGGGATAGAGAGAGACAGAGCATGAACGGGGGAGGGGCAGAGAGAGAGGGAGACACAGAATCGGAAACAGGCTCCAGGCTCCGAGCCATCAGCCCAGAGCCTGACGCGGGGCTCGAACTCACGGACCGCGAGATCGTGACCTGGCTGAAGTCGGACGCTTAACCGACTGCGCCACCCAGGCGCCCCTAAACTATCTTTTTCTGTCTTTAAAAACAGAACTACAAAATAGATATAATTGGTAGATTTTCCCAAGGGACTATTTGATTTCGATAAAAAGAAAAATTGATAGGAATATATATCTCTGTGCTAGATAACTCTCAAGGGTATCAAATTTCACAGGTGAATATCAAGTATATTTTCTGGATAATGTTAATCAAATTATGTCACTGGTAATTTCCTTGCATGTTGACATTTTAATATTTTGATGACTTCATAAATCAAGGATACTGAATAGGCTCCTTGTTAGATAAGACTTTAAATTAACAAACCATTTTTATTTATTTATTTATTTATTTATTTATTTATTCTAATGTTTATTTATTTTTGAGATAGAGAGCATGAGCAGGAGAGAGGCAGAGAGAGAGGGAGACACAGAATCCAAAGCAGGTTCGTGCAGTAGATGCGGAGCCCCAATACAGGGCTTGAACTCATGAGATCATGACCTGAGGTGAAATCAAGAGTCAGACACTTAACTGACTGAGCAACCCAGGTGCCCCAACAAACCATTTTTAAACTGAGGTTTAGTGAGAGTATTTTCATTACTGCCTAGTAGCACAGGTGTCATATGACTTCGCATTAATATCCTCATTGGTGCAAATTATAGTGGGAAATCTCAAGAGAAGGTGGTCTCAACTCAGCTCCCACAGATATGGAGGTCATGACCTGGGCCTTGGGTGTCTAAGTCTCTAATCAGACAGCTGAGAATCCTCATTTCACCAGATATATCATCAGTAAGTTCTCTGATTAGGTCTCCTCTTTCTCTAGGTAATCTGATTTCTATCCATGGTTCTATACACAGTATCCATTAGGTCAATAAAATTTCTGACCATGACCCACTGAAGGAAATATACCCAGACACATACAGACATAATACTTAATTTTTAAAAGATTACCTTTACTAAGAAAGATGCTCTCTGATGTTTTCTATGCTATTAATAAGTTATCCAGTTTCTTTTTTAAAAATAAATTGTTTTGAAGCCACTGAAATGACTTCAGAACCTACCAAGTGTTGAAACCCACTGTTTGAAAAACACAACTCTAGTCTGCTGAACTACCTCTTGGCTGTAATAGCTAAGGGAACTTTTGAATATAGGAGTAAGATGGCTCTCCAAAGAATGCTGTTTAAAAATACCTTGTTTACTATTTGGTATTATTATTAATCCTTTCGATCAATTAAAAATGAAAATTTATATTATAATCTCATGATAGGATGTGTACTTTTCAGATATATTTGAAAATTTAAATGAGTTCTTTCTTAAACTGCAAAAAAATGACACCAATCACATTAAAGGTTGGAAAGGAAAGACCACAAGCCTATGCAATTTATTTTAAAAGTGTTCACTGAGGATTTTTAGTGTTCCTCTTTGCAGTATTTAGCCAAACACTGGCTTTAAGACACTGTTTTAGAAATCTATCACTCTCATTTGGATTATAATAAATAAGGTGATTAGATTTGAAGATCTATATGAAATTTAAAAACCTAATAGCATATAAGTAAAATAGAGAAAGACAAATACCATGATTTTACTCATGTGTAGAATTTAAGAAACAAAGGGAAAAAAAGGGAGAAAGAGAGAGGAATCCAGAAACAGACTCTTAACTATAAATAACAAACTGATGGTCACTAGAGGGGGACAGGAGTGGGGGTGAAATAAGTTGTGGGGATTAAAGAGTTCACAATCATGGTGAGCACTGAGTGATGAAAACAACTGTTGAATCACTATATTGTACACTTGAATCGAATACAACACTGTAGTTAACTATACTGGAATTAAAATAAAAAACTTAATAAAATTTTTTAAAAACTCAATAGCATAATAAACTCATTTGAAACCAGCATTCAAAATACTGGCCAGGGGCACCTGGGTGGCTCAGTCGGTTAAGCGGCCGACTTCGGCTCAGGTCACGATCTCGCACTCTGTGAGTTCGAGCCCCGCGTCAGGCTCTGTGCTGACAGCTCAGAGCCTGGAGCCTGTTTCAGATTCTGTGTCTCCCTCTCTCTCTGACCCTCCCCCGTTCATGCTCTGTCTCTCCCTGTCTCAAAAATAAATAAACGTTAAAAAAAAATTTTTGAAGACAAAATACTGGCCAATACTGGCAGGGAAGTTTAACAATCTTGAGGCCAAAGCATACAACAGTATCATTATATAAGAATTTGCACCTAATATAGACTTTATAATCACTTGTTTGGAAAGAAATCAAATTACTTTTTAAAGCATTAATAACCACATACTATAATTGAAAAGACTTTCAGTAAAGCAGTGCAATTATGAAAAAAGTAATAAAACCAATTGAAAATACCAACTGCAACCTGTCCTGCTACAACGTGTATTCCTTAATGTGCATTATCTCGTATCAGGTAGACCATGGAGAATGGTGACAGTATGACAAGGAAGTGGTGCTGGCTCACACATGTATTTTACAATTAATTTCTCACAATTAAAGATAAACTTTAGCATGGGGCACCTGGGTGGTTCAGTCGGTTAAGCAGCTGACTCTTGATTTGAGCTCAGGTCATGGTCTCACAGGCTCGTGAGATGAAGCCCCCCATCAGGATCTGTGCTGACAACGAGGACTCTGCTTGAGATTCTCTCTCCCTCTCTCTCTCTGCCCTTCCCCTGCTCATGTGTGCTTTCTCTCTCTCTTAAAATAAATAAAAACAAATTTTTAAAAAGACAAACTTTAGCACAATATGAAGATTTACGATAAAAACTGCAAACTCCACAGCAGGGCCTTCCTTTGGTGTAACTAGTGGCTGATTTACTGGCTTCAAGGATCAGAACCCTTTTCACTGGCTACCTGGTGAAGCTACAGGCATAAAATATGCTACAAAGACATTTTCCATGCTATTTTAAAAACTTAATGAGAAAGCTATATTGTGAATCAGTTTTTTAGTTTTGATGAAATTTCTCTCTATTAAAAGCAAAAGCCCTAAAGTTCACACCTCTCAAAAGAAAAGTCAAGGGCACCAGAGTATAATGTTGCAAATGTTTGACTAAGGGGGATTCTGGGGCCAATGCTAAAAAAGAGGTCTTTGGGCTTCTGTTGGTTACTAGGATTATAACTGTTTTAGTTATTGCTTTCATTACAAAGTCCCATAGGTTGGGAGTAGTCTATTTCGCCCCTAAGCCCTATATTTTCACTGTGCATTTTGTAGGCTTCAAAAAAATACATGTATCATGGCCACTAAAATAAAAACAATAAGCATTGTCAAAGATGTGGAGAAAAGGGAATGTTCATGCACTGTGGTAAGGATGTAAAACGGTACAGCCACTATGGAAAATAGTATGGAAGTTCCTCAAAACAGTACTACCATACGATTGAACAATTCCAGTTCTGGGTGAAACGGATGAACCAAAGAAAACAAAAACACTAATCTGAAAAGATATATGTACTCCTCTGTTAACTGCAGTATTATTTACAGTAGCTAAGATATGGAAGCAACCTATGAGTCCATTGAAAGACAAATGGATAAAGAATATGTGGGATACATACACACGTGTGCACACACATACACACACACACACACACACACACACACACACACACACACACACACACACAGCAGAGTATTACTCAGCCGTTAACAAGAATGAAATCTTGCCATTTGTGACAACATGTAGAACCTAGAAGGTCTTATGCTAAATGAAATAAGTTAAAGACAAATACCATATGATTTCACTTTTATGTAGAATCTAAAAAACAAAACAAACAAGCAAAACAGAAACAGACTCATAAATACAGAGAAAAGAAAACTGTTGGTTGCCAAAGGGGAGGGAGGTGGAGGGGTAAACAAAATAGGTGAAGGGAATCAAGAGGTACAAATTTACAGTTATAAAAAAAAATAAGTCATGAGGATGTAATGTGCAGCATAGGGAATATAGTCAATAATATTATAATAACTATATATGGTGACAGATGGTAAGAGATTTATTTGGTGATCATTTCATAATGTATATAAATGTCAAATTACTATGTTGTACACCTAAAACTAATATAATATTGTATGTCAATTATACTCCAACAAAAATATTATATAGAGTTGACATCTGTAAGTATGTACATTTTTAAGGCAGAATTGCATGAATCTATGTTGTTAAAATTACATATCGACTTTAAAAACTTTTTAGTTACTTGTTAAGTTTTAATCTCTTAGTCCTTAGAGATCTACCACATAACTTCTCTACATTGTCTGTTTTTTTCCCAATCCATCTTCTATTCCCCATTGTTTAGCAAAGGTTATGATCTCCAAAATTTTTTAAGAATTTGACTGAATATATACTTTATCGTGTGATGGGATTTCCATATATTAGTTATGTCTTCTGTACTATTTCATCACTAGCCATTCCACTGTATCAGACAGTTAACTATTTTGACACTAATCAATAGCACACACCTCATATGTGAGAATATTATTTCTTTTTCACTTGCAAAGTGCATTGCTAAAATGACATTCACTCACTTGTGGAAATTTCACTAAAATCCTTGATGATTAACTGTTGACAATGCATCAGCACTATTTTTCTTAATTTACTTGAGTATGCCCTCATCCATTGCCAACTTTTTTAGTGCTCCTTGTGTTGTGCAAGCAATGAGTTCCACAAAACAAAACAAAACAAAACAAAACAAAACAAAAAACATTTTTTTCATAAAATCACTTTTAAAGATTTCAAATGTTGACAATTCTTTTATATCCATTGTCAGTAATGTTAAATAACATTTTCTCTCTGACTTTCTAATTTCTCATGAATATTACATGAGCAAACAGGAAAATGTCCTTTTTCATGATGCTTTTATCCTGTGGTAGTCATTCTCTTGATTTTTGGCATCCTCATCATCTCCTTGATGCTTCTCAAAACCACACTAAACTTAACGGAATAGAAGAAATTAACTCATTTGAAGTTCTCCCTATCATTGCACTAATAACTTCTAGTAGAGAGGATAAGGTTATTTTTTTCTTCTTTAGTCTTTGGCTTTCACATTTTGAAATCATTTATGCAATTCTTTGAAAATAGGACTTTTTCTCATCATTTTTAAACATTTCAATGACAGAAGTACAGTGTTTAAACTTAAACTTTACATTTAAGAAGTATGAAATATCTGACAACGTTATTAGCATGTTTTTAAATAAAATATTCAGTTAATCTTGTTTTCATTACTTCAGTAAAAAAAAAAAAAATCTCATTGGCGAATTAGGCTAACACTGCTAACTGGTCATTTGTGAGCAAAGCCATGAAGCAAATTTCCAATATTCAACTGAGTATTATCAACTTCATTTTTGATATTTTAAACCTGTCCTCTTGTAAAACTAGCTGCTAGGCACTATTTCTGGTTTCCTGCAAGCATCCCAGTCTCTAACATCCAAAAGAAAACTCACATTCTTGCTCGCAAAATGAATCACTCGTTCATCCAACAAATATTTATTGAGCTCCAATTATGTGGCAGGGACTGTGTTAAATGTGGAAGACACAGGGTGAACAAGATCAGATAGATCTTCCTCTCAAGAAGTTGGAAGTCAAGAGAGGAAGGCACACAAATCAAATAAGCAAAGTAAGTAATTACAAACTCATGTAAGTTATGTGAAGAAGGGGGTATAGCTCTTTGTTGTAAAGGAATTTGTCCCACAGTCAGGAACGATGACTTCCTAAGGAATTCAAGCTTGAAATAAGATTTGATGGATCAATTGGAATTAATCGAGCAAATGGAGGACACCATGTGCAAAGATTGTTGAACAGTTGAACAAAGACTAATGTGCTTGGATGCCTTGGTCATAGAGAGCCCCAAAGCCCTTGGTCTTTGCCCGGAGAATCACAGAAATCCTTTGAACAGTTCCAAGCAGAACATGACTGAAGTGAAATTTTATTTGGAAAATATCACTCTGGAGAACAATCTGGAGGGTGATCAGAGTGGAGGAGAGGAAACTAACGAGGGGGATATAACAGAAGCCCACCTCAGAGAGTTGATGGTTAGCAGCAGCAGAGATGGAGGAAAGCTGAGGTGTGAGGGACTGGGTGCAAAAGCAGACATGACACATGGGGAAGCAGGGTGTCGAGGGTGACCTTTATGCTTTTATTTTTCTCTGTCCTATCCTGGCACTACATACATCCAACAAACCCACAGCAGACCTGCAGGACTCTTCTCCCTTCCTCTCCCAGTCCCACATCCCAATGGTTCTTACAGAGACCTTTATCATAACCGTGAGTTTCTCTCTATTTTCAAAGCTGCTGCCTACCTCATGCCCTCGAAACTTCTCACCTGGATTATTCCCTCAGCCTCCCGGGAGTTTTTATGTCTGCAATGTCTATCCCTTTCAATCCATTCCACAGCACCACCAGAGAAATTTGTCATTACCATATTTAGAAGCCTTTGTTGACTTCACCATGGAGGACCAAAGTTCAAGTTCCTGAACTTGACATGCAGGGTTTGTTATGATCTGGCCCCCGGTTTATCACTCATTACTCTGTCTGGATTTCTCTTTCTCCTTCTCCTTCCTATTTTTATCCCTCACTGCCACCTCTCTAAACTGAAATTCAAGCATTGCCTCTTAAAGAAAGAGAGAACAACCTTCAGTTTTCTATGTATCTGAGATAAAGGTAGATAAAAGCCAATCCAAGGCATTCAACCAAAGTTCATGGAACTTTCTACTTATCCACTCCTCAAATTCCTTCAAACTGCCTCAAAATTAACTGCATGTATAGAGACATTTCTCCTGGATAACACTTTTTTTTTTTAATATTTATTTGTTTTTGAAGGAGAGAGAGAGACAGAACATGAGCAGGGGAGGGGCAGAGAGAGAGGCAGACACAGAATCCAAAGCAGGCTCCAGGCTCTGAGCTGTCAGCACAGAGCCCAACGCAGGGCTTGAACTCACAGACTGCAAGATCATGACCTGAGCCAAGGTCAGATGCTCAACTGACTGAGCCACCCAGGTGCCCCTGGAAAACACTCTTTCAATTAGGGTGTTTTCAAGGGCTGGAAAGAAACCCCTGCTCAGACACGTTTATCAATATGAGTATTTATCATCTCACATAATGGGGAGTCCCAGGTTTTTGGCCTGCTCTGACATTCAGCCTGCTCTGACATTCATAACACTGTAGTCATGCCAAAGCTGGATTCCCTCAGAGTCAGAGATAGTTTTCAGCAGCAGGTGAAGTTACAGGCTTGCTAAATCGCTCCAGCAGGAGTGTGTGGTGAGCTTTTCCAGTCACAGCATATTCATCTTTCCCCTCAACAGACCCAGGAACTAGGTCAGTAGTCCTCACCTAGATCAATAACCATTGCCAGGAGAATGCCAGGTTTTGGTGGGTCTATCTCAGGTTCCTGAACGACTACAAAGAACAGAACCAACTTAGACTAGTGCTTCTCAAAGTGTGGGCCCTCCACCAGCATCAGTATCTTCTGTGAACTTTTTAGAAATGCAAATTCTTTTGCATCTGAAAATCTAGGGGTGTGACCAGGCAATCTGTGCCTTAACAAGCCCTCCAGGTGATTCTGACTGGCAAATGCTAAAGCAGAAGCATCAGCTTAGACTAATCAGAACAAGACAGGGGGTTTCCCTGAATCACATGGACTATGCAGGGTAAAATGAACTCCTGAGTTAGAGTTTGACAAAAATGTAATGTGTCAATGTCTTGGAGTCTGCCCAATTTGAGACTATCTCTCCTTTCTAAGTTAGGTTATATTTAAAATTTGTTTTAATTTAATAAGACAGACTTTTCAGGACACCAAGAGATAGAGACTAGACAAATAGTTTTCAAATGCCCATTATTCCTTATCAAATGCAATGCACAACAATTTGTAGATATTACTTTTTTTTCCCACCTGAAGGTAGAAAGCTTTAATTATTCAATTGAGCTGTCACAAAGTTATTGCTCACACAGTGATGGAGGCAGCTGGCTATTTCTCACCGTACATGGACTACCAAGACTCGTTCCAGGAAACAGAGAGAGTATCTTGGCCTATGACATATTTTCTGTAAGAAAGAAATGACGTGCTCCAGGAAAAATCCAATTACAACTTTTGGCTTACTTGGGATACAAAAGGACAAGATTTTCCTGACCTACTTACAGAAAACTGAATTATCAACTACTGCAAACAAGCAATCATACTAAATAAAGGCACTTAGCCAAGAGATTATGCATGCATTCATTCTCAATTAAACAGCCAGTCATCTAGGAAAGGACACAGTGATCTTGACATGCTTTCCTTTAGTAGTCAAAACATATTAATAATCCATGAGATGTAAAAAAGAAAAACATTTATTATTGAAGGACCTGGAATCTCAGACCCTTTCTGGAGATTTTTCTGTGAGTCTCTCATTGGAATGTGAAATAGGTAAGGCTACTTAAAGTGAACTCATCAGGAAAAGGAAAACAGTCTATAGTTATTTGCGTTCTGTTACTGACATCTGTGTCAATTCCAGAAATGAGAAACTCAATTCCCAAGAGATCATCATTTGTTTTGGGCTATGACCTAGTTTATAAGTAGAGGTTGTTAGTGGCAAATCATACAAACCAACTCAGCTCATTGAAATAGAAAAGGAATATACTGGAGGTTATTAGGTGATTGTATCATTTTCCAGAGAAGTCAGAGATTTGGAGGCCATGCAACCAGAACCATGTCTAGAACCAAACCTCACAACTGGCTGCCTCTTTTCCCAGTAGGCACAAACCCCATGGCTTGTATTATTGATATGGACACTGCAGCCTCTTCCACTGCTTCCATGGAAATTGGCATTAGCTCCCATTACCTCCATCACAGGGATTCTGCCAGGTGCCACCTGTTTTGGGTCACCAGCTTCCAATCCAAAGTCTGTTGTCAGTGGCTTTAATGAGCCAAGTCTAAGTCACACGCCACCCTGGCCCACAAAAGGAGGTAGGGGAAATGAGTAACTGGTATCGAAAGTGAGAAGGAATTCATAAGGTGGGAATACCCTAACAGAGAAAATTGTTCAAAGGTGCCAAGAAATCCAAAAGAATGGCAAATGTTCACTAGATCCAGACTTAGGATCCTTTATATGTTTACACTCCGCTCTCATTTTACTTTTTGCCATCAGGTGTGGGGGAGCAGGCAAACAAGTAAAGCAATCACACACTGTCCAAGTGCACACTTGTAGACTAACCATTTTTGTGGATGGAATGATAGAAAGCAAGCAATGACAGCATGCCCAATGTTGCCATGCTACTTCACCAGACCCGGGACAACATAAGAAAATCTCTATAATAGCAAAAATCTTAATAATAATAATAATAATAATTGAAAAATTTCAATTATTCACAAACTAATGGGTTATTAGTCCTAGAGAAAAGGTTAAAATGGAATCTTGTCCAAATCCTTCCATTTAAATAGTTGACTATTTTTTAGCACATTTGTTTATTTTTAAAAAGGCATATGTGACAGAAAACATTGTGGAACCTAAAATTTATAATTTTTAATGAAACCTGACATGAAGCCAGTTTCCTGAGCAAGGAATATTTTTAAGGGAAGATATTCATTATTTTTAAATTGACATTACTTAATAAGAAATGTGTTAATCTTAGGCAATAGAGGTCAAATAATTAACCACTAGGGGTGTCTCTTACTAGGCCACAGACACCCTTGTTCAAATTAGAAAAAAAATGTCTTCCTAAATATACTTTTTACTTCCATATGCTGAAAATTATCATTGTATTCTTATATCCTTAAAACAAAATGATTTACTGCCATCTACCCTAAATGTTGTAACAAATATATAAATTTATATCTAAAAATAAATGTTATCTTTTTGGGTTGTGCAGTGCACAATGTGCACAACCACACGCGATAGCCCTGGTAGCCATCCCTCTCTGCAGCAAATCTATTCTAGAGTATATTTTCTTAAATCATTAACTACATAGATACATATGCCATACAGATAGACTCCTTTACAAAAGATCTTAAAACTCAGTAACTCCAAAAAAAAAAAAAAGTTGTCTTTCTCCTATGCAACAATCTTAAGCAAGGGTTGGCAAATTATAGTCTTTGGGACAAATTCAGTGTCCAGCCTGTTTTTGCATTGGTCCTTAAGTTAGGAAAGATTTTTTTACAAATTTAAATGGTTGTTTAAAAAACAAAGAATGTGTGAAAGGGACAACATGTGGCCTGTAAAGCCTGAAATATTATTATCTCTTTACTGAAAAAAATTTGCCAACCCCTGCCATAAAGGCCGACAGGTGGTCCAAGACAGAGGGGAAGCTCTGTTCCACAAGGCCATCAAGGACACAGGTTCATTCAGTCATGCTGTTCTACCATCACTCACCCAGGATGTTGTCTTCATCTGCACGGTCAAGGTTGGTTCATCGTCACCCCTTCCACATCGTGGTCAGTGGAAAGGGGAAGGACAAACTGAAGGCCAACCACTCTAGTTTTTAAAAAAGTAAGACCAGTACATCACTTCCCCTTAAATCACATGCCAGAAACATAGCATATGGCCATGGATAACCACAAGATCAGGCGGGAAATGCAACCTCTGGCTGGGCAGTCACGTGTTAAGCTGAAATCGTCAGGTTTTTATTACTAAAAGTAAGCAGGAGAGTGGTAGTGGGAGAAATTAGAAGTCTGTGCCACAGATACTACCCAGAGTCCTCCTGATTTCCTCAGCTGGTACTGAGTAGTTTCAAAAGGTTAAGATCTTCCATCTCAACCACACCACGTATCAGGGTAATTCTCATGGAGCATTTTTTCTCTGTGGGGATTCCTATCAACAACTAACAGCCTCTCTCTCTCTCTCTCTCTCTCTCTCTCTCACACACACACACACACACGCACACACACACACACACACACACACACACACACACACACACACACACACAAACACACAGGCAAGCAAAGGCATTGGAGGAAGTCAGAGCAGAAGGCCTAAGGAAAAGAAGGTGGGAACACAGTGGGATGAGGCACTCATCAAATAAGAAGGTAGGTATTTCAGGATCCTTCAGTTAATGGCCAAAGTAGCTGAAAATTATAATATCCTCAGCCACTTACTCTCTTCCCCGAGGCTGGTGAAGGCACTCCTACTTGCCTGCCTTCAGCAGAGACTACTACATACAAGAACAGTCTAATAGTCTAATCTGAGGATAATAAACACTAGTCAGGTTCCTGATTCATGCAGGTGAATCCAGTCCTTACTGAAATCAGGCTTCCCATCAGCTTATTTTTATTTGTTGGATATTTTTCAGTGATGGTGTTAAATGGTTAAAATAGATGAGGATGCATGAAACTGTCTCTCTGATACTCCCCGCTTTGGTTCTCCAGTAAAACACCAGGCAGCTCTGAAAGCCTGAAGAGCCACTCTGTCTGATTGGGTTGTTGAAGACGTTAGGAAAACTGTGGATTCCCCCGAGAGCGACACCTCTGAATGCCTGTAGCCTTGGGAGGCATGCTAAATCTTCCAGGCCAGGCAAATGTTGGGGAGCTACAGACAGCAGGGAAGGAAGGCTAACACCGAGAGATGGGTAGAGCAGGGGTTTCCCAGGGCACCGAGAGAGGACAGATGATTTGCTGTCAATTGCAGGTTTACCAGAGCAGAGTGCTGTCCTCACCACTAGCCTGTCCCGATCACCAAGGGTCAACAGAACCCTGAGTGGGCAAAACGAAGGAACAGCACACCATACCTAAGGGGGACCAAACAACTGGAGGAAAGAAGACAATGCGGAATAATTCATGGGGGCTCCTAGCAAAATAGAATTACCAGACTAGAGAAGACCATGAGTTTCACAAACAATAACAATAGCCCTTAAGGAGATTCCATTAACACCTAAAACCTCTAGGCAGCCAAAAACTATTACATAAAATAAAAATAAATAAAAATGAAAATAAAAACAATTATGTAGGTTAATGATTAGCATCCAGAAAAAAATGGAAGAAATACCTTAAAACACAGATCACAAAGAAAAAGAGATAGTGTATCTTTTAGAATTCAGTAGCAAATACAGAAACCATTGTAGCTAGTTTAAGCAGAAAGCAGAAAGAGGGAGGTGGGTGCTTACAAAATTGTGAGTAGGTGCCAGATTACCCCCCACCAAGAACTAGCCCATTCACTTTCTACCTCTGCTACAATCAAGAAGACAAGGAACTGAACAAGGGATCCACTGCCCCAACTACAGATTCCAGGAACCACCTCGGCTGGAGCAGTGCCCTGTGTCCTGCCTCCCAACACCCACAGCTAGTGCCAGATGCTGGGGCCCTGTCACTGCTGCCACTGGGGAAACGCGGGTTTCTACGACTATACTGCAGAGGCCCTGATTCCTTCTTACTCCACCTTGGGTCTGGTTCATATGCTTGGTGGGAGAGCCACGTTAAATGTGCAACCCAAGCTGAAAGAAAGTCTGACAAATGTGTTCTTTGCTTTTCTCAGGTCCAACGTACACAAAAACATATAAAAAGGAGTCATATTATCTCCCATATATAATGTACTGTACATTTGTCACTATTTTTGTCTGTCTGGCAAATTCTCTCACAATACTGTCCTTCACAAATTCCAGGATGCACACTTTTTCACAATTAAATATCTCTGAAATCAGATGCTTCTGACTCTCACTGACATCTTAGATTACCCCCATTTCAGGGTCATCCAAAGGGGAAAGTAAATGTTCAATAAACGTTGGTTATTACAGTTATTAACCTCATTTAAAAAGAGGGAGATTAATGGCAGTTTGACATTTTAAAATTGGCTGAGCATCTCATTATGGTTATAAAATAGGATAGATAACTCTTATTTTGTACCATGATGCTCACACAGAGCAATCTGTACATTTTATATCCATGATTTGCAAATACAAATTCCCAACCATCAGTATCTGCACAGTAACTGGCAAATCAAATCCCCAACACAGCAATAACACAACCAATTCTGAGGTTAAAAAGAGAATGTGAACTGATTTTGAAGTAAGGCGCAGTCAATGCTTAGGAAAAATTACAAACGGCAGTACAGAAAAATTGTTACATGTTGATAATTTTAATTTAAATTTTTATAAAAGATTCCATATCAGCTGGGAAATAAATAAATGTGGAGATAAGTAATATGCAAAACAGTGTCATTATTCTTTAGCTAAAAAAGATTTGGATTTGAAAGAATAAACGTTAGCTTCTAAAAAAAGACACTATTCTTGAGGGACATGTAGTATATTTCATACATAAGAGTAATCCACTTTTAAATTTTAGAATTGCTATTTTAACTGTATTAAAAATTAGCGATAACGGGTGTCTGGGTGGCTCAGTCAGTTAAGCGGCAGACTTCCGCTCAGGTCAAGATCTCACAGTTCCTGGCTTCAAGCCCCACATCCGGCTCACATCCTGGGGCCTGCTTTGGGTCCTATGTCTCCTCTCTCTCTGCCCCTTCCCCGCTCGTGCTCTCTCTCTTTCAAAAATACATAAATATTTTAAAAAAGAGTTATTGCTAACCTTTCTGGATGAGATCTTTAGAGATTAACGGTATTTTTTTTTCCCAGTTGGGAAACTAGCCCCAGTACAAGGAGAGACCGAAGAACGCAGCGGCCCCTCCAAACTGGTAGGTAGCAGGTTTAACAAACAAGGGGATTTACTTACAAGGCTTGTCTCTGGCGGCCGCAAGACGGGTAGATCGCCACACCTGCCTGCCCGAATCTTAAGTTTACGTAGAAGCCTTGCCTGGGTTCAGTCTCCAGTATAACGCAGAGAGTCTCAACAACACGTAACTCTCTCAAGGCTATGTCCTTGAAACACAGAAACAGCTCCGGCTGTGGTAACGTGGGCAAAACATAACATTGCAAGGACTGGGGAGGCGGCTGGGGAGTCTCTGATTGCCCGGATCTAGCTCTTGGGTCAATCAGAGGTCATGTCCTCTAGATGACTTCCCCCAACATAATTTAAAATGAAAGTCTTTTAAGAGAACTGCCTCTTTTACATATTCATTTGAACTATTTAAATCAGATCAACTCTAGCTGAGCCTTCAGCGTTTTATTTATTTTTTTATGTTTTACTTTTGAGCCTTAAGCATTTTAAAAGGTAAAACAGACACCGGACTTCGTGTTCCGCACAAATACACACGGTGCTCGGACCTTATGACAGACCTCTAATTGGCCTTGCAGTCAGGGCTCTAGTAGGCGTGAAGACACCCAGATCTTTCCAGTCAGAGCACTTACCAAACTGTTATGTAAGTGCTACATTTATTCTCTCTCTCCACTCAGAGGGCAAGCATCAACTCAGTCTTGCTATTTTTTTGTCCCTAGTACCTGGCCCAGGGCATTCTCAATAAACATTTATTGAATAAATTGTCAAATGAATGGTTGAGCAATAGTCCTATAAAAAAAAAAATACTCTAAGGGTATTGAAATTCAAAATAGTCCTAAAAATGTCTCTCAGGTCTTATCATAGTATTTTCCTCCAGGAAAGGAGGCAAAATTTCAAAGTAGCTGACTTCCTCTTTACAGGAAAATCCCTTCTTTAAAACAAAAGAAATATATACTTCATTGTGAAGTATAGCACACATACATAAAATAAGAGAAATACATGTACAGTTTAACTTAGGACCCAGATTGAGAAGTAGAACATTTCTAGGACCCCAAAAACACCTCCACACCCCCCTCTACATTCCCAACTCACCTCCTACAATACCTGCCAGTGACCACCCTATTTCTTCTCCAGATAACCAAAGTCACTATTGTCCTAATATTTGTGGGAATAATTTTTGTTTTACCATCTATGTTCACATGCCTAAATTACATAGTTTGATTCAACTATTTACTTTTTTTTTTAAGTTTATTTGTTTTGAGAGAGAGAGAGTGGAGGAGGGACAGAGATACTGGGGAACAGAAGGTCTGAAGCAGGCTTTGTGCTGACAGCAGAGAGCGGAATGCTGGGCTTAAACCCATAAACGGTGAGATCATGACCTGAGCTGAAGTAGAACACTCAAGCCACTGAGCCACCCAGGCATTCCTGATTTAATTCTTTCAATAGTGAGTTCCTTTGGTTCATCAAGAGTAGGTTATGATTCAAACTATTCAAGAATATATCATGTCTAATGAGCAAAAACTGGATTGCATATGAAGTGGATAACAAAAAAAATGCCTTTCCTTATATCACACACAGATAAAACAAAGTTTTACAAATACTAACAATTTTCATAATTAGAAAAAGGACAAGAGAATAAAAACAATTCAGAGCAACATGTTTATTGAAGCCGTAGCTAAGCTTTCATTTACAAGCAAATATACTCAAAGGGAAAAAAAAAAATCACAAGACAATATTTTCAAATGTTATACCATCTACATAAAAATTAAACTTGCAGAATTTACAAATTAATATTCTGAGCAGACCGATAAATTATACATCCTTTTGCAAAATCCAATCTACAGCATTTAAAAATTCATACAGTTACAAGGTAAGACATTCTTTACAATCTACTTATTTACATACCTTTTCCCACCGCAAATGATAGAGCTCTCATAACTACCAAGGTTTGCAAACACAGTGTATTTAAAATATATTTAGCAGCATATAAAAAAATTAGATAAAAGGGGAAGGAAAGACTATTAAATAAAAATGAAATTAAAAGGTGATAATAGAAACAACTCCATAGGAAAATAGATCAAAATATATTTCTGTTAGGACATCAAAATTGTCTTCCATCGCAGAATGTATGCACAGCACTAATAAAACAATTTAACAGCATTTTAGTCCTGAGCACAGAATATAGCACAGCTGTAAAACTTTGGTCAATACAAGTAAACATCAACATTTAACACAAACTGTTTAACATTTTCTGTTAGTAGAGGACGGTCAATTCCACCTTATGCAAAATCATCAATCATATTCTCCTATCTTATTTTTTTCCATTATATTAAAAGAGCTTCGAAATTTGGGAACCCTCTATAGACTGATATAAATACCAGACAGACGGACCACAATTTGACTAACATTCCCAGTATGTTTAAATATGTAAATCATCTGAACAGACTATATGATGAATTACCAATGGGTTGCATTGTATTCTGGGGGTTTTCTGTCACAAAAGCAGTCATCTTACAATTCAAATAATTTTAAGGTGTTTTTTAATAGCTAGGCACAAAAATCCAGCCACAATAAAGTGTGAATCAAGCAGTATACCGATTATAGGATATATATGTTTGGGAGATATTAAAATTAAGCACACAGGCTAGTACACAATTTTATTAGAATACCATTTATATTCAGCAGTTGGATTCAGATATATTTTCCAGTTAATCCGATTCATAAATTTTCGCCTATTACGCAACTTTTCCATAATGAACGTACAGAGTATTATCACAGTATTCAGTTTATGACTATCTTCACTCATGTTTAATTACTGGCAATATCTTCCCCCAGATCTCCTATGTCAGAGATCTGACCATCTTGCAAATTGCGAGCCTTCCAAATTCTCACAGTTCGATCACTATGGAACAAATTAAAAATGAACACGTGAAAAGAGGCAGGAAGATAAAGAAATAGCTTTTAGAATTACTGTGAAAACATTTTCTGAAGAGGACTTTAATATATGTAAGTAAAAATATACATAAGTATATCAAACAGATACACATAATAATATAAAAAATAATTCATATTATCAAGGGCTTACTATATGGCAGGCATTGTTAGTATGTGCCCTTTATATATAAATACATTCAATTCTCTTTAACTACCATAGAGATAGATAATGCTATGATCCCATTTATATTGATGAGCAAATTTAGGTCCAGAGAGGTTAAGTAATTGGCTCAAAATTACAAAGTACATGACAGAACCAAGATTTCGATCTAGGCAGTTTGGTTCCAGGGCCCCACCTCCTAATCACTACACTGGATCTGCACTCATTATTTCAAAAAACAATATGCGATACAACATTGGTCAGAGATCTTCAGGCACAACAGCCCAGAGTAAGGTTACAGTAAGGCTTCTGGGAAGGGAGGAGATTGGAGCAGGGATTCCAGGAATTGGTGAATCTGGCAAGAGTCAGAATTATGTTCACATGAAATCAGCGTAAGCCCATGGAAAAAACAAGAGGCTACTGAGAAGTGGACTAATACTCCACTATCATGGAACATGGAAGATTCAAAGTGTTTCTGAGAAAACTTGTTTTTGTTCACCCACCATGTGGGTACTGGGGAATAGTCATTAAACAATCATATTTCTTACTGTATTTCTCATAGCTTTAAGGGAGTGTTAGTTTTCTCCAATTATCTAATAAACTCAAAGCTAAAAGAAAGAGTTTCCATAGAATTTCATAGTTAAAAGGCATTTCAGAGATTATGCAGTCCATTTCAAGGATGAAGAGAGTTTAGTTACCTATCCAATGTAACATAGTAAAGGGCAGAGGTGAGCCTCGGATCCAGGCTTTCTAGTTTTTAATCAATAATCTCTGTTCTCCCTAAGAGTTCTTATTAACAAGCAAAAAAGAAACTTTCTTTTTCTTTTTTTGAATCTATATAAGATGATAGATGTTAACTAAATTTATTGTGATAATCATTTTACAATATATGTAAGTCAAATTACTATGCTATATACCTTAAACTTATACAATGCTGTATTTCAATTATATCTCAATAAAACTGGGGGAAAATAATAGTCTTCTCACCAACCCACACAGCATATGTATATTGGTAACAGCAAGGGGATATGTTCCTTCATCCACCTACTCATCTACCCATTCATTTATTCAGCCATCCACTCAACAAATACTTATTGAGAACTTGCTATGTTCCAGGCAATATTCTAGGTGCTTGGGACAATTCTTAAAAACAAACAAACAGATAAATAACAAAACCCTCTTCTGTTGTAGCTTACACATTCTAACAAGAGAAGACAGACAGTAAATCATAATAATTAAATTATGAAGTTTATTAGAAAGTAATCCATGTTATAAAAAAAGAAAAGACTGCATGGTAAAGGGAATTGGGTTCTAGGTGATAGAAGGGTTTCAATTTTAAATACAATGGCAAGGTTACTTTTAGTGAGAAAGAAGGACATTGGAAGAGAGTGAGGATCTCTGAAGGCAAAGCATTCTGGGCAAAGGGAGCATTCTGTACTATGGCTGAAATGAGGTGATGTGTTCAAGGACCAGTAAAGAGGTTACTGGGGACTACAAAACAAGGAGCAAGTCTAGAAAGAGCAAGTGCTAAAAGGAAAGGTGAGAGAAATAACAGATGCCCACAAGGTCACATCAAGTATGGCTTCTACTCTAGGTGAAATAGGGGACCAATGCAAGGTTTTGAACAGAGAAGGAATATGATCTAATCTGTGTTTTAAAAGGATTATTCTGGCTTCTGTGTTAAGAGTAGACTACATATGAACAAGGTACCTTGTTTAGGAGCTACTAGTAATAATCAGTTCTTGTAGTAATCCAAGAGCTGATGGCAATTAAAATCAGTGAGTTAGAAGATATGGTGAGAAGTGGTCAGATTCCAAATATAATTTAAAGGTAGAATACCAACAGGATTTGCTCAAGGACTGGCTATGGAGTATGAAAGGAAGGAATGAAAGTTTCTATCTAGCCTGATCAACAGAGAAGACAGAGATGCCAAAGGATGAGCAGGTTTCCTGGGAAGGTTGGGATTTCAGTTTAGGACATACTAAGTCTGAAATTATCAAATTTCCACTACTAGTCATAACCAAGTAATTTGAAGCAGGTTAGCTCTCCTGCTGCAAACAAAGTAAAAATCTGACAAAATATATGGAACAACTATTTTCAGATACTGGACCATGAGGGAGTACAGGGCTGTTGTCCCTGAGAAAAGGGAGAGGGGTGAGCTTCATGACAGCCCTGGCTGTTGCTTTGGAAACACTTCCCAGGGAGTAAGAACTCAAGCAGAAAACTACAGAAGCACTAAGTTGAAGAGATAGAAATAAAAACCTGGGGGATGTGGAGTAGTTGGAATTTTCAGGATCGAGGAGAGAAGAGGAGAGAGCTATGCAGAAAGAACTATGGAGCTGTGGGAAAAAAAACTCCATAAATCTATATAAGGGCCACTAATGTCTCTGAATACTAAGCTACACCATGAGTAGAGTCAGATTATAAGGCCAAGCAAAAACCCAAAAAACAAAAAGAAACAAACAAACAAAACAACAACAACAACAATGACAAACATCTACTAGTGAGCTATAAATTGAACAATTCCCAGAGCCCACAGAGGGCTATGAGCTGTTCACTTTCTGATCAGTAAGGAGATATCATCAAACACTTATGGTATTCAGTAGAAATCCAAGAATTAAAAATCGGTCTCAAAAAGATGAAGCTGAACCACAAGAAACTTAACTTCCTGACGAAGTCCAACGCTCTTTAGAAGAATACAACAAAATCCAGATCTTAAAATACAATATAATGTTCAACATCCAGTAAACTATTACTTGACAAAAAAGACACAGGTAAAATGAGCCCCATAATCATAAGAAAAATTAATCAATACTACAGATCCAGATTTACAAATAAATACATAAATAAATAAAAAGCAACAAATCTAGAAATATCAGATATGATGGAATTATTATATAAGGACTAAGTTATAAAATGCCTCAGTTTTCCCACCTGTAAAATCAAGATTATAATAATATTTACCTTCTAGAGTTCTTATGAAGATACATGAATTAATGCCTGGAAAGAACTTAGAACAATGCCTGGTAAATACTAAGCACTATACAAGTGTGTGCTAATTAACAAATAAGTGGAACTAATTTGAAAATAGCCTTTCTGACTTTATTGGCTATTTTCCTGATTTTTAAGTTACATAGTAAATACATTTGCATCTGGTGCACCATGGACATACTGAGAAAAAGTTCAGTTCTTCAAAAATAATACTATATTGTGGAAGAGAGGTGTTACAGTAACATCATACTTCACCCACCAGACCTCAGTGATATATAATACTTTTATAGTCTTGTATTATGTGTCCCACAACTTTGGGAAGTATTCAGTTATTTTCCATAAATTACCAAGGACACAGAAAGCTTCCAAGAGAATAAACAAAAGTGGTGAGTCTTGAGAAAGTAATATATCTTGGAAATAACATCAATGAAGCACCAAAGGTAGGCACCTTAGAAAAACACAAAATAAATGAACTTTGAAGTACTTTGGAGATATGAGAAAGTAAATCTAAATGAAAAGAGGGATTTGATGAAAATAGCACAAATAAGAAGAGATGCCATAGAAATAGAGCAGAGGTTTCAAAATAAAATCAAGGTAATCATACATTTAAGATAGATGAATCAAGGTGTTCTGATTAAATTAAAATGTGCAAAAATGACCAAAAGGAGATTTTCAAGATAGATATTCATGAGACATTATATTTTATTTGAATGAAACCAATGCCTCACGTTAGGGTATATATATTTTCCTTTCCAAATTACTTATATACATATTATGTCATTTTTATGGTCACAACAACTCTCCACTTCCTTCAAGCATCTTCTTAAATGTCACTTACTCAGTGAGGCCTTCACCCACCACCCTATTGTGTAACTCCCTCCCCACGATACTCTCTTCCCTGTACCCTGCTTTATTTTTCTTCCTAGGCACCTGTCACCGTATAATATATTTTACTTATTTCTTGTCTTTTTTTCCCCTTAGAATGAAACTGGGGGTTTGGATCTGTTTTGTTCACAGGTCTTCCCAAGAGTCTGGAACAGTGCCCAACTTTGGAGATTCATCATGAATGAAAAAATAAGCAAATGAATCCAGCCTTCCTAAGAGGGAGGAACCAGATAGTATTACTATGTACTTATACAGCTGAGCCTTGAACAACACAGATTTGAACTATGAGGGTCCACTTACATGTGGATTTTTTAATAAACAGCACAGTACTATAAATGTATTTTCTCTTCCTTACGATTTTCTTAATAACATTTTCTTTTCTCTAGCTTCCTTTATTGTAAGAATACAGTATTTAATACATATAAAATATAAAATATGTGTTAACTGACTATATTATCGGTAAGGTTTCCAGTCAACAGTAAGCTATTCTTAATTTAATTTGGGGGAATTCAGAGTTATACCTGGATTTTCAACTCTGCAGGGGTCAGGGTCCCTAAGCCCACATTGTTCAAGAGTCAACTGTACTATAAACAGAGGCAGGGGCGCCTGGGTGGCGCAGTCGGTTAAGCGTCCGACTTCAGCCAGGTCACGATCTCGCGGTCCGTGAGTTCGAGCCCCGCGTCTGGCTCTGGGCTGATGGCTCGGAGCCTGGAGCCTGTTTCCGATTCTGTGTCTCCCTCTCTCTCTGCCCCTCCCCCATTCATGCTCTGTCTCTCTCTGTCCCAAAAATAAATAAAAAACGTTGAAAAAAAAAAAAATTTAAACAGAGGCAGAAGGGGAACAGAGATTTTTTAAATGATTTGTTCTAAATGAGAAGAATAGCAAATTTGTTGACTTTCTGGAATTAGTCACCTATGAATGATTTTTTTAATTAAAATCACCAGGGGAACATCTAGCATCAGACTTCCTAGTTAAGCTGAGTGCTAATACAGAAGTAACACTATTCTCATGTAATCTTGGGATTAAATGCAGTGACCAAGGTGCAAATCAGAAAATATGAATAAGAGATCTTAAATAGACATTACAATGACTGTAATAAAAGGGTTTCATGTGTTCTATGTTTCCAGTTATTTACAACTTAACAATATTTATTAAATCTGAACACAAACAGCCAATATAGAAAAAAATCACATAGGAAAAACTTACTCGGCTGCAGTAAAAATGTGGGTGGAATTAACACATATGGCATTGATAGGACTATCATGACCCTTCATTTCTCCGACTGGCACAAAAGTATCCATGTTCCAAAGCTTCAAAATGCCCCCTCTGCAGCCACTGAGCAAAACTGGGTGCCCTGGCACCACTCCTAGGGCACAGACCCAATCCTTATGTGCATTTGGAACTTGCTGGAGAAAGAAAGAGAAATAAGCCGCTGAAGAGGAGCCTTCCAAAATGACAGTTTCACACCAAAGTAAGTTTCGAACATTTCTGTTGACAAAACAATATTTAGACCACTCAATGGCCTGGAAGCCATAAAGAAATTTTCTTTTTTTTTTTTTTTAATTTTTATTTATTTTTGACAGAGAGAGAAAACACAAGTCGGGGAGGGGCAGAAAAAGAGGGAGACACAGAATCTGAAGCAGGCTCCAGGCTCTGAGCTGTCAGCACAGAGCCCGACGTGGGGCTTGAACCCACGAACCATGAGATCATGACCTGAGCCAGAGTCGGACGCTTAACTGACTGAGCCACCCAGGTGCCCCACAAATCATTTTCTATGCAATCATTCTTAATGATTTAAAGAAATAAATTTGCAATTTGCTTTCCAATTTGCCTCAATTATTATCAGTGTTATCAATATTAAAACTTACAATATTAAAAGTCTTGAAGAATCTCAAAGACCCAGAAAGTACACAGAATTTTTCGCATCACATTCTCTTCATGGGAGTTAAGTATCTCACCTTTCTCCAAAATGTATTTAATTCAACAAGTTTGAAAACTACCTGGTATGTAGATAATAAGGACCGCCTCATAAAATCACTGCCTTCAACCTTTAGTAGAGAACATGGAAGCCTAAGGCTTTTTGTAGAAAACTAAAGTAGAGCTCACATATATTTCATAATGAGTAAACAATACTTATATACTCAAATTATATGACTACATTTAGGTATAAATATATTTATATGAATAATATAAAAGTCACAACCATGAATGTATATCTATAAAAGCTTTTGAGGAGCTCCTGGGTGGCTCAGTAGTTTAAGCATCTGACTTCGGCTCAAGTCATGATCTCACAGCCCATGAGTTCAAGCCCCATGTCGGTCTCTGTGCTGATAGCTTAGAGCCTGGAGCCTGCTTCAGATTGTGTGTCTCCCTCTCTCTCTGCCCTTCCCCAACTCACGCTCTGTCTGTGTCTCTGTCTCTCAAAAATAAATAAACATCAAAAAAAATTTTCTAAAGAAAGCTTTTGAAAGCAATATGTTCATCTGTTGTCAAGTTTGTTCTATTGACATTCATGCTACTTGTTCGTTTTGTTTTCAACTACTCTTATCTAGAAGGTATTATTCAATATTGAATGTTGCCCTTCTCATAATTTGTAACCCTGGTAGCTGAAGATGAAACACTCTTTGAGAGGCTCTTCAAGGTCTTATATAGACTACTGGTGGCTTTGAAGTACCCACTTCATCCCATGAAAGGTTTTACATTACCTGTAGAAGGTCTTTTTGAGCTAAGTCCCATTTCTTGATTCCATTATCTCTGGATCCACTAAATAGATTATCCCCTTGTATGGTTAGCGCTTCAATGCCATCATAATGAGGGGGCTCAAAATTGTGGGTGGGACTCACAGTTCCCAGAGCCCCTTCAGTTACGTCAAACATCTAAAAAAGGAGAGAAAAGGGGGGCATCCTATTTAACTTATAAATAAGCACCTATATGCGTTCATACATAGAAACACATACACATGTTTATTAACCAGATATGACTTGTTTTGTTACAATATTTTACTAATCAACTAAATTAACCTTGTATAAATGATTCAGGAAGAACCCAGGCCCTATATTCATGCTACTTTTGCTTATATGTCACATGCTTATATGTCTATAGGCTTTTTAGAAAGGCAACCAATTTTTTCATGTATGGTGAACAAACTATATGTTCAATAACAAAAATACTACATATCAATCCAGTTGCAAGTCAGAAAAATGATATGACTGTTATTTAGGCACTATAATGTAGCTCTGCAATCCTGGTGGCCATCTCAAAATTCCCCTCAAAGTTGCTATTCTAAACCTTCTACTCCACGCAGTTGTCATCATCTCTCTTAGCTATTGACCTTATGATTTCCTGAAAAGGGTCGCATGATCAAAAATAAACTTTCTGGACTCTTCCCTCCATTTCAAAAGTTTCCTTTTATTTTCAAACATTCTCTTACCCTTCTCTTCTTTTTAGAAGAACGTGTGCTTCCTGCTTCCCAGGGTTCATATCTTTGATATGGTTCTAACTCCTACCACCTCCATCACTTACCACCACTTCCCCCATCACTTTCCCTCTCCAAAGGGCCTGCTTCCTAAACAGACAGAAATACTCAAGTCTACCAAATACTCAATACTCTCATTTTAACCACTCTATTTTCGTGTCACTAACCCACTTCTCATCTCTTAATCTTAGGTTCCAAAAAGAGTAGTTATACTTTTCCTATCTCCTTTGTCACTGCATTCTCTTTTTATTCCTATTGGTTCCTACAGGAATTCACAAGGCTGAGTCCTGTCAACCTCTGTCTCTTTGGTCACATCAACTACTCTAACTCCTGAACATCTGCTTCTTTCAAATGGTTCTCAAACCTGCATGTCTAGTCATAACTTATCTGGAGTTCTAGAATTGCCTTTCAAATGGCCTACTTGCCTATAGGAGGATGACTTCTCTTACTTAGTATCTCAAATTTAACATTTCCAGAATCAAATTGTGCATCTTCCCTCATCTGCTAATTTCATAAAATCTGAAGACCATACTAAACTCAGTGTAAAAGATGGTGACAATGAGACTTAAGCATTAGCTGGATGACTGAGCCAAACATCATTAAAATCCTTCCAAAACAATCTTCTATGAAAAATGAGAATATGGGATTGAATTATAAGACAATAAAATCAGGAACTATTGAATGAGGAAAAAGATCAAGAAGAAAAAGCAAAGGATAGGATTGTTAAAAAAGAAAACTGATTAAGAGCAAAGGGTCTTAGGTGCATCTGATACTTCATATCTATCATTTAATAGGAGAATATAATTCAACAACTCTATCATACACACTTTGATGTAATGATCCTTGGAGCCAGTGATGATTAGATCTTGTCCATTAGAAATCTGATCTACTGTAAGGCACATAACAGGGCCTAGGTGTCCTGTTAACTTTCCTGTAGACTGAAACCTTTAAAAAGAAAGAAAAATAATTTTGTTTGAAAATATTTCTTAATGGGTTGAGGTTAAGCCCCAACGTAAATAATCTACATTCTTTATGAAACTGTTCACTAATGCTTTTTTTTTTTAAACTTAGCTCCACCTCCATGCAACTCTTTTCAAATTAAGGGTCAAAATATGGCCAACCTAACCTATTCTACGACTGAAGTGTGAGGAATCCTAAATAAGTTATTCCAAAGTTACTGATGTCATTCAGACAGTAAACCAAATGGCAGCAAAACTTGCCAAAGACTAATTTTAAATGCAACCTAAGTCCAGATAAACCTTAATCTGTTAAATATCCGAACATGTTAAAATATATGACCAATGTTATTAGGTTCAATTTGGAATTTGATTAAAACAACTATATCACTTACATGACTACACAATCAATAAAAATATGGAAAAAGATTACTTTATATAAAACACAAATATTCTCGCATATACACATACACAAATATGTACAACAATCATATATACATGTATGCATACACACATATATATATTTATGCACACATATGTATATATGCACGTCAGAAAGTAAGTGGTCCATTTCATCAGTTATTATAAGGACTGAAAATGACCAGGACATATAGGTGACTGTAGAAAAATGTGTGATGTTAATTGTCAGGGGGTGACAATGAACCTTTGTTTCATAGTCCTACCTCAATCAAGCTGCTGGACTACAAAGACATATTTAACTTGTAGAGTTTCGTTTCTAGAAAATTATTTTCTTACTTTTTTATGATAAATCTACATTTAATCACATTGCTGAAATCAGCAGCTTTCAAAGGACCTAACTTTTCAGCAAAAACAGAAAGTGTAAAGATTTTTAAAAGCTGTTACCTTTTCTGCCTCATGTCATGACTTTGGGTATCTTCCTCCATGGTGTTTTGACTATGAGTCAAGTTTTAACATCTTCAAGAATAAACCAAGTACTCACCTCTTTTCTCATTTTCTCAAACAAGCACTGTGTTCAATTTTCTACATTTTGTTTCTAAAGCAGACTCATGACTGTATTTCTTCTTTCTCTCTCATCTATTTATCTATAAATTATGTTTATTATTCTTTCTCAGTCATATGTTAACATATTACAAGTTATAACTAGTTATTTTCAGTTTCTAAAATATCCTTTTTATTTATCATTGACAAATCCCTCTAGATGGGAGGCACTCTGTATTACCTGAATTACAAACTTCACTCAGTATCCTATAATTGCCTGTTTAATGGCCATTATCCTCCATTACAAAATGAGCTCTAAGAAGGCAGACACCACATTTGTCTTGCTCAGTCTTTATTCCCAGCACCCACCATAGTCTTGGTGCAGTGCCTGACAGAATTGAAGTTGAAAAAATACTTAACTAATAAATGAATATTCCCTTGCTGCCAAAATTTTAAGAACTAGAAAAGAAGCTAAAATAAACACTCAACTGAGGGATAAAAGCTCACATTTCATGGCAAATAAAAATCAAATCAGAGATATAACACCTTACATTTCAATTTATCATTTTTTACCCATTTTATATTAATATTTAATCTCTTATATACATTTTATATTCATAAAACCCCTATAAAGATTTATGCCCCCAGTAATTAACTTAAGCTTATAAACTAAAAATTTTGAGATATAAAATGTTTAAGTGATGCTGCCCCTCCCCCCAAAACAACAACCACAACAACAACAAAAAACTCTTTCAAACTTCCTGGTGAAACAGAATGAGAATCTTCATCTCTTCCCAGTAAACAACACAAATTGTAGACAAATATTAAGAGAGGCTATTTTCCTTCGTATACTTTCTTTCTATTGATGGAGAATAAAAGAAAGGAAATTTTTGGATTTGCTAATGAGAAGAGAAGAGCCATTTAGGGGTGTTGGGCCAAACAGAAAAGCCTATTATTTTACATTAACTTCTGGGGTTATAAAAGTTAGATTTTACATGCACTAATATGTTATTAATGCCTGAAAATTGTACTTGCCGTATATAAGAAATACATTCTCTTAAAAATTCTACCTTTTAAGATCCCACATTCTGACAGCATTTCCAGAAGCTGCATAGAGGAAAGTGCCAGTTGGGTTTAGAGCAATTTGATTTATCTGGTTTTCTCCAGAAGGAATAGCTACTGTCCGGCTGGTACTTGCAGAACAGGCATCTCCAAGAGTAACTTGACCTGAAGACCTTAACAGGGACAAAACAAAGGGAAAAGTCACAATCCTGGATAAGAGTTCAGCTTACAGTTCCTTGAGTTCCTAGGAAACTGGCTGTGGGCAAAAACAAGCTCTGTGCCCTTTGGTCACCGTGTGAACAGTACCTGGCATGCAACCTCATGCACACATAGCTGGTACTTATAAACACATTTGATGAATAAGTGAATAAATGAATAACTAAAACAAGATGAAATGGCTTAAAATTCTTTTTTTTTTTAATGTTTATTTTTGAGAGAGAGAGAGAGGGAGAAGCAGAGCATGAGCAGGGGAAGGGCAAAGACAGAGGGAGACACAGAATCTGAAGCAGGCTCCAGGCTCCCTCTGAGCTGTCAGCACAGAGACTGACACGGGGCTGGAACTCACAAACCATGAAATCATGACCTGAGTGGAGTCAGACGCTTAACCGACTCTGCCACCGAGGAGCCCCAATGGCTTAAAATTCTTAATCTGTAAACCTATTATAAACCTAAGAATTCCAGAATTCTTAGGGATACCTGAGTTAGGGATGACTAGAATATCATTCAAAAAATATTAGATGTTGGGGTGCCTAGCTAGCTCAATCGGCTAAGTGTCGGACACTTGATTGGGCTCAGGTCATGATCTCATAATGCATGAGATCAAGCCCCACTTCAGGCTCTGCTTGGGTTCTCCCTCTTCCTCTCTCTCTCTGCCCCTCCCCTGCTGGTACATTCTCTCTCTCTCTCTCTCTCTCTCTCTCAACATAAATAAATAAACTTAAAAAAAAAAAAGATTAGATGTCAAAGATAAAGAACAAAAAACTCAACAAATGATACAGTGCCACAAAGGTAATTCATTTTCCTATAGCTTCCAGAACGCCCCGAGGGCCAGGCCTACCAATATTCTTCTTATTTATTAAGTGTGCCTTTTGAATTAAAGACAATGAGGATTTTTCAAACCATTTTCAGTTTTTGCTTACTCTAACCCAATCATATATGGAGTATTTCCAAGTGCTAAAGACTTAAACATAACTTATTTCTATTTCCTCAGATAAATTCTAAATAATAGATGTATTCTTAAATTTTGAAACATTTTCTCAGCTAACTTCTAAAATATCAAGTTATAATCAATCTTTTTAAATTTGCCTTTAGTGAGTCAACTGGATTGGCAGATTTCTAAGATACAGTGCTCCTTTTTCTATGAAATTTCCCTTAAGAAACTTGTGTTTAGTAGAATAAATTAAATAGTAGCTCTCAAAATACAAATTAGGACTTGAGTTAACATTTCCTCTACAAATTATAAAAATTACCCTTTCCTATGCTCCCTTTGTTTATTTAAAGAGTTCACCCCAATTTTAATTATGTAAAACTGTTTATCGATCTTATAGCAAAAAAGAATCATTATTTGCTCTTTATTTTAAAGACACATATAATGACACAGAAAACAAACTCATCCTCCAATTATCCAACCTAACCTACAGTTATGGAATTTGTGCTCACACAAAAGCAGTATAGGTTCTAAGATGAACAAACAAAAAACTCTCAATATTTAATACCTGCTAAGTAAAGGTTACAAGTACTTCTTAACTATCTATAATGGTGATTTTAGCCATTTTCCACAGAGTGGTATTCATTTGAAGCAAGTAATGTAAATCAATATTACATCAAGTAATAAATACTATGAAAATGCAATACCTTAGTATTTGGGAGGGAGGAATATGAAATACATACTTAGTCACACATCAAATGCAATTTATTCCTTCCTGTTTAATACCAGGTTCCTATATTTCATTTTCTCAATAGTTTTTCCCTGTTATATTATCTATGTCCTAATTTTAACATCCTTTTGGAACTGGACAGTTATAAATAAATAAAAATGTATTCATAGTCCTATCCTTTCATATATGTTACACTATTTGCCCTTATGCTATTTGTCTTTAAATTACTTACGTCAGCGTTCGAATGCACTTTGCTGAATCTCTGATGTCCCACACCTTAATATAAGATGTGGACACAGTGAAGACCAAGCTTGTATAATTACAATATTTTACAGATACAACATTGTTGGGATGACCCCCCAATGACATTATCTCCTGCCCAGTCACCAGATTCCATACTTTACAAGTACGATCTAAAACAAACAAGAAAAGGAAAATACTGTCAATATGAACTAAATTAGGTTCTCTTAACAATAAAAATTACTTTAACAATCTTTCCCCTAGAAGAATGAAATAAAATAAGAAAAAAGTAATTATTCCACTAGCTGCAACAGACATCAACCCTCTGCATCAAGTTCAATGACCAAGTACATATAAAGGATTGGATGAAAGCAAGGGATAGCTGGTGTATGTATTATGTGGTATTAAAAAAAATAATTATATAAAACTTTGAAATAGTCATATCACAAGAGTCTTGCTTCAAATTTCCCCTGAATTTAAAATGGCATTCCCAAATCAGCCTCTTCACTCTCACCGCCTCACAGCACTCTACACTCATAAACACATATACCTTTCTTTTCCAGGGGTCACTGATAGATGGTTTTATTTTTGACCCCAAAACATAATTATAAACTAATTATTTTGTTTTTCTGACATGTTAAATATATAATTATTCTGGAGATAAATTTACTTTAAATTATAAAAGTACATTTTTCACAGTGCAGATTATTTTTTAATTGGAGAATGGCTTGCCGTTATTCACAATTCCTAAGTTCTAGCTAGATATGTTACACTTCCTTATATGCAATGAGCAATAAATGCTTGCTGATTAAACTGAGTCTTGTAACATCCCTAAGTGCTAAAAATCGTTTATTAGCTTCCCCAAATCTGTACTTGCTTCCTTCCTACCTTTTTAGCTTTACTGCCCATCACTTCTCTTATGATTACAGTTGACCCTTGAACAACATGGGTTTGAAGGGTCAACTTATATGCAAAATTTTTGAAAAATACAGTACAATACTATGAATGTGTTTTCTCTTCCTTATGATTTTCTTTGTAAGATTTTCTTTTTTCTTACTTTATTGTAAGAATATAGTATATAATACAAATAACATGCAAAATATTTATTAATCAACTGTTTATATTATTGGTGAGGCTTTGGTTCACAGAAGGCTATTAGTAGTTCGGGTTTGGGGAAGTCAAAAGTTATACGCAGATTTTCGACTATGCAGGGGGTTGGCACCCCTAACCCCCATGTTGTTCAAGGGTCAGCTGTATTCTACTTCTCAACCAATTGGATTTAGTTTCCAAACATACCCCACTTTCCCCTCCATGTCTCTGCTTATGTTGTTCTACAATCTTGGCTGTCAATCATTACCTGTCAATATCCAAACCATCCTGTAAGGTTCCTCCTAAATGCCTCTGTCAAAGCCTTGTTATGTCTCACAGGTTGTCATAACCTCCCTTTTCAGAAACCTCAAAAAGATTAGTATTTAACTCTTCAGAGCATTTGTAGTTCATTTCCAGTTCCCTACACTTGTACCAAAGGGGGTTAAGAATACAGGTTTGGAGATGAGTAGACCTGGGTTTCCAATCCTGATTCTTCCACTTACTACTAAGTTTATCTGGTGAAGTTATTTCATTTCTTGAATCCTCAGTTGCTTCATCTGTAAAATGAGGATGCAACATGTATCTCACTGGGGTTACCACGAGAATTAAATGAGATATAATTTGTATAGTGTCTAGCATAGTCTCTGACATACGCTTAAGTGCTCAAGAAATGATGGTTTCCTACCCATCTTATTCTCTTTACCACAGTGTATGTACATTGTAATGATGTACATTTTTGTCAATTTTTATATAACTTGTATTACTAAGCTCAGGACCTTGCATACATTAAGTGCTCAGTTACTGAAGGGAGATGTATTTTCTCAACATTCTATTCATATAACATCAACAGAGGTTTTACTTTCTTCCCAACTAGGCAATGATTTTCTATAATTCAGGAGTTGAACCAAATTATTTCTCAGGTTTTTATGGGTATTAAGCAGTTTGACTCTTCTTTTAAGCCTGTTAAAATGTAATCATTTCTTTTCATCTGTTAAATATCCATCTGAAACAACCACTAGTAAGTACCTTTTGATCCAGTGAAGAGGAGATCATCAGTAGAATCCACACAGAGCACAGCTTTTGTGTGCCCTTCAGCTATGTGAATACACTGCAGTGGAGAAGCTCTGATTCCTTTTGAAGCAGGAAATGGGTTGATTATGCCCCTGAGGTGGGGAAAAACAAGATTTACTTAAGTAGCTATATCATGAGACTAATTTTATTTTTCTCCTGACTTTAAGAAGCCTTTCTAACTAATTAATAGGAAAACTCAGACTGCTCCTTTGTCTCTTTTTAAAGCAAAAGGACAGAGACAAAATGTGAAATAGTAACAGTAGTGATGGAGTGCATCAACTAATGAGGCATCAGCCAGCAGCTGCCCTCTGCAAAGAGCAAAGCCTATGGCACACAGATCATCTTATCAACAAATTCTCTTCAAAGTTGAATGCAGTAATATTGGGAGCTGTTTGAGTAGAGTGAATTCTGACAAATAAGAAAGTATAAATGATGGATAACTGGAAGTGTGACTCTGCTATGCTGAAATATGACTCTATGTCAAAAAGAACATTCTGGAGAAAGTATAACACATATCACCTAAAATACTGAAAAAAATTTTTCAAGTGAATTTGAAAAAAGATAGGAACGGTCACATACACAGAAATTCTAAAGGGAGAATGGCTCAAAAATATCAAAAAAAAAAAAAAAAAAAAAAAAGAAAGAAAAAACTCTAATAGTCTCCAAGAAGATTAAAAAAAGAAAAAAGAATGGGACTTTAAAAGAACAGTGAGGCTATTTAGGGAACTTTCTCATAAGTTTCATATTTCTGGAGTTTTTGCTTTGTGCTATGCACTATGAAATGCAAAGTTTATCAAAACATTGTCCCTATCCTAAAGGAGTTTAAGACAGGATCTGAATTGAAATAGTTGTATTGAGAAGACTAAAGATGAGAGTGAATTATAACATAATAAATATATAAATTGGATATATCTTTGCTCAGAGCAGGAAGAAAAATTATTATGTAGAAATGTGTCCATTATATAAAATAGATGGCATAATATCAGAACAAATAACAGGAATAAAATAAAACTGTTTCTTTCCACCTTCTCAATGAAAGAGAACAATCTTCAAGATGCAATGGGCAGAAATGATTAAGAAGAAATGTAAGCCCAAGATAAGTTAGAACTGACAATAGAGACTTATTAATTGAATTCAAGTATTTCTGTGTTTAAATCATTATATCACAGGGTTTTGGAAGGATACAACATTGTTCACACAAAAATCATTGCTGGTACACTAAGATCAATAAGGGGCACAAAACATGTAGGCCCCTTTTTCCAAAAAGCAGGGGAAAAAGTAGACTTCAGGAATTACAGATGGGTAAGACTTCTTGTTGAGTCTCACAAAGGGAAATACTGAACAAATCATTATAAACACTTAAAAATAAATGCTCATCAATAAGAGGTAACACTAATCTCATGGGGGAAGTTCTTTGTAGGGTTAATAGCAAATTAGAGAAATATCATATTCATAACACATGTTGACTCCAAAAAGGTCCATTACATTAAGCCTTTCAAGTGATATCCTTGTGGACATGGTAGGTAAGAACAGAACAGTTGGAGTAAGGTAGTTCCATTGGTGGAGAGGCACACTTAAGGAGTCAATGTTCCTGTCAATTTCAAAGAAGACTTCAATATCTAGTCAATATTTCTCTAGCACAGAAAACAGAGCTGGCATATATATTAAACTGATATATTAAAGAACTGGACACTGGTATGTATTGCCTAGGAAAATGACAAACAAAATTTATTTGCTTTAAGTACCCACTTAACACTAAAATAATCATTGGATACAATTTAAAGATAAAATTTAAGTAGAAGATAGAACAAAATGCTTCAAGTAGTAAAAGCCTTAATAGTAGCCTAGATCTAAAAAGCTAAAGAGGGCATTATGCTAAGTGAAATAAGACAAAGATACATGCCATATTATCTCTCTTATACACACAATCTTAAAAATATACATTAAAAAACCCAATCTCATAGATACAAAGAATAGATTGGTAATTGTAAGGGTGGAAAGTGGGAGGTAGGAGAAACGGCTGAATTGCTTTCTGGGTTTATTTCAGTTTAAATAAATTGAAATACACACACACACACACACACACACACACACACACACACTAATAGCCAAAGAGATTTTTTTAATAGAATATAAGATCAATGAATCAACAATTTATGGTTCTTCTACAAGCACTTTCAATAACGTGTTCAATAGAAGTAAATATTTCAGGAGAAAGAACATAATAGAGTTACTATATTCTGCTGAGGGATCTGGAAGGAGGTTGAGTTCTAGATGCTAGATTTTAAACACTGAAAAATTGGGACATTTTCAAAAATAGTAGAAGCAAAATGATCTGTAGACTACATCATATAAGGAGCAGATAATGAAACTAGACCTACTGAACTGATAGGAAAACATTCATTGGAGAGGATTCAATAGTAGGTTAAGGTACTGAATATTTAAAGAGCTGTCATATACACACAAAAAGAGATGTGCATGGATTAATTCAATTAATTAATTCCAGAAGATTAATTCTGGCAGAGCTCAAGAGGGCTGATGAATAGAAACATTAGGAGATAAATATAAGCTCAGGGCTAAAAGAAACAAACAAACTTTATTTTTAGAGTAGTTATTAATGATTTTGAAAAGTAGAAGTTGTTCATCGTCACTAGAAATGACACCAGGAATTGTTGCCACTGGATATGTAATTACAAAGTCCAATGTATTATTTGCATACATGTGTCAATTCTTGAAATTAATGCTCGGAAACTTGTTTGTAATCTAGGAAGTTAACCAAATTAAAACTGAAACAGAAGCAAAACTTCCCCCAAAAGTCTGAATCTCCGTTTTGAAAAATCCTACTGATATGAGTTCATATCTATGAACTGAAGCCATCGAATTAGAATTATAGCTTCAAATATTCAAAAGGTTTGATCTAATGCAAAGTCAGATGCTACTCTTACTTCTAAAACAAAATATGTATGTATGTATATTCCAAAAAGCTGATTATAAAGAAAAAATCCATGTGACCAGCCTAAGGTATAAAAGTCTGTCATGTCAAAGTTTGTAATATTACAAAAGTAAATATTTGCCTCCAGTGACTTATGTATGACACAATTTTGGAGGGTAAGATGCCTTTTTTCATTTTTATATGTTTTAATATCATTGATTTTTCAGACTTCTGAAGAAAAATAATCTCATAATTAAATACAGCATTTTACTAGATACTGAAAAATGCTCTCCAGTATTCACAATATTAGTACTAATATTTTGTAGAGATTACCTCATACCAAAGATAATAGAAAAATACAGAAATTGGAAACATACATCCATAGTATTTCTTTTAATATTAAAATTAATCTATTCACATTCTGAAATATAGAAATCAACTTTAAAATAGTTTAAGTTAAGGTTATATATTGCAAAGTTGTAAAACAACCTGAGTTGAAGGGGGAAAAAAGCTTATTCTTGTTCCATGCAAATCAGTAAAGTCTTGTAATAAATGAGATCAATTTCCTCTGCCTACCTTCTGGAGGATCTACTGATGATCAGCAAAATGGCCATAAACAGGAGAAACAAGTGCAAAAAGAGAGGAGACAAAATGATAAGTGGAAAGAGGAAATGATAGAAAGAGAGAAATTAAGGATCCAAAAAGAAAAAAAAACCCACAACATGAAAAATTCAACATTGTTATCTTTAAAACAGCATCTATCAGTAAAAATATATTTGTTATTTTAGAAAAGCTCCTTTAGTTTCTATTTCTTTTTATATTTTATGTATCATAGTATCTTTTGTGCCCCCCCTTGCATATATTTTTTCTTCATCACAAAGCTTTCCATAAACTTTTTACTTATAATCATTAAGCCAATAACAACAACAAAAATACCTTATTTACCTCCCACACTTTGAAAGACCGAAACATTTAATCACTGAGGAGCAATGATATCAATATTCATAGAACTTAAATTATTTCAAATAAAAGATTTAGATTATAGACAGAGAACAAGCATCACAACTTTCTGTGCTATTATACAAAAAAGGTTTGCCAGTTCTTGGTCTAAAAGGGATGACAAAAATATATTAAAATTAATATGTTTAAAAATATTAGTATGTTTATACGGTTTACAACTGGTTATGCATACAAAAGTGAGATATGCTTATAGTTTCTCAGAAGGCATTTTAGAACATCAATGAAATGCCAGAATGTAGGAAAGATAGAAAGAAAGTACCTGTGTACCTCCGACAGAGAGGAGTCACTTTCATCAGACCTACAGTGAAAGAGTTAGAATTATGAGGAAAAAGAACACAGATGCCAACAGGTAAAGACACTGGGACTGAACTGAAAACTGACAGTATGAATAATAGGAATATAGCAAACATTTCCTTTATTGTGAATGCCCCACTTTTCTATTTGCACTGGATATCTGCAAATATATAGCTGTATCTGGCAATATATTTGATTCTTATGTTTTCTACTAAGACTTTGGGTGGGATAAAAACTTTCTATTACTAATCCACAGAAAACATAATATTCCTCACTTCTAAAATTAATGCCCCGAAGAGGAACAATATCAAGTAAGTAAAATACATCACTTTAAGATTCTTTCTATTTAATTTGATTAGTACTAGAACATTTTTCCCATTTAAACAGCTATTAATGAATTTTTATCCATCTTGATAATTACTTTGGATTTAGATTCTAATGTGGAAACTGCACAAATGCATTTTATGTTTACATGGAAAGCAAACTACCCAGAATTCAATAACCTTTGATTTTGACTTATCTCAAAAACAGTTTCCTAATGAGGGAGTCCCTTAGTAATATGAGACTTTAGTGAGATTTTAAAAATAGGTGAGCCACTACTGTCAGCCATACCCTGAAACCTCCACGACTGACAATAAGTTGGGTTCTTATAAAAACCTATTGAAGAGTGCCTGGGTGGCTCAGTCAGTTGAGTGCCCAACTCTCGATTTTAGCTTAGGTAATTATCTTATGGTTCATGGAAATAAGCCACACATTGGGCTCCACACTAAGCATGGAGCCTGCTTGGGATTCTCTCTTTCCCTCTCTCCCTCTGTCCCTCCCCTGTCCCGTTCTCTCTCTCTCTCTCTCTCTCTCTCTCTCTCTCTCTCTCTCTCTCTCAAAATAAATAAATTTTTAAAAAAAGAAAAAGAAAATCTACTCAGTTTGTTTATTAGGCTTGGGGAAAAAAAACAGAGTGAATACTGACATGGAACATAACCAAAAACTATCTATGGGATCTACTTCCAGCTGGTGAAATATGCTAGCCTCAAAAAGAAAGTGATTCAAAGGTAGGTGAGTCTTTGAAAGTGTAGTCACTTATTCTGAGTTTTAGCTTATAGAGATGACAACAGCGTCAAATTACTGGTAGCTTATAAAATATTTCAGTAGAAAATATAAAACTATGACTAGATTGTCAAAATTATCAAAATACTGACAAAATTTTATGACTGTGAATGTACAGACAAAATTTAGTAAACCTTCATATCACTAGTGAAAATGGACTTCCCGAAGGCATTCTTAACGTTCTTCTATTCTTTTCTCAATTAAATGGAAGGTATGACTTAACAATGTTAGAGAATTTTTTCAATAACATGAAGTATTTATCTATCTAGATCACTTTAAAGGGTAGATCATCTACTGATTAAACTATATTAAAATCTAACTTTAAAAACTTTGTCCATACATTAAGCAGATTAAAAATTCTTTCAAAATGTGTGCTTCTCTAAGTCTACAGAGACATCTGGCATGTTCTGAACATGCCAGACAGATCTTAAATAGCATCCTACAAATCTCAGAAATTGTTGATCTACACAGGGAGATTACAGCATTGAAAACAACAGAGGTGGGAGACTGGATATGAAGTACATACATACACTATGCTACCATTCAAAATCAAAGCAGATAAGTCAGAGTTAATAAATATTTTATGGCAGGACTGTTAGTATGAATTCTTGCAAGAGAGATTCTGGCTCGATGTGGGAATACTTTCTCACTTCAAATTTAATGCAAATTATAATTTTCACAGGCTTCCAACTTCTCTTCCTCCACAATCCACCTCAGTCCTAACCCCCTCCACCCAAATACGAGCTGTCTTTATTTTATTTTATTACTGACTTTTTGTGGTGGATTTGTGTCAAACCACCAAATGCTAACAACATTTTACACATATAGCAATGGACTTTGTAAGCTGTTATATGCACTGAAGGTAAAATAAGTTGCCTCTTTTCAACTCAGGCTCTCTGGACTAGAGGCTTTTAGTATCCCAACAAATTTAAACTTAGAGTGGTCTCAAAGATATTTGAATTCTAATTTACATAGAAATGAAAAGGCAAGACAAGTGCTGAAAGTTTAGCAATGCAAATCTACAACAGGGAAAAATGTTCAGCAGGAAAATAATTTTCTCTAATCTTTTCTATATTGTTCATTTCCTGTTGGAAAAACACATCAAATATGGCCAGAGTTCACAAGTCAGACTTCATCTCCCACACAAAGAGATGGCTAAATGTGTTCTGCAGACTCTATTGAAAGGTTCAGACTACGGTAATAAATAGAGGGGCTCTTTTCCATAAAGACTTACTTATCCTGCTGAACTGATGTGTTTCCCTGAGAAACAGTAAGACGGTTAAAAACATTCAGTTCATTACGGGGCCGGCTTGGTGGGGAAGAAGGAGGTGAAAGACTAGCCTCTGAGGTTCCAGAATCTGAGCTACAAGAAAAAAAGAACATTAAATAGGTGGTTTTAATCAGTTATGATTTGTTAGGAATGTTATAAGAAACATGCTTTTTTAAAAAAGCTTTTCATTAGAGAATTTCTTCTTCCTCTCTTCCTTTTTTGTAAGATAAAATACACTCTGAACAATTTAATTTAAAAAAAAAAACAAAAAAAACTTTTCCACTGGATTTTGTTACATTGCCCACAAGATGGCACTAAGGAAAAACTTGTCTGCTGAAATCTACAGTCAATACAAATAAAGCAAGCCAAATTTAAAATTACAGTTTTAGAGTTAAAACCAAGTTACTCACTTTACAGATGAGTACAGGGGAAAGAGAGCCAGAGTGTTTAAAACTGATTTGCCTTTTCCAAGATTTACTCACTTTTATTTTTACATTACTTATCTGCTCCATCCCCCATCTCCCAAATATCCCTGAGACATTCAATCCAGTAGAAATAGGAAAATTATATCTTTAAGTACAGGAAGCAAGGATGATTAGAAGAAGAACGTCCACGACATTCAAGTCAGCTAATCCAGTGGTCAAAGTAGAGTGTGCATGTCGGCACAGGAGAGAGGATGGTATAAGATTGTCCACTTGGGTACAGAAAATATATGAAAACTACTTTTTATGTTTACTTACATGTTAAAGAAATTAGCTTTACTAATATTTAAATGGAGACTGGCACCAAAACTCTCCCTCCCTCAAGGCCATGTCAGAGATCTACCTGTCGCATGTAGCACCTTAGGTGACCTGAGGGAGGAGTAGGTGTGCCACAGGGGAGAGAGGTTTCAGTGGCTCTCATCCATTCACTCAGCTTCATGTTGTGACATTGCAATTTATAAATGCCCATTTAAGTGGATCATCAGATTATACTATGCACTGTTAAGTAAATTAACCCTCACAAAACACACAAACAGCTTTTAAGAGATTTCAGAAAAAAAAAATTAACTGTAAAAGAACAGCAAGAAAATGGTACAACTAACACACCCTATGATGAACACTAGTTTCCCGTCAGCTATTTTACGGAGGTAAAGTCAATGTCAGTTTTATCAGTTAAAATCAATTTCAAATCTTTCTAGAAGACTATCTGAAATATAGATTCACTAAACTTCATCTCGAGTGTACATGAACTTTTTACAATGATATGCTCAAATAACTGGAAAATAAATAAGAGTACATGATTAGGGACAAGTGTTCAAATATGTTTACAGGTATGTGTGTGACCAAGAAACACTGAGCCAAACCAACAGCTGACTTGATCGTCTTGATTAGTCAAATCAGTCACAACCACAGATCTAGCCTGCATGTGGAAAATAATTTCACTACTGTCCTTTAGCATCTAAGTGCACCAGAGATTTTATGTAATCTAGTATAAGTAACTTACTGTTTTTGTTCCTTGGCCTTTGATTTTTCTTTTTCGTATGCTTTTCTCCTGGTTATAGGGGAAGGCTCTGGTAATTTTTTTTCTGATAGAGATGACTGTTTGGAACTAAAATAGAAAAAGCCTCTTTTAATCATCAAACTTTATTAAATATATACATACAAGTTTGTTTGGCAGATTTTCAACCTAAAATTTTTAATATATCAATAACTGCAACTTGAGAAAGCATATTACCCAGGAACAAAAAAATAAAACTATGACAGGAATACATTACATGGGTAATTTTAGTTGATGGAAGCTTGACACCTGTATATTTAACTTTTAAATTGGCAATCTTATTAAATATATGCAAACCTATTATCTTTGAATGTAAATATCAATGCTATACTGCCAAATGGCCAAAATCAATAACTGATTTTAAACATAAATGATTAGGTTGATTATAATTGTTACAGTTGGGAAAAAATTGTCTTTATAATCTTATAAGAACACAAAATATCAGAATATCAAAATATGAGAAAGAGTGAGATTTAATGAAATAATACTTAGACACAGTCAAAAACAGTACTACCAGTAATCATACACACACACAAATGACACACAATAATTTTACCTAATATTTAGATACTAGTAGCTATATAAATTTTAGTAATAAAAACATTCTTATTATAAATTTTAAATGTTGAATAGTGGCTGTATAATTAACAATTTAAGACTATTATTTTTGTGTATGTGATAATACATTCTGATTAAAAAATGAATTTTTATTATTGTTGACTAGTTATATTAATAAGAAGAAAACACTATGGAATTAGAATGTACAATTACCAGAATGGTAAAACTAAATATTTAAATTTCATGTCCCTGACTTCTGACCACAAGAAATCACAATTCAAAAATCCTTCATCAGTTAAATCATAAGGGCCACTTAAGTAAATTATTTTACATCAAGCAATTAAAGTCATGCAGTAATGACATTAAGAGTTACCACACCAAGAATGTCTCAAATTTGAACAGAATTACACAAGTGTCTGAATTTATGAAAACTTGAGAACAAATCATGTGAAGAGACACAGTCCAAAACATATATTCTACAACCTGTAATAAAGGATACACTTAAAAAATGAAAAAAATAAAGGGGTGGGGGAGGGCAAAAAGAAGGTATTACCTGAATCTGGATTCCAGGCCATAGATTAAGTCTTGAAGTTCCAAAAGTCTCTACTCAATCTATTCTTAAAATCTGTTCTGTTTATATCATTACCTTCACCAAAAGCATTTCTTTAACAGTCATCTTATCAAAAAAGCACTGAAGCCATAAGCTATACTGGTTAGCAATCTCTATCAGCAAATCCGATAATTACATAGGCCACATCAAGCACATGCAAGAAAGTTGTCATCATTAAAATTACATTTGGATCTAAAGGTAGCAGATGGGCTTACTCAATGGAAGATGGCAGAAATATCTTCATAAAATGAAGGAAGTTAAAAAAAGGTAACAAAACAAAAAAGGAAATTATGGGAAACAGATATTCAAAGGGGGAAAGTTTGTTATATTTTATTATTTGCAGAGTCATGTGATGTGTGCCATTTTTGGGGGGCAATATTCCTCAATGCAGTAATGCATTCATTCCATAAATCATTTGGTAGATCATATGTGAGGATTACGGCAAAAAAATATCATTATAACTCTTTACCAGGGGCACCTGGGTGACTCAGTCGGTTAAGCATCCAACTCTTGATTTCAGCTCAGGCCATGATCTCACAGTTCATGAGTTTGAGCCCCACATCAGGCTCTGTGCTGATGGCACAGAGCCGGCTTGGGATTCTCTCTGTCCTTCTCTCTCTGCCCCTCCCCTGCTTGTGCTCTCTCTCTTTCTCTCAAAATAAATAAACATTAAAAAAAAAAAAAAAAAAAAACTTTACCAGTGAATGATCTAATTTTAATATAACTGTCCAAACACACATACACACATAGCATACATACACATACTAGCCTGAGTTGGGAAATCTTCATCCTCAAGACACTAGTTGTTTTGAATAGAATGTTCATATTACATAAATGGGAAAGAGAATATTACCTCCTTTAAAGCTTTAACAATACAAAAAAATATATATATTTTGTGCATACACTCATCCCAGACATGCAATGGCAAGTACTTCAAGGCAAAAAATTAGGAAGCCTTAAAATGATTGTTTGTGATTGATATTTCTTTTTCCTTATAGGGTTAGCAAAGGTTTGCTATCCTGACCAGACTCTTAAAACGAAAAATCATGTTCATTTAAAGCAAATAAAAGATGTTTTAAAGCTTCTGTTTTGTATGATGGTTTTATAGATATAACTACCTGATTTAAGTGTTCCTAAAAAATTTTGTCTATAATTCATAACTCAGCCTTTATGAAAATTATAATCCTGAAGAATGACCCTAAAACTTAGAAACAAGCAATAGAATTGAACAAAGAACATCTCATCTTAAATGATTTCAAATGTCAAAAAAATTAGGGGAGATAACACCTAACAGAAATTCCTTTGAAAACCGGAGATCTTGTTTACGGAATTTTAAAAAAATAGAAATAAGAAATTAGCAACATGCATATAAAAAATTTTTAAAAAGAAAGAAAAAGAAAAGCCAAAGAAAAGGAAGTTAGTGTAGCTGGGCCAGACTTACATGCTGCCTATCTTAGAAGGGAAGCCAGATGGGGGAGGGAGCTCTTTTTCCCTAGCAGAAGTACCACTTGTCTCTGTATTCATTCCAATCTCTTGCCCTTCTGCAACAGGTGTAAGAGCGCCAGGCAAGGAGGCATCTCCTGTACTAGTGTCTGAGGCTAGTTCACTGCTATCTGCATACAGCAATTCCATTTGAGTGGTGGTTCTCCTTCGGGCCTAGTCAGAGAATGGAAGGAAAAGCAATCAGAAGCAAACTTTTGCAGAGATGATTAGGGAATAGAGATTTAATATTAGTTTGAAATAGGTAAAAATATTTAGCGTGTCATTTCCTAGCAAGTGTCAAACATAGCATGTAAGATAGTGACAAGCCAGAGCTATAGCCATATAAGACCTTTAAAGGCCATAATAATAGCCAATATTTATATAATAGTTATTGTATGCCAGGCAATGTTCGAACACTTAATTACATTAGCATGTACTATCATTATCCCAATTCACCAATGAGGAGACTAACGCACAGAGGCGCTAAGTAATTTACCCAAAGTCACACAACTAGTAAGTGGCAAAGCGAGATTCAAAAACAAACAACTTGTCACCAGTATGACATAGGGTATGACTATGTTACCCTGCCACTCATGGCCACCTCCCTCAACATAAAATTTTTTTAAAAAAGAAAGAAGAAATTAAACCAAAAGTTAACTGCAGGGAAGCTCAACTAAATTCTGATTTACCCCATGCTCAGATGCTCATTTAATATCACTTTCAGTTTTAAATTTTATTTTAATATCAATTTTTTAAATCTGCTTCTCAGTTTTTGTGACCCCATTCTCCTGATGCATTAGCTGTGTTTTTAACCTGTCTGCTGGATAATTCAACATGAGCCTACCCGAGCTTTAGTAGCACGGTTAGGCAAGTGAAGGTTATTTTCCTAGAATCTAAATTCACTATACAAATTCCTTTCCTTACTCTTGAAAATGAACTGACTACCCTGTTGTTGTTCAGTTGTTATTATCACTAAGGTATTAATGGATGATCAAGGTGTTTACCAGATTATAAGCCTCTAAAGAGCACACACCCTGTTTTATTCATCTTTATTTCCCCTGTACATAGCATAGTGCTAGTACATACCTATTTAACGTATACAGTTAACTTTACTTCTTCAATGATGAAAATAAATGAGAGGCGCTTGGGTGGAACAGTCAGTTAAGCGACTGACTCTTGATTTTGGCTCAGGTCATGATCTCACGGTTCATGAGTTTGAGCCTTGCATCTAGTTTCAGGCTGACAGCACGGAGCCTGCTTGGGATCCTCTCTCTCCCTCTCTCTCTGCCCCTCCCCTGCTCGTGCAAGCACGCTCATACTCTCTCTCTCTCTCTGTCAAAATAAATAAATAAATTTAAAAAAGAAAGAAACAGAAATGACATGAGATCCTTTCAGGCGTCTTTGAATGAAGTTCAAAAGGAGTAGTAAGTAGCACCTCAGAAAATTTTTGGAAAAAGAAAACTCTCCGGCCAGTTTTTTACACTCTCAGTTCTCTTCACTGCCAACAGCCCAAGGTAGGAAGGAATCCTTTTCTTAGGAATTCCAAACTGTAGCGGTTCCTTCAGCAGATAATGTTTAGAGCACCACTTTACACCTCTCTCTGGTGTCCCAGAAGGGCATGAATATCTAAGCTTTCACAGGGCCTGAAAGACATTCAGGACCTTAAGAGATTTTCACCTCTACCTAAGACTGGATCCAAACCATACCGGAATGTTTTCTCTGAGTGTGGGAGTAACTTCTGCTTAGTCACTTAGAATAATAAAATAAAACCATATGTTACCAAGCTCAAGGATCATACATACAGCCTGGAGATGTTTTTTTGATTGGCTTGACCAGTGTGTTAAAGATCAGGAAATTCTACATAAAAATCTGTATTTAAGGCTTCTTTAGGAAAAAATAGAAGATCTAGTTGTCTTAGGCCTATAATCCTCATGGCAAAAATGAACAAGAGTTGAGTGGTGGTTATTTGCTTAGGTGAGGCATGTCCTTGTCAGGTAATCACAATGACCCCTACTCATTACATCCAGCCAAATTATTCATTTGCATTACCTGACTATTCACTATGGGCCTTAACTCTGTCTTACCCATTTGCACAGTGTTAATTCTTTCAGGTCCTGATTCTTTCCATCCATTTAACAAATATTTACTAAGGACTACAAGAATTCTTTGTTTTTAAACATCTTAAGATGGTTAGTTAATTCATCTAGTATCAAATGCTACCAACACTGAATATGAAACATACCAAATATCTTACACATTTAACAGCATGTGGCATTGATATTTTTTTTAATTATACAAATATGCATTATAGTCTCATTAGTTTTTAATACAACTAATTAATGATTAAGAGTTGGCTTATTATTCAAACCACCTCAGGATACTACTTTAACAAAATATACGTGATACACTTAAGAAGATACTAAATGTTAAAATTTCAAAAACCTCCTGCCAATTAACAAATTTTGCAAATTTATGCTGTATGCCACCACAGGGTCTACAATCTCCTTTATAATTATTAGGAAACTTAGGTGACCTTAATAAATTACCACATAACTTCCTTAATGAGTACTGAAACTTTTAGGAAAAACCTAGAAGAAAATAAGAATTGGTCTCCATAATCATAGCTTCTCCAGTGGAAAAAATGCAATAATATGGTAAAGCACAAGTTCCACAAAGGAGAAATATTTTGACATAATGTTTGTTTCAAAGGAGAATATGGTAATTACAGAACTAAAGTTGTTATACATGGGAGCGATGGTAAAAGCATGCCAACTTGCTAACCTTCTTAAGGGTCTGAGGCCTATGTGTTTATTAGTGATAACAGAAAACTGTGGGGAAGGATGCTTACCTGTTATTTTCAATTCTCCTTACCTTGCTTTTAGGTTTCACTTCACCACAAAGTTTCATAAGGTCTGAAGATAGTGTGCTAGATGCAAATAAATAATTAACCACGGGTTAAAACGGGACTTATAAAAAATGCTGTCTTTTATGTTTTTAACTATAGAAAACACCTTATAGGTCTACAGGGCAAAAAAGACAATATTTAAAATCAAAATGAATTACAAAATTATTCATTTTCTTTCCTTAAATATCCCGGTATTTTTGTGGTGGTTAAGTATGACTTAGTTTGGTTTCCATAATACTATTTCTAGTGCTATTCACTTAGCCATAAAATTCAAAATTATTTGTTTTATGGTAATTGATTGAAGCAACAAGATAAAAGTATTTAAAAAATTACAGAAACAAATAAAATCTATTAAGTTTCTAAAGGCTCTCCTACCTTCCTTCTGATCCTGGGCTGTTCAAAGGTGCATCCTCATCAGTACTATCCTCTACATTTTCTAAAAAAAAAAATGTCCAAAATCTAAGTATTATCCACATGCCACAATTTGAGTGACTACAATCCCCATGCTATAATAAATATCAACATCTCAATATGGGCACTTTGATTTTCGTAACTGAGTCCAAATAGAAATGTAGAAAAATACTTCTAAGAAACCCCTTTGATTATGTGTCCTAAAATGAGAAAAAGGGTCCAAAATAGAAAAACCACAAGTTTGAATCATAAAATATAGAAGAACAACATTCACAGGATGGAAATGAGATCATGTGTTTATCAGAGTATGTATATATTTTTCAGAGTATGTATTTACCCCATGCTATCCAAACATATGAAAACCCACAGAGTAAAATACAAGAGAGAGTAAATGTTGCATGAGCTCCCTTTAATGTACTAAGCCAACTTCAAAAACTATATAGGGGTAGACATACTTGCTATATTTTAATATGTCAATTTACTTAAATATTTTCCTTTATTTTTATTTTTGTTTTCAAGCAGAGAGTAAGAGAGTGGTGTGTGTGTGTGTGTGTGTGTGTGTGTGTGTGCATGTGTGAAGGTATTCAGAAGTCACACATCAGCATGCAGCTCATTCATATGTACATAAAAGACAAAAACAATAGGTTCGCATGCAACAGTTTTGTAAATAAATACAAGTAAATCACCACTATTTCAGAACAACTGTAACAGACTAGTAAAAAAGAGGAGAAAAAGCAAACAAGTAAAACTAGTAGGAAGTCAATAAATCAAATAGCCACTGAAAGTAAACTATTTAAAATGTCAGTGAGCCCCTAACATAGGTGCAGGTTTTTAAAATATACACATTTTATTATAAAATCATTCTACAAAAGCAAACATATTATAAATAACATATATTAATCAAAAACATATATGATTTATCCCCTTTTAACTTGTAATTTTGTGCATGTGGACTGTGGACAACTAATTCCTTTCTCTGATGTTCCCTTTCTTCCTCACTGTTTAGCAGATACTTTGATAGAAATTCAGTAATACTTGATACGTGATAGTATTATCTAAAATGGAGCCCATCTAGGACCCGTAAAAGGGAATTTACTTTCTGAAGTGAAGATCATGGTGGTCTTGAAGGCAATGTGTACCTCAAAGCCTACCACTAGAGGGAGGCTCAAGGACTTGCTTCACAGACGTGATAATTGCGTGTTAAGGTGACTGCATTAGTTGATAATATAGAACATGAGGTTATAAAGAAATGACAAACCTAATCTTTATTTTCCCATGCATAAAGGCTGGCTAAGATTTGCCAGTGTTTTTCTTGTAGAAACCAGTTAGTATGAGACCAGTTAGTATGTTAAACATCATATGAGTGCTTAGTAAAAACTTAGCTCCTGCTTATGCATGTATGACTTATTTAGAGATAATTATGGTTTGACATGACCACCTGGCCAGAGGATAGAGGCCCCCACCAGGAAAGTCACCAGATCAGACTCCTCTGCTAGACTGAGCTTAGTCTGAGCACTATGGTCATCTGGGCAATAGAACAAACTATCACCTCACTGTTGTACTCGTAACTCTGAGAATACACATCCAGCCCACTACTAGCTTCTTTTCTCAACGCCAGAAAGTTAAAGCTAAAGGCAGAGACTTGCAACTTCCGAATGCCTTGAAGTTCATCTGTATCAGTGTAAAGTTGAGCAGTGTCACATCACTGGAAGTAAACCAGGTATTTTCAAGTCTTTTTTTTTTTTTCAGTTATTAGAAGTTATAAAAAAAAAAAATAGTGTATAGAAAAGAGTTAACATAGCAGCCCAAACACTACTATCCTTAGAATGGCCTGCTTACAAAGTTGGACTTTGTCTGGCATCTGGAAACTTGATTCTCAGAGCATCCCCAGTCACTAGTTAGCTACCGAAGGTACTTACTGTACCTATGTTGTTTGCACAAACCATATGGCTTATGTTAAACTCCTGCTTTCCTTATGGGAGTCCTGAATCCCAGACAGATGGAACCTATGTGACCAGTCCCCAGGAAAAGCTTCAGGTGCCAAGTAACAAGGGACTTCCCTGGACATAAACATTGTGCACATGCTGCTGCATTTTCACTCCAGAGGGAAATGAAAATTCTGTATTATGTCCCATAGAAGGGAAAGATCATAAGGAAAACTAGACATGGATTCCTCCAGACAACATCTGTGGTTTTTTGCCTTATGATCCAGCTGTGTATCTTTCCTACACTGCTCTCATGGATCTTTGCCATAAAAACAACCACATGCTAAGCCCCATGAGTCTTCATAGCAAGTCTCAAAGATAGGGGAGGTCTTAGGGATCCTAACATAGGTTGGGAAAAAAGAAAAGGATAATAAAGATGTTCATCAAAGGCTACAAAAGTACAAGTTTATCAGAAAGGGATGCTGGCATGGTTCACCCTCTGGTCTTATGTTCTATCATTCTATGCTATGTACTTGTTCAGGGCACCAACCTGCTTGAAGGCCTCAGGCACACAACACTGTGGCTAAGTCCCCATGTTTTAGTTTAGTCATTGCCCAGAGGGACTCTTCTCTGCCCTCCCGCCCTTTCCACCTTGTCTTTTGCCTTGCTAACTCTTTTTCTTCCTTCATGTTTCAGTTCAAATGTCACCTCCTCCAGAAAAGCCTTTATCAACTCCTCCATTCTTGTTGGGTGACCCTACTATCTCTTCCTATAACTCCCTATACATATCTCAATAATCGCCCTCACTGAATTTATCATACTCTGTCTGTCACCCTCAGTAAGGCATCAAGTCAATGAGGGAAAGATTTTCTGTCATATTCATCTTTGAATCCAAACACTCAGCCTGATGTTTGAGGTAAAACTAGAGCTAAGCAAATGTTTTTAAAGCAAAGTTTATAGGACTCTCGAGCTTCTGTGGATTTAACTTCCATTTTTTTCTCTTTCTGTGTTTTTCCTCTAAGCACCTCTGGGCTAGACTATGGCCCCCATCCCTAGCACAGATTTCAGCCATGAGACACAGGTTACATCAGCTGAATGGGTTTCCACTCTCTGATTCAGACCCTTCTCCAGCCATAGACAAATGGAAGTTGTTTGAAAGTTGTAAAAAAAATAACACTGCTCATCAAACTAGCAGTTCAATATCTTCTGCACTAAAGGATATCAAGGAGGACACTTACATTTTTCTTCCAAGTTAAAAGAGACAATGGATGTAAATAACAATTTACTTATTACTAGGGGCACTTGGGTGGCCCAGTCAGTTAAGTGTCCAACTTCAACTCAGGTCATGATTTCATGGTGTGGGTTTGAGCCCCACATTGGGCTCTGTGCTGCTGGTGCGAAGCCTGCTTGAGAGTCTGTCACTCACAATGCCCCTCCCCACTCTCTCTCCCTCCCTGTCTCTCCCTCTCTCTTTCTCTCTCAAAATAACTAAATAAATAAAGTTTACGCAAACAAAGAGAATTTACTTTTTACTATAGATTGGACCACGAAGAACAACAAAGAGGAGGAGGAGGAGGAAAGAGAGGAAGAAGAACAGATACAGAAGAAACATGCCTGATAAGACATGGAATGGCAAAAATCCTAGTTATAATCCAGGAACTTTGACAGTCTTGGTTAGGATATAACCAATCCTATTTGTTCTACCTGTACTTGGTATAGCTTAAGCAGCTTAAAAGTATCAGCCTTTCCATACCTATATTATGCAGTTGATCTCAAGAAAATACTACTTTGAGATTAACATGCGGTATAAACATCTAAAAAAATCAAATAACTCATGTATTTTATTTATGTAACATCTTATTTAAAACAAATTCAGATGTATAGATTATGTTTATTCTACTGACACATAAAGGTAAGTACATTTAATCTTTCAATTACATTCCTCTCCTTTAAGGATAAGCGTTTAGAACACTTTTGGCAGCTGTGTGCTTACAAAAAAAAAAAAGATCAGATCAGATTCCGAAAAAAAAAATTTTAATTAAATAAAAACTGCTCCAAAATAATCATTCAGAAAAATCACAAGTAATAAAATTGCCCTGATACTCCTGGTCCTTCATGTGTATCATCATTGAGAGAAGCAGAGACATTATTAATGGGTGGGTGTAGTTCATGACAAGGTTGTAGTGGCAAGGGGAAGGTTTGAAAATCTCTATATTTGGTCATCTCTAAAGCCACTTTTAATCTGAAAATATTATAACCATAAATATTGTTTCAATATGTTCATATAGAATGCTTTGAATAATTTCAGTTTACAATGTTAAAATATATGTATTTAATTTTACAAAAATTAAGAATAGCTGAGAATCTAGCAAATATATACCAGAGACAAGTATATACCAAAGATATATGCTAAGGAAAGTTATGAGGTTAAAACAACAGATGCAAGTTAACAGATACATTTAAAAATTAAAAAGAAATGTATACTCCATTTTTTCCTACAAGAAACAGAAAGAAAGGCTTATGAAACTGGAGTCACAGCTGGAGGTCAAAAACTAAAAGAGAAAATTAACTAAAGCATACTTCTTTAAAAATCTAATAGGTTTTAAAACAGGAATGAATGTATAGGAAAGACGAAAGACTTAGTATGTTTGTGGTCATGGATACATTTCAAAAAGATCATGCAAAAACCAGTTGGCTGCCAATAAAAATTTTAAACATAAGATGTACCACAATTAGTGTACATGAACAATTAGTAATTCATGCAGCTGTAGGGTACACAGAAAGCTAAACATACTTACCTAAAGGTACGCTATCTAGATCTGTGTAAATAACAGCAAAAAGGAAACAAAAAGCAATACTCCAATCAAAACAGATCCAATGTTAAGAACTCCCACATAAAACAAGATTATGCACCATTTATAAGATATGTAGAATAGATGCCATAGAAAACACTTATTATTTTTAAGGCAATTAGATATGCAGAGTAAAGTAATGAAATGTGGTTAATATTTTAAATAACCAATTCAGAAACTTGGTTGATCCTCTTTATTCATAAAAACTAAGTGCTCAATAAGGTTAAATAAGCCTTTTAAAGTTGGTAATCATTTCTTGGAATGACAATAATTAAATCCCCCCAAATTTATACATGCAAATTAAAGAAGGAATAATTATTAAAAGCATGAGTAAATATAGCATCTATTCAATCAAGCAATAGGGGAAAGAGGTATAGTATAGCATTCTCAAAGAGCAAAGCTACCATGCAATTTGTTTAACAGAAATTTAGTCCAAATTACCTTGTAAAGCATGGCCTAGTAAAGCATCTAGCTCAGGATTTAATTCTGCTTTCTCTTTCAACATATGGAATAAGAGCTGGTTTTGTGTAGCGCTGGTTATTTCGGTTTGTTTAAGCCGACCTTCAAGTACTTTAATTTGAGCCTCTTTCTGGGCAGCCTGAAGACCCTGTAACAACACCAAAACATAATAATAATAATAACAACAACAACAATTATCTCAGGTCATACATAACAGAATCTTCCATACAAAGATGTGTATCAAATAACAAATGCATATGATATATGGACTTTGACATCTGATAGACGTTGATTCACTGTAGCTCCTCTGCTTACTAGCCTGGTGACCTTGAGCAAATTACCTTATCTTCCTACTTCAGTTGCCTCATATGCAGAATGATATTAATAATATCTACTGCCTAGCACATTGTGAAGATTAAGTGGGAGAACATAAAATAAAGGGTCTAGCACCATTCCAAAGTGGCAAAAAAAAGGGGGGGGAGGGGAGTCAGAAATCATTATCATCCTCAATATTTAGCATTCTTACAGGTGACAGGTTAATGCATTTACATTCAAAGAGGAGGGAAGTGCCACTGTATCTTTTACTTTCAGATTTCTTTTTGAGCTGTGAAAAATCAATACTAAACCAAAGTTATGATACCAACTTTGTTTGCACCCCAAGAGATTTTTCTTTTCATTTTTCCTTTGTTAAAGCAAAAGATGAATTATTTCTTGTTTAAGTTGTTTACCTCTTCTAATACACAAGCACAATGGATGACAAGCTAATGGAATTGATCTAAATAGTCCTGACTTTTCTTAACTCTAAAGAAAGGTAAAAAAATACTTTTCAGTTAAAAAAAAAAAACCCTTCTTACCTATTATAAAGGAAAGGGTCACTGATGAAAGATAAACAAAATGAATTAATCATTATTTGGGTGTAGTTAGATCATACCTTATTGATACCCATTGACAAGAAGTGGTCCAGCAGGTATCGGGCTTCTGTAAGTGTGCAAGCATTAATGACCGCAGTGATATCCAATGTTTCTCCTTCTTCCTACATCAAATCAGCATATGACGAACATTATTTTGAGCTGAATATATTCAGAGGCAAAAGCCTGTTGTCTCATTTATTTATTTGATAGTGTTGGGTAAGTTAATAAGACTCCTTAGAAAAATGTAAAATATGATCCCTACTCCAACAAACATATGGGTTAGTTGAAAAGAAAAGACACATTTGAGCAGTTAAGAATTCAAGGTGGATTAATAAGTGATATACATTTTTACATCTTTTTGATTTAAAATTTTTTTTTAATGTTTATTTATTTTTGAGACAGATAGAGACAGAGCATGAACAGGGGAGGGGCAGAGAGAGAGGGAGACACAGAATCTGAAACGGGCTCCAGGCTCTGAGCTGTCAGCACAGAGCCCGACGCAGGGCTCGAACTCACGGACTGTGAGATCATGGCCTGAGCCGAAGTCGGACACTTAACCGACTGAGCCACCCAGGCGCCCCTCTTTTTGATTTTATAAACAATAAATAATATCACAAAATCAGCAAAGAAATCTGGAGAGCAAGCAGGGAGTGATATTCATGCAAAACCTAAGAATCATAGTAAACCCATAAATAGAAAATTCCTTGATATAAAAATTCAAAGTGCTTTTCATGATTAAAAATACAAAAACATCTTCCTTAAGCCATTAACCATTTTTTTACAACTACAAACCTTTGCTTCTTCCATCTGCATGATGTTGGCTTGACAATCAGAAATACTGTCATTGATGTAATCTATGTTAGCAGTTAATGACTCCATCTCCTCATTGATGTTAACCACATTTTTATCTCCTTCTCCACTCTCCTTGACCATCTTTTCTCGTCTTTTTGAAAGTTTCTCTCGTCTTTTTGTGAGTTCTTCCCGTTGCTATTGAAAAAACAGATTGGATTTTAAGAAATGATATTCATCCAGGACCTTAAGAATATTATGCTAAATGAAATAAGTGAGTCACAGAAGGACAAGTACTGCAAGATTTCATTCATATAAGGTATCTAAAAGAGTCAAACTCATAGATGCAGTAAGTAAAATGGTGGTTTCCAGGGGCCAGGGGCCAGGTTGGGGGGAATTGAGGGGTGCTATGAAGTTTCAGTTACTCAAATAAGTTCTAGACATCTGCTAATCAACACTGTTCCTATAGTTAACAATGCTGTGCTGTACACTTAAAAATGGGTTAAGAGGGTAAATCTCATGCTGTCTTTTCTTACCACAATTAAGACAAAACAAAACAAAAAAGAAATGATGTTCATCTGTTCACACATAATGCGATCAAAACCCACAAAAAAAGAAAAAGAAAAAAAGACAAATTGGTAAGGATTAATGTACCAAGGGATCAAATTTGGAAACCTAAAATTACCAGTCAGCTAAGAAAGAACATATCTATGTTCTGTTTTCCACACCTTGAGGAGTCTATTCATATCCGTCTCCATATTGGAAATAGTCATTTTCTGCATGATGATGTCTGTGACCCTGCGCTCAAGAAGCTGCCACTTCATGCGAGCTGTCTTGGAAGTAAACACTCGGCCAGTCAACCCTTTCCTCTGATATTTTTTTCTATAATCATATAAAAACAGATAAACATAGTTATTACTTACATGTTTATTTGACTGTATACTGCCAAAAAATAAGCTGTTTTTTCATTTAAGTCCAACATTCAGTAATAATGCCACAAAGATTATGTCAGAAGGAACAAAAGAATTGTACTGACCTGGTTCCATTTGTTGTGGGCGTTGGTAAGGCCTGGACTCTTGCCACAGGAATTCTCATTTTCTGCTGGGCTCCTGCCCTTGATACATCTGCTTCTACAGCAGCTGCACTGGAACCCGTGTCCTGAACAGGGGTATCGGATGAGCTCAGCTTCCGCATGACTTTCCCAGCTACTCTATCTGACATGGGCCTCACTTGCCTACGAAGAGCTGTAACCTGAAAGTGCAACAAAGATAGACTCACTCTTTTAGTCTACAGAAATACATCACGTATCTCAAAGCCAGATGTTTCCTCCAAGTGATCAACTTGCCTCTTCGGTTTTGCGACGAAGAACCACTTCTTGGTTTCTTTTTTGGGCTTCCAGAAGTCTAAGTTGATGCTATAAAAATAATATTGAATAAGTTAAAATAGTAAACTGAAAGATACAATGCTTTCTACTCCTGCATTAACGTATGCCCCATCCCACTGTATTAACATATGCCCCAATACTTCCTACTCCTGCATTAACAGATGCCCCATCAGTTCTTAGCAAAATCTGAGCTAAAAACAACCTTGCATCCATTACTACAGATAAGAATATTTTATTCCAATAAACAAAAATACATACTGATGCAGCCATCTCTTTCTGAAAAATGAAGTTATCTCTGTGCCACAATTTTATTTAAGAAACATTCATAGTGCTTACTATATACAAGTGCTTTTCTAAATGCCTTACAAATATTGTATCATTTCATTTTTTGCTAGACATTTAATTTTGCTGAGGAAGGAAGAAACACAGCTTAGAATATTTCCAATAAAGGCACCTTAAAATATATCAGTAATTATTCACTCCATTTTAAATATAGGGAAAACATATATTAATTGTATTAGCACTTTACAAGAACTTCAGAAATATTATGTTGGGTAAAGTAAATGAAAAATAAAACATGTCGGTATTGGTTACCAATTTGCTTTTAGGTACTCTATATGATAAAAGACAATTAATTATAAACAACTTTAAGTCATTTTATAAGGCTATAATTTAGGAAGAAATTTTGGACTGAAAAAGAACACAGATCCTAGTTTTGGTTCTGTCATTTATTCAACTCTGTGATCTTGGGCAAAGCTTAGGAATTGGACTTAATCACAAACATCCCTTCTAGGACTTAAATTCTGTGATATACCAAATAACCTTCATGTTTTGTATCCCTAGTTCGAACAGATCATTCATCTCATGTTTATGCATAGTCCTATGTCATCAGATGAGAATTCTTTGAGAAACGGACACTATCTTATCACTGCTGTATCTTCATTGCCTACAACAATGATTGACATAGAGGCAAAGTTAATAAATGTTTTTAAATAAATGAACTTCCAAAAATTAAAATAAACAAATGGTTTGAAACTTGTTACTAAATTAAGTTTTTTCTTATTCAAAATCAAATCTCAAGCTCATTCATATTTTTGGTACAAAGGGTTTGAAGATGAATATGACAAGAAACAATTTAGAAAGGGAGTCAATATGCACACAAAGCAATAAGTAGAAGGGCAAAGGAGTCTGAATGTTAGCTTTGTATGTGACTAGCCAGCCTCATATTTTATAACAGAATATTATATCATATATGATCCTATGTTGTAGAATAAGATTCAAAAATTCCATACTAGTAGTTAATTGTGCAATATTACTCTATCTCATATGAATTAGTTGTAAAGAAATAAGTACAGTACATTATAAGGAAATTATTCCTGTCATCCAAAAGTTTTCATTAAAAATAAATAAATATGGCATTTGTCTCTCTCTGACTTATTTCACTTAGCATAATACTAACTCCACCCATGTCACTGCAAATGGCAAGATTTCCTTCTTTAATATGTGGAATTTAAGAAACAAAAATGAGCAAAGGGAAAAAAAAGAGAGAGAGAGAGAGAGAGGCAAACCAAGAAACAGACTCTTTAACTGTAGAGAATAAACTGATGGTTACCAGAGGAGAGTTGGGGAAAGGGGCTGAAATAGGCTGAAGGGACTGAAGGGGCTGACAAGGATTAAGGAATGCACTTGATGAGCACTGAGTATCATATGAAGGTGTCGAATCACTATACTGTATACCTGAAACTAATATTACACTGTATGTTAACTAACCAGAACTGGAATAAAAACTTTAAAAATAAATAGCCAAAAAGTGGAAATAACCCAAATATCCACCAATTAAGGAATGCAAAAACAAAATGTGCTCTATCTATACAGTCATAAGAAGGAATGAACTACCAACACATGTAATAACATGGATGAACCTTGAAAACATCATGCTAAATGAAAGAAACCAAACACAAAAAGCTATATATATCATATATTCCATTTACAATGGGCAAATCTATGGAGACAGAAAGTATACCAGAATGGCTGCCAGGGCCAGGAAGATGGAAGAATAGGGAGTGACTGCTAATGGATATGGAGTTACTTTTTGGACTGATAAAAAATATTCTGCAATAAAATGGTAATGATTGTTGCACAATTCTGTGAATATATTAAAACCTTGAATTGTATAGTTTAAAAGAGCAAACTTTATGGCTCATGAATATATGCCAATTTTTTAATAGGAAAAAAAAAAAGAAATATAGCCTTAATACAGAAGTCATCTTGTGAAAATATCTACTTTTCTCTGTCATTACTCTCTTCTATCTCCTTAAGTTTTCTTTTTATTTCCCAGAGTAGGTTTCTATTTTCTAAAATATGCTGTATGCTCAGATTTTCTCCAGGGAGGACTTAGAAAAAGTTGAGCAAGAAAAAAGGAACAGAAGCTGAAACCTAACCAACAATGGAGAAAAGACCACGGTGGCCTCTTCTTCTGAGGAGAAAAAAAAAAAAAAAAAAAAAACACCATAAATGAAAACACCAAATTGCTGGGGTGCCTCTGACTCTTGCCCTTACCCCACTGTGCTCATGCTCTCTCTCTAAATAAATAAACATTAAAAAAAAAGAAATAACCATATTGCCAAAATTTAGAAAGAATAAAAAACAAATAGGCTGTAACTTAAAATCTTGACACAGCTAAAGTTAGCATGCTGGTATATATCCTTAAAATTTTTCCCTCATTTAATCAAGCATGCATATATGAAATGCTACTTTATGCTTAATGTTAAATCACAGTCATTTTTCATTTTACTATGCAGTTTCCAAATCCTAATCTTCAATAGATGAATAATAACCTATTAAATGAGATGGGCTATAATTTATTTAACTATTCTCCATACTGTCAAGTATCTTGGTTATTTTTACGTTTTTCACTATTACAAATTACTCTAGATTAAAGATTTTAATACATAACAATTTTTCTTATTTTAGATTATTTTCTTAGTCTGAGTTCATGGAAGAAGCAGGATTCTTGAGTGAAAGAATATGAAAACTTTTGCGCTCTTATTAAAGCCACCTCTAGTGAAACTGGGTTATTATTCAGGAACATCTCTAAGACTCTCTAGGTGAAACTGTCTTTGGAACCATCCTAAAATCACTATCTTATACAAGACTATAAGTAGTTACCTGATTTCCCTAGAGATAACCAATTATATCTTTGCCATTTTCTCCTATCTCATCATCTAGGAAATAAGCCTCTAACAAAATTTATAATAACATTATATTGTTTTTCATAAGCTTGTATATTGAATTCCTATAATCCATATAATAACTGCCATATTACTAAATTAATGCATACTTATTGTCCTTATGCTTATTGTCCTTAACCTGCATTTAATAGTTAAAGTTATAAGATGGGGCGCCTGGGTGGCTCAGTCGGTTGAGCGCCGACTTCGGCTCAGGTCACGATCTCGCGGTCCGTGAGTTCGAGCCCCGCATCGGGCCCCCTGTGCTGACAGCTCAGAGCCCGGAGCCTGTTTCAGATTCTGTGTCTCCCTCTCTCTGACCCTCCCCCATTCATGCTCTGTCTCTCTCTGTCTCAAAAATAAATAAACGTTAAAAAAAAATTTTTTTTTTTAAATAAATAAATAGGGGCGCCTGGGTGGCTCAGTCGGTTAAGCGGCCGACTTCAGCTCAGGTCATGATCTTGTGGTCCATGAGTTCAAGCCCCGCGTCGGGCTCTGTGCTGACAGCTCAGAGCCTGGAGCCTGTTTCAGATTCTGTGTCTCCCTCTCTCTGACCCTCCCCCCATTCATGCTCTGTCTCTCTCTATCTCAAAAATAAATAAACGTTAAAAAATTTAAAAAATAGGGGCGCCTGGGTGGCGCAGTCGGTTAAGCGTCCGACTTCAGCCAGGTCACGATCTCGCGGTCCGTGAGTTCGAGCCCCGCGTCGGGCTCTGGGCTGATGGCTCGGAGCCTGGAGCCTGTTTCCGATTCTTTGTCTCCCTCTCTCTCTGCCCCTCCCCCGTTCATGCTCTGTCTCTCTCTGTCCCAAAAATAAATAAAAAACGTTGAAAAAAAAAAAAAAAAAAAATTTAAAAAAAAAAAAAAAAATTTAAAAAATAAAAAAATAAAAAAATAAAAAATAAAAATAAATAAATAAAATAAAGTTATAAGAAAATTTTCTTCCATTTACTAAACAAGCTTGTTCAATGTACAAGATTTGTATATAACTGAAAGTTAAAGTCCACTCACATCTCTTTTACGTTGATCTTTTTTCAATTGAGCAATCTCTCTGTTTCTCCTAGACTCTGTCAATCTGGCTTTTTCTTGTTCTTCTTTCATTTGTTTCATTAGTCGAACCTAAAAAAATTGGGTGAACACATCTATTGGAGTTACCCTATCACAACATTCATTAAACTAATGGAAGCAAGCAGTTAGAATTCTGAATACTTAACAGAAATAAGTGGAGTTTTGTTGCACATTTTAAATGGTCAATTCTTATTTTTGTGGGATTAGTACATTTCTTTTTCTAATAACTTTTCTAATATATTCCTATCAAATTGCTTAGTGCTTTATGCTTTTTATATAAATGTTCAATTGTTCTATAATTTGAATGAATTTTTGGTACTTATTACCAGTAGCTGTGTGACCTTGAACAAATTACTTTACCTTCCTAGGTTTTCATTTTCTCATATATAAAAAATATATATAAAAAATAACAGTTCTGTGGCATTATACTATTTTGAGAATTTAACAAGTAATACCTGAAGAGTGCTTATAATGATGCTTGGCATATTGTAAGCACCTAATAATTTTAGCTATTGTTGTCCTCAGCAAAGACACAACATAAGAATCTAAAACTTCCTAAATCATTTTCACATTTGCTGATTTTCACACCAAATGTTAATAAGAAAAATTCATCCCACAGAAAAAACAGATAACAGATCAGAATTCACATACTCTGTTTTGTTAAGAGAAGACAATGTGTATTCTTCTATGCATGGGAATGATAAACACTAAATTCAAGATACTTGTTACCTCTTCAGGAAAGAAGATGATCAAAAAGGAATACATAGGAGATTTTCCGTATAACTGTAGTGTTTAAGATAGTGTATATAGTGTTTATTATGTAATTTTTAATGATTTTTTTCATGTTTGAAATATTTTACATGTTTCAGGAGGAGAGATACCCATCAGAGTCAAAAGAAGCCGTATTTTCAACCACATGATTTTCAGCTACTCTGAAGAAAGGTTTTGATAATGGATGAGTGAGTGCAGGAAGCAACTTCTAATTGCCAAAAGGAAGTACATCATTTGTAAGACTCGGTTACCCTTTTATTGAGTATGGAAAGAATCACAATAATTTTTTTGTCCCAAATGAAACAAATATCCTCAACATCAGATTTTAATGCAAAATACAGTCAGTACCTTTGTTTTTTTCATTTCCATCACATCCTGCTGCAATTTCTTCAATTGCTTTTCATATTGAGACTGGTTTTTAAGCAACCTTGCATGCTCTTTCTGAGCTGTCTGAAGTCTTTGAAGTTCTTTATTCATGGCTTGAAGTTTCTTTTCATATTCAGACCTAACTTTTTTTGCCTTTTCTTCTGAATAAGACTCCACTGAGCCTAAATGACCAAAGGATATTTGCATTTGTTTCTGTGAGACACAGATTTTTCACATCACAGATTTATAACTTATGACCTTAGAGAAAAACTACCTCCCAAACACAAACTTCAAGAAGCCAGGGTATCTTTGAATTACTCTCTGTTTTATTATCTACTCTCAACTTGTTTAACAGTTTTTTGTTTTTTTTTTTTATTTAATAAATGTTTCCAGCATTAAGACATTAAAACAATCAGCCACAACTTTGGACAAAATAATTAAATAGCCTAGATAGGTATCAAAATGGAAAAAAAAATAGGCAATATTTAACATGACACAAACTCATATTTAATGTGGCCACTAATGTAATTTCTTTCTTCTAAGGGAAGCAATGATAAACACCCATTTTGGCAATTTAATTGGAACCTTAATTAGAATTAAATGTAATTCTTACCTAAATTCTGGAGCACCTGGTCTCTCTCCAACTGAGTGTCCCGAATCTTATGCTGCAGCATCATTAGCTTCTCTTCATACTGCTTTTTCAGTGTCTGCAGTCTTTTCTGGCTGTTTTCTAGTTCATCAATCAGTTTTTGCTTGATTGCAATTTCACAGGTAATGTTTGCTAAGTCTGCTTGATAATTGGCTATTTATAAAGGAAGAAAATAAACATACTGCAATAGGCAACAATATCATAATTCCAGCTTTTGAGCAAGAGCATGAAAACGAGCATCTACATCCAGGCATTCACTTCGCAGCTAGAAGGAGAATATCCTGGGTAACCCCAAAACTACGAACAGGTGGTAAATTAACAGCATTCACACTAAGCAGTGACAACAGATACTATTTGTACTAAATAAGAATGGAAATCACATAGTGACTAAATCCAGTAAGGGCAGAAACATGAGGCTGGAAGGGGATACACAGGTTGGCAGTTGTAAAAGCTGCCTTCATCAAGAAGGAAATGGAGAATGTTCTCTCCCCAAATTTTAAACATATTCCCCAAATGAATCTTTGTCCTTGTACTAGACAGCAAGTACCTTTTTCATCTGATTCGGAATCTGATTCATCAGAGCTTTCACCCCCTTCAATGTCATCTTCTTCTTCCTCCTCCTCTTCCTCTTCCTCCTCATGATCACTCACTTCTTGACTTTCTTCCTAAAATGTGATTTGTGACTATTAATAGTCCAATATCAGCAAAACAAACTGATTACCTCATTAGACTGCCAGAGTACAAAATACAGAAGTATACGAATTTCACCTTTCAGTACTTCAAAAATCATTCCACACTTGTAAGGGTATTACATAATTTGTCTTAAATAAAATAGTGTTTTCTCTCTCATAGTATTCTATCCACACACACACAATGCTTTCACATTGCACAAAATTGAGAGTTGCCAGTATTTTATGGCTCACATTTCTGAAGAAAAGAAATCCTTAAGCAAATAGTTTAAAATGGATGCATCATAACTATTTCCCTTTTCTACATATAAATTAGTAGCTATCGGCAACCATAAATAAGCTAAATTCAAGGACTGAAATTTACAAGTTCATTCTTTCATACTTACCACTTCTAATTCATTGTTCTCTCTTTCTGTAATACCCTTTTCTTCTTTCTTCTCTTGGTCAGTATCTGCATTATCCTCTTTACCAGCCACACTTTAAAAAAAAAAAAAAAGGAACAAAAAGATACAGTATTTAAGTAGAGAGGAAAGGTGTTCACTTTCGTCTCCCAGATTTTAAAAACCATCAATTACTTATGGAAATAAACTAAGAGTTTATCATTTGAGCAAAGTTATGTCTGATGCTTCAGAGGAAAGTAGAAATTGCCATTCCAGCCATAGTGACTTATCATTGGGAAAAAGATCATTTTCTAGAAACACTGAGGAATAGATTATCGCCTAGAGTATGAGATCTGAGGAGACAGCTAAGAACTATTCACAGTAACAGATAGGAGAAAATGGCAAAGATATAATTGGTTATCTCTAGGGAAATCAGGTAACTACTTATAGTCTTGTATAAGATAGTGATTTTCTCATCATCTAGGAAATAAGCCTCTAACAAAATTTATAATAACATTATATTGTTTTTCATAAGCTTGTATATTGAATTCCTATAATCCATATAATAACTGATGTAGATGATTTAAATTCAAAGGAAATCAAAACAAATATTTTGCTTTTCTCATCTAAATATATGACTTTTCCCATCTAAATACAAAGATACAGAAGCAGCATTTTTATTGGTGACCTGATACATTTAAGAATAAATTTAAAGATCCAGAATAAATCTGTGCACCAAAGTTTGTCTACACTGGCTGCATCCGCTAGTAATGGCACAGGCTCTTTTTTCATATGCCATATCTACAGCACAGGACTCTTCTTAAAATGTTCTCACCAAAATGGGTCTTTGCACATCAAAACTGTCTGAAGTTCGGCCTAACCTTTGACTGACTAGGAAATACCAGGGTCTGCCACAAGATTGGCCATACAAATGGAAGCCTCTTCTTCAGTCTTCTGGTACTAAACAGCTCTAACTACATACTGACATTAGGTGATGTTTATAGCTAAACTAACTCAGCCCTGGTGGCCCTAAGAAGACAGTGCACACTACAGCGAGCAAAGTTTTTCACACTTAACTCACTCTTTTATGGCCTAGCAACCATGGTCAATTATACATAGAAGTTACATTTCTGTTTGCTAGACTCACACATTTAATCAAACTAAATAATACTAAGAAAGTAAACTTGAAGTAAATCTATACGTGAAAGATTTCTTCTTGTGCTACTGTAACATTTTTAAATCAAGAGTAAAAAAATACTCAAAAGGCAATATTGTCCCAATAAAATTCCCCTTGAAACAGCTTAAAAACTGTATCAAAATAACTTTGGAACCACTATCATTTCTTTCAGATATTCTGCTACACTAAAAAACTGCCCTAATACCTGGACTTGTTTTTAGCTTCTAGGCTAAAAGTTTAATCTTATTTAAGCTATGTTATTATTAAACTGTAGTGTTTAACCCTAGGTCTGAATTCTTACAGATACTTTTGTATTCAGAGTAAGACAAATACTTCCCTTTGTAAGCACTTTTCAGAGTTCTTAATTTATGTTTTTTTATGTGATTACTTCTTTAATTTCTATCTTCCCCACTAAACTGTGGGCCTTGTGAGGGCAGGGATCATCTGTTTGACTCAGCATTATGTCCCCCATACCCAAGGGATGCACATAATAAATGTGCAGTAAGTGTTTGTTAAATATATTAATCTCTATGACTCTACATGAGAACTTCTGTTTGTCACTTCTGTGTATCTCATGCACTAATTATGTTAGAGTCTGATGGCATAAACTGAAAGATGCATAAAGATACATAGAAGACAGCATGTCACTAGAGTGAGAAGGAACTACCAGTAGAAATTTCAATAAAACAATCTTAGCTGGAAAGAAATCAAGTAAACTATAACAGGGTTCCATGAATGTTGTTAAATCATTTTGCTAGAGAAAAATGCTGATGATACGGAACGACTCTTACATCACTTGTATTATACTAGGACTGTTGATTTTCTATCATGCAGTTCCAACTGAAAATCTAGAAGGAAACTCCCTTTCATCCATCATCCCATTCAAAGGACAGTACCATGTACTCAGACTATACTTGAAGTTAAGGTTAAGGCCAGGAAAGGAGAATGTGTTTGGAAAGACCTTTCTTATCAGCATTCCCCAGTCTCTCCCCTATGCAGCCTTCCTTACTCACCTGTAACTGTTGCAGCACACAATTTTTGTTATTGGTGGCCACTTCATTACATAAACTGCAACCCAAATTCTCTTTTACTCAGGTTTAGGCTTATAGCTAGATAACCACTTTATTCTAACCCTCCTATTTTCTCCAAGTCACTAGTGTCCAGCAAATGTTACTTTTCACTTATATTTAAAGTTAACTCATACATTATAAGCTATTCATACCAATTCTGATACAGAAAGATCAGGAGTTATAACTTTACATTATTAATTTACCTTTATATACCACTTAAGGCTTAAGCTTTTAAAATATAAGTTGATGCTTTATAATTATTGCACCACAAATATTCAAGTTTTCCTCAATAAAGTGAGACAAATTGATATCTAAAGTAACTATCTAACCAGCAATGAAAGATAAATTTAAGTTTGCATGTTACACAGAATCAGAATCTTGGAGTTGGAAGGAACACTAGTGATCATGTGGTTTAGCCTCTTTGACATTTGACGACAAATGTCAACATTTTTGTTGACAACCTAAAAAGCTGTGTTGTGGGGAAATTAATCCACTCAAGGGGACTAAAACCAGTGTCTTGACTGCAGGTCAGTATTCTAGAATCTTATGCTTCAAGTTCAGGGAAGTATCAGCATCACTGAGAAGCTTATTAGATAAGCAAAATCTCAGGCTCTAGTTCAGTTTTAACTGAATCAGAATCTTCATTTTATCAAACCAGCCAAGTGATTTGTATGTATATTCATGTTTGAAAAGCCCTATCCTAGAGCACAAAACTGCTCTGTTTTTGCTATCCTTTAAGGACGGTATAAAACTTGGAAACAAACTTTACTCACTAAAGGCACTTAAAGGACTTGAATATCTTAAGGCAGAAGACTCCTTCTATATACGTTAACCATGTATTTTATTTTGACCTTCTGAAAGAGAAGAAATCTCACATTTTTAATGCCATGATCTAATTCTAATGACAAATATAATGTTCTAAATATGCTAATTAGTTGAGTTCTAGTACAACTTATAATTAGAGTTATATTCTCATTATTAAATACTTTAAATAAGTTATAGAATTATAGAATAAATTATAGGTATTGTTGAATACTATATAATATGTGGAATATAATTGTGGGATGTAAACTATTAAATAATTTCAATAAAATATAATTTTTAAGTTTTCATATTTAAAATAAGATATTATTATAACTGATGATTACATAGTAAAAGTTCTCAAACAGCTTATTTTAAGTAAGAGATGAAATTTCTAAACTGGTGCTTCTAAAATATTTAAATATTACTTTCTTAATCATTTTGATTATATAATCTGGAGGTTTATTCAGAAAAATCTATGAAGAGAAGTTATGATAAGTAAAATACTACTTGATCCTGGTTTAAATAACTATAATTCTGAATGACTAAAATGCAAATTTTTATTATATAAGGAGTTCAGAAATGTGCGTCTAAATTTTGCTCAAACTTAAATGAGAAAAGAAAATATCTCATTTTGACACTCACCTCAAATACATATTAAAAGCAACACTTGTTTTAATAATTCAACTTAAGAATGTCTTGGATAGCTTATCTGTAATAATGCCATAGTTTCCTTTTGCTTTGTTGCCATTTAATGTTGTTTTCCAACAACAAATATTACAAATATTCATATATATAAATACATCTATATTTGTATACAAATACATTTGTATATACAAATATTATACAAAATAAGAAAGAGAGAGAGAAAAATCCACCTGTGACTTAGCATGGGCTGCAACAAAATCTCAATTCCCACCCAATTAAAAGTTCCCAGTCTGCTCACAAGTTTCTGGAAGATACATTCTGAAAGTCAATGGTGAGTTTTGGGGGGCATCATTTTTAACCTAAAAAAGGTAAGTCATTAAACACTATCATAATTAGGATAATTTATTCTGAAATCACATGAAATTGCCTGAATTTTAATCCATGTAACTTGTGAGGGTTTTATTCTTAAAAAGCTGTTTTTAAAAATACATTTGGTGTATTTGTCAATTTTATAAAATCATCATTAATTTTAGGAGCACCAAGCTAATCTAGTCTGAAACAATCTATAATTCTATAACACATTTCCTTGTGAATGGCAACTAAGTATTTAAATGACATTTTAATAAAAAACCTGGGAAATATTCCAACCTTCTTTCTTCTCGATTGCTTTCCTCAAGTTTCTGTAGCCTTCAAAATCACGAGGCACAGTATTGGAAGGCCAAGCCAATGAAGGACAAACCAGACAGTAAAAAGCGAAAGTGGTAAGAAGGTAAAAATGATACATGAGCTTGAAGACTTTAAAATAAATTTTAAAAGATATCATCAAAGGACAATACACAGTAAAAAGGCAATACATTTTGAATGAATAAAAAGTAAGTAGAAAAACAAGCAGCATTATATCTAAGAAGAATATATAGACTATCAGTTGAAGCTATTCAGCAATTAAATGCATAGTCTCAGTTTATATAACTTGGTAAGTATTGAGAGTGTTTGGATGCCATTGCTTTTTTAAATCTTTTTAAAATGGATCGATTTTCTCAGCTTCCCCCAAAAAGCCTACTTTCAATGATATCCTCTTCCTTTTAAATCTTCACAGAAGACTTTTTCATGGCATCATTAAAAGAACGTCAAAAAGTAATGCCTTTCTACCATAATATGAAAATACCATTAATACTACATACTAGAAAACTACGTTTAAAACTTCTTTTCTATTTTTAATATACTACACGTGAACATCACTAAATCTAAAAAAAATTTGTATTTCAAAATTATATATGAAATGGTGTTACAGTCAAATGAATATGGTTGTTATGATGTCAGTGAAAACTGTAATTTTATTAAATGAAAATAAAATGTCATATCACTGTACTAATAATTAGAAACTATCAAAAGGACTAAGGCAAAGGTGGCAATAAAATGGGGAATGTAGTACTTTCCATTAGTAAGATTGTTTCTCAATCAGAAAAGTATAAGAAAAATTATAACTATGTACTTAGAACCTTTGAAATATAATTTAAACAATACCCAATACACAGAATTGGGGATCTTTACTCAATGGAATGTACTGAATACCAATATTTGTCATATAAACAAAAAGATAGATGTGCTAGGCTCTGATTAAGCACATAGCAATCTTGATATAGCACACTTCTCACCAGAATTCCAAATATATTTTTCAGAATCATCAATATTTTTAAATGAAAAGACTGAGTCTTAAGTATAAATTATTTCATCAAGCCAGTTATTTTCATGTGCTTGCACCTGCGATTGGTTTTCACAATCAACATATATATTGCTATTATAAGAAGAGACTAGCAATCTTTCTGGGAAAAAATTCTAGAGTGATATTCAATAGGGATCAAAAGTTCCAGTATAATGGCTAGAAAAAGGAAAATAAAGCCATCACCTAAGAAATCTATGTGTTTCTAGAGTTTCAACCTGACACCACTAAACACAAGGATAATGCAGTCTGATGAATTAGTAAAGTTTTTTTTTTTATAATTCAAGTCATTTAAAGCTAGATATCCAAAAACATGGGGAATAATGCCTAATCTAGTCTTATACTGATGAAAATGAGCCACTGTGGCTCAAAGGATATGGTTTCCTGGCAAAGAGCTTAAATTTCCTGTGTTTAATATGCAGAATTTTTGTTTACCTTATACAAGAGGACTGTATTAAAATGTATGGATGACATGAGCTAATAAGTAGGTAAACTTAGGATGCCTTTTCAATTGTTACTTGGAAGAACATTGTGACAAATCGTTCAAAAGACAGTGGAGGGGCAGAAAAATAATAATCTGATATTTCTCCATAATTTAAAGGAGTTTTTACTTCATTTCATTCCATCACATGGAGAAGGGCTGTTTCTTCCATAAAGAGGAGAGACTCAGGTCACAACCTCATGGTTCGTGGGTCGAGCCCCGTGTTGGGCTCTGTGCTGACAGCTCAGAGCCTGAAGCCTATTCAGATTTTGTGTCTCCCTCTCTCTCTGCCCCTTCCCTGCTCATGCTTTGTGTGTGTGTCTCTCTCTCAAAAATAAGTAAACATTTAAAAAAAGAGGAGAGAGAGAGAATGACAAACCTTGCCAACAATTTTAACTTTTATGTTACTGAAAAATAGGTAATACAGTCTCTTCAATTATTTACCTGATTTTGTTACACTCCCTTATCTATATGTATGGATGATTCTATAGCTCAATAGAAAATATGCACAGACAGGTAGAAGAATAAACCTTAAACCTCCAGATATTAGCTAGTTGTAGATTTGATAAAGACTTTGATGCAGAAGAAAGTTAAACTTTCATGTAAAATGGGACTTATGACATCCTCCTTGAACATAAATGCAGTTTCTGACATAAAAATAACCCAGCTACCACTCCTCCTACCAACACTTAACTTTTATCAGAGGCCCCATAGTCACTACAACCAAAAACTGACAAATAAAAAACACAGTAAATTAAAAGAAATGGAGCTTCTAAATAATTTGTGGCTTTAGTGGGGAGGAAAAGAAAGCGGCTATGAGAATGAGGACAGCGTAGGAAATCTGAACCCATAAATGAATCCCCAGATAGATCCTGAAAACTCTCAGCTAAAAGAGGGTAAAAATCTTCCTTACATAACTTGATCTTTTTTTTTTTCCTTCATGAGGTTGCTGTCCAAAATCTCAGTATTTGAATTAATGGTTCCTCTTTCAAAATTACAAACATCCTTAAAAAGAGGCTTATTGGTTATAAGTCACTTCACTGGCACGGATGCCTTTAGCCAGATGGCTTTGCTACCAAATGTAAATTTAAGGGGAGGAGAGAAGGAAGTACATGAGTTTGGAACTGGAAATAGTTCGTTTGGAGTGGGGTAGAATTACATGAGAGCTGACTGGAGCAAGGCAGGTAGCATAAGGACACAGGGGGTCAGCAGATGGAATAAAAAGGATGCTAAGGCACAAATTCACACTTTTCCTCCAAAGGTTGCCTACATCCATGAAAGGAGAGAAAGTTTCTTTTCCATTTTTTTCCTTTTCCTCTTCCCTTCTGAATTGCTCTTACCACACTACAAAATGGGTAAAAATCACTTTATGTGAGTCATCATAACATTTTCTAGAGAAAAATTAGTCCCAAATTCCAAAGAATTTTTTAAATGAACTAAATGAACTTATTCTGTACGTAGGGTTGAGGCAGAACCCAAATTTTACAATGCTCTCTCTGATGAATAAAATAAATATGAGGGATGTAAAACAACACAATCAGAATCAATACACCTAAACGGGAACTACTGTCTCCAAGGAATTCCTATAGAAGACTAAACACTAACTTCAGTAAAGCTGCAGTCATTCTAAATACTCCTGGAACTCTTTGTTTATTATTTGTTTGTTTCAACCTGTAGCAAACCCTTTAGCTAAAATGACAGCTTGCCTACATTTTAAAAATAGGAATTTACATTACATGCAACCTAAAAGTTATTGGGATCTACAGCAAAGTTAACAATGATGAACGAAATGCTTTAATCAAGCTAAGTAAAACAGTATTCATTTTCATGTTTAAATCCACAACAAGGTTTGAATGGAGTGTGGTAAGAAAAACTATTAAATTTACTATATGGATATAAATATATATAAATATAAATGCATAAATTGGTTCTAAAGGCTTTCACACAGTTTATGGTTTGCAAGAAAATTTTTCCTTTCTAGGTTCATACTACATTATGTAGGTTTTAGTTCTACAAAGACACATTATAGCATGTATATGAAAATGCTTTATGAGGCCTTTTCTGAAGTATCATATTATGAGTTACTAATTTGTTTTTCTCATTCTAAGCTATCACTCATTTTTTTTCTACAGGTAATTAAGGCACTACCTCTAAATTTACTTTATCCAGTTTAGTTTTTTTCCCCATCAAAAATTTTTTAATCTCATATCACTTTTTGTTAAAAAATTACTTATTTTTTCACTTGGGTTCTCATGTTTAAATACATTTGTTCGATGAGGTCTTCTTAGCAATAATATCTGCTATTATTTTTATCATAATAATTACTACATCTACCATAATCACTGAAATTATCAACTTTTCAATTTGAAATGAAAGCTGTTTAATTTTTTTATCTTAAAAGCAACAGGGACAAATCTTAATAATAAAATGTTTTTCTTCTAGTACTATAATCAAAATGCTTACTGCCCTGCACTGTCACAAAGATAACCTCTATCAGAAGTATTATTTTAGGATACCTATGATCACTATAAACATGTCAAAAACAACCTAGGTTTCTATTGGAATCCCTATTTTTCATTATTCATACCAAACAGGTGATTATGGTAACATCTCTAAATTTACCTCAAAACAAAAGAGCAGAATCAGCTCATGACCTTGAGAAACAGACCTTGCTTATAGTTACTATTTATGAACACAAACCACCAAGACCTTTAAAAACAAATCAAACCATTTGATATTTTGACCAACTATAGAACTGAATTATACAAGAAAATAGTAAGTCATGAGCAAAAGCCCCATTTTCACTCAAGCAGTATGTTGGATCATATAATTCTGTGATCACGGTTTTGTTTTTAACAGCCTTGCATTAAAGCTAATCATTATGTATCTTAATGCTGCCATAATCAGTCATCCATGAAAAACACCTATTAAGACATTAGTATCTTAAGAATGCAAATTCAGTTGCAATGCCTCCTAACCATAAATGTGTAACTCCTTGTTTTCATTATTCAAATCATTCCTTTTTAACTCAAGGACACTACAGCAGAATTAATTTGAAAAATTTAAACCTCCAATTACTTAGTCAACTGACTGTTCAAGGAAGAAATGCCTGGTTGCCTAAAAATTTCTAAGTAGACTGAGCAAAGCAGTTTAAATGTCAATAATAATTCTACAAAGCAAGCCTCTTGTAACAAACCATTTGATAGCTGTGCCCACTTTTGAATATCTAGCCAAAAATGCTTAAAATTAATTTGACTGGCATATCCAAAATATGTTTAGTAGGTAATGTGACTGCACCACAGAATCAGTATGTAGACACATAAAGAATTTGTGACTATTTAACCACCCACACATTACAAGTGGTCAAATTTTTATTTTCCTCTTCTTTGCACCCAGTTGATTTCAGAGGAAGATATTATCAGGATGCAACGAAAAGAAAGCCTAGAACAGTGGTGAAAAGCTGAGTGACTCCTTGCTGAAAGATTCAAAAAGCCTAAAATAGCATAAATAACTTTGACATAATCAAATTAGAAGCCCTGCAGAAAATACTGAAGAGACCAAATGACATTAAATGACAGTCTGATGGATTAGTTTAGCCTTTAGTTAAACTAATCTAGACAGGAATCAGATTATATCCAGGAGACTACTTAATTGCATTAGAAAATGAGAAAGAAATGAAAACAGTGAGTTGTGATGGTAGAACAAGCTTTGCAGAAAAGATGAGTGGAATGCAAAAGCAGCTATTTCAAAAACAATAAAATAATTTCTAATAGAAATTTTACCTTGTCATAGTCTAAAAATCCACTATATTATTATAATTAAACTTATTTTTCTTACGTACAAGTAGAGATAAACAATTAAAAGTATATCATTGCAATTGTCAGCTAATTTAAATGACATTTCTTTCATTAATATACTGTGAAACTATGTATACTCACTGTAATTGCAAATTAAGATATTCTGTAAAGAAAAACAGGGATTCATATAACAGTGATTTTATAACACTACCTTTTCTTCTTCCTCTTTTCTTTCCTTTTCAGCTTCTCTAAATCTTTCTTAGCTAGATCTATAATTTCAATGGTCTCTTTGTCTGACGACAGTACAGTAGGAGAGAAAGCTGACGATCCACTGAAATACGGTGATCTTGCTGTGGCTCTCGTCAAGTTTTTTCGAAGGTTCTCATTCACTGCTTCACTTTCTAATAATTTTGCCCTAGTGAATAAAAATATTTAAACAAGAAACATTTCTTATTGTAGTAATACAATTCATAGCATAAACTTTACCACCTGCACCATTTCTAAGTGTATAGTCTGCAGCACAGTAACTCACACTGTTGTGCCACCATGGCCACCATCCATCTCCAGAACTCTTTCAAACTCTTTCATCTTGTTCAACTACCCATTAAGCATTAACTCCTCATCTCCCTCTCCTCCCAGCCCCTCACAACCACCATTACACTTTCTGTCTCTACAAATCTGACTACTCTAGGAATTAATTGGGGAACATTTTAAATATGCTGTTTTGTATGCCAAAAAGTTTTCCAAAATGTATTTCAACATTGCTACAAGGTAGCATTTTTTAAAATAAATGTGCTCAAAAACATTAATGTTTAGGATTTTTTTAATTCCCTGAATAAGTAATTATAAATTTGAAATAACATTCTTAGTGCTCAAAAGTGCCAATGGTAATGAGATTAGTTGCATTCTGGCCAGTAGGCACTAGAGATCTTGCTTTGTCAACCCATCATTTAAACTTAAAATCTACAAGCGGCATGGTCCCCTTTCTTTCAGTTCCTCATTCATCATGCTATAATAGCATTTCCAAATCTTTGTAAGGAATAGTTAGTCAAACTTGCCCCTAACTGGCTGAAAGACATCTGGCTCCTAAACATGGTGTGGGAAAAGATGGTATCTCCAAGGAAACCTGAGTTTGATAATTGAAAACATTCTTTTGTTTGTTCAAGCAGTTCTAACAATGACAGGAGAATAATGTATGTTCTGTCAGTAATATGCAAAAAAACACAGAATGATGAGATTCTAAAAGAGCTGGACTCTTGAAACAAAAAGGGATTCAGAGTCCACTAGACCAGTCCTTTATTTCTATTTCATTTAAACAATCAAGAATGTAATTATCTACTTCAATATAATAGATTTCCAAGGTCAATTTGGCACAAGGATGATTGACACAGGGCTGTAAGGAGAAAGTACTATTACTGTATCTGTGTCAAAACTATATTGCAAAGCACTTTTACCATATATCCAAGTATTTCAGAGAAATATGCTAGATTAATTTGCAATTGTAAGCTCTATAAGACATAGTCAGCTCTGTGCTTTTTCACTGTCTACCAAAATTATTCATGACTGCTGAATTCAGCTATAAACACAGTGTACATACGTCAGTGAATATATATTTCAAATCAGTGTCTGGTGTCATATGTGAGAAGAATAACAATACAATATTTTAAAATGGTTAAGTTTCTGTGTACAAACTTCCAGGTTAAATGATCTCAAAGTTATTTTAAGGAAAATTCTGAATATGATGGTGTCATGTTTTTATTTAAGAGCATAACCTAACTATAAGAAGACAGTTTAACTATAAAAACTCAAAGTCAAAATTTACACTTTTCTGTATTTTTAATATAGCCCAGGTACATAATAATGAATGTTAAGAATAAATGAAAATATAATAAGTTAGCTATCAATAATGTCCTGCCTTGTATCGGTTCATTCTTATAATAATCGGACAAGTTCTTTTTTGTAATGATCTAGGTTTGCATTAGTGGGCGTATACTCAATGCTTCTTCAATGCTTGTACTGATAAAAGCTGAACCCCTCAGGGACCAACTCCACAAAGCCCATCACACATTAGCAGAAGTTCCCTTGGGGCTTTTTTTTATAGCAACTCTCTCTTTCCTTCTCTTTGTCTTCCCACTCACCAACCCACCCTGCTTCCTGCATTTCATTTAATAGGAAACCAAGCAGTCAGTCATGAGGGGAAGTATACAGACCTCTTTAGGAAGGAGAAGACAGAGGGTTTGCATCTCAGCTCTGTAACTCACTTGATCATGGACTACTAGTCTTTAAAAGCCTCTACTCTTTCCTTAGTAAAATGGGAATGAAAGTAATACATTTCCCTACCAGAATGATAATGTATTTAATGAATAATAACTATTGTTATCAAGAATTTGGAAATGATATAATTATCAAATAGTAGATTAGTTAAATAAATAGATTACAATGTCAAAATAGTACCTCATGGAATCATGCAAAAATCATGTTAAAAAATTATTTAACAGCATTTAAAAATGTTCATAATATATTGTCACATTTCAAAGAAAAGATAGCAAAGGAATATATCTACCCTGATGTCAATCTTGCTAAAGAATGCATTGAAAAAAACACTGAAGAGATATATCAAAATGTTAACATCAGATCTACCAGATGGTACCAATATGGATGACTTTTTTTTATACTTTCTTATCTTCTCAAAACTTTCTGCAAAAACTTTAAACCCCCCAAAACCAAGAATTAATTAATTAGTACCCATTATTATTTCACAACAACTAATGGGACATGTAAATTTATTAGAAGGAAATTAGTATTGTTTTACAACTAGAATAAAATTTAAAATATAAAATATAAACATTCCCAAGTGGCAAAGCATCAACATAAATGTGCATTATGTTAAAGGAGTTGTGAATAAATGCCTTCTGAAGAAAAAGTTTTGAAAGAAATATGGATTGGAGTTGGAATTAGTAGAAAAAACACGATATGAGAACTTGGACCGTGTTAGACTGTGAAATCCTGTTCTTTCTTTCATTTGAGCCCTATGATAACTCCTGGAGACTAGCAAGTATTACTTCATTCTTAGAGATGAACAAACTAAAGCTCAGAGATGTTAGGTAACTTGCCTAAGGTCACACACTTATTAATAAATAGAAGCTTAAATATCAACCCAGGTAATCTCATTTAAATTCAAAGCTCATTTATGCTTATTCCATACATACATTATTTTTAAATTGTAAATTGCAGTCTTGTAATTCTAGAAGACTACCCTCAGGAGTGGGATACACCTAATTAAAGAGCCATCAAAGAATTCTGGATAAGCACAACAAACTATTAACTTACACCAAGAAAGATTTGATCACTGAACTCAGAGCCTAAGAGTCATCTCTGTTTTCTAAATGGCTTAAAGAATGGTCTGAAAAAGGAAGATATTAGATGTTGTATTTAGCCACTGGATGGAGTAGAAACGATTCTGTTTTGTAGGAAATAATGACACTAGTCAAGCCATTTGTCTTAAAGTGAAATCTAGGTTAGATATGTCCTTAGAAGAGAAGAAACCTGGGTGGCTCAGTTGATTAAGTATCTGCCTTTTAATTTCAGCTAAGGTCATGATCTCACAGTTTTGTGGGTTTGAGCCCCTCGTCAGGCCCTGTGCTGGCACCATGGAGCCTGTTAGGATTCTCTCTCTCTCTTTCTCTCTCTCTCTCTCTGCCCCTCCTCAACTTGTTCTGTCTCTGTCTCTCTCAAAATAAATAAATTTTAAAAACTTTAAAAAAAGAAGAAGGAGGAGAAGAAGAAACAGAGCACAAGAACCAGAGCTTAGAATTAGCCTTAACAGTTGACCAGTGCCAAAGAAATAAAAGAGATAAAGAGAAGCAACCTAGAAAGAGAAAGAGAATCTTCAAGAATTCAAAGAGATATCAGTTATGTCTCAAGGAATGGTAAAGACGGGGTCTACAGAGTGAGGTCAGAAACTAAGTTTTGGGAAATAGGCAAGAAAGAGCACTGCCAACACAGGATAGAAACTATAAGTCCAGATTAGCTACTGACTAGACCTAGGACCCAATGCCCCAAAAGTCTCCACCAAAAAGGTAAACTTTAGAGATACATATTTATCAAATAAAAGTAACAGTTATTTGAGTAACTTTACAACCACATCAGATATCTTAGTTGTTTTCACTTTTTTTTTTTTTTAGAGAGAGAAAGAGAGAACGCAAGGGGAAAAGGGGAAAGGGGGAGAGGGGGAGAGAGGGAGAGGAAGAGAGGGAGAGGAAGAGAGGGAGAGAGAGAGAGAGAGAGAAGGAGGGAGGGAGAGGGAGAGGGGGAAAGGGAGAGAGGGAGAAAGGGAGAGAGGGGGAGAGGGGGAGAGGGGGAGGGAGGGAGGGAGAGAGAGAGAGAGAGAGAGAGAGAGAGAGAGAGAGAGAGAGAATCTTAAGCAGGCTCCACACTCAGTTCGGAGCCTGACACAGGGCTCAATCCCACAACCCTGGAATCATGACCCAAGCCAAAATCAAGAGTCAGATGTTCAGTCAACTGAGTCACACAGGCACCTCTGTTTTCACTTCTTTAAAACACTTAAGGGATTCAGTGTGCCTTGTGGTGGCAGAAACAATGGAAACAGCACTTGTTTCTGAGAATCTCTAAAACAGCTCAAAGGAAAGAGAAAGAACACACGAATACAAGATGGGACAGTGTTAGGGTGGCTGTGAAAGATGATATCCACTTGGTCTGGTCACTTGGTTATTTTCTGCAAGTGGGTAGCAGAAATGAGATCTGAGCTCCTTAGATGCTCTCCATGGAGCTTTACTTCAAGAGAAAGTAGCTCAGCCATCACAGCGGACCATGGAACCTGAAAATATTATAGAAATGAATTGTATCCCTGACCTGCTTTCTGACCTGTACTACCCAAGTCTGAATTCAGTGGTCTTCTCCACATTCCCACACCAGGTGTGGGTGTTCTTTTCACTAATTTCTGTCATTCCATTTACTATTTATGTAAGTCGCCCCACCTAGACTGTAAACTCCTTGTTAATGTCATAGTTGCTCAGTCCATGGCATGGTGCCTCACATACAGTGAGCATTTGTACTATGTTGTATAAACTGAGTGTTGGAGGAGCCTCTGTGTGTACCAGAGAGGCAGGAAAATTGGTCAGGATTCAATGAGTCACACACAAAGAACAGCTGGAGAAGTAAAAAAGAATAAGAATAATAACAGATTTAAAAAATTAGAAATGACTTATTTATGCTGACCATTCCCAAATGGCAGGGAAAGAGGCACAGGGAGTGAAAGCACCAAAGGTAACCTCACAGATATGAGTTATGCCCATCCTGTGTGTCAGGTTGAGTAAGCTCTCAACGAGAAGAGGATAATATAGAAAGAGAATATGGGAAGAGGAAAGAGAAAAGTAGTTTGGAATATAACATTATGGGAAAGATAAGTACCTATTCTCCTAAAGTTAACCTCATCAAAGGGCTGTGATATCACTGTGAACAGTTACTAAACAATATGCTTAACACACAGCAATACTGCTACACTGCAAAGCCCAAAACATGTGCATTACATATTAAGAACATGAACTGCACCTGAGATCTTCAATTTCTTTGATGTAACTGTGAATCATATTACTAATCTCCTCATTCCCTTCACCTGCAAGATAAAATATGAACTTTAGAATTTCCTTTAAATTAAAAACTTCAACAAAACAGAATAGGAGAAAAGAAAAGTTATGGAAACAAAACAATAATGCTTTAATATACAATTCATACAGCAGATTTCCTACTCTTAATGACATAAGCAGACAATAAAATAATATTATTAAAGCAAAGCATACATTTTGTTTCTTCAAGAAACAATTTGTATTTGTATTATTTACAAATTAAGTATTTAACTTAAAATCTCAGACTGTTTATACACAGTTTGATATTTCTACTTTAAATATTCCAAGTAATTAATGACCACAAAGAATATTCCCTGCTCTCCAAGAGTTAATCCCTCATTCATCCCATCTTACACACATACCTGCTCTGGCAAGAACCTGGTTGGCCTGATCACTAACAAGCTGTGTGATTCTGGTCCTCAATGCATCAACTGTCTCTTGCATGGCTTTAATTCTCACACGCAGGTTATTATTTTCAGTCTGTAGCATAGCATTCTCATGAAACATGTCATTGATGCTTTCCACACCTTCCTCGTCAATTATTCTTTTACCCTAGAAAAGGAAAACACTTCCTGGTTCGTTGAGGGGTCTTAAATATACAAGAGTTTTGTTTAAGCACTTTTACAACGAAGAGCCCTTTTGTTTTAGCAGCCTCAAGGCAAAAGAGACCTTTTTCCCTCTATTACATCCCTCTGTGGTACATTTGTCACTAAAGAAAGTGGTGAAGTAAGAAGGCTTTTGAAACAAGAGGTTGGTCAGGTTGATACACTGAACAATAATAAAGGTCACCCACAAGGAAAACTAAAGAATTTGATCTCCAAAAGGAAGGAAGTCACTATTTTGATAGACAAGAGACTCCAGAGACATATATGTACAAGCCATCACAAAAAGACACCACTGCATTTGCAAGATCTACCACAAAATGCAAAGTCAAACCCATTCACTCACTGTTTTGTACTCCATGAGTTCCATCTGAAGCCGTGTGATCTCACTACGAAGTGCATTGATTTGCTGACTAGCTCTGTCCTGATTGACCATCACCTTGTTCTTGATATTTCTAGCCCGATTGGCGTATTTCAGGGTATTTAAGGTTTCCATAAAATCTCTGTCTGAAGGGCTAACACATGCTATCATGATTGTTTGGCTGAAAGTTAAAAAGAATAATTCGGTTTACAGATAAAAGTAAAATGCTGAAATAAGCATTTTTTTAATATCCTGCCATTTGAATAGTATTTTCTCTTTAGGATACCAAAAGATTGATACTACTACCTTAAAAATAAAAACAAATTTAAAAGCCCTTCATGCCTTAAGACTATCTTAAGGAAAAAGATTTTTTACTTAGGTAAAATTGGGGGAAATGAGGTTTTATTATCATTCTTTTACCCAAAATACTTTGAGAAAGTGTAAGTGCATATATTTCACACCTCTTTACAAAATATTTCTGAAGCAATGCAAACAAATCGTTCTAAAAGTCAACCTACCCATAATATGACAAGTAACATTCAAAAACCATTTATTTCATTACTTACTTCATATTTCAGGATTTTATATTTTTATTCTTTTTTTTTTTTTTTACTTGCAGTGGTTTTTTCAATGTTTATTTATTTATTTTGAGAAAGAGAAGGAGAGAGAGCACAAGTGGAGAAGGAGCAGAGAGAGAGAGGGAGAGAGAGAGAAGCCCAAGCAGACTCTGCACTGTCAGCACAGTGCCCTATGTGGGGCTCAGTCTCACAAACCATGAGATCATGACCTGAGCCAAAATCAAGACTTGGATGCTTAACCAACTGAGCCACCCAGGTGCCCCCATTTTTATTCTTTTTATTTAATCATTGGCATACTGATTTTTATATTAGTAAAGAAATTTACATAAAATACTATCATCTGAACAAGAAGAGTATTTAGTATATCCACATGTTTTACAATATAAAACCTCATTTGTGACTGAGTGGTCAAAGTTCCTTGAGTTTTCAGCTAGATTACACAGAAAAAAAAAATGGAAAAGTGTACTTTATGGTCATGATGAATTACTTTGCCAACCAAATAATAGGATAGTGAAATGCTTGGTATGCCCAGCTATTATGTCTGTCAATGAAACAGACATGGCGATTATAATAAACACTTAACTGGAAAATGTATAGGAACTGCAGTTAAGGAATTACTTCACCCACCTGGGTAGGAAATGCATGCCTATCAATTCTAACCTGTAGCCTCTTGGTCTGCTTCCACTCCCACCTTCCCCTAATAATCTCAACATAGCATTCATAGCAACCCTTTTAAAATGGGCTCCATTCCACCCATCTCTTTCCCTTTGTCAATGCTTGTTCATCCTTATTTACTCTTACTATTATTCAAGATTCAACTCGGGTATCATCTAGTCCAAGAATTCAATCCTCAGCCTACTCTCTTTCTTTTCTTCATATCTTTTGTGTATCTCTTTTTTGTTGATTTTATTATTATTTTACTTAAATTTGATAGACCCCAATCCTTAGGCCCTAAACTGGTAAAGGATAAGGGTCAGGGTTTGTTGCTCAGTATACATTGTGTAACACTGGAACCTAGTAAGTCATTAGTAATTGTGATGTGTGTCACATATACATAATGTTTCCTTATTGGAGGTCAGAAAGTTAAAACAATTTGTGCATCTCTAGCTCTTTCTTTTGGTGAAGAAAATAAGGTAATCAAGCAAGAGTGATGGTTACAGACACTGATTAGAGAGCATGACTACTCAAAGTGCAGTCCCAGTTCGGTGCCAGTATGAAAATTATTTGTTACATGTTCACAATACATAAAGAAATTGAGAGTAAACATTTTAGACTTTTACAACATTTGAACTTGCTGTAATCAATGATGGTACATTGAATGGAGTTCAAGTGTGTTTGAACATACATGGTAAGTCATAAATGGGCAAGCTGACTACAATCATGAACAGTACTAACCCACCACAAATTGAGGAGTGGGATAGAAGAATGTCCCCTTCACAAATATTTTAAGAAGCACTGGGATCAAGTGCTCAAGAAGAATGGTGAAAGCCAGTAATGAGAGGGTCTAAGATCTATTATATAAGGAAAAGATCACATATTAAATAAAATCCCAAAGATACAAATTTCAAGAATGGTTGTATTTATGAAAAATTCAAAGAAAACATTAAACCTGTTTATTTTTAAAGTTTATATAAAACCACAACTCTGTTTTAAAGGAAACCATATCAAATAGATTATTATGTTATATATCTTATATATTATTTTATCATGTTATATCATATATCATACATTAGGGAGGAAATACATCATAGTATTAACAGTAGTTACTTATAGGTAATAGAAATATAATTTATTTTCATTTGCTCTTTATATTTTTCTGTATTTTTCAAAATTTTTCCTATAAATTTGTGGTAATGTTATATTAAACATTATAAATTTATGACAGCCAGCTTCAGTTAAAAAAATAAAAGTCACTAAATTATACACATAAATAAATCCAACTTATTCCCAAAATGCCTTTGATCTAATTTTTCTTTAAAAGTAATTTGTACAGGGACACGTGAGTGGCTCAGTTGAATGACATTCTGACTCTTGATTTCAGCTCAGGTCATGATCTCACTGTTCATGGGATCGGCCCCATATCAGGCTCTGTGCCGAGAGTACAGAGCCTGCTTGGGATTCTCTCTCTCCAACCCCCCACCCCCCCGCTTCTATTTCCCTCTCAAAAGAAATAAATAATAAACGTTTTTTTAAAAAGAGAAATTTGCACAGACTTTACAAAACAAAGTTATTCTGTTCACTAACCCTTATACAAAATATAATGCTTTTACTAGAAGTTCAACCTCAAAATTTTAAGCAGGAATTGAGGCTCACTAAGGATAGACTTAGAAGGGGTCTTTTCTACTGAAGAGTTAGCACTCAGTATGGAAATGGGTGGGAGATAGCTGAGAATGTAGCCAATCTGTATTTAGCTGCAGCCAATCTTAAATTCCAGAGGAATTCAAGGCCCACAGTGCAAATATCTCAGACTGCTTACAGGGCAAGCAAAGTTTCGGAGGTACTGAAGTACTTGAAAGTACTGAAAATTATAAGGGGAGGACATTTATCATCTCTGCTTTGTTTTACAGCTAAGAAATAAATATAGGAAAGAGCTACAATTTAGTAAACTTGAAAAACTTCTATTTGGCTGAAAAAACAAAAACTGGTGTCTTAAGACCCAGAGTGATACTAAAGGTCAGCCTAAGAATATAGAGGAAAAGAAAAATACAACAAAGGAAGCAATATTGCACCCATACACAGAATATGCATGGAGACAAATGAGGTAAGACAATGCAAACACTACATAAAAGGAAGACATATAAAAATAATACTGTTGAATTCTATAAAACAGAACTTTACCCCTAAATCTACGTAGATTTAACATTATCAAAACTCTCTGAATAACAGTTGTTCAAAAATGAAGTTTGCAAGTCTAATTAGCAGGTCATTTTACAGCATCTAATGATCTTTCCAATAAATGTGTCAGACCATTGAAAACGTTGAAGCTTCACTGTGGTTGTCTGTAACTTGTTGATTTACACTATGATTAAACTGAAATGCCAAAAATGCTTCCACTTATAAAGCAAACATGTTAATGTTTATGAAAAGGAATGAATTACCAGAAGAATGAGTTTAGCTGATGAAACATATCAGAATGATGCAAAGTATGGAAAAAGGAATATCAGTGATACTGGCAAAATTAATAAACAGCAAACATCCTGTACTTCATTCAATTAACATTAAAACAGGTTTTCCACATGTAAAGAAATACCAAATTTTAGAAAACTTTGTAAAAAGTATCAATATTTAATTACTTTGTAATTACTTAAAAGACGGCATTTATGGCACAAAAACAGACACATAGACCAATGGAATAGAATAGAAACCCCAGAACTAGACCCACAAACGTATGGCCAACTCATCTTTGACAAAGCAGGAAAGAACATCCAATGGAAAAAAGACAGTCTCTTTAACAAATGGTGCTGGGAGAACTGGACAGCAACATGCAGAAGGTTGAAACTAGACCACTTTCTCACACCATTCACAAAAATAAACTCAAAATGGATAAAGGACCTGAATGTGAGACAGGAAACCATCAAAACCTTAGAGGAGAAAGCAGGAAAAGACCTCTCTGACCTCAGCCGTAGCAATCTCTTACTCGACACATCCCCAAAGGCAAGGGAATTAAAAGCAAAAGTGAATTACTGGGACCTTATGAAGATAAAAAGCTTCTGCACAGCAAAGGAAACAACCAACAAAACTAAAAGGCAACCAACAGAATGGGAAAAGATATTTGCAAATGACATATCAGACAAAGGGCTAGTATCCAAAATCTATAAAGAGCTCATCAAACTCCACACCCGAAAAACAAATAACCCAGTGAAGAAATGGGCAGAAAACATGAATAGACACTTCTCTAAAGAAGACATCCAGATGGCCAACAGGCACATGAAAAGATGTTCAACGTCGCTCCTTATCAGGGTAATACAAATCAAAACCACACTCAGATATCACCTCACGCCAGTCAGAGTGGCCAAAATGAACAAATCAGGAGACTATAGATGCTGGAGAGGATGTGGAGAAACGGGAACCCTCTTGCACTGTTGGTGGGAATGCAAATTGGTGCAGCCGCTCTGGAAAGCAGTGTGGAGGTTCCTCAGAAAATTAAAAATAGACCTACCCTATGACCCAGCAATAGCACTGCTAGGAATTTATCCAAGGGATACAGGAGTACTGATGCATAGGGGCACTTGTACCCCAATGTTTATAGCAGCACTCTCAACAATAGCCAAATTATGGAAAGAGCCTAAATGTCCATCAACTGATGAATGGATAAAGAAATTGTGGTTTATATACACAATGGAATACTACGTGGCAATGAATGGATAAAGAAATTGTGGTTTATATACACAATGGAATACTACATGGCATTCATATTTAAGAATGAAATATGGCCTTTTGTAGCAACGTGGATGGAACTGGAGAGTGTGATGCTAAGTGAAATAAGCCATACAGAGAAAGAAAGATACCATATGGTTTCACTCTTATGTGGATCCTGAGAAACTTAACAGAAACCCATGGGGGAGGGGAAGAGAAAAAAAAAAAAAAAAGAGGTTAGAGTGGGAGAGAGCCAAAGCATAAGAGACTTAAAAACAGAACAAACTGAGGGTTGATGGGGGGTGGGAGGGAGGGGAGGGTGGGTGATGGGTATTGAGGAGGGCACCTTTTGGGATGAGCACTGGGTTTTGTATGGAAACCAATTTGACAATCAATTTCATATATTAAAAAAAAAAAAAAAGACAGCATTTACTTTTCAACAAAATTTTATTAGGCTTACAAGCCAAGTGACTTGGAATAAATGACTCAACCTCTCTGGATTTCAATTTCCTTTTCTGTAAAATAGGAACAGTAACACTACCTCAGGGGATGTTATTAAGGATTCTGTGAAATAACCACATACAAAAGGACTCACACATTTTAGGTACTTACAAATTATTAGTTCCTCATTCTATTAATTTGCTTTATAATAAAAACGATTGTCACAAATCAACTTACAAATTTACTTTAAAATTAATGAGTAGTTGAAATTCAGGAATATGGAGGATAATCACTTTTGCATACCTATTCCCCCCGAGGGAATCCTGCAGCAGTCTTGTCAGTTTAGAATCTCTATAGGGCACATGGGTGGCCCTCTTGCTCTTATCTCCCAGTGCACTTATTACATTGCCAAGTGCCAACTAAAACAGAGAGAGAGAAGAAAGTGATAAAATTTTAGTAATTATAACACCTTTAAATAAAAAAGCTTATAGAGAATAATGCAGAGACAGAACTGAGAACATCTATGTTTGGTTTTGTTTCACATTTGTATTTTGAAAAATGAAGTATACTTCCAAGTTTTCTATATTAACTACTAAAAACTGACACCACTCAAAATTTAGACTATAATATACCTGTAACTCACAAATACTTAAACTTCTACTCAGAGATTTTCTTTAAAAATAGAAATGCTATAAAATTGGTGACGAATAACCATCCCTAGAATTATAAGAGCATCAAGTTGTATCCCCAGAAAATTGTCAATTCATGTTTCAAGTTGTTCTCAACTCAATGAAGAAATAAAGTGTTTAGTTAGTTCAACAGATTCATGAAATGTTCTTATTGTAATATAGCTTCCTTATGGTAAAACAAAATCTTCTTTAACCATAACAAAAATATCAGTATGATTTCTCTGAACAAGGTGTTCCTAACACAAGTATAGCTGTCTTAAGAAATACAATGAATCTATGTGCTAAGCACCCAATATTTTAAAAGTAGGTCAAATTATTAAACTGTCTAGTCACACCTCCTGCCGCTCCTACTGTTTTTCTTACTGCACTAAAACTAAACTAGCACCTACAGCATAAGCACTGTCCTCCACTTTGGTCACACCCGCCTTCAGTAAGGCAAAGAGCCATAACCATGTCTTTGTCAGGGCCAGTGGATCCTGCAGAGACCAACATCAGTATTACATTGAGTCTTAGAGGCCCTTTTCCAGAGAAGCTTCAGTTCTAACCACTGGCCACACTGGAACTCTACCAGATACATCTGAACATGCTTCAGTGGCCTAAACAGGAAAAGAGATCAACGACTTTTGTTTTTTCCTGACACCACAAATGGCAATTCCACTATGTATTTATTTCCTAAGAAATTCAGATCAATACGCAAAGTCCAGGATCCAGGTGACTCCCTTTCACACAACATTCAACCATATGATGGAAGCATCAAGCTGGGTGTTGGGAGTTTGGAGGTCTGGGTCTCTTTACTCAGCCTTGGTTGTTAATTTCCACACCAAGGGGCTGCAATTACTAGCAAAATAGGACCATTTGATTGGAGTCCCCAGCTGTAGGAAGGGAGGGAAAGAAACAATGCAGAAAACACAGAACCCGATGCTGTCTACATCACAGAAATTTAGGGATGCTATTACATTTATACAGGAACAAATGTCCATTTTATAATGAAGTCAACAGGAAAAGATTTATTATACAAAAACCTGCCCTTAAAACTTTTTCTTCCATATAACAAAAGCATTATGCTAGCACACACAAGGTGCTTTGCAACCAAAAACACCACTAGGTGGCATGGTATTAAAACTAATTCCTATATAATCTAGGGAAGTTCTCATTTTAAAAACAATCATTACTTTAAAAAAAATTGACTGTAATTCCAAAAATAAAGTGACTGTCATAAATGTTAGCAAAAACTTTAATACTGAATATTAAAATATTAATTTTGACAATAAATTTTTAAAGTTGGGAAGAATTAAATTTTTTTTTAATTTATTTATTTTTGAGAGACAGAGAGACAGAGCACAAGTGGGGGAGGGGCAGAGAGAGAAGGAGACACAGAATCAGAAGCAGGCTCCAGGCTCTGAGCTGTCGGCAGAGACCGACCTGGGGCTAGAACCCATCAACTGTGAGATCATGACCTGAGCCAAAGTCGGATGCTTAACGCTTAACCGACTGAGCCACCCAGGGGCCCCTAAAGGTGGGAAGAATTTTAAAAATCATTTTCACTATATGTATTCTTTTCTGCATATATGGCATAAAACTTAACCCCACTAATTTACACACATGAAAATTAGCAATGTTTTTTTTTTATAATTTTTTTAAATCTTTTTTTAATGTTTATTTTTGAGAGAGAGAGAGAGCCTGAGTCAGGGAGGAGCAGAGAGAGAGAGAGAGAGAGAGAGAGAGAGAGAGAGAGAGAATCTGAAGCAGGCTCCAGGCTCTGAGCTGTCAGCACAGAGCCCAACATGAGGCTTGAACTCTCAAACTGTGAGATCATGACCCAAGTCGAAGTCAGACACTTAACTGACTGAGCCACCCAGGCGCCCTGAAAATTAGCAATGTTTTGAAGAAAAAAAGCTTATAATGTGAGGAGATCAGAATTCAGTACATTACTCCTAAGTTTATAAGTTTACTGTAACTTTCATTTCTCAGCTCAGTGCATGAAGGATTTCCACCTGGGTATTATGTATTACAAAAGGGGAAAGGACAATAGAAAAGCCCTGATATATTCTCAACACAAAGCTGTAGTCTCAGTCTTACAAGTCCACAGTTGATGGAAATGCCTTCTTTTGCCCTCTCGCCTGTAGCTCCAGTACGCTTCAGTCTTTCTGATCCTGCCAGATCAACAAAATGGAACTTTGCAGTCAAGGTTTCAAATTCATTCATCTGTGATGATTCAGAAATCACCTTATTGTCAGTCAAATTTTCCTGCAATTGAGGAATATAATAAAAAATATTTTATTAATGTGACACTAAATATCCTCCAACCCCACCTTGCCCTCATTAAACATATTATATATTAAATAAGTTAAATATAAATATACCTCTAATACATATAATATTGAAAAATAGGCAAATAGCCAAATAAATGTAAGTGCAAAAAAAATCTACTGGCAATTAGAAGCCTAGACAAAGGTAGAAAGGAGCTTGACAATCAGAAACCAGATGATATGAACTGAGGCTTTGTTTATGTTGATGAAGAGAAACCTGTAATACACAGTCCTCAAAAGGAAAGGGTCTCAGATGACTACATCCATCACCATAAAGCCACAGCTTGCTTTATGGTTGCTGCAGACACATACCAATTTTTTATTTCAAAATCTTACACAGTTGGCCAGCTTCAGTTTGAATAGGATCAAAGACACCTCATTAGGAAAAGGAACTATTAGGGGCGCCTGGGTGGCTCAGTCGGTTGAGTGTCCGACTTCAGCTCAGGTCATGATCTCACGGTTTGTGAGTTCGAGCCCCACATCGGGCTTTGTGCTGACCACCCGGAGCCTGGAGACTGCTTCGGATTCTGTGTCTCCCTCTCTCTCTGCCCCTCCCCCACTCATGCTCTGTCTCTCTGTCTCGGAAAAAAATAAACATTAAAAAAAATTTTTTTTAATTTAAAAAAATTAAAAAAAGGAAAAGGAACGATTAGCCAAACTAAATTTGGTTCAAGTGTACTCTCCTGGGATTTATGTGGATGTTTAGGAAAACGAAGCCTGCAAGTTTAAGAAATTAGAACTAAAAACTCACAGCATCTATCTGGGGACACATTCTGGTTTGACACAAGTGAATGGTAAATATGGCATGTGAACGGGAGCTCTGAACATTCATCTGGGTACTAGCAGTGGTCCGGGATAGAGCACCCAGTTTCAAACACTGCATCATCTGGAAAAGGGAAAGACAGATTTTATTTGAACAATCTTTAAACATGATACCATATGATCAGAAATCGGAGCTACTGTCCCAACCTACCATATGATTTTCATATTATTTCAGTTACAGGCACTTTTTGAGCTGAACTTTATAGTATAATAGTGTATTATTTTTTTAATAGGAGAAAACACTGAGATTCCATTGTTTGTCATTTGCTGACATTTGCAGCTTCTATTCCAAAACTGTTACAGAAGAACACTTTGGAACAAACTGAGCAACAACTTGAATTATTTAGGCCCTTCTGTATCCTCTCCTGAAATATTTTTTCTGTAATTTTTCTTAATAGTTTCCCTTTAGGAACCATGATATAGTCCTACATATGTAGCAGCAAAAGGCACAAAAAAATTGGGGTCTCATTGTCCACCTTCAATGATCTAACTCTCTTTCTCTGTCTGTGAAAGAAAACTTTCTCTGTCTTAGATTCTTTTGATGCTATGATAAATGTACTGACTTTACCGTAACTGTGACATTTTATATAATAAAATCCTGATATAAATTGGATATAAATATTGGAAAAGACAAGACTTTAACTCCATATTACATATAAGGATATAAATTTCATATCCTGATCTTAAGCAAACTAGCAATAAAGTTGATATCAAATAAAATTAAATATGCTCTATTTTAACTTTAACATAAATGTCACCTCTGATTCTGTATTCACAGTACGTGTTGTGACTCCCACAGTATAAATTCCTCCAGTTGAATCTTCATGAATTCTTATATTTGATTTTTTATTTTTTGCATCAATATCACGAGTGGTATCAAATAAGTCAAGAACCTCTTCATTGTATAGCTACAAAAAATATTATAAGCTTAATTTCAGCAGAAATTGCCTCATGGTTATTAACATACAGTGCATATCTTTCAAACATATCTTAGAATGTCTTCATAATAACATCTCTCTAAAATAACACATAAAAATAATACAAATAAATAAATAAAATAAATATAATACAAACAAAAATTTGTGTTATTATTACAAATACAAATAAGTGCCAGATTTCTTTATAAGAGTAAGAAAAGTAAATGACTTAATCATGACTAATGAGTTGAAGACTAGCTAAAATGATCTATTAATCATTTGCAAGAGATAAACAAATATTTATAAATACAAGTAAACTTAGAAATACCAAATGCAGAAAAATCCTAAGCTTAGGGAAATTTCTAAGAATTTTTACCACTTCAGTTAAAAATATTTCCTGTTGCCCTACCACATTTCTTACTGTATCTAAAAATTAACACTTAGTATTTTTCCAAGGTCAGCAATATTAGTGTTTCTGTATTAATAGTGGCTAAGAAGATTGAACCACAACCTTAGAAGAGGATTCATATACCTATTTTTCTAATGATATACTTAAAGTCACAATGCCTAACAACATTTTGGAGGGTGAAAGGGAAGACACAAGAACGCTATGTCTTTTTGTTTTCCACTATTTATTACCTTTCTTTTCGCAGAAATACATAATGTAAATAATTACATTATTCTTAGTTTTTACTAAATTGGGATGTCCATTAAAACCAGCAGTAAGATAACTGACGTTAAATTTGAATTACATTTTCTATTTTGTGCTATATAATGCTGAACAATTTAATTAATGATCAAAATGATTAGCTCAGGTAATCTAGACTAGAACTAGACTAGAAGCCTCTTTGGACCGAGCACCTAGAATTTTAATGTTGCCATCCACCTAACTGCAATAGTGCTCAAATCCTAGATGTCCTCTTACTGTCATGTCCCTCCCACCACACTAGACTGCCCTAAATTAATCGAAACCTGCCCCAATCTGTGGACATCCTAGCAGGAATACCAGCTTTTGCAGCCCAGCTAGTGCTACAGCCTGAATTCACTATTCCACATACCTTCCCTCCTTTTTAGTCACTGAGTTCCCAGAGCTTTGTGAGCCTACCTACAGTATAACAGTAATTATAAGATAGAGTCTAAAATAAACAATATTAATTGTTTTATTGTATGAACACTGGTCAAGTGTTTATAACTTTTAATACTACTACCTATTACTACTACCTATTAGTTTACTCAGATGTCATTTATCAAGCACTAAGTGTCAAATACTATACTACAAACTGGGAGTATAAAATCATAAGGGCTATGGTCTTAAGGATAAGATGTAAAAGGAAACTAATGACACACTTAGATTATTACCTCTAAGAATTGGGCATTCACTTTAAAATCTGGAGGAGGAAGCCCGTTTTTAATTGCAGTGTGTTTTTTTTCTTCAATACTCTTGAAAAGGTGTTTAACAGCACGAGAAATAATACCCTGTTCTTCCTCGATGATGTTAACATCAAATCCTGTTCCCATTGTGTATGTTTTTCCAGCTCCAGTCTGAATAAAAGAACAAAGAAAAATGCATTCTTAGTGTAATAATATAACTTAAAGAAACAAAACTAAAAACGCAACTGAACTGACACTTCTGCGAAGTTATAGCTTCTATGAAAATAATTTGGTACTTACCTGTCCATAGGCAAAAACTGTAGCATTGTATCCTTCAAAACAACCTTCAATTAGTTTTTCTATACATTGAGTATAGATCTGCTCTTGCTGAGAGTCAATGTCAAACACATAATCAAAAGTAAAAGCTTTATCTTTCCCTAGGAAGACCTGAGGTTCTCCTGGTGTGACAGATGTACAAATATGGCATCCTTCAATCTTCTCTTTGGCAAGTTGTGGTCTTATTCTGTGAGAAATAATCAGGGAAAAAAATTAATTAAAATGAATTGGAAAAAAAACTGGAAAAAAAAAGGACTTAAAAATTCTTAGCCAAATCTTTTTATTTTTTTATTTTTTATTTATTTTATTTTATTTTATTTTATTTTATTTTATTTTATTTTATTTATTTTATTTTTTGAGAAAGAGAGAGAGACAGAGCACAAGTGAGGGAGTGCAGACAAGGAGACACAGGATCACAGGATCTGAAGCAGGACATGATCTGTCTGTGCTAACAGCTCAGAGACTGACACAGAGTTCAAACTCTCGAACTGGGAGATAATGACCTGAGCCAAAATTGGACGCTTAACCCGCTGAGCCACCCAGGCGCCCCTAGCCAAATATTTTTAAAACACTAATGTAATCTACTACTGTTCCTTCAGTTGAAAAGTTTAAATAAATTAAATTATACTGAGTCTATTTCAGAACGAGTTACTTGACAATCCCCAAAAATCATGAACAAGAATAAAATTAATCTTAAAATTAAATACTTTTGTGGGTGAACACTTTTCCATAAGTTTGTAATAGGTAAAGATTCAGTTAAATAAATTCTGCCTCCAAAATGCTGTGTCTTGTTGTTTTTGTTTTAAATTTCTTCTCTTTATTTCCAGGGAAGACAATACCCAAAAGTGAAAAATTAAAAATATAATCTTTATCTTGATGCCCTTGACTTGTCTTTTTTGCAAATTCCTCACCAATGGTTTCCAAACTTATTTAACCACTTCCTTCCATCAGCTTAACATCCTGAAGCACACTACCACAACATATATGTATATATATTCATAATAAATGATATGCATGTACTGTATTGATATATCATGTATTTTGATATACACAAAAGCAGAATATTGTAAAGAAAGAAATTAAAGAGGAATACAAACAGAAGTTCCACTATCTTCTCTCCAAAACCCAGTGAATCATCAAGCACATCTCCTAGGGTATCCTCCCACTATTGGGAAAACCACAGCATTATACCCACCCTACACCCACCCCCATCTGCTCCAGATTCTAGGACCCTCCTCTTCTGCTTCTCTTTCTGATTTCAAGGCCTATTTTCAAAGAAGAAAAGTAAAGATGGTGATATGTTGCTAACAGAACAAACCAAAATATGGCCCTATTATATTTAATCTATAGATAGATTAATCTATATTTAATCTATCTTGGACATATACATCACTCACTGTACCTAGGTTTTTTAAAAGGTTCCTATTTGCTATGATGAAAGAGAAGCAGTTTAAGGAGAAAGTAAAGACAACCAGCAATGGAAAACATAAAATGATAAAGACAGACCAAAGAAAGGATTTTAAAGGAATCTGGTTCCACATTCTTATTTTTTGAGATCTGAGTTTGTTTTTGTTTTTTTTAAATGGGGCCGATAGAAGTGGAATGGGTTCATCAATTTATTAGATGGAAATAAAACAAAACATAAGTCCAGATTGCCTAAATTTTAACCCTTTCAGGTTCATCGGGATAGAAGGTCAATGGAATGATAGGGAAGATAATAATGAGAAGGGACTGAATTTCTGCAACCTTGGTTATCTAAAATAGAATTCCATACTACAAAAAAAAAATGTGCTAACAATACATTTATGTATTTTTTTTCTTTCCTCTGTGATAATGCTATTCTTCTTTCATCAAGTCTTCAATTTCACTTATTTGTTTTAATGGAACACAATAATCAACATGGAGCTGGCTAGATACTGTAGAAAGAACAAGAGAGTAGCCATTAGAAGATTTGGATTTAACTACTTCTGTCACTCCACAGCTATCATGCAGTCTTTATCTCAGAACTTCAATTTCCTCACCTGGGATAGAAACTATAATTTCCAAGGTTTCTTTTAGATCTAACACTATTTGACTGCAGGATACTGTATTATTAAAAAGGGGGAAAGGAAAATAATATTTATGTACTGCTATAAAAATAAAATGATATAACAAATTAAAAAGGGGTTTCTTACATGAAGCTACAACCAGAAACAGCTAATGTAGTAGTAGCTTTGGCTTCCTGGTTCCATGTTTTCTTGATGAGTGGTCTCTTCTTTCCAAACTTTTTTTCCTATCTTACTTCATCCAATCATGGTATGAAAACTGTAACAAAATCCCCAACCTCCTTGGGAGAATCACCATCCTGACTGCTGCCAAGCTAAAAACAGGAGAGTCAACCTCAATTACTCTCCCTTTCCTATTCCATCTACTTAATTGATCTCCAAGAACTATTAATTATCTCTGAAATAGTCAAGAGCCCACCAGTTTCTTTCCTTCCCCATCAACACCACCATTATCTCTTACTTGGATTATTGCAAGTATCCTCACTAGCCTGCCTATGTCAATTCTTTCCCCCACCAATCTGTTCTACATGTTGCAGTATCAGTGATATTTGTAAAATATGAAGTTGATCAGGTCACTACCTTGCTTAAAATCATTCAGTACATCCCTAAATCCCTCTGAGGTCTCTCCTCTTGCCATGCTTCCTCTCTGAAATAAAGGATTTGGTTGTCGATAGTGGTGGCAGTGATGGCTTATTTTTAACCAGTTTTACTAACAAGCTATGCTCTCTCTACCTTCAAATATACTGCTCTCTTCTCCTGGACACTTCCCCAGCCTCTCAATTCCTAACTCCTTTTCCAGCCTGAACATCACATGTTTTCAGTCTCTATTTAAATTTCACATCTTTGGAAAGCTCTTGCTCCTTGCATTCCAACATAAAGTCATATGTGAACACAGGCTTTCTCTCTAGACCTCATGCCCCCAGGACTCTGCTCTCTCCCTTCTTTATAGCAGTTCTGTGAAGCTTAACAAATCCCATGTAATAAAACAGATAAAAATAAACACAAACTGTCTAAATGAAAATGAGCACTGGGCTACTATCTGAAATCAGTGCCTCATTAATTTTAAGTAAATTATTATAACCATAGGCTAACTTATTTGGCTATTAAGATACTTTTAATTTCATTTTAACATAACAAAGGAATGTAGATGCTATTTGAATTGCAGATATGACAGCCAATTTTAGAATGTCAATACCATTCAGAACTTAATCTCCTAAACTCTATTCATCTGATTCTTATCCTTGCTAATGGCAAGGAGGATTGTGTTTGAAGCATGAATGATGTGCAGTTCCACCCATTTGCATGGGAGGGGAGAGTGGTTTTAAAAACCACCAAGTTGGGTGGAATTCTTTTCAGCTGGATCCAGGCAAATGGCAGTTTCCTGGCAAGTCTGAGAAACTCCCACCTAGAAGGGGATAGTCTCCTACACATGTAGACAATTGGAGGTTGACTATACTTCAAAGGTTAGAAATATATTTACCCTTTCAATTCCCCTTCAGATATTAGTATTTTAAACTCTACAACTCCCTAAATTTATACTCAAGTCAAGAATTCTCCCATGAAGTTCTAACCCATGCCAATTCACCTACTTTAATAATGTGAAGAGTTTGAAATTCACCCAGCTACAAATTTCAATCTCAAAACTATAATTTGAAATTATATACAAACAAAATATATCAACCCTTCTGGGAAATAACAGACTAAAAACAGAATCTGACATTTATTAAATATTTTGAAATACCTCATTTCTTAGTATTTTTATATAAAAATAAGAACATTAAACACATTCATCTAATCCCAACACTAAGACATAATCAGTGTTAACATTTTGGTTAACATTAACACTAAGAAATAGTAACACAGCCTTGCAGGTTTTTCAAAATGTGTATTATATAAGTAGATAACATTTGAAACTGCTTCTTAAAGGAAAACAATTATGTATAAAACCTATGTCATAAATATTTAGAGTAAGATATTCTCATAGTATATAGCAACATTATATTATAAAGACCAACAGTCATGTGGGTTCTACCTATAATATTAATTTGCTAATAGAGATGATCTATCTCTATTTAGGTTTTTTTAAAAAATGATGCATTGGAAATGAATGTAGGCAGAGTAAGGCAATTATGGAAAATAGCTACAGTTTTGCTAGAGAATGTGCTTTTTTTCTTAGCATGTGGTACAGACCCTTTATCCTTTGTGGACCAATGACCAATGGGTGGGTCTGAAAGGGAAAACCCATGAAGAGCCATACAGAAAACAGAAAAGTATTTATTGTACCTAGTTGTAAAAATTCAAGGCTTGAAACAGAATATGATACAAATGTTCATTATTTAGTTTTAAGATAAAAGTACATGAACAAATATCTCCATTTTCCCCCATCTAAATTTTTCCCTTGACATACAGTTGCCTTTTAGCTTCTGCTCTCACACTCTCCTGAAACTGCTCAGAAAGAGGTACTTGTCATTTCTAAATAAAGTGGACCCTTTTTAGTCTTCATCCTACCTCACCTCTCTTCAACATTTGACCCTATTTCAACTTGCAGGGGCAGAAAAAAATTTTTCCCTCTATCCTCTTAGGTTCTACTGGCTGCAGTCCTGTAAATTAGACTGAGAAAAGACTACTCCCCTTGGTAGTCACCAAAGGGAAAACAAACAAGTTTATTTACATATCTATTATGCATACATATGGAAATACTCAGTGATGAATAATTCAAAGAGTGGTTAGAACTTGCACTTATATAGCATATTAACAGAGGAAAAAGGACTGAGTTTCTAGGACAGCAAACAGTGGGAGAGTATGAAGAAACTAATGGAAGATAAGGGCTAACTAGCTAAGTTTGTTATGTAGGCTCCTGTGCTACCATTTCTAGTGACTAACTTTGGTCCTTCCTGTTCCAGAGGGGTGGGGGAAAACCTTTACAAATTTATGTCCTGCTTTTAGACAAATAGGAGGAGGGCAGAGATCTTTCCTTCTATCTGCTTTTTTTTTTTTAATTGCCTTCCACTCAAAATAATCCTTATGTCAAAGTGGCATACTTTGGGGTGGCATATTCTGCTACTCTTCATATATCGTATTTCTCAAATCTTTATCTGCAGTTGGCTTCTATAACATCTCTTCTTTTTTTACTCATTCTGATTACTGGACCAATCTTTTTCTTTTGCACCTCATATGCCAACTTCCTTTAAAATATCAGTGTTTCCTCCCCATAATGTCTTAGTTATTTAGCATGGTATCTAATATTTTCCTAATCTATATTCTACCTGTCATTCCATTTTCAATTCTAGTTACATCCAGCTACATCCAACCACTGATCATTTCTTGGTCAACTTATATACTTTCATTCACCATTCCAAAGTATGTGGTTTTTGTTTTGCTTGGAATGCCAAACCTCCATCTCTCTGCACAGAAACCATTTTTCAAGACCTAAAAAAAAAAAGAATTATTTCTCAAAGTTGCATTTTACTGCAAGCAACCTTTAGGGATAATACCTTCCACCGGACAAAGAGGTAGCTTGCTCCTGCTTACTATCAAATCAGTGAATCCCCAAGTTTGGGTTTCTCAATGCCCTATGGCTTGCAAGACATCCATGTAACAGGCCTACCTGCATTGCCTCCATGAACTGAGGAAGCGGGAGAATTGGGAAGCAGTTCAAATCATCATGAAGCTTACAATGCTCTGTCCTAACTCAGGAATCTGTGGCTTCTGCCACTATACATGACACAGTAACAGACTAGTTTGTTAACTTATAAATAGGATAGAATCTCAGACTTTCACACGTCTTGCATACTAACTAGGACCTTTGGCAAGTCACTCTCTTAGCCTCAGCTTCCTTACCTAAAAAATGGTACCATTATGACTGTAATATCCACCTCAAAGAATGTTGAACAAATGAGATAATATGTGGCAAAGTCTATGTACAGATAAAGTGTTGTTCTTATTGTTGCTACAGCACCACTTGAAAATTCTCCAGGTCAGTCCCTTTGTAAGGCACCTTTATCATTTTAAATCCATTTGAGCCTTCCAATGTGGTATGCATGATTTTCTCTTAGGCTTCCCAAACTATTGCCATATTTTTCAAAACACCCTGTGGATACCTTGAGTCTTTAAGGAACAATTAAATGTAAAACTATTAGGTAAGGAATAGAGGTATAATGCATCAGTGAACACGACCTGGATATATATGTGTACATATACATACAAATATACAAATATCTATTGCTATGCAAAGACAATCAAGCTAAATAATGTTATACCTCCATTTGCAATGAAGTCATAACCCTAAAGTTAACATTTTCATAGCAATAAACAACCAAGCCTCATTATCCTGCTATTCATATTAACATGTCATACAGAAGTCAAAATGGGAATTTTTATCCTTTCAATATTACCATCATTTTACTATCTCCATATAGCCAATAAAGAAACTTCAATCCGAATGGAAGAGAACCAAGTTCCTGAGTAACAGTCTTTTTTAAAAAGGGGAAATAAATTAGGGCGTCTAGGTGGCTTGGTCAGTTAAGCATTTGACTTTGGCTCAGGTCATGATCTCATGGCTGTGCTGACACAGCTCAGAGCCTGGAGCCTACTTCAGATTCTGTGTCTCCCTCTCTTTCTGCCCCTTCCCCACTCATATTCTCTCTCTCTCTTTCTCTCTCTCTCTCAAAAATAAATAAACATTAAAAAAATTTAAAGCCTGATCTTAATATTTTTTAAAAAGGGGAAATAAATTATTATAATACATTTTCGTCTTGTTCTGAATTAAATTTGATTAAATGCTAGTGACTACAATGTTGACAAATAACTAATCAATGATTTATAGTTACTGAAGGGTGCTGATTTACATAAATAAATGTATGCCATTATAATGTATACCCCCTAGGACTTGTGCAATCACCATTTTTTTTTCTAACATCACTCATTAACCTAAGTCCAAACATGCTGGCAATCAAACCTATATTTTTTTTAATTTATTTTTAAGTTTGTGTATTTTGAGAGAGAGAGTGCAAAAATGTGAGTGGGGGAGGAGCAGGGAGAGAGGAAGAAAGAGTGATGCTCCACACCATCAGCACAGAGTGCAGGGCTCGAATTCATGAAACGTGAGATCATGACCTGAGCCGAAACCAAGTGTCAGACACTTAACTGACTGAGCCACCCATATACCCCAAACCTCTATTTTTAAACACAAGTAGTTTTGCAGTACCTTCCAGACTTTCTCTTATCCCTTACCTCTTCTATCCTTCTGTCTCTGTTTTATTAAAGGCATCACAACAAATAAGCCTTTCTTTTCCTAACTGGTCAAGGTATTTTTATTTTTCCCTATAAACAGAAGGGAAATAACACACAAATGTCTTCCTTTCTGCATTTGGCCATTGTTAACCTCTTATTCTGTCAGAATACACTGATGTCCTTAATCTACAGTTTCAAAAATGTGACAAATTTTTCCATTACCTAAATGTCTTTGTAAACTATCTCTTCTTTTTTTCGCTTGAGTTATTCTGATCTCATCCCCACTTGATTGTGGTAGTTCTCCAGTTTACTCAATAATCTGACCTGATTCCCACTTTGTGTAGCTCTTTTACTCACAGCTATCTGTAAGTAGCACACTTGGCACCTTGTTAACACCTTTGTTCTTCTTACATGACACCAATAAATCTGTCTACTGTTCAGATCCTTTGCCTTTTTCTCATTTGTCAGTGTTTTGGATGATCATTATATTGGATGCTACTTACCAGTGTTCAATTTGATATTTTACTGTTAACTATAACTTACTAATTTCCTCCTTTCCATTTCTTAAAAATCAGGACAGCTATCCCATTGCCACCACAACAGAGCCATTGGAGTTTCTGGTCCCTTTTTTGATCTTCTCCTAGTTCCATTCCAGTTAGTATGCGCACATTAACAAAGGGTCTACTCTAACCCTCTACCTTTTGTTCTAGAAGAGAGTTTCTGACAAATCATAGGAACTTGTAGACCATCTGTGGCCTTGCTGAATTGTTTTCTTAAGAGATCAGGCATGGTACAAATAATAAGTAACATAGGTCCACAAAAAGAAGTTCCCCTTCCTGAAACGGATCTTAAATTACAGTGATAATTGGTGGAAAGAAAGGTATTTCTCCAAGACATTCAAGAAAGAAACACACCTCGGTAATTCCATTAAAGAGATTAATTCTGTAAAATGCTTAAGAACAATAAAGCACAGCAGTATGTACCTGGGACCAGGAAGTATACTCTTATGTGAATGGAAGAAATGGAGAGAAGTTCATTTCTTTTTAATCCATTAATGATGAATCACTTTTAAAAATTACTCAGAAATCCTATCCTAATCTGTATAATTAGCTATGTATCCTATGGCCTCATCTCTGTGTGGTCCACCTGACTCGTTTATTCTCACTCAGAAACACCAAAAGATATGCATTAATGTTTGGGGCTGCAATTCCTAGACTAACCTACTCAGTCTCTGGCTTGCAATGCCACTTAGAAAAACAAATATTTATTGCCCTCAAGTACAGTTCCCCACTGGCTAATTAGAGAAAGAAAGTGGGGGGGGGGGGCGGGGGCGGGGAGAATGACGGAACACTGACTTCTCTTACTTCCACTCCCATGTCTCATACGTTTTCATCCCTATGATTCAACTAAGGATACAGCACACTGAACAATATTTTCTCATAAGTGAGGAAACTAGTACTTCATAAGGGGAAGCCTCAAATGCTACTTTCTCTGTTAAGTACCAGTCAGATGTTCAGAGAACTACAGTGAAATAGTGCACATAGGCTGACAAAATAAAGAAGAAAGTAACCAAATGCTGGATTTAGAGAAAAGTCTAATCCTCTACATCACTGTAATTAATACTTTTAGAAAATCTGGGCTTTCTTCTTTAGCCTCTATCCCCAAAATTGAAGACCTTCTACTCCAACAAACTGAGGGAATAAGGAAAAAGGACACTTTAAGTGATGACATGACCCGCCGACCTACTGTTCAAAGTGCTCATCAAAATTCTGTTGTTGCTGGTGGCTGTCCATGGTAGCATGTCTATAACCCAAGAACATCAGAAAACTTCTTTGAGTCAACAAATCCCCAATAAATGTCAAACAGTGTGTAAAGCAAGGACTTTAAAAACAAGAACAAAAACCTGAGAAAGGTAGCTATCAGAGAGGGAAAAAAAAAAACAAAGAGCTGGAAGAAAATTAAGCATGTGTTCAATGGAATATTGTATACAAAGAAGAAATGGAATAAAGATTAGTCAGAAGAGAATACGATAGTTACAGGAAAATCTTCAGCAGAAATTATATTTGACCTAGATCTTAAGAGGAGATTAGAATTTTCCAGGCTGAGAAGAAAGAAAGGTCAGCTCAGGCAAAGCAAAGACAAAGAGACAGGAAGTGCATTTGTTCCCAGTCATAACATAGATCTTTGCAGAGAAGCGCCAGGATAATAAAAGTGGCTAGAATTTAGGAATGTTTTATAAATGTTATGACAACACCTAAGTAAGCATCCAAACTAAAACATTATCTTCTAAAAGGAACACCCTCTGCCACCAAAAGGCACACAAAAGCCACATTGGATCTCTGCCAAATGTCTTTTAGTCTTCTTCTCCAGATCAATTCTTCATCCATCTTCACCATACTCTGTGCCCTAGGAGACTAAACTTCATGAGCTACAACGGACTCTCTTCTCTTAGTCTTCCAGTGCAGTTTAGCAGTGGGAGGTGCCAATAGGACACTGTACAGCATGAATGAGGTCAAGGTATTCATTCACCTGGTTTCTTCCTACCAGATCCTGTTGGTGGGCCATGTTCCTTTACCAAAGGCCACAACTCCTATCAGGACATCTACAACAGTAGGTGTTGCTCACAACAGAGTACTGTCTTATCCTTTAGAGTTTCCTTAGTGCAACCCATCCTCTACTACACTTCCCCCAATCATTTTGTCTGAATGTGTCATCTGTCTCCCACCAAGATCCTGACCAAATCAGTTAGTACATGAAAACAGACTATTTACTTTTAATATTTTTAAATTAATAAGTTAATATGTTAATCAAACTTCCAAGAGATTGTAACACAATGCCAGCCTAGCACCAAACTTTGGAAGCAATGATGAGCGGTGATATTTATACTTTATTTGGTAGTAGACCCTCTCACCCTATGTTTCTCAAATCATATACACACATAATGCCATTACTTCTACCACCTACTCTCCTCCCAAACATAATCTTAGTCTTAAAGCCAAATATGCAAAAAATTTATAATGAAGTCACTTCTACTAGAAGTACTCCAGGAATTCCTCACCACTAGGCTCCCTACCCATAGTAGCCCCTAAGGTTCCTTCATGAAATCAGGGCTTCTCTGAAAATAGGCCTATGAAAACCAAGCCCTCATATCATCAGAAGTAAGCAGTTTCAAGGTGTCCATTGTTTGTTATAACTACTCAGAGAAGCAAACGTCTTTAAAATTATGCATTTGGAGTTTGACTCTAATGTATTAAGTTTGGCTTTATCATCTAACTTTGTAATAAATTGCCTTTCTTGATTTTCAGTTCCTCTGCCTGAAAGACTTCAAGTTGATGTGTGGACATAGGGTGGAGAAGCTTTGTCTTTCATCACTTTCTTTAAAACATGGCAGATTCAGGGGTGCCTGGGTGGCTCAGTCAGTTGGGCATCCGACCCTTGATTTCAGCTCAGGTCATGAACTCACAGTTCATGAGACTGAGCCCCATGTTGGACTCTAAGCTGACAGCGTGGAGCCTGCTTGGGATTTTCTTTCTTCCTCTCTCTCTGCCCCTCCCCTGCTCATGCTCTCTGTCTCTCTAAACAAACAAACAAACAAACAAACAAACAAACATGAAAAAAGAAAAAGAGAAAAAAAAACACATGGCAGATTCAGGGGCACCTAGGTGGCTCAGTCGGTTGAGCATCCAACTTCAGCATAGGTCACGAAATCACGATTCATGGGTTGGAGCCCCACATTGGGCTCTCTAGTGTCAGCACAGAGCCTGCTTGGGATCCTCTACATCCCCCTCTCTCTGTACCTCCCCATGTGCATGTGAGCACTCTCTCTCCCTCAAAAATAAACATTTTTTAAAAACATGGCAGATTCAGCTCCTTATTTATTTATAAGATTTTATTTTAGAAAGAAAAAGATAATTTGGAGTTCAAAAAGTAAATTCAAAAACCAATGTTGTAGAGAAAATTCCTACATATAGTGAGAGATGAACTAGATAATCCTAAAGCTCCCTTGTGCATCAGCTTTAAAATTCTAAAAACTTCATATTGTGATGATTCCAAGAACAATTACAGGTAATCTGATTGCCAATAAAATAAAAACATGAATCGTGTTCAAGAGGGCAAATCTACCAATGTCTCTTAACTTCCAATCACCTTGTATTTAATAAAAAAGACTTTATTCCAATGGGGCATTTTTAACAGATTCAGCAGCCTTAGATTTTTTTTTTTTTGTAGAGAAAGAGCTTGAGTTGGGGAGGGACAGAGAGACAGATGGGGACAGAGGATCTGAAGCAGGCTCCACACTTATAGCAGCTGACTGCAGTAAGCCCAATGTGGGACTTGAACTCACAAACCATGAGATCATGACCTGCACCGAAGGTGATCACTCAACCAATTGAGCCACACAGGCACCCCAGCAGCCTTAGATTTTTTAAATTATTTTCAGGGGTGCCTGGGTGGCTCAGTCGGTTAAGTGTCCAACTTCGGCTCAGGTCATGATCTCACAGTTTGAGAGTTCGAGCCCCGCGTTGGGCTCTTTGCTGATGGCTCGGAGCCTGGATCCTGCTTCGGATTCTGTGTCTCCTTCTCTCTCTGCCCCTCCCCAACTTGTGTTCTGTCTCTCAAAAATAAATAAATGTAAAAAAAAAATGTTTTTAATTATTTTCATACTGTATCTATGCAGTGAATGGTATCCTCCCAAAATTGTAATGTCCAAGTCCTAGTCCCTAATGGAATGGTATTTGGAAGTGGGGCCTTTGAGAGGTAATTAGATTTAAATGAGGTCATGAGGGTGGAGCTCCCACAATGAAATTAGTGTCCTTAATAACAAGAGGAAGAGAAACCAAAGCTCTCTTTCTCTCTCCTTACCATTTGAAGACACAGTAAGAAGACGGCTGTCTGCAAGCCAGGAAGTGGGCCTTCCACTAGCACCTTGATCTTGGACTTTCCAGCCTTCAGAATTATGAGAAATAAACATCTTTTGTTTAAGCCACTCAGCCTACAGTACCTAGTTATAGAAGCCTACACTGAGTAAGATATTGGATTCACTCTATGAAACAACCCTAATATCTTAAACTATTATGCATGCTAAGTGTTATGAGGCAGGACTGACCATGAAAGAGTCTCACTGGGACTCAGAATATAAAGAGACTTTTTTTTTTAAGTTATTTTAGCAGTCCTCAAAAATGAACAGTTAAGAAGCCACACACACACACACACACACACACACACACACACACACACCCCCCATACATTAACATGTGGAATGAAATTACCTATCAGTGAAATTATCTTTCTAATAGTTAAATTCAATACATTTGCTTCATTTTTTACAGATTGTTTTTAGAAATCCAGCTGACTATCATAGAACTTTATATTTTTTCATGAAGTATCAGCAATGAAACATGCAAACAGCATTCCCTATTCAATTCTCACCAGTTTAATTTGTCTATTACCTTTATTTTTTATTTGGAAAAAAATTGAGAGGGCATAGAACAAGATCAGAGGGAAGTGAAAAGGTCCCTGGCTAGTGGGCAAGAGAGGTATATAGGAAAGCTGGCTTTCTCTCAGATATTCTAGCTCATGAATGTAAGAGAGAAACAGTAGAGACTAAAGTATCTTTGATAAATGCACAGAATGCACTTAATCCTCTTCTTTGAATTGAAGGTCAGAGAAATAACTAAATCTCATCCATTAGCATGGATACTAAAAGAGCTGGGAACTACATTCATGCATTCTGAGGAAACAATTGAATAAAAATGTCATTAGAGATTTCTGAACCACAATGAGCTCTCTAAACCATCAGCTTTCCCCTCTCTGCAAAGCTCTAATATCTGTAAGTAGATTAGAAAGGTTCCCATTTTATCAACAAAATGATGTCCTAAATAACAGATATTTGAAACTATAAGAATTAAAAGTTTTCAGAAAACAGAACACTTCCTAGAGTTGATTCAAGTTAACAAATAATTTATTGTGTAAATTATTTTCCGCACCTCTATATGTAAGTGGTAGGCACTGCAGGAGAAATAAAGATGAATAAATTTGGTTTCTGACACCTGGGAATTTATCACCTAATGCAAGAAATGAGGCAAATACTAAAATTAAAGACCATAAAAGAGGCTTACAGCCTAAATTCTCAGACTTTTATACATGAGTTAAATGGGGAACTTCTAAAAATACAGATTCTGATGATGAGGGTATGGGTGAGAGATGAGATTGTATTTCCAATAACCTACGGGTAATGCTGATATAGGACTCTTGAGTTTCAAAGCCTAACAATAAAATAGGTGGAAGACATTACCCCAAGTTAGAAAAGGGAAGGAAGGAGGGGTGCCTGGGTGGCTCAGTCAGTTGGGCGTCCGACTTCGGCTCAGGTCATGATCTCGCGGTCTGTGAGTTCGAGCCCCGCATCGGGCTCTGGGCTGACAGCTCAGATCCTGGAGCCTGTTTCGGATTCTGTGTCTCCCTCTCTCTCTGACCCTCCCCTGCTCATGCTCTGTCTCTCTCTGTCTCAAAAATAAAAATAAATTAAATAAATAAATAAATAAATAAAAAGTTTAAAAAATTAAAAAAAAAAGAAAAGGGAAGAAAGGAGAGTCATGACACGGGGGAGAAGATATTTAAAAGGTCTCTTGAGTAGGTAGGATTTTGAGGAAAAAGAAATAAAAGGTAAAAGGAATCAACCAAAGGAACATGTGCTTTTCTACTAATAGAGTGTTTCTCACTTAAAGTAAATCCTAATAGGGGCACCTGCAGGGGCCCGGTCGGTTAAGCGACTGACTCTTGGTTTTGGCCCAGGTCATGATCTCAGGGTTCATGAGTTCGAGTCCCACATTGGGCTCAGCACTGATGGTGTAGAGCCTGGTTGATATGTTCTCTCCCTTTCTCTCTTTGCCCCTCTCCACTTGTGTTCTCTCTCTCTCAAAATAAATAAATAAACTTTCAAAAAATAAAATAAAATAAATTGTAATAATGATTATAAGATCTATCATTTCTAAAGAGCCTTCTCACATTACCTGTAGAGATGTAACAGAATTCTTTTAAAGTGTGATTCCTAATAACTTAGGTTTCTAGACATTACACAGTCAAGCAGCTTCACACTACAGTAGTAGAATCAGTGGTTCATGGGATGATGTCAGACAGCTCTCAGCTCAACAGATATTAAAGCTTATAAATTTTATTCTGGATTGCATTTCCCACTCCACAATCCTTGGACAAGGTTGCCCCAAACACTAATAGCCACACCCATCAGGACAGGAGGTAGGATGTGGAGGAAAAAAATCCACAAGCAACACAGAACTCTGAACATCCATATTTCATTTTCTATTGCTGTGTAAAAAATTACTATAAATTTAGGGACCAAGATGATACACATTTATTATCTCTCAGTTTCTGTCAGTCAGAAGTCCAGACTGGGGCCTCTGTTCAGTCTCACCAAGCTGAAATCAAGCCATCATCTGGGCAATGTTCTTAGCTAGAATTCAGGGTCATTCAATTTGTTGGCGGAATTCAGTTGCTTGCAGCTGAGGTTCTTGTTTTCTTGTTAACAGATAACTAGCTCTCAGCTCCTAAATTCCACGCTTAGGTCCTAGCAGGGTGGTCTTCTCACATGACAGCTTGTTGCTTCAAAACCACCATGAGAATTTCTTGCTCCAGTCTGCTAAAACCAAGTTTCATATAGCATAATGCAGTCATAGGAGTGACATCCCATTGCCCTTGCCAAATTCTACTGCCTAAAAGAAGTGACAAGCACTTCCTGAACTAAGGCAGAAGGATTACAGAAAGACATGAACATCAGGAGGCGAGGATCACTGGGTGTCACATTAGAGTCTCTCTGCCATGGTTAAGAAAGTTCTTTCTCAGAAAATGTGACATTTGATTAGAGACTTGAAGAATGAGGAATCAGCTATGTGAAAACAGAGGGCTGAGGAGACAACCACTGGGAATAGGAAGAAGAGGACACAAGAAAGGAGCAGCCATGAAAATGACTGCTTCCAGTAGCCCTATTTTTTCATTTCATCAATGGTTGCCAACGAATACAAATAAAGTATTTAGTGTGTGTTTTATAAATCCAACTACGCAAGGGGCTCCTGGGTGGCTCAGTTGTTTAAGCGTCCAACTCTTGATTTTGGCTCAGATCATGATCTCATGCTTTGTGAGATCAAGCTCCACATTGGGCTCAGGGCACAGCCTGCTTGGGATTCTCTCTCTTCCTCTCTCTTTGCCCCTTCTCCACTCACACATTCTCTCATGCTCTCTCTCCCTCAGAATAAGTAAACACTTAAAAAATAAATAAATATCAGTACCCAATTTCCCAAGTATTTCATACACACCCAGGAGGTAAGCATCAACATAAAAGACACAGGAAAAATACTGTACATCTTCCTGGACTGTCAACTTTATCTTTGGTAAACTTAATAAGTAATTTACACATTTTTATATTAAAAACAAGCATATTTATAGAACGGGCATATGAAATGGAGTAAAACACAAAATTTTTACCGATTTTGTAGATAAAACTTGAGGCCTCCATCAAAGAAATTTCCCACTTGAAAGTATACAACACATTTTCTCTCTCTGCAGTTAGGGGACTGGTGGAAATGCTGGACACTCAATGCTATTTTAGGTCTATTCTGTACTTCATACCTCATTAAGTATTAATGAGGGAAAAAATTCCCAGGTGAAGAAATAAATTGTTAAGCACATAGTCTCAAATGTGATACACATGAGCATATCCACTGTAGCCTCTAGAAGTCAAACTGCAGACTAAACTGTTATAAAGGCAGTTAAATTTATATACCATACAGACACGGATGACTATGGTATTGTACTTTATATTACACTATCCAACTATTAATTTTTGATAGAGTGATAAAGGTTTTTGGTTTTCATTTGTTTGGTTTGAGTTTTGGCCTTCTTGTTTTTTTTAAGATCCAAATGCACAGTCTATATTTTGTGGCATAAATTGTTAACAGCAATCCAAAACCTATTCTCCCCTTTTTCCTTATTAGTGAAACATTTTACTCTTAATAAAATTTTTATCTGGATACTCTGCACATTTTAAGCATCCTTGCAGCTAGATGTGGCTGTAAGTTATGGTTAATGTGAAGAATAGAGTCTTAAATGGAAGAGATGGGACTTCCCTTCTTTTCCTTCCCTTCTCGATGGCTGGAATACAGAAGTGATCCAAGTGGTGCACTGTGTTGGATCATGCAGACAAGGGCAACACACAAAGGATGGTGGGGCAAGAAAATAGAAGAATCCTGGATTCCCGACACAATAGAACTTAGCTTTGGGCTACTTCTGCCCAGGCTATAAACTGGGAGAGAAATCACCTCTATTTTGATTAGCCCCTTATAATTTAGGGTCTTTGTTGGAGCACCTGAACCCATGTCCTAACGAATGTAGAATTTGATGCCCGCTCCAGCAGAAGCGGGGGTGTGTGGTACTGACTTAGAGGCTGAACAGCAGATGGTGAGCAAACAGCAAAAAGCAGCTAACTCTTGCCATGACACAGCAAAACATTTAGTCAAACTGCCATCTTCAATGTTAGTACCTTAAAAGTACTAACCAAGTCTCTAGCTTGAATGAAGTGATTGGGAATGTTAGCAAGTACTGGCTATTTCTCGCTGCTTTCAACAAAATCCTTCAAGAGATATAAGCTCAAGCCTAAATAACACAGTATGAAGCAGATGTGGAAGGGAATTTGGGTCTCCAGAAAAAAGTTCACACCACCTATAGCTTGAAATCTCAACTGACTGAGGGTCTGGTAAAGTGGGGCTTCCTGGGGTTTAAAAGCCAAATTCTTTTATATTCCAAAGAAACACAGGTAAACATGAGTTTTAGAATATACAGCCTAAGCTGATATAAACCTGAGACTCAAGAATTTACAGCCAGACAATGAGAGCCAGTATGCCAATCAAGAAGATATTAAGGATACTACCTTCTCACTAAGCCTCAAGGTAACTGTCCTTGATTTAGAAACTGGAGGATTTACAGAGCACAAAGGCCAACAATTAAATTTCAGTACAATGGGGCACCTGTGTGGCTCAGTCGGTTAAGCATCTACCTGACTCTTGATTTGGGCTCAGATCACAATCTCATGGTCATGAGATCAAGCACCTCATGGGGCTCCTCACTGGGGGTGGAGCCTGCTTAAGATTCTCTCCCAGAGCTATTGGGTGGCTTAGTCAGGTAAGTGTCTCAGTCTTGATCTGGGCTCAGGTCACGATCTCAGAATTCGTGAGGTCGAGCCCCACGTCAGGCTCTGTGCTCTCTCAAAATAAATAAACTTAAAAAAAAAAGATTCTTGGGGCTCCTGGGTGGCTCAGTCGGTTGAGTGTCTGACTTCAGCTCAGGTCATGATCTCACACTCCGTGAGTTCAAGCCCCACGTTGGGCTCTGTGCTGACAGCTCAGAGCCTGAAGCCTGCTTCACATTCTGTGTCTCCCTCTCCCTCTGTCCCTCCCCTGCTCATGCTCTGTCTCTCTCTGTCTCAAAAATAGATAAAAACATTAAAAAAAAAAAAAAAAAGATTCTCTCTCTCCCTCTGCTCCTCCCCCACTCATGCATGCGTGCTCCCTCACTCTCAAATAAATAAATACACAAAAATAAAATAAAATCCAGCATTCTTAGCTAGGAAAAAACTAACAAACCAATGCACACAACTATGTCTTGATTAATGTCTGACTATGGTTACTCTCACTTGGAACTAATCACCGCAAATAGGGATAAAATCCAATACGTTTTTGAAGGTATGCATTACACACACATAACACCTGGACTGTAAAAGCCTATAATTACTCAATCCAATGACAACCCCTTGGGCTCTTTTTCCTGCACCAGCAGGAAGCCAGCTTAGAAAGCTATCCATCCCTAAGAAAAGGATATACTTTTCAATGCCCACTTTAGATCTGGCCATGGGCAATAACAGACAATAAACAATCTCCCAAAGGACAAAGCCAGAAATCTTGGAGAATAAGTGATTTCCTCCCCAAAGGCAGGGGATAAGCTTGCCAGGAGGGCTAACAAAGAACTTCTTCAACTACCAGGATAAAAATCTTCATGATTCCTACACACAGGATTTGACTGTTGCAGAGTGACTATTGGGTTTCCAATCTTCCCCTTTTCCAAATGGAGTGTCTTATCCTGCTTTTCCTCTACCAGTATCTTTTGGATGTATTACCCTACCTTGACTTTACCATTGTATACTGGATGTGCATTTGGGCAGTGACAGATGGCAGATAAACTAGCTTTCAGATCAGATACACCAACGACAAGAAATAGTATCAGAACTTGAGAGAAAGGACTGACTTCACATCATCCAGGTATGACAGTTGGAGAGGAAATGGACATTTTTCATGGTTGGCAGAGAGAGTGCATGTGGCAGAAACTGTTAGCTATCTCCCCAAATCCATGTTTTCTTTTTTCCATAGCACTAGGAATTTTAGCCGGGTATATGGCATCCTACATTTCCTAGTCTCCTTTGCTACTACATATGACTATGTACATACGTACATATGACTATGACAGAGTTCTGACAAAAAGAAAAAACAAACAAACAAACAAACAAACAAGTGATATGTGCTATCTCCAGGTCAGTACCTTAAAATAAAGGAGCATGTCCTCCCTCTTCTGCTATTTGCTGAGATATAAACATGGTGGTTTCCATTCATAAGCATGAGATCAATATCCTCGAGACAACAAAGTGAAAAGATAGAAGCAGCCTGGGTCCCCAACACTATGCAGATTCCTTCCTCACCCTGAACTAGCATATCATAAAACAGCTGATGTTTGGGATCTCTGTTCTAGCAGTCAAGCCTATATGCTAACTTACACATGCTTATAAAACTATGACAAAGAACTTTTCAGTTTAATGTCTAGATATGTGTAGAGACACAGAGAATAGCTGTAAAACCCTACTCCACCTAAACCGCTAATTTAGATTGTGACTCACTATGGTAATTCTGTGTTTTGCAAAACCATTTGCTACAAGATAATAATAGTAGTTAAAATACAATGCTAAATTACCACTTATTTTTTAAAAAATTAGGAAAACTCTAAACATACTGAAACCTCACTGAAATGAAATGCATTCTCTAATGGAAATTTGTAAACACAGTAAGAATGCTTTGAATTATAAAATTTGGGAATTCTTAAACTAATTTGTTAAGATGGCATTTCTCAATATGTAAATTTTGTATTAATACATATGTGTTTGAGTGGGTTAGAATTGAGACTTTTCATCTATTTGTTCCATTTTTAACAAAATAACTGTAAATGAAAAAATCTATCATACAGATTAATATTTAGTTACTTAATATTTATCCAATAAACACTTATATGCATATTGCTGTCTCCTGAATGTCCAAGAAGAAAAACAGTTTAAAAGTATAGGTGTTTAATGTTTCATAGTTCACATAATACTTTTCATGTATGTGGCTTCCCAGTAGCTGCCAAGAGGGCTAAAGAACAGAAACCCATAGGACAGGGGGCAAATGTTGACCAATGACAGACAAGAGACAAGAAGAAGAAATAGATACATTATTCTCCTTTCTTCTCTGCAACAGACTATTCTGAAATGAGTGTTTCCATATGGCTTATCCAGAGACAAACCTGGTGACATGTCCATATTTACAAATGAATAATGTGCACTATGTATTTGCTGTCCTGTTTTGGCTGCCTTGCTTCATTTTTTCCCCCTCACTTTTGCTACCCTGGGATTGTACTCAGGTAGAGCATGAACTCCGCGACTTTGCCTCAGACTCTGTTGGAAACGCAGGCTAATAACATAGGCAACATTAAACTAATTGAGGCATCTTTCTGATACTTTCCCCAAAAGAATTTGAGAAAAGAAACAGCATTTTAACTATCACAGTGCTTACAGTGGAATAAAGAGAAAAGGGCACTAATCCAGGTTGAGCATTTTACAATGCATCTAGCACTGTACTGAATTTTCATGCTATTTCATATAATCTCATTTAATCCTCCCAATGTACCATCCAACTTTATCAATGAAGAACAAGGAAACATAGAAGTGGCTGTGTTTTTAACTGGAACACTGAGCCCACCACAGCAGAGCAAGCATCACAGCTTGGATTCTGCGTAGTAGCCAGCCAGATTCCTGCAGGCATCCTCCAGGACTGGCGTATCTACAATATGTAACCAATCCGCAGGAAATCCTTTAGTCCTCCTTTCCTCCTCATTGTGAATGGTTGCTTTCATCTTTTTTCATTTCACCATTCAGATGCTAATCAAAGCTTAGGGGCAGCCAAAGAGCACTTTTCCTAAGCCAAATTTTCTGTAAATGTGGCACAGCCTGCAATACAAATGTCATCTTCATGTCAAATTTCAGTCTTTGTCTATTTGCCCTTTTTAAGCAAAAAAAAAAAAAACAAAAAAAAAAAATACCTGTTGAATTTCAGTTAAATTCAAACTTCATTTTCTTTAACCAGATCTTTAAAGAAACTGTAAAAATTCTATCCAAGCAATCACATTTACTGTTTCTGGCAAACCTATTTACAAAAATTAAGACATAAATAAAATAATGGCTTTCATATTTGCTAATTGTGCTTTTTCTGTATGCATTTTACAATCAAACAGTATTAATATACCTAAATAGTATTGGTATCCAAATTAACAGAAACTACAAAGATTCTACAGATTTACAGAATAATCACAAACACTTATGTGATCCATATATGTGCCAGGCACTATTTTACACATACTATACTTGTTAACTCATTCATCCTCAGGACTGGAAAAGATTTCAAAGACATGTAAGTTCAACCCCCAGCTACTATTTAAATCTCCTCTGTGATTTGGTCATGGGAATATACTTCATTGACCAGAAGAGCACCCAAGTTAAAATTAGGAGAACTTGGTCTACCACTTATTCATTAGGTAAATTGATCTGTTTGGCACTTTCGGATGTCATTTCCTTTGACACTTATAATGACCTTACATGTAGTTATAGCTCCTAAATTTTTACCTCCATTCCAATCTCATCCCTGAGTTGTAGGCCTGTCAAATTACCCAGATATCTTACAGGCACCTCAAACTCAATATGACCAATACTATTCATACTGTTTTCACACACCTCTGCATTTCTAAGATCAATGTCTAGTTCTGTTAATGAGAAATCCCAGAGTCATCCTAGATTCCTTCTCTCTCACACCCACTTCACATCTAATCCATTACTAAGATTTGTTCATTTTGTCTGTGTAAAGCCTTTGAAATCATTACCTCCATTTTAACTGTTCCTGTCTTAGTTCAGGTGAATGTCCTTTCTCATGTGGACAATGGCCAACAATCTTCTCGCTGTTCTCACTCTCCAATCTGCCCATCTCCCTCCTGATGTATACCTTACACACAATTTCTTTCTTTTTTTTTTTTAAGAAAGAGAGATAGCATGAGTGGGGGGCGGGGGCAGAGAGAGAGAGAGAAGGAGGGAGGGAGGGAGGAAGGGAGGGAGAGAAAGAGAGAGAGAGAGAGAGAGAGAGAGAGAGAGAGAGAGAGAGAGAGAGAGAATCTAAAGCAGGCTCCACAGTCAGCACAGAGCCCAACACAGGGCTTGATCCCATGACCCTGGGATCACGACCTGAGCTGAAATAGAGTCAGATGCTCAACCAACTAAGCCACTGAGGTTCCCCACCTTATATTTATACACTTTAAACTGTCTTCACATGCCTACCTTTTAAAAACATCAGTGCAAAAATGTTCAATTTTCCTATTTAAAATATCTTAATAGCACCTGAGGGGTGGGGGATGGGCAAAATAGGTGAAGGGAACCAAGAGGTACAAACTTCTAGTTATAAAATAAGTAAGTCATGGGAATGAAAAGTACAGCATAGGCAATATAACCAATAATATTGCAATAACTTTGCATGGTGACAGACAGTAACTACACTTAGGGTGAGCACTGTATAATGTATAGAGTTGTCGAATCACCATGTTGTACACCTGAAACTATTATAATATTGTATGTCAACTATACTTCAATTAAAAAATAGTAGCATCCCTGACCCATTTATTTCCACTCTCCAACACTTCAGGTTCTCTCTTTCTCCATTGCTTTAGAAATGCTCTATCCTCTGCTTCAAATACCCATCCTCAGGCACCCATCCTACCCACTCCCTTCTTGACCAGCACCATTTCCTGTAGGAGGCCAGTCCAGACCTCCTAAGGGTTAAGACCCTTTCTCTGGGGGTGCCTGGGTGACTCAGTAGGTTGAGCGTCCAACTTCGGTTCAGGTCATGATCTCACAGCTTGTGAGTTCGAGCCTCACATCAGGCTCTGTGCTGACAGCTCGGAGCCTGGAGCCTGCTTCGGATTCTGTGTCTCCCTCTCTCTCTGCTCCTAACCCACTCGCATTCTTTCTCTGTCTCTCTGAAAAATAAATAAACATTAAAAAAAAAAAAGACCCTTTCTCTGTGTTTCCACAGCACTTTAAGTAGAGCTGTCTAGCAGTATCTTTCCCCCCATGATACCATGAGATCCCCAAGAGCAGAAAGGCTCTTCATCTTCTATCTTCAGTAGAAAGCAATAGTCAAAACTCCATAAAAACAGAATTAAATAAATGAACAATTCAATAATTCATCCTACTAAACAAAACTTTATATTTTTACATCACTAAGGGGGAGACATTCAAATCCTCAATTAAAAAGGTAAAAGAATAGAGTAACTGTATGGATATACACATACATACACATGTGCACTAAATTATCATATCATAGAACTTGAGATGACCTGAAAGATTGTTTATTCTAATTCCTTCATTTTACCAAGAAGAAAATTCAAGCTAGGAGAGATTAAGAGACTTGCCCAAGATCTTAAAACTGGAAACCCACCCTAGTTTAGGAACATGTTACTTTTGTAATATGCTCATTTTTGGGAGACTTGTGCTCATTGTATTTAAAATGTCGAGGGGCTCCTAGTTAAGTATGAGTAAGATAATAAGTACATTTTCATTTCCAATTAATAAACATAATAAGCAAGGGTTTATATGATAAAAATATAAAACAATCTTACCCAAAATTATAAATTAGACTCCTGGAAAGGTGATACATATTTGCCATATAAATGCAAAGTCATTACCCTAGAGATAATTAATAAGGGGGTGTATGTGTTCTTATTGCTGATGTAACAAATTAGGACAAACTCTGTGGCTTAAAACATAAATTCATAATCTTATAGTTTTGTAGGTCAGAAATCCAAAATGGGTCTCGCTGGGCTAAAATCTAGGCACCAGGAGAGCTGCATTCCTTTCTGGAGACTCTAGGGGACAATCAATTTCCTTGCCCTTTTTGGTTTCTGAAGGCCACCTATACTCCTTGACTCAGAGCCCTCTCCCTCCATCTTCAAAGCCAGCAACAGCTGTCCAGTTCTCACATCACATCACTCTGACCTCCTCTTCTGCCTCCCTCTTCCCTATTTAAGGACCCTTGTGATTGCACTGGGCCCACTCATATAATACAGGTTTACCTGTCTATCTTAAGATCAGCTGATTAGCAACCTTAATATTTCATCTTCTGCCTTAATTATCCTTTGCCATGTTATGCAACTTATTTGCAGGTTCTGAGGATTAGAACTTGGACATTTGGGGAAACTATTATTCTGCCTACCAGGGTGGTGGTGGGGGGTGGGGGGTGATATGATACACTATGATAAAATATGATATGATATATGATATTTTTCCTCCACATCAAGTAAACTTTAATGATTTATATCAAGTAAATCATTAAAGTTTACTTGATGTGGAGGAAAAATATCAAAGAAAAAATTAATTTCAGTCTATATAAATAATCATTCCATTTCACTAGAAAATATAAATAGAGGAAAGTGTGGCACAGAAAATGAGAGGACATTGTAAGACCTCTCCTCATGTAGATAAACCAGCCTACATAGGAAGTTACTTGCTTCTTTAAAAGTGATAGAAAGTCATTAGAGCTGAAAAGCTGAGATCATACTGCCTAAGAAGCATTTAACTCCAATCTATCTTAACTACAGAATTCATCCTCAGAGTTGGTTAATGGCAAGAAATAAATTTGAGGGGAGTCCTGAGAAAAATTTTCAACTCAAGTCCAGGATTTGGAGGGGTACAATGACAAGAAAAAAGGAATCTTAGTTTAGTGTCACCATAATTCAAAAGTATGAATTACTGTCTATATTGCCTAATCATACCTGGTTTTGTCCTCCCTTTCTAAAAATATATCCTATGGGAAGATATATGAATAGATAATAAACACATAGGGATAAATCTTCATGACCTCCAGTTTGGCAATGGATTCTGAGATATGACACAAATAGCACAAGTAACAAAAGAAAAAAAATCAATAAATTGGACTTGATCAAAATTTGAAAATTTTGTACATCAAAGTACATTATCAAGAAGGTAAAAAGATAATCTTCAGAATGGGAGAAAATATGTGTAAATCATATAGCTGATAAGGGTCTAATATCCAGAATATAAAAAGAAGTCTTATAACTCAACAATAGGCAGATAGATAAAGAATCCAATTTAAAAATAGGCAAAGAATCTGAATAAATATTTCTCTAAAGAAGAAATACAAATGGTCAATAAATACAGGAAAAGATGCTTGACATCCCTGGTCATTAGGGAAACACAAATTAAAACCACAGATAGATACTATTACATATCCAACAGGATGGGCTATGATCAAAAAGACTAACAAGACCAAGAGTTGACAAGGATGTGGAGAAACTGGAACCATCATATACTGCTGGTGAGAATATTTAACAGTACAGCTACTCTGGAAAACTAACAGCATCTTAAAAAGTTGAGTATACCCTTAACATATACCCAGTAATTCCATTCCATAGGAATGAAACCATATGTCCACACAAAAACGTGCAAATATTCACAGCAGCATTATTCAAAACAGCCAAAAACTAACAATAATCCAAATATCCACCAATTGGTGAATAAAGTGCAGTATCTCCCTACAAAACAATACTACTCTGCAATAAGAAGGAATGAAGTACTAATACACACAACAATGTGAATGAACCTTAAAAACAGAACACTAAATGAAGACACAAGACTCAAAAGACTAAGTATTATGGTTCCATACATAAAAAATTTCTAGAAAAGGCAAAACTACAGAGAAAGAAAGCAGATCAGTGATTTGCCTGGGAGTGAGGTAAGGAAGGAATGCCTGCACACAAGCACAAATTGGGGTGGTGGAAATATTTTTAAAATGGACTATGGTAATGGTTGCACAACTGCACAAATTTACTAAAGTTTATTAAACTATATATACTTATATTGGGTGAATTTTATGGTCTATAACTGTTAAAAACTTATGTTTCAGTTCTTTATAATTCACAACTTGTACTTAATATTGTTTTTTAATTTGAAGAACCACGATTCATTCATAGGAAATCATATTAAATTAGCATTTTATTTTATATTTTTAATTTTTTTAATGTTTGTTTATTTTTGAGAAAGAGACAGAACACAAGTGGGGGAGGGGCAGAGAGAGAGGAAGACACAGAATCTGAAGCAGGCTCCAGGCTCTGAGTGGTCAGCACAGAGCCCGACGCATGGCTTGAACCCACAAACAGCAAGATCATGACCTTAGTTGAAGTCCGACACTTAACTGACTGAGCCAACCAGGTGCCCCTATTTTTTTTTTTAAGTTTATTTATGTATTTTGAGAGACAGAGACAGTACAAATGAGGGAGGGACAGAGATGGGGGTGGGGAGAGAATCCCAAGCAGGCTTCAGCGCGGAGCCCAACATGGGGCTCCACCCGACGAAGCATGAGATCATGAGCTGAGTTGAAACCAAGAGTCGGATGCTCAACCAACTGAGCCACCCAGGTGCCCCTAAATTATCATTTTAAATTATAATGGCTACAACAGTGTTTTGCAATGTATGGTCAAATACATATCAGAATAACATGAGAGCTGGTAAAACTGCACTCCCACCTCCATCTCTCATACCTAACCGCACGTGCCACTCCCAAACTGCTAACCCACTTAACCAACTCTGTTTTTTCCATAGTATTTAACACCCTTTAATATACCATGGAATTAGCTTACTTTTTATATTATTTATTTTTTCCCATCTGTGATCCCCACACTCACATGCATACACAAACAGTGGCAAGAAGGCTTCCAGAAAGAAAATACTGACACGTCCCTATCACCTGGAACAGTTCCTGGCACATACTGTTAAGTACTCAAATATTTGCTAAATAAGTGAAAAATATGTTCCTGCGCCTCATTGCAGATCTAATAAACAGACCCTTAGAGTGAGGCCCTAGAATCTACATCTTCATCAGTTCTCCTGAATAATGGCAAATTAACATTTAGGATCTACTGGTCCATAAGGAGCCCAGGTCTTCACACATGGCCATAGCAAGTTAAGTGGTGGCAAAAATAATCTAACGGCAAGGACAATCCACAAAGATGTAAATAGCTGAGTACTGAGCTTACAGACTTATCACAATGTTAGATGAAGTAAGGAACAAATTCCTCAGTTTTTGGAGTATGACATATAAAATTCTGCCTCAACCACAACCACCCACACAAATCTAACACAATACTCTTAGCCAGGCTTTTAAGTTGTATCCCAAGAGGCTTTTATGTAACCACAAGTCAAATTAGCAACTAAGTAGGATTCTTCTAACTGAAATTTTAGCTGTAAATCCAAAGCAACTGACATTTTCTTATCTATGGTGCCAACAGTGTTCTACACACTACTCAAAATATGTACTTTATTTTGGAAAATTTATACTCTACATTTTAAAAACTACCATTAAAATAAATGGCCATTGAATCTCTGTTTAAAGTGGCCATCATGGGGCACCTGGGTGGCTCAGTCAGTCATTTGAGCGACCAACTCTTGATTTTGGCTCAGGTCATGATCCCAAGGTTATGGGATCGAGCCCCAAGTCAGGCTCCATGCTGAGCATGGAGCCTGCTTAAGATTCTCTCTCTCTCTCTCTCTCTCTCTCTCTCTCTCTCTCTCTCCCTCTCCCTCTGCCCCTCTCCCCAGCTTGTGCTCTCTAAAATTAAAAAAAAAAAAAAAAGTTTAAATAAAAAAAATAATAAAGTGGTCATCTTTAGCATCACATGAGAGTTCACAGAGAAGTTCTTTCAAAGACATCATGGTGGCACCTGGGTGGCACAGTTGGTTGAGCGTCTGATTCTTGATTTCGGCTCCAGTCATGATCTCACCATCATGCCATCAAACCCCACATCAGGCTCTGCAGAACCTACTTGGGATTCTCTCTCTCCCTCTCTCTCTCTGCCCCTCCCTGTTTGTGCTCTCTCTGTCTCTTTCTCTCTCTCTCAAAATAAATTTAAAAAATGAACATTAAAAAAAAAGAGGTCATGCACAGAGATATAAAGAAATAAGTTTATCTGTCAAATAGAAACAAACAGCATGTAGTCTGCCCATCTCCTCAAGTTATAGTGAGGCTAAATCAGATCATTAGAGGTACTTAAAGAGCCATATATATATATATATATATATATATATATATATATATATATATATATATAATGTATTTTGTACTTACAGATATGTAGTCTATCCCCTCAGACTTCTAATAGGCAATGACTTTAATCTCTGCTCTGATATCAGAAGGGTTTATACCAAACTGCTATGCTCAAGGCTTATCCATGATATGAGTCATCAAAGAAACGTTTCTGATAGAATAAAAATTCCAAGACAAAATACTAAAAAATTATTCCTCTATGCAGGATGCCTACTTTTATTCCATTATATTTAAACATTAAATCTTATATTTTGCTTATTTTAGCACTCTCCATATATAAAACTTTTCATCTCATTATCACAACTGAGATAAAAGTGGAATCATGCACAAATGAACTATAAGAGAAAGAAGACAAAGACATATTTGACAGTTGAAATGTAGGCAATATGCCTTTATAAACATTATCAAAATGCAAATTCCTTTTTATTTTGTGCCAATCACCCAAACTACTTTATGTATTTATGTGAATAGCCATTGACTATCCCCCAATTTAAGACTGGCATCTTCTAACATTCTGAGAGCTAAATTTAAGAAGGAAACCAGCTTAAATGCATCCTGTCCTAACCTAACAGCCTAAGTTCATTAAACTCATGTATTTGTCTTATATTTTCTGAGCATAGCTAGATTCCCTGGGGCACAAGATGATTATAAACTAGTAGAGGATGAGAGGCATGAAAATAAATAGTTGCAATTTTGTGCAGTACATGCAACACCAGAGACCTATACGAAGGTTATCAGTGGTCAAAAGAGGAAAGTAATAAATTGCATGAACAATATTAACAAAAGTTAAACAACAAAAGTCCCACTTAACTCTCTTTAAGTTCAGAAAACCATCATCTCAGTCGTTAAGCATCCGACTACGGCTCAGGTCATGATCTCACGGTTTGTGAGCTCAAGCCCCGCATCGAGCTCTGTGCTGACAGCTCAGAACCTGGAGCCTGCCTGATTCTGTGTCTCCCTCTCTGCCCCTCCCCTGCTTGAACTTTGTCTCTGTCTCTCAAAAATAAATAAATATTAAAAAACAAAAATTTTAAAAATTAAAAAAAAGAAAACCATCATCTCTCTTGAATTACTACAACACTCTTCTCTATTTTTCTTAGTTCTGTTCTTGCTGGAGCTACCACCTCTCCCCCATGCATTCTCCATATAACACTCATTTTATTGTATTTCTAAAACATATATCTGATCACGTTACTCCCTTATTTCAAAACTTCCAATGATTCAACAAAAATAGGATAGGATAAAAGCCAAATTCTTTAAATTCATGTTATGAAAGACTTCAGCATCTTTTTTCCTTATCTCCATCAGATATACACTTCCCCTTTCTACATATCCAATCCATCCTCCCCAGTCCATACAGTGAGCTCCCCAGCACTCTAACCCACAATGACCTTTTCCTTCTCTAAACTCCTACATTTATTGACTCTAATTTATGCAAAACTGTCTCTTATCATACATTATCCTTTCCTGTTTCTTGAATGAATCTTTTTTCTCATATAGGAAATATTTAATCCTCATATCCATTCCTTGTGCTTGTTTTGTAAAAAACATAAATTCCATAAATACTTATTACATAATACATAGTAACTATTACAAAAATTATTCTTTAATGGATTTATCATGAACCAGAGTTTCAAAATAATGACTAAAATTAATCATTTTTCTGCTCTCAAGTAAACTTTAAGAAAGGATATTTACTATATATTCCTAACTCTCTCATACTATAAAATGTTCCTTTACAACCAGGCTACTAGTTTAATGGCCTTTAAAAAACTTTTCCTTATGCCTACACTATTTTTTAATGAAGAAAAAGACACCCACTATTTTAAGTGACTCCTCATGGATTCATTTGGCTCCCCATTCATTTTTTTATTAAACAGATACCTACTGAACAACTGCTAGGTACCAATCACTAGGGAAAAAGCACTGAATAAAATAAAGTGCCTAGCCTCAAGTAGCTTAGATTCTAGTGAGGAAGAAGTCAGTATATAGTATGTGTAATGGTGGCAAAGACCATAGAGAACATTAAAGCAGAAAAGAGAACAGAGTCGAGGTTGAGGGAGCAAGCAAGCTGCTATTTTACATAGGGTAGTCAGAGAAGGCCTATCAGTGAGATGACATTTGAGATAATATTTGAGCAAAGCCTTGAAGAAAGAGAGGAAGTCATGCAGATACCAGTGTTACAGATAAAAGAGGGAACAGCAAGTGTAGAGGTCATATAGAGGTCCTATAGTATACATTTGCTTGTGAGAATATCTAATTTGCTACAGAAGTTGAATAAATGTATAAGTAATACATTTGCTTGTGAGAATATCTAATTTGCTACAGAAGTTGAATAAATGTATAAGTAATAATATATAATAAATAGGCAGAATTCACAAGACATGTTAAACATATAAATAGAAATAGTAAGCAGAGCATGTGTCTGAAAAGATAGAAATGGGAGGACCAAGATGCCTAAGTTCATGAGGCACTAAATATGCAATAAGCTCTAATATTCAAGAGGTTCTTTGGGGGCCTGGGTGGCTCAGTCAGTAAAGCATCCGACTTCAGCTTAGGTCATGATCTCACAGTTTGTGGGTTCAAACTCCGCATCAGGCAGTGTGCTGACAGCTCAGGGCCTGGAGCCTGTTTAGGATTCCATGTCTCCCTCTTCTCTGCCCCTCACCTGCTCACATTCTCTCTCTCTCAAAAATAAATAAACATTTAAAAAAAACAAAAGAGGTTCTATGTATAATGAGATACCTGATGCATTAAATATTCATGAACAATAAATAAACATGAGACTTAAGAGCCACTCTACATATATATGAGGTCTTAATTTAGTTATCCTACATGTTCTCTCCCCAAGAAACAAAAACAAAACCCATAGTTGCTCACCAAGATAAGTGGCAAGCTAGAGCTAAGGCCAGGCATGCTCACCCCAGCGTCTCTTTGATTGAGCAGGTACGTGTTGTGGTATTATCAGAGCATCTTCTATCTGACTGGGCCTCTCACTTACCTCAATTCTGGTCCTCTTTGCTGTTAAGGCAGAGAGAGAAAAGGCATGAAAACTGTGTATTCCAAAATTCAGGGAATCTGGTCCTTCACTCACTTGTGCCCTATCTTAAGTGTATTAACTTTATCCCATTTCTCCCCTTCTTTCTCATAGTGTACTGTGTGTGTGTGTGTGTGTGTGTGTGCGCGTGTGTGTGTGTATTTTTGAGGGGGGGTCAACAGGGGAGAGAGGAAGACAGGGAGAGAAAGAGAGAGGGAGAGAGAGAATGAGAATCTTAAGCAGGCTCCATGCTCAGCACAGAGTCTGACGTGGGGGCTCGATCCCACGACCGCAAGATCATGACCTGAGCCAAAATCAAGAGTCCAACACTCAACCAACTGACCCAAGCAGGCACCTCTCATAGTGTGTTTTAAATTGACTTAATAAACCATGTGTTTGAGCATCTTAATTGGCCCTGTGAGCCTTTCTGTTCCATTACTTCTGTGATAGATAGATGGCCTGGTGTTGCCCTGGGAGACTACCATTTCCCAAACAATAGGCCCTCAAGCTGAGTGGCCCTGGCAGTTTAGAACAGTCTGGAAGCCAATGGGGCAAGGACAGAGTAAGAGAGAAAAAAAGGAGAGAGTAGGAGTTCAACAAATCTGTAGAGACTACATCATGTAGAACCTTGTAAGCTATTACAGAGATTTTGGCTTTTACCCTTAGTAAGACAGGAAGCTTTAGTAGGGTTCTGAGGAGAAGAGTGACATGATCCAACTCTATTTTAGAAATTTTACTGTGTAGAGAAATGTAAAGGGTCAGAAGCAGGGAGATAAATTTAAAAGGTACTATGATAATTTAAGCAGGAGCTGGCAGTGACACGGACCAGAGTGCAACAGTGGAGGTAAAGAGAAATTATTTGAATACAGTATATTTTAGAAAATAAAGCCAACAGAATTAGCTATGGATTAGAGGTAAAATGTGACAAAGGAAAATCCAAGATTATTGTCTTGAATAAATGATGAATATGTGGAATAGAAAGACACATGTCATAAAGACTAAAATAGGAAAATTTGATCTTGGTCATGATACTACCAAATAAGAAACTATCAAATCCATTTAATGCATTGTCAACATAAATGGAAATAACCTTCTTTTAAAAAGAACAGGATAAAAACAAAGTATCTACTTAATTGCCCCAATTGAGTAAAAAATATGAAAATAGAAATTAGATATATGGCACATATGTATGTGTGTTTGTCTAAAGTAAATACTTATCAAACAGTAGTATTCTCTGGGCTGGAATATGGACACTTTTTAATCTTCCTTTTTAATTTCTTGTATTTTCATAACATTCTATAATGCATATGTATAATAACGAAAGTTATAAGAAATGAACAGAATTATACATTTTCTGTAAATAATCTATGTTCCTTATTAAATTAATTATTAAATTAATGGGAACCTTGGCTTTGTAAGTTCTAGATGAGACATCCCAGTTACATGGGGACAATAAAAATAAGCACTTGAAAAGGCAGCAGGAAACGCTACAATCATGGAGACTGTTCTCTAAGAAGGTAATTAGGTCTTTAAATACCTTAAGAGACTCTCTTAAGAAATATTCTATCAAAAGCAGATATTGATCTGCACTAAATTATCTATTCAGGAGGGGGGAAAAAAACACAGAAAATCTACAGTCAGTATGTGTGCATCAAAGACATGGGTTTTGTGCACAGTGTCAGCATACTGAGGTGGTGAAGAACATGAACCCTGGTGTCAGATTAAATGATCAAAATTGAATCTTGGTTCTGCCACTCCACAGTTCAGTGCACCTGGGCAAGTAATTGAATCTCCCTGTACCTCAGTTTCCTTGTCTCTAAAATAAGGCTAAAGGTACCTATACTTCTTGTGGTTGTCAAGAGGACTACTGAAATGTGCATATTCACTATTAAACAGGCTTGGATTCAGGGTACTAGGTCAGGAACAGCCTAAGGCAACATATAAAGCAGGAGAAGGAAATAAGGAATGCTAAGTCCTTTGACTGCAAGGCAGCCAAACCCTGTCCTAATTCTAGGTCTGATAAAGTGCAAATGCTCCATAGGAGGGTTCCAGGGGAGTTTAGAAATCATAGGATGATTTAATAATTGCTTGCTCTGGACCAGAGGGGAATGAGACAAGATATAGAAATAGAAAACTTGGAGACATCACTGGAACCAATGAATAGGAAAATTAATCCAGGCTAGGATAAAATTAGGCTAATATGACTGGTATATAAAAGGCAAGGAGAATCACACTTTTTCTTAGCAATCACCTGTAAGGAATTAATTGGCCCTTCTGTAAGGTAGGTTTCACATTTCTGACAACTAAATGTAAAATGCATTTATTTAATGGAAGTTAAAGGAATTTAAATATATTCTAATGTAACCCCACCCCAATTAATTTTTTCTAAATCTTACTGGAATCAAAAGGAAAGAATAGGGATGAATAACATCATTTATCACTTCTATATTTATTGCATTTACTGTGTGTACAGTAATGACATAAAGCTCTTTTGGTAACAAGTAACAACAGTAATATAGAAACAAAGCAGACTTCATATGATACAATAAAGTGCTCTTCCTGGTTATAGTAAAAGCCCACAGGCCCAAGACTTTAAAGTTGTTCTCCATTGTTCTCAATGTAACATTGTGTGTCAACTATATTCAAATTTTTAAATTTGTAAAAGAAAGAAAGAAAGAAAGAAAGAAAGAAAGAAAGAAAGAAAACAAAAGAAGGAGAGGAAGAGAAGGGGAAGGAGGAAGAGGAGGAAGGAAGGATGGAAGGAAGGAAAAAAAGAAAGAAATCAGGACCAAAAAATCTAAAGCAGAAAACGGTTGATGATACCAAAGGAGAAAACCATTGTCTGTCCAGATTTTACAGAGGTTCCTGGAAACAAGAGGTTTTTATAGAATTATATTCATGGAAACGAGACTAAAAGATTAATTCAATTCAAAAGAATAAATCTTGAACACCCACTTTTTGAAAAGCCCTATGTTTGGTATTGGTGAGAAACAAAAATGAGTAAGACCAGAGTTTATCCAAACTGAGCTTGCATTTCAGAGAATTCAGATGTTATTTAAAAATGCAAGATAGGGGCGCCTGGGTGGCTCAGTCGGTTAAGCGTCCGACTTCAGCTCAGGTCACGATCTCACAGTCTGTGAGTCCATGAGTTCGAGCCCCGCGTCGGGCTCTGGGCTGATGGCTCAGAGCCTGGAGCCTGCTTCCGATTCTGTGTCTCCCTCTCTCTCTGCCCCTCCCCCGTTCAGGCTCTGACTCTCTCTGTCTCAAAAATAAATAAACGTTAAAAAAAAAAAATTAAAAAAAAAAAGAAAGATTATCCTTTAAAAAAAAAATAAATAAAAATAAATAAATGAAAATGCAAGATAAAATAAGTACTGCAAAGGGAATAAACAACATGCTCTAGGAACCCAAAGGGAATTACTGTCAAAATGAAATCAGGAGAATGTCATAAGTATAGTATGAACGGAAAAAAACAGAACATTTGTAAGGAATAATTGTGACAATAGAAAGCTATAACTTTCAGAACTGAAAGTTCGCATACAGAATATGGGAACATAAACTTGTTTCAAGGTCAAAAGAAACAAAAATAATAGTAGAGTGTTAAATAAAAATTTCGAAATATTTTCAAAATACATTCTTTGCCCAATTATCCTATTTATAAAGACAATTTCTGAACAACATTTCTTACTCTGAAAAAAAAAAATGCCTGAGATGAAGTTTAGTATGCCAAGGATTAAAGGGTGTTCAAAATATAATGTTATTAACAACAGTAAAGCCAAGTTCCCATGATTCTACCAATACTTATTGAAACAACTCAAAGAACTTGAGAGTGCATGGGAGGAATACTTGGAGAAGTGCCAAATGCTGAATCAAAACAAGTACTCAGAATATCAGTCAAAAGCATGTCTTCTGGAGGAGTGTTTAAAGTGTTTTCTATTCCTAAATTCTTCTCAAACGTTTTTCAAGATAAGGTATTTTGGTAGACACTTACCTTTGGAAATGGGATTTCAAGATTAGTAATAAATGTACATATCACTTATACATAACATAAAAAAAGGAGAACTGTCCAAATACATGAAAACCACAGTTTATCCAAAATGTCTTTGAACTACTCATTTAATATACTTCCTTGTCAAGCTAGTTATGAGTTGCAAATATACAACTATGTACATACGCAGAGAGATAGACCAAGTATATTTGATTCATTTATTCCTCCTACTTATAAACAAAAAATTATATAGAGATACATAGATAAAACAAAAATAAAATCAAACAAAACTAGCAGCCCATAAAAACTGTATTTGGACATTCTGAATAACTGGCATAAGGAACAATCTGGTTCTAGAGAAAGAAAGGTAACAGTACCTTTCAGGAGATTTTATACACTTAGGAAATGACACTATAGACATTCTGTTTTATGTAACACAAAAGGATCTCTATTAGACATATACCAGAATGCTGGAAATCTTCATGAATTATTAAAACTATTTGAGAAGAGCAGGAAGTGGGTCTATTTCTTTCTGTCAAAAAAGGCAACGGAAAAGTTATAATGGTAGTTTAAAGGTTTGTCAGATTTAGAAACATTTTCTTTAGATATTCTCTAAGGGTTTTTGAGATATTTCTAAAATAAAAGGAACTCCTTTTACCTCTAATGCAAACTTAGTTCTGCCCTGGTAACATACAATATATTACTAGGAGTGCATATGTGACCAAAATATTCCACAACACAACACAAAAATATATATATACTGCCATCTTATGATTGCTTTGTTTTTTCATGAAGCACTATTTGACATCTGTTTGTGAGAACTGGCACCACCATGTATTCATGACTCAAGAACATGTACCAACCCTGTTTAAAAATCAAGAGCCCAAGGGGCACTTGGGTGGCTCAGTTGGTTGAGCATCCAACTTCGGCTCAGGTCATGATGTCGCAGTTTGTGAGTTCGAGCCCCGCGTCGGGCTCTGTGCAGACAGCTCAAAGCCTGGAGCCTGCTTCAGATCCTGTGTCTCCCTCTCTCTCTGCCCCTTCCCCTCTCATGCTCTGTCTCTCTCTGTCTCTAAAAAATGAATAAACGTTAAAAATTTTTTTTTAAAAAAAATCAAGAGCCCAATAATGAGACTTTGCCATTTTAAGACAAGAATACACATCAAAAACCTTCAAACATTCCCCTTGACACAAAAGCCTAAAGGTCCTTCATTCATTTATCAATTCATTCATTCATCAAACACTTAAACATCTAAGTACTCTGTGCAACAGAGTAAGCTAGACAATTAGAATATAAAGATATATAACACATAATCCATGCCCCTACCCAACTCACAGTGTAGAGTTTGTAAGATAAAACATATTTACTATTAAAAACATGCTAAAATTTAACCAGTATGTTTATTTTTCTAATTAGAAAACTTTAACAATGTCTGATGATATATATGCATATGTAATAAGTGCATACACATAAAAGTATATACACTTTTTTTAATTTTCAATTTTAGATATCTTACATGGTGTGATATAGAAAGAGCACTGGTCTAGGACTCGACTTACATTCTAGTCAAGCTCAGATGCTTATTAGCTACATGACCTAGGACAGGTCACTTAATGTTCATTAGCCTGTTTCCCAAAACATAAAATGAAGATAATACCTGTTTTACCTACTTCACAGGCTTGTTATGAAGATAAACTGGCAAACAATGTAATAGTCCTTATTCAATTGTAGAATTCTACACAAATGTATAATGTAATAACCTAAAACATGAGAACTTATTAACTTCCAAAGCTATTAAAATAGCTCAAATACTTTCATGTAAGTTTTTAAAACAACTTTTAAGACCAGTGTTGAAGATTTAATGAAAAACAAGTTAATTCTGCAATTAATATTAATGGCAATTGAGTTAATGTTGAGAAATAGACACTTAGCCAAAGTTTCTAAAAGGACCAGATACATCCTAATCATCTAGGAGCCTGTTAAATATGCTGACTTGTAAAACCTAATTTCTAGGGGGGCTGAGTTTGGGTATCCACAACTTTATCAAGCACTCAGGAGATTCTTACACACATTAAAATGTCAGAGCCACTTGGGGCATCTGGGTGGCTCAGTCAGTTAAGCATCTTTCTTCCAGCTCAGGTCATAATCTCACAGTTTCATGAGTTTGAGTCCCACACAGGGTTCTCTGCTCTCAGCACAGAGCCTGCTTCAGATCCTCTGTCTCCCTCTCTCTCTCTCTGTCCCCCCCCCCCCCACTCACATTCACTCTCTCTCTCTTTCAAAATAAACTTTTTAAAAAAAATAATAAAAAATAAAAATGTAAGAGCCACTTAACTATAGTGAAAGATCACCTTATCCTTCTAACCTTACTAGCAAATAAGATAAGAAATGCAGTAATTATTCTTTGTGATGTTTTATTTTCTAATCAAGACACAAAAAAATTGTCTTTACTCTCTTGATTAGAAAATAAAACATCACAAAGAATAATTACTGCATTTCTAGCTCTCATAAAAATATTTTTTAATTAAGGAAGGATAACACTCTCTAGGTATGAGTTTCACTACCCTGTGCAGTGGTAAAAATAATCTGAGTTGTTACTGTTTTTCGTAACTAAAACACATTCCAAAAGCAGTTGAGAAATACGCAATAAGCATTTGGGGCCATTAATGTAAAAATTCTCCTTTCCCTTGAGATAACATAATTTAGCAAAAATCCTACCTACTCCTTGAAATGTAATAATACTATCATCATGTTTCATGATATAGATGACAATATAAAACTATGTTGTCAATAGTATACAAATATTTTTCTATAGTTTCAATAATGAAACTTTTTACATGTTCCTAAATTGAATTTTATATAAATATAATATAAAGAAAATAGTGGAATTTTAAGATTTTTTTTTAAGTTTATTATTTATTTTGAAAGAGAAAGAGAGAGCACTCACACATGGGCAGGGGAGGTGCAGAGAGATAGGGAGAGAGAAACCCATGCAGGCTCTAAGCTGTTAGTGTGGAGCCCAACACAGAGCTCAGTCTCATGAACCATGAGATCATGACCCAAGCTAAAATCAAGAGTCGGATGCTTAACTGACTTAGTCACCCAGGCACCCCTAGGAGTTCTTGACAAATTGAATATAAAATTAGCAATACCTACATAATATTTCAACAATAGCTATACTACTCCAAATATCATACATTCCCCACTGAGCAAACACAAATTTCAAATGTAGTGTTAAGTAAATTATACCTATGTAAATTAAATTTTCATAAGGCCTTTTTTTTAACTAAAAAAATATATAGTGGATGCCATTAAAACATGTAATAGAGAATTTAAAGCTATTTTGTGTTAAAATTGTAGTTGAGAATTTACTTTTTAAATTGTCCTCAATATTAAATGCAATTTTAAAAAGCAAAAGATTAGGAATATATATAGAATTGTCCAAAAAATCTTTACCAAAATAACTGCAACATTTTTAGTAATGTCTATATAAACAGTATATATTTGTTTATGTAAAAAAATATGTAGGATCTTATGTAAAATGGTCACCATCTAATAAAACTGAAATGCAGAAAAAATTTAAATAGTAACAGTCAAATAAAGCACTGTTGAAAGCTTTACACAGGTTTTTAAATATTCCTTACATTAACATTTAAGAAACAAAAACCTACACACACTTTTCCTTGCAGCTGCTTTATAAAAGTGTATATAAAGTTCCAAAACAAACTACTAAGAAAAGCCCCACATTATTGTTGCATGTTTCTTACTAACAGACGTTTCTCTGTTTGAAACAGAAGGCTGCCTGTTCACTAAAATCACTGACAGCACAGAGTTGGTGATTCTTAACTATGCCATGAGAAAAAAATATGCAATCAGAAAAATACTAAATTCACTCAATAGTGGACAAAATACTAACAGGACAGTTGCAAACCCATCATTATATCAAATATGTCATATATATATATATATATATATATATATATATATACACACACACACAGACACACACACGCATACACACACACACAAAAAAAGTCTCCCCTTTAGTTCATATGTAAAGCATGTTTTTACCTATGTCCTTCCTGGCCACCCTTCATGTTCAAGTCAAAGAAAGCTTAGAATACTCAAAAAACCTTTTGTAAATTCTAAAAGAAATTTGTAGTTACAGAAAATAGCCTGTAAGAAAATAATACTACTATTCACTCACTAACAGCAGCTCCTCCCTCAAAAAAAAAAAACTATTAATATTTTAAGTTTCAACAAATTTTAAAACAATATATTTTGTACATAAAATGAAAATGAAAACAATGCAAGGTCATTACAATATGACTATACTTTATTTAAGATGACTGTAAAGTTGTAATATCATTAGAAGAAAATGGACAAATTCATATCTCTACCCACACAACTGCACAGGAAGTAGAACCCACAGATAAGGAATTCAAAGACTCTGGATGAAAGAAGCACAATACTGAAACCAAAGAGATGCTAAATGATTATCCTTTTCATATCTACACACACTTAAATGCCCAATGAACACTCACCTCCCACTAAAGCCACCCATGTTTCCCAAAGTGCTGACTCCCCCCTCTGAAGGACAAAGCCTGTGGTCTAAGTGATCCATCTGCTTCTTCTCCATTTCCAACCCCACTCTCAGAGAATCCTTTTGTTTCTTACCTCAGTGAGAAAATACAAGCTATGGAAATAAAATTTAAGTATCTCTCCACTCCCAAATCTATTCATACTTTGCTTTCAATACTGTTAAAATGAATGCACCTTCCCTGTTTCTATCAAAGGTCAATTTCTGCACTTGTAGGTTGAATTCCATCATTTATCACCTACAGTAGACTCCCTTATCCATGGGAATAAGTTCTAAGATGCCCAGTGGATGCCTGAAACTAGAGACAGTACTGAGCCCTATGTGTACTATGTGTTTTCCTGTACATAATACCTATAATGTTTAACTTATCAATTAGGCACAGTAAGAGATTAATAAGAATAATAATGAAATAGAATAATTATAACAATAAACTTGAGGGGCACCTGGCCGGCTCAGTTGGTGGAGCATGAGACTTGATCTTGGGATTGTGAGTTCAAAACCCCACGTTGGGTATAGAGATTACTTAAAATCTTAAAACAAAAACAATAGACTTTAATAAAAGATATGTGAATATAATGTCTCTCTCAAACTATCTTATTGTACTCTACTCACCCTTCTTCTTGTGATGTAAGATGATAAAATGTCAACGTGATAAGATGAAGTGAGGTGAATGATGTAGGCATTGTGATGTAGCACACTGACCTTCAGCTACTACTGACCCTCTGACAATCTGTCAGAAGGAAGTTCATCTGCCTCTGGACCACAGTTGACCACAGGTAACTAAAACCATAGAAAGTGAAACCAAGGATAAGGGGAGACTACTGTACTTAACAACTTTATTCCTGGAATTACCCCTTTGGCTCCTGAATTCTTCCCTCCCTACGAGATTTTTTCAGTTCACAAACATTTTATAATTGCATTCCTCTCTTATGCCTCACATTCCTCATTTTTACAATGGGGGTAAAAACAGTACCTACTTTATAGAGTTGTTGTGAAGACTACTATTATTATTAATAATTATTATTATTGTTATGATGTCTTAAATCTATCACTTAAGCTCATGTGCCCCTCTGGCAACCACATTTTAAAAATCCCCTTTATAGCAATCTCAAAACAGTGGCCTATTCTTACTGTCTCTAATTCCTTATTCTCTCCCAAACTTCCTCAACTCAGGTGTTTGCCATCAACAATACCTAAAAATCCACTTGACAAATGAACTAATGACTACCATGTAACCAATTCAATAGTCTATTCTCAGTCCTCAAATAATAGCCAATACATATTGGACACTTACTATGCTGCCAAACATACTCATTTAACCCTCACAAAAACTCTGCTGGATAGCTACTATAGCTATCTCATTTTAAAGAGGAAGCTAAGGAACCAAGATGCCAAGTAACTTACTCAAGGTCACCCAGCTTACTCAACCTCTCAGCAAGTTCTAGAGAAAACTCCACAATTTAGCTCTATTCTACCAATTATTTTATTTTATTTTACTTTATTTTTATTTTTTATATTTTTAATGTTTATTCATTTTTGAGAGAGAGAGAGAGAGAGAGAAAGCATGAATGGGGAAGGGGTAGAGGGAGGGGAAGATACAGAATCTGAAGCAGGATCGAGGCTCCAAGCTTCAGCATAGAGCCCAACACAGGATTCGAACCCACAAACCATGAGATCATAACCTGCGCCAAAGTCAGATGCTCAACCGACTGAGAGACCCAGGTGCTTCTCTACCAATTATTTTAACATACACTTCCCACTCATTCCTTCACAGGCAGCTATCTGGTGTCCTTATGTCCCTGCTATACTATTCACCATGATTATCAATATTTCCTAACCCATGCTCTCTTCCAAAAAAACAAACATCTTCTATTGGTCTTATACACATTATATATGGCATAAAATCAATAATGTCAAGACATATTAACAGAGGAAGGAAAGATGTGACCAATTATCAAGAGAAAAAAAGGTAGATAATGGAAACAAATCCACAGATGATCAAGATGTTATAGTTAGCTAATGAGAATTTTAAAATAATTATTATGACTATATAAAAAAGAAGAAAAGATGAACAAAATGGATGAAAAGAAAGAATTTCAAGAGAGAATCTGAATCTAGAAAAAGGGATGGATATTCTGGCAATGAAAAATATAATATCTGAAATCCAGAACTAATTGACTAGATTTCATAACAGCTCGCACATAAGACGTCTGGCTAGATCAAAACAGATCAGTAGAAAATACCCAATCTGCAGCACATAAAGAAAAAAAGAATGAAAAAAGAACAGAATATAAGGGAGATGTGGAACATTCTCAATACATAACATACATGTAACCACAGTCCCAGGAAGAGAAGAACAAGAAAATGAGACTGAAGCAATATTGGAAAAGATAATGGCCAAGAAATATCTAAAAATTTTGGAAGACATAAACTTAGAGATTTAAGAAACTCAATGAATTCCAAGCAAATAAAGTAAAGTTGAGAGATTACTAAAGATACATAGGAATATCTCATAATGACTGCACGATTGTGATAGAATAATGCCAACCCCAAAATGTCTATGTCCTTGGGGCTTTTGGGTGGCTCAGTCAGTTGAGCATCCAACTCTCGATTTCGGCTCATGTCATGATGCGAGGGTCATAGGATTGAGTCCTGCATCAGGCTCCATGTTGAATGTGGAGCTTGCTTAAGATTCTCTCTCTCTCTCTCTCTCTCTCTCTCTTCCTCTGCCCCTCTCCCCTGTGTGCTCACTCTCTCTCTCTCTCTCTCTCTTCCTCTGCCCCTCTGCCCTGTGCTCTCTCTCTCTCGCTCGCTCTAAGATTAAATAAACAAATAAATAAATAAATAAAACCATCTTACTATCCCATTTAAAAACAAACAAAAATGTCCATGTCCTAATCCCTGGAATCTATGAAAACATGACTTTGTATGACAAAAGGGACTTCGCAGATGTGACTAAATTAAGGATCTTCAGGTAGCAAATTAACCTGCATTATCAGATATCAGATATCCTGCATTAGGTAAGGTAGATATGATCTACCTTATAAGACTCCCTATAAGACAAAAGACCATGTGAGATTGAAGATGCTACTCTGCTGGCTTTGAAGACGGAGGAAGGGCCATGAACCCAGCAACACAACTACAGCAGTAGAAGTTAGAAAAGGCAAGGAAAAGAATTCTCCCCTAGAGCCTCTAGGGCACCTTGTCTTTGACCCAGTGAAACCCATTTTGGACTTCTGGCTCCAAAAGAGTAAATTAATAAATCTGTGTTGTTTTAAGATACTAAGCCATGTCAACTTGTTACAGCAGTATCTTGTAAGTATTGTTTCTAATACTTTGTATTAGAAAACTAATACAAGGATCAATAAAACAAGAAAATATGACAACCCTAATGCCTCTAAAAAGCAAAATTTGACACAACAAAGGGAAAATCAATAAATTCATTATAGTTGGTGAATGTTAATTCACATCACTTAACTAACAGATTTTTTTAAAAAGAATTTTTTTTTACATTTATTTATTTTTTTGAGAGACATAGAGAGACAGAGCACAAGTTGGGGAGGGGCAGAGAGAAAAGGAGACACAGAATCTGAAGCAGACTCCAGGTTCTGAGCTGTCAGCACAGAGCCAACATGGGGCTCAAACTCACAAACCTCAAGATCATGACCTGAGCTGAAGTCAGACACTTAACTGACTGAGCCACCCAGGCGCCCCTAAAATTTTTTTTAATATTTATTTATTTTTTGAGAGAGAGACAGACAGACTGTGAGCGGGGGAGGGGCAGAGAGAGAGAGGGAGACACAGAATCCGAAGCAGGCTCCAGGCTCCAAGCTGTCAGTACAGAGCCCAATGCGGGGCTCAAACCCACAAGCTGTGAGATCATGATCGGAGCCGAAGTCAGATGCTCAACTGACTGAGCCACCCAGATGCCCCATAACTAACAGATTCTTTTTTAAAAATCAGTAGAGATATGGAAGATTTAGCCAATACTACTAGCTATCTTAGCCTAGTTGACATTTATAAAACATTAAATGCAACCATTGCAGGATACATTTTCTTTACATGCATATGAGCATTTACTGAAACAGACCATATGCTGGCCATATAGCAAGTCTGTACAAACTGCAGAAAACTGAAGTCATACTAAGTATATTCTCTGACTACAGTGAAATTAAACTAGGAATTAACAACACAGATAACTAAAAATTCCTAAATATTGGAACAGTAAGCAAGTTACAGAGCTTCCTCTTCCCCATAAAATTCTCATACATACCTTAAACATTTGGCGGGAGGGTGAAAGAGAGAATGTTTCTCCCTGCTCTGAAATGCCACTGCCCTCATTCATACTCATCTTTGTCTCTGACACTGCTCCCCTTCTCTGTAAGGCCTTTCCTTTTCCCTTCCCACCCATTCCAGCCTCATTTCAAGACACAGCTTAAACCTTGCCTTTGCTATGAAGGAATCCTTTTTTTTTTTTTTTCTTTTAACGTTTATTTATTTTTGAGACAGAGACAGAGCATGAACGGGGGAGGGTCAGAGAGAGGGAGACACAGAATCTGAAACAGGCTCCAGGCTCTGAGCGGTCAGCACAGAGCCCGACACAGGGCTCGAACTCACGGACCGCGAGATCGTGACCTGAGCCGAAGTCGGCCACTTAACCGACTGAGCCACCCAGGCGCCCCTGCTATGAAGGAATCCTTAAAGATCTCAACTTCCCCTCAACTTTCAGATCATATATTATCCGTGCCCCTTTACCTCTCAATCACATCTTATCGTGAAGTATTGTTTAAATACCTCAGGTGTATAAATACTAATTCTTCAATAAGAATGACAACTACTTCATCTATACCTTATGACTTGCTGCTCATGGACCATCAACATAAACCATCAACTGGGGAGCTCATTAGAAGTGCTGAATCTCAGGGGCGCCTGGGTGGCTCAGTTGGTTGGGTGTCTGACTTCGGCTCAGGTCATGATCTCGCAGTTTGTGGGTTTGAACCCCATGTCAGGCTCTGGGCTGACACCTCAGAGCCTAGAGCCTGCTTTGGATTCTGTGTCTCCCTCTCTCTCTGTCCCTCCCCCACTCTTACGCCCACACACTCTCTCTCTCTCTCAAAAATAAACATTAAAACAAAAGTAAAAAAAAAAAAGAAATGCAGAGTTTCAGGTCCTACTCCAAACCTTCTAAATTAAAATCTCTATTTAATAGGATCCTAAAGTAACTGAAATGCATACTGAAGTTTAAATGCTCTGACTTACAGTGATTCTTTTTATTTATTTTTTTATGTTTACTTATTTTTGAGAGAGAGACAGAGCATGAGCAGAAGAGGGGCAGAGAGAGAAGGAGACACAGAATCCAAAGCAGGCTCCAGACTCTGAACTGTCAGTGCAGAGACCAATGCAGGACTTGAACTCATGAACTGTGAGATCACGACCTGGGCCAAAGTCTGATGCTTAACCGACTGAGCCACCCAGGTGCCTGCTAAACTTCTTTTAAAAAGTTAATATGACACCTGGGAAGGTGCAAAATTTTATTATCTTGACCATGTAGTATCTAAAAACCTTTGTTTCTAGTTTAAACAGATAAACTGCAAGCTTCAGTTTCTTACTTCCATTTTGGAAATAATTGGTCCATTCTTCCCTCCTGCTCCTACCTATTCAATACTATTCACATAATCCTTGGGTCTAATCCTTGGGTCCTTTGACCATGAAGAATGCTAAGAGAGGTTCCTCAAGAACAAGAAGAAACTGTGGTCCAAACAGATGACTACTGTCATACCTCACTTCTTGTTCTAGGAGAATAAAATCAGTTCTGATGGATAATAATTCCGAAATCCTACAACGAATCACTAATTCAAATTACTTCAAAACTAACTGTGAAATTACTTCAAACTATTGTGAAATAGAAACTAACAAAATTACATACATAACACAGGATATAAAAATATATTCAGGCCATGTCTTTTTTTTGTGTGTGGCCATAATGATAAATAAGACCATTAAATGTGATATATGGAATTAAAGCTATATTAAAATGTAAATATCTCATAAAAGTATTTTCCCATAGGAAAATGTAATATTTGACAGTCTTGATGAATAAGATCAACAAAATGCCATAAAACAAATATAGTAAATCTATTTGTTGACGCTAATAAAAGTGTTACACCAACACCCACAAAATGGGCATAAGTATGCTATACGTTTTGATTTCACAAAGAGTTCAGATGTACTCTAGCTTAATTAAAATTCTACTGTATAAGAACCTTAAAAGAAAACTAACATGATATATATGACAAACTAAAATGTATAAGACTATCTTTCTGTACCACATTAAATTAAAACCTAGCATTGCTTTTGGGGACTGGTTTGGATATAGCTCAGCCTCCGTTAAAAGAAAAGCATGGATATTTGACTTGACTTTTTCTTTTTCTTTATATTTTAACAGAAACATTCTAAACCATTCTACACACTTAAAACATTTCATATCAAGATTTAAACATAATTATTCTTCCTGTTGCTAAGGATGGTAATATAAAGATTACGCTTCACCAAACTGTCCTTTTTATTCTCTCTTTCCCTACAGTTTATTTGATTACAAAAGTGCAGTTGTGCAGAAAGCAAACCAAAATGATCACTATGAGACCATTAACTGCTATTACATCACTGTCTCTGGTATTTCACTGTTAAAATTGCTGGCTGGTATTTGGTTGACAACTATGTACCACAAACACAGAAAATTATTTAAAAAAAAAACAATTAGAGGGGTGTCTGGGTGGCTCAGTCAGTTAAGCATCTGACTCTTGATATCCACTCACGTCGAGATCTCTCACAGTTGTGAGATCCAACCCTGCATCAGGCTCCATGCTGAGCGTTGAGCCTGCTTGGGGTTCTCTCTCTCACTCTGTCTCTCAACATAAATAAATAACCATTTAAAAAATAATAAATAAATAAACAATTAGAAAGCTTTTAAATATCTAGTAAAGAATTCTACACAGGCTTGGTAAACACGTGATCCAGCTAAACATAAGATCTAAAAACCAAATAGATCCACAGGGTCTTGACAATCAGGGGGTGTCAGCAGCACCATGAAATAGGAAGAAATCCATGAATGAAGGCAAGTGCACCTAAGTAGACCTAGCAGTAGACAGAGAACAGCACTAGAAATATGATGTCAAGCAACAGAAACCTAAACAGATACAGTCAACATCAGGGAAAGTATACTGGCAGGTGTCAGACACTCAATGACAAAGATTTATCTTATGGGGCACTTGAGTGGCTCAGTAGGTTAAGCGTCCGACTCTTGATTTCAGCTCAGGTCATGATCCCAGGGTCATGGAATCAAGCCCCATGTCAGGCTCTGCCCTGAGTATGGAGCCTGCTTGAGATTCTCTCTCTCCCTCTGCCCCTCTCCCCCACTCATGCTCTCTCTCTCTCTCTTTAAAAGAAAAAATATATATGTTCATTTTATTACAAAAAATACAGTCAATCAACATTTATTGAAGGTCTCTTCTGAATTAATCAGTTCTAGATACTGACAACCCAGTTATGAATAAAATAAAGACCCTTGCTATATACAAGGGTCTGTGCTAAACATCTATGAATACAAGTGTTGTTTCTGTTGTCGATGTTAGTTCAAGGAAAAGTTCAATGATGAACTCAGCAGTAAACAAAGACAGTAATTAAAGCACATGGAGCAACAAAACAGAGTATAAATTATTGGAATAGTGACACAAGGCAGGGCCACAAGTTTAATTCCTGGAATTGAGCTATGGAAGTCCTAGCAATAAAGGGTTTAATTCATACAGAAAAAAAAAAAACTTTATACACTGAGTATCAGAAATGAAAACAGAAAAAAGACAAGACAAAACTGAGCTTCTGAACCACTAGAGCTTTAGGATGGCCTAGTATTTAAGAACAGGATCTGTCCTAGCATCTAGGAAAATGATAAATCTGCAAGTGTTAAGTAGTCTAACTTCAAAAGATAAAAATACGCAGGGGCAAGAAGACAATGAGGTCTGTATGGATGTGTTCAAAGAAATGGTTTAGGAAAGAACAATCTGATAGCAATGAAACAGACTGGAGAGGGATGTAAGATAAGGCAGAGGGCACAATAAAAAGAACATGTGGTTAAAAATCAGAAGACTTGTTTTAGGGCACCTTGGTGGCTCAGTCAGTTAAGTATCCAACTCTGGCTCATCTCATGGTCATGACCCTGTATCAGGTGAGCTCAAGCCCCATTCGGGTGAACTGGAACCTGGCTTCCGGTTCCAAGCTGACAGTGCAGAGCCTGTGTGGGATTTTCTCTCTCTCTCTCTCTCTCTCTCTCTCCCTCTTTCTCTGCCTCTCGCTCACTTGCACCCTCTCTCTGTCTCATAAGAAAGAAAGAAAGAAAGAAAGAAAGAAAGAAAGAAAGAAAGAAAGAAAGAAAGTTGGTTCTAATACCTGCTGTTATACTTACTATTCTCTGATACTGTCAGAGTCTGTCTTGTCATCTTGAAAATAGGAATAACAACAAGCTGATTAGAAGGCTCAAGTAAGAAAACCTGAGCATTCACTCACTCTCTAATCTGCAAGGAACCATACAAATGTTAGTTACTACTATCATAGTGAAGAGACCACAGCAAAGTAAATTAAATAGTAACGACCAAAACTAGAGTGAAGGCAATGTGAATTGCTAGGAGGAAGGTGAGGAGATAAGTGCAATATGAGGCATTAATGAGAAAAACACAGTAGGATTTGGTACAAGTAGGGGTAAATGAAAAGGAGGTAATTTTAAAAACCTAATTACCAGAAGATACACTGTTAAGAGGGAGGGTAATGACAAATTATTAAAGCATTAAATTGTGGGGGGGGGGGGAGGGAATAAGCATGAATAAAACATTAGCAATACTAAAACCATGTAAAGATGGCATAAAATTCTCAAGTGGATACAATTTTGTTCAGTCATGATTATACTTGTTAATATCAGCAATTGCATCTTTACAGATTTTACTAAATTTTCCTCCATTTATATATTGAAACAAAGAATGAAAAATATACCAACCAGCTGTTTTTTTAACTCATAAGGGAAAAAAAGCTGTGAAACTCCTTTGTATTACATTGCAAATGTAGTGGACAAGGAAAACATATTGCTTCCTTCATCTTGTCACCTGTTAATTTCTGTAAAGGCAACAGACTACAAAACAATCTTTAATCACTCTAGATTTGACAGAATATCTTGGAAGGAAGGTTTGCTCTTTGGAATGGTGATACTGGTCTACATCATTAACTAAAACAACTGTAATCACTGAGGCATTAAATAACTTAAAACCTGAACTAAGGTAGTGGCAAAGGAAATGGGAGGGAAAATGGGGTAGATATAAAAGACAGAAACAACAACACATCTATACGTGAATATGAAATGATAAGGCTGTACCACCTCGGTTATACCACAATTTGGCCCCTCTTCTGACCAACTTCTATCATTTAAATGAACAAATAGCATTCATAAAACATTGGTTTTGTACGGTCTAATCTATATCTGGCCAAAGAGGATTAGTAACTTCTGAAGCCTGCCTAGTTAGTAATTCAATAGGAATGACCCACATACATGAAGTGACATGTTGAGTGATGAAAAACATAGCACGCATTGTTGATCAGTCTCTTCCAACAATGCAAATGCTTCTTCTTTTCTTTTTTTTTTTTAAGCTTATTTATTTTGAGTGAGAGAACATGAGTAGGGAAGGAGCAGAAAAAGAAGAGGAGAATCTCAAGCAAGTCCCACACTGGTAGCGGGGAGCCCAACATGGGATTCAAACTCATGAACCATGAGATCATAACCTGAGCCAAAATCAAGAGTTGGACACTTAACTGACTAAGCTACCCAGGGGCCTCTAAATGCTCCTTCTTTTAACTTCGATATTTGATATGTGAAAACAATACAGTTTCTTGGAGTTCTCTATGAGTTCATTGTCTGTTGATCCTAATATCTTATGATTCTTCACCTGAACATATAAACCATCAGTGTTTGGGAAATACTGGCAAACTACAAAACCAACAGAAATTATAAACCAAAGCCATTTGATTCAGAATGTTCTTCATTAAGTAAATACTCAAGCATCTATAGTAGAATCAATTAGAATTAGTCATTAATAAGTAAAAGGTCTAGTTTTAAAGTAAGAGCAAATAGCTAAATGTATATGATGTATATGATGATAATGATGTTACATAATTACGTTATATTAATAATGCACTAAGAGACCCACAAATCACCAAGAATTTTAGCAATAATATGGCATAATTAGTGAAGCCCCCAGGATATGTTTAACTGGTTTAACTGCTCTTAATATTTGTTGAGCAACTAGTATGTGCCAGAAACTACATTTAGAATCTACATCTATTATTTTATCTGTTATTTGCTTAAGTACAGTTTCTCAAACTGTGATTTTTCCCCTCTTTAGTAAAAAAGGTACATTATCTACTTCATATATGAAATTGGTGCAATGACTGGATTCATATAAGTATATAGAGTAGTATTTGTTAAATGAATAAGTTGATGAAAAAATAAATGAATGGGATGGGATGGGATAATATGGCACTGACTCTATTCCAAAAGTTCCATTTCCATGGGTAATCTGTTGACAAGTTCCTAGAGTGCTGTGGTTCTAACAGTAAGAATGCCTTGGAAACTGGTTCATCAGTTTCAGAGCCCGAAGGAATCTTGGAAATCTTTTAGTCTCTCGCATTTTAAAGATAAGGTCATGAGAAAATACGTGATTTGCCTGATGTAACTCATCCAGTTACTGGTGGAAGCAGGGCTGAACCCCAAGTCTTCTACTTTCCATTCCTATAGCATAAACAGTCCCTCTTTTTTTGCCACTCCCTTGGAGATTGATTGGAGCTCCTCTATGAAGGAGCCATATTGACCAGCAATATTTACTATGAAGTTGCTTGAACTACTAACTCATATAGTAAAATACTAGCAGTTAAAAAAAAGATAAGGGATTGGACTTTTCTTGTTATCTCATAATTTCAACTACAAACCTCAAGAAAAGTTTCTAACCACATCCCCACAGCATTTACCAACAGGTGACCAAACTGGTCCTTCAACTATCAGTCCTTACCACTCATCTTCGGGCTATATATAAGGTGAAAGATTCATGGTGGAAATACTTTAAGAATCCCTAAGCAGAGAGAACACTGTTTTCTCATTTCCTCTCTACAGTATAGGGAAGTAAAATGTCTCTCCTCTATCAAGTCAAGTGAGGACACAGTCCAAGGATTTGTTTACTTACAGAGACTAAAGAGTTATAAGAATGTAACTGTGGCATTTCATTTCTGCAGAATGCAGACTGTCACATCTCAAAATGTCTATGTTAGAGAGCACAGCCCCATCTCAGAGTGTCCACCCAGAGCAAAGTGAGAGAGTTTCTGGGAAAATCTGATGCATGTCCTCTGAATTCCAGTTATATATATTTACACCTGAAAAGTCTGAAGACAGGAAGTTAAAAAAAAAAAGTTAGAGAGCAATAACTGAGCAAGCAAGTTGCACTTTCGCTGTTAACAAGTCACAGATACATGGCATTTCTCATTGCCCAAGTAGACAAAAAAGAGAGTAGCCAGACAATCAGCCATTTCATAGAAATTTTGCAAATGAATATTGACTACCACCAGGACAAACAGACATTCACTGTCACAGACTAGAAATATACAAGGAGAGTAAGAAAAGAGCTAGAGCATTCCCAAAATGTCAGGCACAGAATGCAACCCCATTAGCAAGAAGACTGCCCTCAGGAGGCTCTACAAAGAATCTGAGGGCATAAGAGCCAGCTAGTAAAAGCCAAGAGAGCTCTCCAAAAAGCACTAAGCAGCCACTCAACAAATCAGTTACACAGTCTTTCAGAATCAGATTTGAAAAGGATAACTTAATAACCTAGGGAAACATTCATGAAATGAAAAATGTGAAGTGAAATAAAATATGATAGAAAACTGAATCAATAATTTATTTTATTACATGAAGAATGAGATTATGTTAAAATACAAGAGACAGAAATAAAATGTTTTCATTTCTCAGGGTGGTAAAATTCTTACAAATTTTCTAAAATGAAAAGATAACACTTTTACAATCAGAAAAAATAAATTGCTCAAAATTCTGCAAGTAGCCTTGGTGACAAAATATGATTTTTTTTTACTATTACAATAAAAATCAACTTCTATCATTTTTTTTAGTGTCAATAATATTGTTCCGAATTTTGTAGCCAAAAGAAGTTGCCTTAACGATTTTAAATGACAAGAACTACAAAAATGCTTGAATTTCAGGGCCGGAAAGACAACCTAGTCAATATAATGTTCACTCAAGCTCTCTACAAGACCGTAACATGGCAGGCCAATGCTACCAGAATATAGCTCAGCAATTACCCTTCTATCTCCTCTCGGTGGTGTCACCAGATAACTCAAAATTTTCATTACTCACTTTCTCTTAGTTAGCAAAACATCTCTAAACCACAGCAAAATCAGCTATCTAAAATCTTCAAGATGCTCTAAGATATAGAAAAAGCTCATCAAACTCTAAAGTCACCATCAGAAGTCTAAATTTCCCAGATTGTCTTTCAAAACAAAAATATTCATTCAAGGGGCACCTGGGTGGCTCAGTCAGTTAAGCATTTGACTTCTGATTTCTGCTTGGGTCATGATCTCACATATGTGAAATGGAGCCCCGCATCAGGCTATTCTCTCTCTCTCTCTCTCTCTCTCTCTCTCTCTCTCTCTCTCTGTCTCTCTCTCTCTCTCTGAGCCCCTTTCACCACTCATGCACATGCAAAATAAACAAACCTTTAAAAAGGAAAAAATATATGTTCATTCAACACTCTATATAGCCTCTAATTTGGCCCCATTGTGTCTCTCACTTTCTTCCTGAACACACCTCAACTGTGTGTTGAAAATCATGGTCCAGCAGCAGCAGTATAGACAAGTGGTTTTACCTGGAACACTGGCTAGAACCAAGTTTTTTTGAATTCAAATCCAGTCCTATCACTTATAGCTGTGCGGCCCTAAGCAAGTTGCTCAATTTCCTTTGTTATAAAGTGCAACTGATAATAGTGCCTATATTATAGGATTATTGTGAGTATTATGTGAGTTAATATGTGTTTAGAAGTTAGAACATTTGCTTCTACCACAGTGTTTAAAAGTTCATTTATTTAGACTTGAAAATTCACCTATGCCTTCAACCTAAAACCTCACCTACTCATCCCCTGAGGATGTGGCTTTCACTGATATGCCCTCAAGTAAGGCTAATTTTTCCTTTCACACCACATATAGGTTGTTGCCTGCAGCTGAGTTTTCTTCTTGCTCTCTAGCGTAGTTTCCAACCTGTCTCTCCTTCCTCTTCCAAAGATCCCATCTTCTTTAAAGCACATGTCATCAAAACTTACCACCCTTCAACATCCCTTATTGCTGTCCTTGTCACACTGCCTCATCCATTATTCTCACTTACAGTCTACAGTATCCCCTTCACCACTACTTCTATCAGCATTCGTGGCAACTTCAAATCCCTTAAGTGACAGTTCTTTGACCTCCTTAAAACCATTCTCATTTCTGGGGGGAAAAATGCAGCCAGAAAAGAACTACCACATCTTTATATTCACTACATGCATCTATATCTGCAAATTCTGCTTTTCCTCTTGCTAAAGGACAACTAAAGTCAAGGTGTCCCGGATTCTATCTAAGGCCACTCTTTCCACTTTCTCTTTCCAATCTCATCCTCAGTCTCCTTCTCAAGGGCTTCACTCCTACAAATATCTCCTCTCTTTCTTTCACTATCAATTCCTTCCTCTCCTGGATGATTTTCATCAGGCATAAGCATTGCTCATCATCACCCATTAAAATAATCCTCCCTTAACCTTATCCTTCTCTGCTTCATTTCTTTGCTCCCATTCACATCAACATCTTCCAAAAGTATTACTGATTCCAGGGTGTCTGCTTCCTCATCTCACATCCTGCTCCAACCAAGCAATCCACTGAAACAGACCCTATGGGTCACCAATAACCTACCTCTTACAAAGCCAACGGTCCCTCTTTGCTCACATCTTACTTGACTTCCCAGCAACATTTGAAACAGTTGCCCAACTTCTAGTACAACATACTTCTCCCTGCTTTTTCTAACCTCACTGACTACTTGTCTCCAATCTCCTTGACTAGATCTTTTTCTCTTATTGACCTCTAAATTCTAAAGTGTCCAGGGCTTTTTCCCCACAAGTGTTCTCCAAATTTTTTTTCTCTTCATAGGTGACCTCATCCAGTCCCATGCTTCAACCATTTCAACACTATTGCCTTTAAAAGTTTATCTTCAGCCCAGACATCTACCTTGTGAGCCATACTTCTATAATAGCCTACCTGACATCTTTATTAGGATGTCTGATAAGCATAATAGCAACCAAAGTAGAACTACTTTCTCCAAAATCCATTTTTCCTCAAAGCTTCAAACCTGAAAATCTACTTAATTCTTGTCTTTTCATCACACCCTTTATCCACAATTCCTAACAGCTCTATCTCCAAAATACACCCCATATCTGCTGTTCACCATCTGTCCTGCTACTGTTTAGTCCAAGTCACCTCTATCTCTTTCCTGTAACACATTAACAGCTTTCTCACTGGTCTCCCGCTTGCATTTTTAACTCTCTTATAACATAGTTCACCCTCTCCATAGCAACCACTTTTCTTTCTAAAAGGTAAATCAGATCATGTCATATCTCTACTGAAAGTTATCTATCGCCTTCCCAACTAAAATGAAAGCCCAAAATTTCCATTTTTGACTCCAAGGCCCTAAATGATCTGGCTCCTGCCTACCTCTCAGTTACATCTCCATCTCTTTTATTAGCTATATCTGATATCTGGCTATACTGTTCTTCTTCCCATTCCACTAACATGCCAGCTTATTTTTCAAGGCTTTTGCTTAGAATGTTCTTTCAGATCTTTCTCACAACTCAGTATTCAGACCTCAACTCAAATGTTTCCTCCCAGACAAAGCCAATTACTCTCAAGCATACTGTTTCATATTCTGTATAGTACTTATCAACATCTGAAATTATTTTTTTATGTTTATTGTCTCTATCCTCACCCAATGTTGGTTTGACTTACAATTTTTCAACTTCTCAATGTTGCAAAAGTGATACACATTCAAGAGAAACTGTACTTTGAATTTTGAATTTTGATCTTTTCCTGGGCTAGCAATACCAGCATGATACTCTCTCATGATGCTGGGCAGCTGTAGTGAGCTGCAACTCCCAGAGAGCCACAACAAGAAAGGCAAACAACCGATATGCTTACAACCATTCTGTTTTTCACTTTCAATAAATCACAGGAGATATTCAACACTTTATTACAAAACAGGCCTTGTGTTAGATGCTTTTACCCAACTATAGGCGAATGTAAGTCTTCTGAGCATGTTTAACATATTCGAGGCTAAGCTGTTTGGTAAATTAGGTATATTCAACGCATTTTCAACTTAATGATATTTTCAACTTATGATGGGTTTATCAGAAGGTAACCCCATCGTAACTCGAGAAGGATCTATATAGCCTCCACACCCAGAGCACCCTCCTGCAACCTCAATGGCAATCAAATATTTTTTGACAAACTGACTTAAAGATTCCATAAGAATAATCAAGACTATGCTATGTTTTTCCTCTGATGTTAAGAACCACATCTGACATTCATACTGATGTATTAAGCACTTCACAGACGACAAAAAAATAAATAAAAGTCTATCTTTGCTCTTAAATAATTAAATACCCATTTAGGAGGAAAGAAAAAACAATATAAACCCAAGACACTAAATACAACTATTTACAAAGCAATCTATCATACACCATAAGTTATAGCTACATATGTGAATATGGTAGGATTAGTCAGTAAAGGTACCCTTAGAAGAGAAAAATTCTGTGAGGTATATAGTATCAAGATCTTGTACAGATGGGGAAATTGAGACCAGCTAGTTTAAACAATTCACTCAAGGTTAAAATCTAGGAAAGGAATCAGGTTCGATCAAGTCTCTTAACGTCACAGTCCATTCTCTTAGGAAATCATCTCTGCCACTTCCTTATAACAAGAGCTAGCTACTATGAAAGGTGTATCTAACAGAAGATTGGATAATAACAAATAGAGTTACCAAGGACACCTAGAAGTCTATAATTCCACCAATATTAAATATTCAAAGTGCTTCAGGTTTTGGATCTTGAAAGATAAAACAGATCATCAGTCTCCTAGGAAAAAACATAGCCTATTACCCACAGAACACCAGGATTAATGGAGCGGACACACAAGGAAAAGATACACAACCAACTAAGAGATTTAAAATCTTATTCAAACTATTCTCAGAAATGGAGTATTTTAGGGCACTTTCCATAGAAGCCTCCTGCCTCACTTAGATCCAAGTTGGCCTCTCTGAATGGACTAGTTATTAACTGTGTGGGAAAAAATATGTGTATATGTGTGAACATGCATGCATGCATGTATAGTCATGTACTTTTATGTGTGGAGAGGCAGTTGCAAATAATGACTGCAGAAACTAGGAAGAAATTTATGGAGAGGGATTTTTTTTAATGGAATTAGTATGACAATTAGGAAAGATTAGAGAAAATAAGCACAGAGGAAAAGAAAAAAAAGCAAATAAACCAATAGAGCTATGTTAAAAATTAGACGATTAGAGGGATGTCTGGGTGGCTCAGTCAGTTAAGCATCTGACTTCAGCTCAGGTCATGATCTCATGGTTCATGAGTTCAAGCCCTGCTTTGGGTGAGCTCAGGCTCCACGCTGACAGTGCAGAGCCTGCATGGGGCTCTCTCTCTCCCTCTCTGCCCCTCACTCACTCACATCCTCTCTCAAAAAAAAAAAAAAAAAAAAAAAAAAAAAGGATTAGAAGATTGAAGAGCTTACATTACTATTTTGGAAAATAAGGAGTCATTTTTCTGTCTTAAAAAGTGAGCCATTGTGATTACAATGGCTACTGAGGTAAAATACTCCAATAACTTGCACATAATGTGTTCACACTTCATTTTGGCATGTTTTATGAGAGAGCCATCAGATCTGATAGGAACACGCAAGACTCTCCTAACTGGACTGAGTTCCTCAAGGGCAAAACCCCTCCAATTCATCTTGGATTTCCCAGGGCCAAGCAAAGTGTTTGCACTGCACTCGATTTTAGTGGGACTCAACAACTAATAACTGGGACTGAAATAAATTAAAATATATTGAACTGATATGAGCCAAACTAAATTGGAATGATCAGTGATGGTAGCTACTTACCATCTTCACAAATTCATTTTCCTCCATTTTATTTTTTTTAATTTTTTTTAACGTTTATTTATTTTTGAGACAGAGAGAGAGCATGAACAGGGGAGGGTCAGAAAGAGAGGGAGACACAGAATCAGAAGCAGGCTCCAGGCTCTGAGCCATCAGCCCAGAGCCCAACATGGGGCTCGAACCCATGGACCGCAAGATCGTGACCTGAGCTGAAGTCAGACGCTTAACCGACTGAGCCACCCAGGCACCCCATTTTCCTCCATTTTAGATATCAAAATACATTTAAGTAACTTCTGCTGTACTTAAAACAAGCTTGGAGCAATAGCTTTGGCTTTACACTTTTAATGGCACTTTACAAAGAAGCTATAATGTACTCAGCAGAAGTATAATTCACTATATACATGTAGAGGGACTGAATCATAGAGAAGTGTCATGTTATTTTTCCACAGGGTTACTTTTACACACTGCCACCTCAGAGTGAGTCAGTGGAACAGAAAAGAGCTGAATTCAAAGTCCAAAAATATTACTTTCATCACCAAAGTTCATTTTAAAAGATTCAATCATAAAAGGGAAATTATGTAATGTGCAAATAAACGTATTTGGTAGTACAAAAAAAAGCACAAAGGAGGACTGCTTTCGGAAAGAGAAATTCCTGTTATTGCATTCTTTTTTCAGGTAGATAGCATGTTTCTCATCTGAATGTACAGAAATAAACTCAAATATATAAGTATCTGTTTTTATAGTATGAGGGTTCGGAATCTGATGATTTTGGAGAATATTCATCCTCAGTTATATTATTCTATTCCTAACTCTATGATCGTTATTTTAATAGCTAATATTTGGAGGATTATGCTTGTCAGAGACAGCAAATGGGCTGTCTTAGTCATCTTCAACATCCCACTTACTTTCTACCACATATTTTCTAAGTTCATCTATCACCACACTGTTTCATTTCACAGTACATCTATTTGTAAAGGACACAAAAAGGTATTTATTTTACCAGTTCAATCAAGTTTGTTTTTCTAAACTTTAAAAAGTAAAGTTTGTTTTCAGGATTGTTTAAGTTTCAAACTCTGTTCATGCCATTATCACTCAAAAACTTGTTTTTCAATGCAAACAAAACTACGAAAGTTTAAGCAGCTAATATTGTATAAACAAGAAAAGTCTAATTATTGTGTAAGGTCTTAAAAAGAGTCACAAATTTATTTTTTCTTATTTAATCATGGTTATTAAATTTAAAAATATGCAAAATGATTGGTCTCATAATATAAACTATAAAAATAAAAAACTTAATCAAAAATGTTTAATTAGCAAAGGAATTCTGTTGCCTCAATCAAATCTTTCAATTATCTCACGTTAGACATGGAAATAGATGTTCTCTTAGAGCTTATACGTAAGTGTGTATATGAGTGTTGGATCATTTTTGGGGTCTTAGTAAATACTGCCAGTATAAGTAGAATTGTGCCTGGGTTAATGATATGCCAAGAGATGTATTTAAGAGGTTTAAGGATTAACATGTCAGTCAGCTCACCTTGCCAGGTAAGCACTTGGAAATCAATCAGTATTCCCATGTCCTTAAAGATAAACAAGAAAGGAATGTCATTCCATTAGTATACATACCAACAAAGGACAAAGATTTTCTAAAAAATATTTTATTCAACCTCGTCAAGAAAGCATAATTATCTCAGCCTTGACTTTCACAACTCAACGTTTTCATAAAGACAAATTAAGACATCCATTTTATCATGTAAAAACAATGCTGATAACTTCTACTGGTAATATCAAGGTCAATATCATCTAATATAAACACACTATTATCATCCTTTTTATTCAGCTTTACTGGGATACAACTGACAAGTAAAAGTGTAAGATATATAAAGTGTACATTGTGATGATTTGATGTATGTGTACACTTCAAAGGATTCCCCCATCAAGTTAACTGACACACTCATCACCACACATATTTGCTTTTTTTTCCCCTGATGTGAACTTTCAAGTTCTACTCTTAGCAAATTTCAACTATACAATATAGTGTTATCAACTATAGTCACTATGTTATACATTAGATCCCCAGACCTTATTTATCTTATAATTGGAAGTTACAACCTCTCCCTATATCTATCCCCCATCACCTCTTCTCTTTATCTTTAGAGACACACATAATGAATGACTTGAAAACATCACTGTTCAAGAAATAAATTTTTGCAAGTTAATGACTACAACTAACACTTACTGAGACCTGCTATATACCAAGCATTATTCTGAGTACTTTATAAACATGCCAATTTATTCCCATACCAACCCTATGAGATTAGTACTCTTATTATCTCTATTTCATAGATAAAGAAACCAAGATGAAGGTGGAGTTTTATAAACAAGAGCTCACCAATGAAATTATACCTGTCTTGAGGTGATTAGAAAAGAAACTGTGGTTAGTCACTACAAGTCCTACCTAGAAGAGGAAAACAGAAATTTATAGAGATGGGGATAGATGGAGAGAGAAAAACAGAGGTGGTAGGAAGAGGAGGAAGAAGGAGAAAGGGAAAACCAAAAAAGAGAAGAGAATCTAACATCTCCTAAACACTTCTAAATGCAAGGATTTATAACATTCATATAATTCTGGGGTGCCTGGGTGGCTATTGGTTAAGCATCCAACTTCGGCTCAGGCCATGGTCTTGCAGATGGGGGTTTGAGCCCAGCATCGGGCTCTGTGCTTACAGCTCAGAGCCTAGAGCCTGCTTTGGATTCTGTGTCTCCCTCTCTCTCTGCCCCTCCCCCTGCTTGTGCTCTACCTCTCCCTCTCAAAATAATAAACACTAAAAAAAAATAATATAAAAAAATAATAACACTCATATAATCTTAACAACCTATAAGGTAGGTATTAACTCCATTTTATAGATGAGAAAACCAAGATTCATAAAGCTTAGGTGTCTGTCCTAAAATTTAGAACTCAAATCTTTGTGACGCTAAAATCCATGCTGTTTTTAATAAGCCATGCCCCAAAGGAAACTAAAGTTAAGGGAGGCTTGGGGTGAAGGGAAAAGACAAAATTAATAAGGAATATGAAGCTAGAAAAAGAGATATCAAGTGGCTTTTAGCAGATCCTTGACGGATACTGGGATAAGACAGGGCACTGGTTAAAAGAACCATTAAAAGAACCATGATGCTTTTAATTGAGAGTGCAGGGCTACTGAGAAGCACAATGGCTACTTGATTTCAAGAAACAGTTCCCTTGATCCCTTCACACATTCTTCTTCCCATCCCATCTCACTTCAGTGAAGCTGCTGTGAGAAACAGCACTGGCCAATTGACCTAGATATGCCAGTCCTGTGCTAAGCAATTACAGTGTATACCATTGATCTGGCCTAGCCCAACACACAGTCTATGGGCTGCTTCATCAGAATTGAGATTCTGGTGGCCTGGGTGGCTCAGCTGGTTAAGTGTCAGACTTCAGCTCAGGTCATGGTCTCACAGTTCGTGAGTTTGAGCCCCACATCAGGCTCCACACTGACAGCATGGAGCCTGCTTGGGATTCTCTCCCTCTCTCTCCACTCCTCCCTGCTCATTCTCTCTCTCTGCAAATAAATAAACAAACAAAAATTGAGATGCTAAGCTGTCATTATGCATATATTATATGGCCACAGCAATAGAACAGAACCATTTTCATATTAATGCATAGGTAGGTACAGTTTATGGGTGAACAAAATTTTCCACTACAAAATGACAATAAAGCCACAGATGAGGACTCAAAATTTCATATATTTGACAAACTCATATAAGTTTTTTAACCAAAATGTCATACAGACAGGTTGACAATATTTTCATCAGCTGATGTTAAGAAATAAATATCTGGGGTACGTGGGTGGCTCAGTCGGCTGCACAACCGACAGGCTCAGGTCATGATCTCACCATTGGTGAGTTCAAGCCCTGCATTGGGCTCTGTGCTGACAGCTCAGAGCCTAGAGCCTGCTTCGGATTCTGTGTCTCCCTCTCTCTCTGCCCCTCCCCTACTCGTGCTCTGTCTCTCTCTCTCTCTCTCTGTCTCAAAAATAAACATTAAAAAAAATTTTAATCACAAAAAAATATCTATTTTGTCTATTAACATTAATATATTTTATACCACATTAGCCAGATTCATCAACTCCTCAGTGGATTTTATGTTTTGAGGAGTGTGTGTGTGTGTGTGTGTGTGTGTGTTTCATGTCAATTCCACGACAAAATCACAGCTTCTTGATCTCAAGTGAAGTCTGTCTCAAAAAATACCTGGGCGCCAGGCTGGCATGGGGTAAGAGAGAAAATTGGACAACCAGCCTGGATGACACGAAAGTGAAGTTAAGGGCCAGAAGTAACCCAGGCTTGATCAGTGTCAGCGTGTATATGCAAGTAGAATCAAGTAAGCCCACCTGAGTTAAAGGAAACTTCACTTGAAAAAAAGAGGGCAAGAAGGCTTTCAATAATTTCACTTAAGCAAATTTGGATTCAAGATATAGGAAAAGGGATACAAATCAGGAAACCAAGACAGAAGTCAGGTCTGGACAAATAAAATAGGTTACAGGGAAAGCTATGACCCTAAAAGCACAGCATATAAGATTGGAGCAGCAAAACAAATTTCAGACTAAGGTGGGGCAAACAACACTGCTCTGATTTACTTGTGGCTTTATTTAGGACTGACCCAGAAACTCAGAGGTACTAAGCAGAGAAAATAATTATAACGAAAATAACAGTAGTGTCTACTCTTTATAAAACATTTATTCACTAAGTGCCAGTAGTATAAGGGTTTTATATACATGTTCTTATTTAATTTTCACAGCAAACATGTAAGTGCTATTTTCTCTTATTAAGCCTGTGTAGACTTTGACTGTAACAATATTCATTGAGCTCCTATATTTATTTGAAAATATAAAAATATTTTCACTCATAATGACCTAATAAGGGGGATGAAAATTCTGGAACATGGTTAGATAATTCTCATCAGTGTTAACCGATTTGTACTGATTCATGCTCACCAGTTGCTGCTTCTGAACAGCAGTATTTGTTGTGATAGTAATGTTTACGTTAAAAAGCAGCAAAGCACACAAGTCCATCCAGGGATAAAACTCATAATCTTGGCCTTATTAGCATTATACTGAAGTCAACTGAACTTACAGATCACCAATACCCACAGTACTCAAAAACACATCATTTCTTTATGTCTATTTTTAAATAGAATGAGGTGGAACCCTACTGTTGAAACATAAAATGAGACAACAGAATTGATGTCAAAATGTACTCAAATTTAGAAGTGCAAAATCATCAGAAGTCTTTGACTTACTCTATGTGGAAAAGTTGCACTCATAGAACATATACACAAGATAAATAAAATTATGACTGGCTATACCAAGTTAATACAAAATTAAGAACCAAAGATGACTAAAGAAACCCTATACTCAGAGACAAGAATTGAATCTGCTACAAAGGTAACAGAAGGTCCAATTACACTTAAGCAACTAAAGATAAGAATATAATCAAGGACAGATGGAATTTGTTGCCAATCTAAGGGCAAGTTGGCAAACTAAAATTCAAAAGTATCATATTGTATTGCCTAAACTGAGACTTGAAAATGTCACAGATGTCACATTTGGATTAAAGAACCTTAAATGGCAGGCCAAATAACCAGGAATGAAATCTGTAATCTCATGTTTAATCAGCAGTTGACAAGTTCCATTTTAGAGCAGGACAGATGCAGACTAGGTGACCAACAGGCTGCTCAAGCAAGTGTTTTGTGTTAAACTGAGGTGAACAAAAGCAAAATAAGTACTTTAGAAATGCACTACTTTTCAAGAAACATGGAATGGTTATGGACCTGTGTTTGATTAACCATCAGTGGCTTAGACCAAGGTGTTCAATGAATATCTGTATTACCCTAATACATTATATCTTGCTGTAGATATAGCTGAAAAATTAAAGTTATAAATCAAGATATCTTTTCCTAAAAAACATCCTCAATGCCATAACATTTAACCATATGTTGTGGATGGGCAGCACTACCCTTCCCCTTCAATTCCAGAAAATGGTCATTTGTACAGTCTATGCTTATCAGTAGAAATGAAAACATTACCAGGAATCATAAAGCAGAGCCAACTCTTAGAAAAAAATGAAATTAACATCCTTATTAGACAATAAAAGCCTGTCAATTAAGTTACTGTTTTATATATGGAATTTAATACATATTAAACACTAAAATACAGTAGATGATACTTAATATTAAACATGTTACTCAAAATGCCCTTCTTTGATATAAGGACATGTAAAAATTCTTACGCTATACTCTAAAATGGTAAACATCAGTCTATAAAAGTGTATCCACAGAAACAGACTAAAAAGAAATATACCAAAATGCTGATTGACAGTAATTAGATCAAGGTGGTGAACTGTGATTGATTTTTTTTTTCCATCTTTTCCTAGATGCTTTTTCTAATGTGATTATATTATTTCAATAACAGAAAAAAATTGGGCACCTGGCTGGCTCAGTCAGAGGAACATGTGACTCTTGATTTCTGGGTTATAAATTTGAGTCCCACATTGGGTGTAGAGGTTAGTAAAATAAATAAATAAATAAATAAACTTTAAAACAAAAGAAGAAAAAAATAAGGGAGAAAAGTCAAATAAACATAACTTATGAAATGAAAAGCTGATTTTAAGATCACTAGACTAGCCTTGCAAGATCTATTTCCTGCTTCTATGTAACAGTATTCTTTAAAATGTTTTTAGCTAAGTCTTCACATAGCTCTATCAATGAATGCTGCAAGTACATTGCCCCATTAGCTCTAGGTGCCAAAATTTAAGAGAAAATGTAAATTTTTTAAATTTTGTGTTATTATTATTTCTGGTCTTTTTACTTAGTTTACCCTTTTTAGCACCCTTTAATCCATAGTCTGGTTTAGTGCGCTGTTGCCTAGATTCATACGAGGAAGCAAGGAAAACATTAATAACATTTTCAAAAATCTAGTGCAAGCCATTTCAAAATGAAAATTCATTTTTATTAACCAATTTAGTCATCATCCTCTTATATTAGGTTAAATAACTAGTGGAAAATGTAACTCAATACTATTGTCAATCTCAGCAGTAACTACAAAATACTAAAAACCATACCAACTGAAAGTCAGTGTGGGAAGAGAAAAGAAAGAATAAAAATGGTGGATTTTACTAAACTATAAAAGAAGGAATTTGGTAAGATAGAGAAGGATGGTATGTGATGCACATATTGAAAACAAAATGAAACTAGAAGATTGGGCAAGGAAAGGTTTTTGCAAGTATTTATATACATTTTTGGACTGTTCATAGTGGTGCAAGTCACAGACACACTCAAAAAACAAAAGAACAGATACAAACACATATAAAGCACTTTACACATTAGGGAATGACTAATCCAATTGCTAGAGTTTAGAATATAACCAACATGCCCATCATTGGCTATATCAGACTCATCTCTAATAATATCCCTGCCTCTGTTGTGTAAAAACCATTTTCCAAATGCTTTCACATGACTGGCTCTTTTGATCCTTTTTCAAGTCCACTTAGATAGGTACATAACTACTGACTAAAAGCCAAATTTGTCCCTGGTTAGGGTCCAGACCAAAACACTTCCTAACCACCCCCATGTTCATTCTATTATATTACCTTGTCTCCAACTTACATGATTCCAATACACAGTGGACATTTAATAATTATATAATAAAAAAATGAATTTTGATCTAAAAAGTAAGTAAGATTAGAAAGAATACAATTGAGAGTAGAGATGGCCTATGTCTCATTACACCATGTGATCAACATACCACATCCTAATTATTAACTACAGCTTGACCCTCTCCAAGGTTTATTGTTCCTGCTTGCTGAAAGTCTCTCATTTAAAACAACTCCAAAATGACTATGTAACTGTGTAAAAGAATACAAATAACTACTCTGACAAAATATGTCCTTCATCATATTCAGAAAACTACAATATCATAATGCTAAGTGACAGACACAGCTCCTCGAAGTTGAGAAAAATGTCAAATTCAATCTCAAAAACTAATATTTTACTATATACTAAGAGATCCAAAGAGTAGGGACTAAACCTTGAGCTGTCCTTGATTTAGCCCCTGCTTGGGCTCATGGTGGGGCACAATCAAGTGTGAACAATTTCCTTAGTTCCCTGCTCTTACTGAAGACACTGACAAGGGTGAATAGTCACCTAAGTAGCCTGACCGTGGGGTTAAATCCTGAAAGACCTTCACTCCAATCTAGACATGTAGATACCTGTTTGTTTCATTACAATAACCGCAATGTCCTTCAAATGTTCCATTATAATGATACTATCAATACATTAGCACTTTCTTTTAAAAAGCATTAAATATCCTGTGAGTTTGGGGAACATTTCAATGCTCAACAGTGAAAATTACATGGTGTATATCTCTCTCATGGCAATTTTAGAGGGAAAGACAGAAGACTCATATAAAGAGGATTTATGGCCAGGGCACCTGGGTGGGTCAGTTGAGCATCTGACTCTTGATTTTGGCTCAGGTCACAATCTCACGGTTTGTGAGATGGAGCCCTACATCAGGGTCTGTATTGACAGAGTGTAGCCTGCTTGGGATTCTCTCCCTCTCTCTCTGACTCTACCCAACTCAGGCTCTCTCTCTCTGTGTCTCAAAATAAATAAATAAACATTAAAAAAAAAAGGCAGAAATTTCTATGTATGGGAGTGTAGAAAGATTTCAGGTAGAGGTGGGACTTAAGACATCTGTTGAATGATAGGCCTCCATTATGGTCCAAATGTTTTGTATCCTTTATTTCCTTCTAAAATAAAGAGGGGAAGGGATGAGATATTACTTAAAAGCTTAAGAACCACCTATCAAGTGAAGTAATCCTCAAAAGCGGGTCTTTTTAAACCACTCAGATTTCTAGTTCCATTTCCACTTCCAGGTTCCAATAAATACATCTCACCCCCCCCACATGATCTAACCCTACCTCTACCCTATGCCACCCTCCAACCATCTTGCTCATAGTGAGTCTGCCATTATTACTGGAATGTGCTATAATCCTTAAGTATGTTGGAGTAAAAAGAAAAAAAAAGTTTTAAGAACCAAGGGGAGGGAAGGGGGAGAAGGCTATGTGCCTAGCATTCACAAAATCCTATTTCCATGTTGAGCATTATTTCCAAATTAGACTATACACACTTATCCTTTGGTGGTTGTAATTAAAGCATTAATGTGCTACCTATGAATGTTGAAGACAGTCCATATTATTTTAATAACCCAGTTCTGGCATTTCTTCACATGTGAATATGCCAGGAACCCCAAAATATAGACCAGAACTTCTATTCCAGGAGTCCCTCTGTTTCTGCCTTTCACAGGTCCTTTTTAGAAACACTTGTTCTAGTTTTCTAGAATTGAGGCCATCGTAAAGCAAAAATAATGGGCACTAAGAATGGGGGAACTCATCTAAATGTCAAGTGAACTTTTATAAGGAGTACTTAAGGGATTAAAACTGTAGTTTTTAAGACATAAACTTAATCTATTTCTAACATGTCTGCCACAAAAACATAAAGATCTAGAAAATCTACAAAACTAATAAGAAGAACAGTTGAGAGGCTGTGGTACCTCAAGCAATTTTCTCAACTTCTCTGGGCCTCTATTGTCTAAACCATTGTAAAGAAGGGGCCTCAACCAGCTAGTCCTTTTACGCCCTTTCAATTTTAAAATCAATTTTTTTCAATAATCATAGACATACTACAAATTATCTTCCATATATAAATGTCTAATAATTTCAAAAAACAAAGGATAAAGGAACATCAAATATAATTCTTAAACATTCAGAAGGATCTCATAATGACCATACAGTGTCACAACAATTGTCTCTTTGGCTTGGCTGTCATTTACTTCAAATAAAGCTTGAGCTACAGGAAAACTATTTTAACACTCTGAGAAGATTAATAGTTAATCCACTGGGAAACCAAGCTGAAAGACAGAATTCACAAATCCACTTCCCAGAGAGAAGTGTTGAAAATAACAAACATATTTGTTTCATTTTGAATAAACTTATTCTAATGATATACCATATACAAATACTTTCTATTATCTGACATCCCTTTTCATTTTTGTGTTTTCCTTCCTAATCTGAAGCTGAGATGAAGGTCATGTCTAATGTTGACAAAAAATAACCATTTGTAAATCAGAGTCACACAAGTGGGTTGTAACATATCTTGGGGGAAAACATCCATTATAATGCATATTCCAAGTTCACATCTTTGAAGAGAAATTGATGAGAATTGGAAGATTGGGAAGATTATGAAATTAACTGCCAAGATAATTTCTGCTTTCATGGTTTCACGAAACTGGAATTTCTAGTGCATCATTCTCTACCCCATAATTATGCATCAAAATATTAACCAATTAGCAGGTATGATGGTATGAGCTCAAAGGGTAGCAATAATTAGACATGAAACTTGAACTTTCATGGAGTTCCAAACAACAAACAGGTCTACCATACTTCATAAATTGAATAAACCCTATCTGAAGAAATAATATCAACTCATATTTGTAAATAAAAATAATTTCACTGACTTTCAACTCACATCATCTACTAGCTCTTTGGTCTCCTTTCTTTCATGTCCCTTACTTCCTAATCCAACTACAAAGACATACAAAGACACATGCAAAGTGGGACATGCATATTTTATCAAGTAGGACATGATATAAATAAAATCTCCCTAATGCATAGGCTTTGAAGTTCACCTTTCATATGAAATACCTTTGGAATCAGGGCACACCTTTCATTTTTTAAATCACTGTTTTTAATGAATGCAGTAACTAAAAAATGCTATTAAAAAAATAAAGGAGAGGGGCTCCCAGCTGGCTCAGTTGGTAGAGCATGTGACTATTGATCTTGGGTTGTTCAAGTCCCACATTGGGTGTAGAGATTACTTTAAAAAAATAAAATCCTTAAAAAATAAAAATAAAAAATAAAGGAGAAATAAAAACTAAGCTGCAACAATTGTCTTTCTTTCTAGTTCACACCGTTGATTACATTTTGTGTTAGTTCCAACATATTTTGTGCTTTTAAAGAGACTTGTACTGTTAGGGATGTAAAATCAGGGACCAAGTATGTCATATGGGCTGCATATCCCACGAATTAGAAAAGTATTCAGCACGGGGCACCTGCCTGGCTCAGGTGGTGGGGCAAGCAACTCTTGATCTCAGTGTTGTAAGTTCAAGGCCCACACTGGGTGTAGAGATTACTTAAAAATAAGATCTAAAAAAAAAAGTGCCCAACACATAGTAGGCACTTAATAAACACTTGTTACGTGAAGAAAGGAATAAACAAATGATCAAACACCAGAAAATCATCTATTTCCATAAAATAAATATATCTAAAAACCTCATTTATCTACTTCTATATTTTCTAAATATTAAGTTGTTTGGAATAATTTACCTCACATGTATATAAGCATTTCAGCTTGAAAGATCTTTATTACCTTGAAATTAGTAGATGAAATGTTTTGAAAACATTTGGAAAAACGTTTAAGAACAGAAATAAGAGACTTTAGGGGCACCTGAGTGGCTCAGTCGGTTAAGCATCCGACTTCGGCTCAGGTCATGATCTTGCAGTTCATGAGTTTAAGCCCCACGTTGGGCTCTGTGCTGACCGCTCGGAGCCTGCAGCCTGCTTTGGATCTGTGTCTCCCTCTCTTTCTGTCCCTCCCCTGCTCATGCTCTGTCTCTCTCTGTCTCAAAAATAAATAAAACATTAAAAAATTTAAAAAAAAAAGAAATAAGAGACTTTAACTAGACGTATAATGCTGACCACTTTGCAATGTGATTGCAATGATATTGAATCATTATGTGTTTTTTTAACTTTTTAAATTTATTTATGTATTTTGAGGGAGACAGAAAGAGCAAGCAGGGGAAGGGAGATAGAGGGACAGAGAATCCCAAGCAGGCTTCCCACTGTCAGCGAGGAGCCAGATGTGGGGTTCGAACTCACGAACCAAACTGTGAGATTATGACCTGAGCCAAAACAAAGAGTCAGATGCTTAACCAACTGAGCCACCCAGGTGCCCCTAATCATTATACTGTATACCTGAAACTAATATAATATTATGGGTCAATTATTTCTCAATTAAAACAAACAAAAATATTTAATAGCTAAGAAACCTTGAAAAGGTCACCTAGTGCCTTTTTTCATCTCATTTTTTCATCAGTAAAACAGGGAAAAGGGTATCTGTACAGATTACATGATAGAGTTTTAATGTAGATTAAGTAAAATATTGTACATTTTCATTATAACCAGAATGGGAAAAAGTGACCACAAAAGACTAAATGTTTTCTGTTCAATAACAAAGAGTACCCAAAGTAAACATATTATTAGGAAAGTCAAGTTTGAAATGTTAAAATACTTCCTTCCTGTCAATATAGACCCAACAGTTTAACCAACAACAAAATCACATATTTAATACACTGCATGTGCAAAGTTCTTAGAATTCTTAATACCTTTACATTGCCACCTCAGCATGTGGAAAAAGAAAAGTGCAGAGAGGTCACATTGGAAATCAGTGCCACTCACAGACCTAAAACTGAGCTTTTAACTGTGCAACCAACCAATCATAAGCCTGCTGAGTAATGCCACTTCTTAAAATTGCTTTAGTAAGGTAAAAACACAGCAAATTGAAACCCAATTAGACTACATTACAAACTAATCCAAACTGACTGTCAAGGATATGTACAGCTCTCTGCCAAAGCCAAACAAAGACATTTTAACTCACAACCATAGAGACAATGACACAAAAACACAATGGTCTTCTCTGTATCTCTATTTTTGTCCAACCCTTGACATATTTTGCAAACTAAAGTTCTTGAAAAGGAAAAAAGTTTCAAATCTGCTAAATCAGCATTCATAGATAGGGAAGGGAAAAAGGCACATCATCTGATAATGTCTTAAATTTAGAATTCAAAATGTTTAATTGATCTTATCATTTTGACTTAACTAATTCAAATCAGTATACTTAGATATTAAGAATAGAATATATATTACACTTTGTTGCTCATTTTTGTTGATGACATCTACCTAAGCCATCCATTTAATTTACCACATTTTCTAATACTTCAGCTACCATACTGAGTCCATAATCAGTATCTTTCCACACCTATGCACCCTGGCGGGGGGGGGGGGAGGGGGGGTGGTAATGTTACCTTTAAATCAAGTCTTTTGTGTGTGTGTGTGTGTGTGTGTGTGTGTGTGTGTGTGTGTGTGTCTATCTAAAAAAGACACCTTAGTTATCATGGAATTTCTTGATCTAAGGGTGTGGTTAGTCTATGATGGGGTGGCTATGATTTATTTCTATATATTGATGTACCCTAGTTTTATTCTGTACTTCTTTCACATTTTTTAAATTATAGAGCAGTACTATTCAATAGAAATTTTTTTTAATGGTTTAGTGTTTATTTATTTTTGAGAGAGAGAGACAGAGCCTGAGCGGGGGAGGGAGAGAGAGAAAGGGAGACACAGAATCTGAAGCAGGCTCCAGGCTCTGAGCTGTCAGCACAGAGCCCAATGCAGGGCTTGAACATTTGAACTGTAAGATCATGATCTGAGCTAAAGTCGGATGCTTAACCAACTGCGTCACTCATCACACCTCCAATAGAAATTTAATGTGAGCAACATTTACTTAATTTTAGTGTATGTGCTGCCGAAGCAAGCACATTTATTTAATTTTAAATTTTCTAGGAGCCACATTTTTTAAAAGGAAAAATAAATAAATAAAATTAATTCTTTTTTTTTTTAATGTCTATTTATTTTTGAGGGGCAGGGGGTGGAGAGAGATGGGAACAGAGGATCCAAAGCAGGCACTGTGCTAACGGCAGAGAGCCCAATTGGGCTCAAACTCACAAACTACATGATCAGAACCTGAGCCGAAGTCGAACACTTAACCAACTGAGCCACCAGGCACCCCAGGATGAAATTAATTTTAATAATATTTTATTTAACTCAATATATTGGGGCACCTGGGCAGCTCAGTTGGTTAAGCATCGGACTCTTGATCTTAGCTCAGGTCATGGTCTCACGGTTGGTGAGTTCAAGCCCCACATAGAGCTCTGTGCTGACAGCACAGAGCCTGCTTGTGATTCTGTCTCTCCCTCTCTCTGCTCCCCCCCCACCCAATCGCAAGGCTCTCTCCAAATAAATTAATTTTAAAAACTCAATATATCAAAATATAATTTTAATATGTAATCAAACAAAGATTATTGACATATTTGCATTCATTTTTTCTTACTAAATCTTTTAAATCCAGTGTATATATTATACTTATACCATATGTCATTATGACACTAAATTTTTACCAGAAATATTTTGTAAGTATTTAAATTATACAGACTTAAAGTTAAAAAAGTAGATCCATATAACCAAGTTGTTTCAAGAATATTCAAGGGGGGCCTGATGGCTCAGTCAGTTGGGCATCTCACTTAAGTTCAGGTCATGATCTCACAATTCGTGGGTTCAAGCCCCATATCAGGCTCTGTGCTGACAGCTCAGAGCCAACAGCTCAGATTCTGTGGAGCCTGCTTTGGATTCTGTGTCTCCCTCTTTCTCTCCCCTCCCTTGTTCACACCTGTCTTTCTCTCTCAAAAATAAATTAAAACATTAAAAAAAAAGAATATTCAAGTTACCCAAAAACTAAATCAAGGACCAATTTTTTTAAGTTTAAAAATGGGGTGCCTTGGGTGTCTCAGTTGGTTTAAGCATCCGACTTCGGCTCAGGTTAGGATCTCCTGGTTTGTGAGTTCGAACTCCACATCAGGCTCCAGACTGGCAATGCAGAGCCTGCTCTGGATTCTCTCTCTCCTCTCTCTGCCCCTCTCCGGATTGCATGTGCATGCCCACATGCGCTCTCGCTCTCTCTCTCAGATAATTTTTTTCTTTAATTTTAAGAAAATGATAAATTTAGCTCCTGAATAGCATTACTCATGATTCAAGTGCTCAAAAGCCGCATGGGTTGAATAGTAGGGCTGTTATCTGAATCTATATCCACCACAATGAAAGATACCCTGCAAAATACCTCAGAAGGTAAAAGCCATTTTCAGAAATTGAATAAAAAATATTCTCCCTAAATAAGAAACTTTCTTTTGCATTTCCTTTCCCCAAATTTTTATAGGACCCTTGCACTTACTATGAGAAATCTTAAAATAGAGTCATCAGCTTTAACATACTGATAAGTCTCTTCCTCTAACAAAACACAAGAACCTCTAGGACACTTTCTGCATTTCACAGTAGAGTCAGTCTCCTATACCTGTTATTACATTATTCATTGAAGAGGAAAAGCAGGTCAAATGTCTGTTGATTTTTGTCTGTGTGTTGATTTACTTATCCTGCTGCTGAAGTCTGTCACAAACTAGGGTAGGATTGGAGGACACTGGAAAGATTAAGGACAATCTGGGGAAATATTTTAACTAAGTTCAGGTCCTCTCTTTTTGAGTTTTATCTTTTCCAGCAATATCAAGGTATGCATAACTTGTCAAAGCCACTCATTTGTAATTGAACTAGAACCCAAAAAAGGCAACCGACCTCAAGCTAAATAAAGCTTTGTGAAGTATGTTCTTGCCTTTCACCTATATGGGTTTAATGGCTAAGAATTTGGGCTGTAGAGACAAGCTGTCTGGTTTGGAATGCTGGTTCCATCAGTAGCTACTAGTTTAAGCAAGTTTCTTAATCTTTCTGTGTCTCCTCTGTAAAGTGGTCATAATAACAGAACCTAAATCAAAGACTGTTATGGCAAAGAAATGAAATTTTACATGATATAAAACATCTTAACAGCACTGACCCTAGCACATGGTATGTGTCCAAGAATTATTCCTGTTTTTAGCTGAGAATCAGGATAATCAGAGATAAGGATATGCATTCAACAAATATTTGCTGTAAATGAAAATATATGTCTCCAAGCACTTTATAAATACCAAAGTGCTATAAAAACATAAGTTATTTTTACCCTATGCAAAATAAGTTTAGAGAGTGGATCTATTCAGTGTTTTTAATGGAAAAAAGAAAAAAAAGGACCTTCACAATGCAGCTTACCAAGTTGTTAACATTTTTATAAACCTTTCCCAAACAGACCCATGCTTACCACTTAAAAAGTGCAAACATACATACCAAAATCAAATATAAATTATTTATCTGTCAACTGTATTTTAGGGTCACCCGTGACTGCTCACCTCCAGTGCAAGCGGCAGATTTAACAGCATGGCAAATAAACCGCCCTATGATATTTTAGAGAATTCAGACAAAACCCTCAAATCTCTAAAAATGGTTTCTCTTACACCCTAATTTTCTGTTTTCATTACTATTTTATGCTCCTTCTTCACCTCTTCGACCAGCTCTGCTAACAAAACTGCCTTTTATTGGGTTTCTGCCATGGTACAGTCATTAATGAGTATTAAAAGGCCAAAAGAGAGGTAGTAGCAGTATTTAGGAGAAATCAACTAATCCAACAATTGGATAAGTAGTCCCAGAATAACCAAAAATGCCAAATTAAAACTCCAAAAGCTTTAAAACAGGTGATTCTAAACAGTCATAAAACTGTCACCTCCGTGGGTGATCATTTCCTGATCTGTAAAAGAGAAAAAAAAAAAATCTTTAAAATTCATGTTATTCTCAGGCTCCTGGCTGGCTCAGTTGGAAGAGCATGCCACTAGATCTCCGGGGTCATGAGTCTGAGCCCCATGTTGGGTGTAGAGATAACTAAACTAAAATAAACTAAACTAAACTAAAATAAAATAAAATAAAATACATGTTATTCTGTAAATTGATTAAAGACACAAAGCGTATAAAACTGCCATTTCTATGCCTAACCAAGATTTGCCACTAAAATAATCATGCTGACATGACAGCATCTTTAAAATAACTTTCCAGAAAGGCTCCATGAATGGCAGATTTTGTTTCAATAATTTTCCGAGGAAAATTTTTTTAATCCCTCAAAGTTTAAAAATTGTTATAATCCCTCAAAGTATAAAGAGAAGTGGGTTCACAGTAGACCATCAGAGAGCTGTGAGAGCAACGCACTTATGCTACCATGAATGCTTCATTAATATTTCAGTGATGATGTTGCAATTTTCCGTGAGCAACTGTCAGAGCTCTGCCTCTTGATATGTATCAAAACAGCCTAAATTATATTCGATACTCGTGCATCTGTCGTTGACCAAAATACAATTTTGATGTATCTGGTAGTTCAAAGCTCACACCCAGGCGTGTATAATGCTGTGTTGTATCCACCCTGCCTAACGTCAGGCTGTTACACCCAGTCACCCATGTATTCCACTTGCTGAAGAGTTTTCTTCCCTCTACAGGCCTGACACCAAGAAATGTAATTCTTACAGAGAATTCCCATTCCAACGTCAAACAGGCCAGCCAGATGTGTCTCCTACACCCACACGCTTGTGCTACGCGTGTCTCCGTGATGCTTGACGAGACTTCCATCTGCTCGGGCATCTAGAACCCTGCGTCGGAAGCGCTGTCAGTCTGATGCTTTGTCTCCAGCCTCAGAAGGCCGGAGTTGCACGTACACGTAGGACAGACATTCTCTAAATAATAAAAAGAACACCGCAGCCCAGCCCGAGGCAGCTCCTCCGGGCGAAGCCGGCCAGGCCGTCGCCCAAGGCGGCCCCACCTGAGGCGGTTGTTCCCCTGGTGCGGGACTGGCGGGGGCGGGCGGCGACGGCTTCCACCCCCGCGCAGTCTGGGCGCCCCGGGGACCCGGCGTCGCGCAGCCGCCCGCTACCTGCAAAGGCCGCCGGCGCGGGGGCTGCAGGGTCTCCCCGCGCGCGCCCTGCCGGCGGGGATACGCAGCCTCAGTTTACCCAAACGCCGGCCTCCCGCCAGACCGCCCCCTCAGGTCTCGGCACCGCGGCCACGGCTGCCCTGGACGAGAGCGCGTCCTCGCCGCGCCCTCAGCCCGCCAACCCGCAGCCCTCCCGCCGCCGCCGCCGCCACAGCCGCCGCCGCGTCGGTCCTCACCTGACAGCCACCCGCACTGAGCTCTCGTCCGGGGCGCCCCACATGCTGGCGGCCGGCGACAGCAGGGCCCCTGGGCCTCTGTACCGCAGAGCCGACGCACCGCCGGAGCCGCGGCTCTCGGGCTTCGCAGACTGGAGCGGCAGGGGGCGACCGGCTCACCTCCGCCGCGCTCCAGCCATGTTGGGCGACTGAATGGAAAGGTGGCGGCGGCGCTGAGGCAGGAGGAGGAGGAGGAGGTGATTCGCGACTGGCGGACGCCCGCCCCTTCTCCCCCGTTCACCCCCCAGGATCTGGGGCGGGGACGAGGCGCGCTTGAAAGGCGAGCGCGGCGGCGGCGGCGGCGGCGGCGGAGCCAGCAGGCCGCCCGCGGCTTCCTGACGGCCGGTAAGTGCGCCCTGCCCCCTCCGGTGGGGACGCGGCCTGCGGGCGGCCGGGCTAAAACGCTCCACGCCCGCCTGGGCGCTCAGGGCTCCGGCCCCGCACTGCGTCAGCGGCGGCCGCACGGCCCGGCCCCAGCTCGCCCTCCCCCGGCCCGCGCCCCGCCCTGCCCTCGGCGGGCACTGCCTGGCGCTGCTGGGCAGGGAGGCGCGCGGGGGAGGGATGCCGGCCGCGGGCTGCCCACGCCCGAGGGCGACGAGCCCGTGCGCCCTTCTAGGCTCTTCTGGGAGAACGCAGCAGCGGGTGCTCGCCCTGCGCCTTTGCTAAAAGTCTGAGCTTGGAGCACGAGCGCAGCTCCGGGAATCGGTCAGCTGCCACCCTGGGGCCGCTTTGTTTCCACCCTTAGGCTTATTGTCCTCTCTCCAGCTTGGACTTTGACCCCCTTCCCCAGCCCCCCGCGGATCGCCCTCCCTCCCGGGAGTCAGTCGTTCGTGCTAAACCGGCTCCCCGGTTTGGCCACTGTCTGGGCAGCTGGGCTCTTCTGCAGTCCGTCGGCCGTTTACCAGCCTGCGTGGAATATGGAAACGATTTACTCCGAGACTCCTGAATGCGTTTCTGTTAAGTCATGTGCACGCTAGTAAATGAACTGCACCCTGGTACCAAGTGTTCCCAGGACTGAATATCCACCAAGACCTGCTGTGTAGTAAATCCTCACACACTGCCTTTTTTTTTTTTTTTTTTTTTCCTCCCCTTCCTGGCCTTCAAAAAGCACCTCCCAATCCCGGGATTCTATCAACATTGAGCCATTGTGGTTTCTGCTTGTGACTATTGTGCTTCCACATGCCTTTAGATAGCTCTGTAGCAACAGCCTTTATTAGCTTCGCCACAGAGTATCTTTTGTGGACTGCCCCATACATTTCTCTAAATAAACATGCGGGTTCGTACAAAACAGTGTAATAGATTAAATGGCACCGTCCCAATAAAGACACAGCCCCAAGTACTGACATCCTAAATTCGCACACCTAGTCACCCTAGCCAGCAGAGATCCAGCAGCAAGGGTCAGAGGAGGCAGCACACGCTGGGACAAACAAGACGCGTGTAATGGCCTTAAATGAAGGCCTGTGTGATATATCATTGTGTATAGTTTGAAAAGGTATTCTGTCCCTAAACCTCTATACCCCTGAGTCTTAACAGACACAAGGCTAGGAGGTAAAGAGAGCAGAGATAGGGAGTATCCTTCTGTAGACCAAATTAGTGGCAAAGCTCTCCTCTGTCTGCCCTCCAGAAAGCCTGTCCTTCCCTCAGTATTTATCTATTAACAAACCAGAGCACCATTTCCTCCAGCCCTGGCAGTCCCAGGTGGGACTGGGTGGCTCTCGATTGGCTTCCTTGCTTCTTGGATTGATAAACGCTGCAAGGAAGGCAACTAAAGCCAAGCAAATTTAGCAAGAAAACTAAAGAGAAATATAAATAATTTAAGACCTTTTAGAAGAATCTTATTTCTTTATTGTGTGTGTGTGTGTGTGTGTGTGTGTGAGAGAGAGAGAGAGAGAGAGAGAGAGAGAGAAAGAGTGAGAGAGAGAGTGCATGCACACACATAAGCACGGAAGCTGTACAGGGAGAGAGACAATCTTAAGCAGGCTCCACACCCAACATAGAGCCCAGCTTGACACGGCGCTGTATCTCACCACCATGAGATCATGATCTGATCCAAAATCCAGAGTCAGGTGTTTAACGGACAGAGCCATGCAAGCACCCCAAAAGATCTTATTTAAGGGGCGCCTGGGTGGCTCACTCAGTTAACCCCATGACTTCAGCTCAAGTCATGATCTCCGGGTTCATGAGTTCGAGCTTCCCATTGGCGGCGGAGGGAACTGTGCTGACAGCTCAGAGCCTGGAGCCTGCTTTGGATTCTGTGTCTCCCTCTCTCTCTGCCCCTTCCTCACTCATGCTCTGTCTGTCTGTCTGTCTCTCTCTCTCTCTCTCTCAAAAGTAAGTAAACATTAAAAAATAAATTAAAATAGCACCAGCTTAGATAAGTCTCAGTAGGAGATGTCACAAACACAAATTCTACCAAGCAATAGCCAGGCAGGTCACTTAACATGAGTCTGAGCAGGCAGGGTAAGGACTGATAAAATAGAGAACACCGGGCCTCTTACAAAGACAGTGGCCATCATCAGCTCTGGCCTGCTGGAATGCAGACCCAATGTTGCCAAGCTTTTTGTTTGTATGTTTGTTACTTCTCAAGAGATAAGGAAAAATCAGACCTTTATGTGAAAACTCCTTAGTTCACAGCATCAACAACAAATTCAGCACCACATTTACATAGCATGCAAACCAATCAAAATACGTATTAACCCAGCTTCAGTTCCAACCCATCAGGCTAGAACTTCTGGCCAAAACATTAGCACCAGTAACAGCTGTAGCTTTCTGCTCGGTTTCAGGAAAAAGCAGTATAAAAATTAAAATTTCCTTTGAGGACTGAGTCATTTCCTCAAAATTTCCAAATTTATAAATTATCTTTGTATTTAATTTAGATTCTTTTCTAGCTGCTATCTAACCCCTTACATCATAGCTCACCTAATTTATTATCTTAAGTTGAAGAAAACTCTAAGGGAAGAGCTTTTTACCATAGTATAGTTTAAATCCTATTTCAGTTACTCAACTAATATTTAATAAATGCCTGTAGACAGAATTAGTGGTAAAGCTATATGCCAGCAATAGTGGAAAGTAGTGTCTACGAGGAGTACAGACAGGTCTACCAGGAGCTTACAGTCTAGTTCAAGAAAACAAATTTGGAAATCCATAAGTGCAATAATAGAAATTGTAACAAAAGTATGATGATTTTTTTTCTGCAAGGGTGAGGAATTCTTCAGATATAGATCACTCAGGATGGTCTCCCTGAGCCCACTCTCACTTCCACACTGCAGAAAGAGTGATCTTTTAAAATCTATGTCATTTATAGCATTCCCCTGCCTGAAACCTTCCAAGAGCTAAGTAACAGAAATAGATGGGGCGCCTGGGTGGCTCAGTTGGTTAAGCATCCAACTTCAGCTCAGGTCACGATCTCATGGTCCATGAGTTCGAGCCCCGCGTCGGGCTCTGGGCTAATGGCTCAGAGCCTGGAGCCTGTTTCCGATTCTGTGTCTCCCTCTCTCTCTGCCCCTCCCCCGTTCATGCTCTGTCTCAAAAATAAATTAACTTTAAAAAAAAAAAAAAGAAATAGAGTAAGTTCTTCTAGACTTTAGGACTCTTCACACTCTGGCCTCTCCAGATTCTAGCCTTATCTTTGTACTTTTTTCTTTCTTTCTTTCTTTCTTTCTTTCTTTCTTTCTTTCTTTTTTTTATCAGTGGGTTTAAAAAAAAAAACAAAACACTTTTTAAGTGTTGTCCAATATGGGGCTTGAACTCAGAACCTCCAAGATCAGGAGTCTCATGCTCTACCAACTGAGCCAACCATGCACCCCTAACATTATCGGTTGTTACTCTAAGTCATAACTACTACATTGTGGTGATACTGACCTTCATTCTATTTCTTCAACACAAAGAATTCTCTCCTGCCTTAGAGACTTTGCGGTAGCTAATTTCCTCTACCTGTAATGCTCTTTCCCCAAATATTCCCATGGTAGGCTCCTTTTGAACTTTTAGGTATCAACTTAAATTTTTCTCCTCAGAGAGACCTCTCCTGATCATCCCATCTGAGGTAGCACCCCCACAAGGGCCAGCTACATGATTTGCATGTCCCAATGCAAAATGAAAATGAAGAGCATCTTGTTAGAAAAGCAATATAAAAATTCTGTTAAAGATGCTAAAATACTTGGGGCACCTAGGTGGCTCAGTCGGTTAAGCGTCCGACTTCAGCTCAGGTCATGATCTCACAGTCTGTGAGTTCGAGCCCCGCATCAGGCTCTGTGCTGACAGCTCAGAGCCTGGAGCCTGCTTCAGATTCTGTGTCTCCTTCTCTGTGCCCCTCCCCTGCTCATGCTCTGTTTCTGTCTCAAAAATAAATAAAAACATTTAAAAAATAAAAAAAAGAAGATGCTGAAATACAGGGGAGCCTTGGTGGATCAGTTGGTTGAGTGTCTGACTCTTGATTTCAGCTCTGGTAAAGATCTCATAGTTCATGGGTTCAAGCCCCATGTTGGGCTCTGTGTTGACAGTGTGGAGCCTGCTTGGGATTCTGTCTCTCTCTCTCTCTACCTCTCTTCAGCTCATGCATTCTCTCTCTCTCTCTCTCTCTCTCTCTCTCATTGTCAAAATAAATAAACTTAAAAAAAAGATGTTAAAATATAAAGCTCTTTCTTCTGAACTCTCGCTCAACTTGTCATGGTATTTATTTGCTATTTAATGTTACTTTCCACAAAGAAAAGTTTAAAGTTTTTAATTATTAACATTAATTTTACCATTCATCTTTACATTGTGCAATGCCAGCTTTAACTATGAATAGAGCAATTAACTCACATGTGGAATTATCAAAATTATACAGTTCCTATTGTGTAGTACATACATGCATATGAATTTCATTCTTAACTGTGAAAACATTGCACAAAACGAACTCAACTTTTTTATTTCACTTGTTGATACATCTATATTCTACTAACACTTTCTACCTTTGGCTTACAGATGAGTAAGGAAGAACTGAAAGGAAGAGGAACTACTTTTCCCTGTCTTTGTTTTCCTTTTACATCATCATTAATAGTAGCCACAGGGAAGTGATGACTAAGAAAGAATATGATAGGGTTCTTTGGTCAGTGTATTTCTTAGAATGCCACTGCTTCCTTTTTTTTATTTGAAGCAAGTTCTGGTCCAAGGGAAGCATAGCCTCTCAAAGTATCAGCATCCCTGCTTACACACACAAAACATGTTTACCTCATACTCATACTGGCTTTGAATCCCACCGAACTCCCACACATTATAGATCAACCAGATTTCTATGCTCACAGGACGTCACAAAAGCTATAGGAGAATGGTGCCACAAAGAATGGAGGACATGGATATTGCCTTATGTCCTCTACTTACCCAGATGCACTAGTCTTTTACCACATCTCCCTCATGAAACACAAATCCAAAGATAGAATTATTAAGCATTTTAAGACAGTGATAGTAGATAGTGTGCCTGGGTGGCTCAGTGAGTTAAGTGTTCAACTCTTGGTTTCAGCTCAGGTTATGATCTCATAGTTCATGGCTTGGACCCCTTCATGAAATATTCTCTCTCCCTCTCTCTCTGCTCCTCCCTTGCTCTTGGATGTGTATGCACTCTCTCTCTTAGAGAGATAAATACATAATCTTAAAAAAAACTATATATATTTTTTAAAAAAGACAGTGATAGTAGAGCATTAAATTAATAGCAAAGGCCCTCTAAGCCCAGGGCCTTGTGTGAGTGCACTAACCATTCACCCATGAAGCCAGCACTGTGTACCCGCAGTTATTCACTATCATATCACTATTTTATTTCTTCATAGCCCTTTCCACTAGGTTATATTTTCTTGTTGATAATTTTTTTGTATTATTGTCTGCCTCCATTTGAATATGAGCTTCAAGATAGCAGAGACCTTTCTGGGTTGTTTTTTTTTTTTTTTAATGTTTTTAATGTGTTTTTTTTTTTTCAATATATGAAATTTATTGTTTAATGTGTTTATTAATGTTTATTTATTTTTTAAAGAGAGAGAGAACCAGCTGGGAGGGGCAGAGAAAGAAGGGTACAGAGGATCCAAAGTGGGCTCTGTGCTGACAGCAGAGCAGGAGAGAGACAGAATCTTAACCCATGAACCTTGAATTCATGACCTGAGCCAAAGTCAGCCACTTAACCAACTGAACCACCCAGGCACCCCTCTTTTCTGTTTTATTCACTCATGTATTTGTAGGTCCCACAACAGCGTCTGACACATAATATGGATCATTAAAGATAAGCTGAATGACTAAGTGACTTTGGGCAAGATATGGGACCTAAGTCTCAGCTTCTTATACGTAGGCAGTGTATTTTTCACCTTATAGAGTTGTTTTGGAGATTGAAAGAGTTTTATCGTATGTTAATCACAGCACTAACTCACAATAAGTGCCCTGTAAAACTAGCTAATTTTATGGTAAATATCTTTGTAATACGAAGTGTTTTAAGAAACAGATACAGATGCTGCAGCTGCACCTGTCTAAGGTACATTCAGAAGAGAGATTCTAGTACACAGTAAACAGGCAGCCAAAAAGAAGCTACAACATGCATTAGAGCAACTGTCTCACCAGTTTTTTCCCTCTAGGCCATCTACCCAGTGTTTTTCTGGTTTTCACATTCTAATCAGTCATTAAAAGTTATTTGCTTCTTCCTTTTTGCTGCTAGCAGAAAGATTAAAAGAAAAAGTTCTGATTACAACTTTATGTGCAAACAACCAGCTTTGGAAGAGCATGCCTAGACAGCCATCTCCTCAGAAATCTTTTTGAAAACAGTCTCTAGGAAACCAACCCTTAATACCACAATCAGAAATACCAATTTTCCTTTAGTGATTCTTTTTGTTTTATTCATTTTCCTCATTAATAACAATGGAAAGCGTTTATGAGACTCTCATACCATGCCATTGTAATGTGTGAAGTGACTAACATGAATTATTTTACATAATTCTTTCATCTCTAGAGGCTGAGTACAGTTATCACCTCCATGTAACATATGAGGAAACAGAAGCCTTCCCAACAAACGACTATCTGTCAAAATCTTATCTATAGTTCAGGCCCAACTCAAAAATCACCCTTTCTTCAACCTATTTGTGATTTCACTCTGCCTCTGCACCAGATGTGTGATTTTTTCCTCTTTCAGATCTTCATCACATTTCATTAATGTCTTTGTTATTGTTATGATCACTTTTTAACTCCTCAACTAGACTGTAAATTACTAAAAGGGCAGAATCTGTGGAAAATTCAAGAGTGCAGCCAGTACTTATTTGTTCAACAAATAAGTGATTCCCAGAAGGGTATGCTATGCTTTGATTTCAACACAGAACAAGTTTTCATTGTAGATAGTCTGCTGCCTACTGGTTATAGTTCTCAGAGAGACTATTTCCAAACTGTAGTGTCTATTAAAGGTTACATTCAAACTATCAGGAAGAAAACCAGAGCACCTGAGTTTCTGTAAAGTGGCGAATGTAAGCTAGGCTCCTATAATTTTGGAGATGGAGAACATTTTACAATTAGTACACCCCTTCCATTTTACAGACAGGGAAACAGTTCCTGAGAGGAGAATTGCTCTCCACCTCCAGCGGCCGCCCCCTTCCCCCACTCTCTTTCTCCCCACCCCCACACCCAACCTGCCCCAATACTCACACGTACACTACCCAATTGGCAGAGCTCATTTAAAATCTAGATATCTCGACTCCCTGTTCTGGGCTCTTTGTTCTTCACTGTTAATTTCACCATACTTTTTATTCTTTAGGCTTAGAAAATCTCAGCCTACAGTACAAGTGTTTGCATATGAAGAACATATACTGCAAAGTAACACAAGGTGAGCTTAAATACTTACAGTAATTAACCTCATGATAAAAGGAGTTTGTTCACATCTTGTAAATTTATTTTTTAATGACTCATAACATTACTAGAAAAATCAAAGTTTTAACTAACTACACATTTTCTTCACATTTTTCTCATTTATGTTTATTTTGAGTACTGGGAGTCGTTTCTGGGTGGGTTTGAGGGATTTTTTCATTTCCTTCTTTGTACCTTTTAATATTGCTTGAAATTCTTAAAATGTAACATCAATCACTTTTATAAAAATAGTGAAATTCTTCTAAGGAAAACTAATGGCGAGTATCTAAATTTCTTTTCATTAAGAATAAACATGTAGAGAAAAGTTAAATTTCTGTGTCCACACTTAAAATCAGAGTTCTGAAATCTAAAACTGTGTTTAAGGGCTTGCACCAGGATTCCAAATCTAAGGGAAATTCAAAGAGCAAAGATTTCTCTCCAGTGCTTTGCTTTGGACTTTTGTTGAGCTTGCAGCTTACGCGTATTGCAAACAGCTTGATTACCCCAAAGTACTGGCCCAGTTAATTGCATTCAAATGCAAATTACAGCTATTAAGTCATGCTGGTCTTGAGCCAAAGTCTTGAGCCAAGTTCGTTAAGAGGAGTGTGTTTTGTTTTTTTTTTTCCTAACTGTGCAGGACTCAACTTGATAAGCATTTTGGGATAGTCATTCATTCTTTGTGTTTTTGTGGGGTTTTTTTTTGGGGGGGGGGGGATATTATAGAACTGAATCACTGAAAGATAATTTATTAGTTATTTTTGTATGAGAACATTTCACCATTTACTACCCCTCCTCTTTTATTTATCCATCAATACCACCACTTTTTTTTCCTATCTCTTAACTGAATTTCCTGCTTTCATTTTCTATTTTCTCACCATTTTCTTTTCGTGTGACCTCCACCTGGATATTTTTCAAATTCTCATGGCTCTGGATACCCTGAAACCAAAAGATTAATGAAGCTCTAGGTTTTTCATTCTTACTGTATTTCAGAAAACCTATAGCAAAATATGAAGTTAAAATTAATTATAATCTACAATTATATGATAAGTATTTCACCAACTTCTGCAATGAACATGTGCTTAGATTTATCTCCCCTCAAAACAACGACACATTAAATAAGAGAATACAAAGTCTTTACATGTAGATCTCTCAATTTTCCTTATACAGATATCTATTTGGTAGAATCAGTGGTTTTTAGGTAAAAACACAGAGGTTACGTTGTAAGATGCTTTACCTAAATCAGTATAACTTGACTCTCATTTCCTTGATCTAATCTGATAACAGTTATTTCACAGTGGACTCCACCAGGAAAGACCCTCCTCAGACAGAAGGAACTGGTGACATTTGTATTTGTTTTATGATCCCAGGCTACTCCTCCAATTTTTGCAGAAGTCCAAAGGGAAATAGGAAAATAGTTGTTAGGAACTATTTCTGACAAGAAAATAGTTGTTAAACTCAAGTTTTACTCCAAAGACATCTCAAAATTACTATTTAAAGGACTTCTTTGGGGGCACCTGGGTGGTTCAGTTGATTAAATGCCTGACTCTTAATTTCGGTTCAGGTCATGATCTCACGATTTGTGGGATTGAGCCCCATGTCAGGCTCTGCATTGACAGCCTGGAGCCTGCCTGGAATTTTCTTTCTCTTTCAAAATAAAAAAATAAACAAACTTTAAAATAAATACGTAAGTAAATTACTTCTTTCTACTGACATCAAGAATAAAGATAAAAAGAGATCTGGACACACTAAGGTGTCAGTGGGCATTAAATTAGCAAAAGATAATGGCAGCACTAAACACACTTGCTTATGCATACACCACAAAGAAGGTGTGTTGCAACACCAAGAGAAATAAGGTGAGTAGAATCTTGAAAGCAGAAGGGTTTGATTGATAAAATATAGGAAACCATTTAAACTTTGTGAGTGAAAGAGTGATAAGACAAAGGTAGTATTTAAAAATATATAGCATGGGGAGCCTGGGTGGTTCAGTAGGTTGAGCCTCCGACTTCAGCTCAGGTCATGATCTCACAGCTTGTGGGTTGAGCCCTGCCCGCATCAGGCTCTGTGCTGATGGCTTAGAGCCTGGAGCCTGCTTCAGATTCTGTGTCTGCCTCTCTCTCTGTCCCTCTCCTGCTTGCTCACACTCTGTCTCTCTCTGTCTCCCAAAAATAAACAAACATAAAATATGTAACGTAGGGGATGCCTGGGTGGCTCAGTTAAGTGTCCGACTCTTGATTTCGACTCAGGTCATGATCTCAAGGTTTGTGAGTTCGGGTCCCACATTGGTTCCATGCTGACAGTGCAGAACCTGCTTGGGATTCTCTCTCTCCTATTCACTCTGCCCCTCCCCCACTCGTGCTCAGGCTCGTTCGCTCTCTCTCTCTCTCTCAAAAATAAATAAATAAACTTAAAAAATTTGTAATAATAAATAATATAAAAAAATAAAATAAAAGGTCTTGGAGGGTCCTTCCAATCAGAGATTATGAATTTATAAAGTTGTTTTCAAAAATATCCCTAAATCTAGACAATTGAGAGAATAGTACTATTAGCTGAAATAGGCAAGTTGGGTGGAAGGAAGGGAGAGTTCATTTTGGGAGAAGAAAGAGAATTTGGGCTGAAGTAATGTGATAAAGTGATTGTCAAAGGGTAGGTAGAACATGGGAATGGAGGTATGGGAGGAACCAAAGGGAAGGAGGACAGAAGAAGAATCAATGGATCTATCGGGTCAACACAACTAATTGTAACCATAGAGAATAATTGTGGTAGAAGAGGGGAAAGAAAAGCTAGGTGTCCAGGGAACTAAGAATTGGTGATGGGAAGGCAAGGGGATAATTTACTTCTTTGAGAAATTCATAATGAAGATGCAAAAAGGGTTCAACCTAAGTTCCATTTCCACTTGTAAGTCATTACATCAGTTCAACAAGTGTTTTAGTGCCTAAATGACACTGTATTTAAATACTTTCATCACTTTATCTCCATTTTACCCCTGTTTATTTGGAAGAACTTCTACCCAATCTTGAAAGTGTCTTAGACTCTTTTATTTTTAAATACTCTCTACACCCAACATGGGGCTTGAACTCACAACCCTGAGATCAAGAGTTGCACACAATACCAACTGAGCCAGCTGGGCACCCCTAGACTCTTTTCTTTATGCTCTCACACTTAGATTAGACCAAGGGCCCCTTTATACACTCACATTGTACATAGGCATAATTAAGGTTATTGATTTACTTTGAATTTATGTTTTAAAGATGTCTTTCCCATTAGATTGTAAGTTTTTAAAAAGTAGATACTGTGTGCATATCATTTGATAGTGTGTAAATGTTTATGGATGACCAAAATCTCTCTTCTGGAAACATTGCCCTTGAATTCCAAATAGCAATTAAGAGTTAACTGCGTTTTGTTTTTTCATTTGTTTGTTTGTTTGTTTCCCAGAGATACTCTCTATCGCTAGGCCACTAATTCAGGTATTTTAGACTTTTTTTCAGGCCTTCACTTCCTGATCTCTAAATCTTCAAACTCCCAATTCATGGTGCAAGGTCCTCTTTCCTTTCCTTTTTACACTTTCCCTCATGGCTTAAAATCAATCTAAATGGCAATTATTACCCATCTATGCAACCATTTATTCAATAACTATGTGCAACACTATTTCAGGCACTGGAGATCTAGCAGAAAACAAAGTGGGCAAAAACTTTTGCCCTCATTTTTAGAAGAGAGAAAGATAAAACAATATCAGTAAAATGTAACACATACTTAATGGTGACTAATGCTATAGGAAAAAAAAGGAGTATACACAATGCTTGGGTAGTAGGAGTGTTTTGTATTTTAAAGAAAATAATCAGAAAAGGTATGAATGAATAGGCATCCATGAGAAAAACCTGAAAGAAGTGAAGAAATGATCCATGGGGAAACTGGAGGAAAGGCATCCCTGGTAGAAGAAACAGCAAATGCAAAAACCTTCAGGTAAAAACACACCTGACCCTGTTTAAGGAACAACCAAGTGGGTAATATGGCTGCAGCAAAGTGAGCCAGGAAAAAAACACTGAGAGATGATGTTAGAGAAGTAGAAGGGAGGGGTTAGTACAGGGAAGAAAAGGCCAGATGATCACCAGATTATCATTGAGGGCAGACCTTTCAAGGCATAAAATTGGTGAGTGGGATAGGATGCCAGTGGATTATATTGAACTAAGTAGTGACATAGCTAACTATGTTTTAATAGGATCACTCTGACCACTGGGCTGGAAATAAATTTAGGGATGCTAGAGATTGGAAAGAGGGAGATGGTTAGGTGGCTATGACCATAATCTCAGCAGGAAATGATCTGACTTGGGCCAGGCTCCGCAATAAAGGTAGTGAGAAGTGGTAGATTTCTGAAGATAGATACACACGCACACACACACACACACACACATTTTGTAGAAAATTCTTCACTTTGGGTATGTCTAATGTTTTCTCAAGACTTGATTGAGTTTATTATTAAAGAAAAATGACACTTTAATAATACCAGAGAAGTGATGTTGTGGCCTTCACAGTACATCCTATCAGGAGGTGCATAATGCCAATATGTTTTATCAATATGTCTTAATCTGTGCTAACAAAATACCATAGACCCAGCAGCTTCAACAGCAGACTTTGGTTTTGTTATGGTTTTGGAGGCTAGAAGTCCCAAATCAAGGTCTGACAGGATCAGTTTCTGGTAAGGACTCTCTTCCTGGCTTATAGACACCTGCCTTTGTGCTGTGTAGAGATAAATTCTCTGATATCTCTTCTTTTAATGACACTAATTCCATCAGATCAAGGCCCTACTCTTAGAATTTCCTTTAATCTTAAGTACTTCAGTAAAGATTCTATCTCCAAATACAGTCATAGTGGGGTTTAGGGTTCAACATACGAATTTGTGGGGGATCCAGTTCAGTCCACAGCACCACTTTGATGTTGACTTTGATCATGTGGTTGAGGTGGTTGTCTGCTGGATTTCTTCACTGTAAAATTATTATTTTGTCTTTGTGATTAATAAATATGGGAAGATGTGTTGACAGTATGATCATCTTTTTTCTTATACTTTCATCCACTAATTTTAAGATCTGTCACTGATTCTTATCTACAATAACCACTAGGATATTTGCCTAATAGTGATTTTCTATTTCCATCTTTCCTTCTATTTTTATTAATTGGAATTCTACTAGAAGGAAAAGCTGCCCTCTTGCCCCATTTATTTATTTCTTTCATTATTTATTTATATAGGCATGGACTTATGGATATTTATTTTATCCTATGGGTTATAAACCATTAGAAAAAGAAGAAGAAAGAAAAAGGAGGGAAGGCAGGAGGGAAGAAAGACAATGCTTGTCTTTCCTGATGTATATTCCTGACAGGGTGAAAAGTTACTGTGTTACTAATATCTCATATATTGTAAACCATAGAATACTACATATGGGAAGTATTCTACTAAAAACAAGTCATGAGTTTTTCAAAAAAGTTATTTTTTTAAGTAATCTCTATACCCATGTGGAGCTCGAACTCACGACCCCAAGATCAAGAGTTCCATCCATGCTCTACTGACTAAGCCAGCCAGGCACGCCTAAAAATAAGTTATGATTTTTTGTTTATTTGTTAATGGGTTTTTTGTTTTTTGTTTTTTGTTTTTGAGAGAGAGAGCACATGTACATGCACACACATACAGTGGGAGGACCAGAGGGAGAGGAAGAGAGAGAATCTTAAGTAGGCTCCACTCCCAGCATGGAGCCCCATGAGGGGCTTGATTTTACCACCATAAGATCATGACCTAAGTCAAAATCAAGAGTCGGATGCTTACCCAACTGAGCTACCCAGGCACTCATATGATTTTTTAAAAGAACATAAAACTTTAGTAAAATTTTTGAAGTGCCCACATATTTTGGTTATTAAATATTAAAATATAAATATATAAATTATGTATTTATAAGACATAAAGAAAACTATTAACTCAAACATCAAGCAATTGTCAAAACTATTATATTTTCTTCCCAAATGGTATCTCTGATTCCAGTCTGCCTTTCTTCAATTCATCTCGACGTCAGTGTCTAAGCACCAGAACAGCTACCAAATTATCTGTAAATCCTTTTTATAACATTGATATTTTGTAAATACTTACCTAAGTGTTTGGTTTGTTTGTTTTGGGGTTTATTTATTTATTTTTTGAGAGAGAGAGTATGACTGGGGGAGGGGCAGACAGAGGAGGGCAGAGAGAGAATCCCAAGCAGGCCCCACATTGTAAGCACGGAGCCCAGCATAGAGCTTGAACCCATGTCCCTGAGATTATGACCTGAGCCGAATTCCAGAGTCAGATGCTTAACCCAGTGAGCCACCCAGACACCAGAGTGTTTGGTTTAAACAAAACAAAACAAAACAAAACCAGGCGGTTAAGTGCCTGACTCTGGAATTTGACTTAGGTCATGATACCATGATTCTTGAGTTCAAGCCCCACATCAGACTCTGCAGTGACAGTGCATAGCCTGTTTGGGATTTCCCTCTGTCAAAATAAATAAATAAACTTAAAAAAATAAAAATTAAACAAGTGTCATGAGCTATATATGCATGCATTTTTCTAAAATATCTCTTCCAAAAACAATGTTTTTTACTACTTGTATTAACCTGAAAAGGATTCCACAGCATAGTGTGGTTTCCAAATTAAATTTAAAGAATACTTTGATATCTATGTTTCTAAGACACCCTATTTGCCATCTCCATACTAGAAATTTCTGTGTCCTTTTCAGTATTACTTTACCCTGATACAGTTTAAGCCTTCTGTACAAATTTGCTTTCACCTAGATCACATTCACAATCCTATTCTTTAACAAATCCATGTCGTCTTTTAATTAAAATACTTTTTAAAATTTTAATTCCAGTATAATTATTATATCAATTTCAGGTGTACAACATAGTGATTCAACAATTCTATACATTACTCAGTACTCATCATGATAAGTGCACTCTTTAATCCCCATCACCGATTTCACCCATCCTCCTACCCATCTCCCCTCTGGTAACTAGTCTGTTCTCTTTAGTTAGGAGACTGTTTTTTGGTTTGTCTTTTTTATTTTGTTCATTTGTTTTGTTTCCTAAATTCAACATATGAGTGAAATCATATTGTAAAAGTCCATGTCTTCTTTACATGTGTTTGTTCTTTCCTATTTGGCTGAAAATTCCACAGACTTGACTATGGTCATGGACCATGTATATTGTACACTGCTTTGTGCCCAATGCCTGCTATGGTGCAATGGCACAAAGTAGATGCTCAATAAGTATTCACTGAGCAAAAGGATGAATGAATGGTACTTTGCTTAAACCCAAATATTAATGAACATGAACTTCAGTTAAGGAAACACTAGCCGCTCTTCATGGAGCATGGCTTTACCAATTAAGTTGCAGTAGCCTTTACTGCATGCACAGGGTATGCAGATGTGCCCATGGGTTTTATTTTGATTCTGCTATGTTTAAATTTAGGAAACAATTCAGCATAACATACAAAAAAGAGTTGGAAAATTTCACCACACCAAATACCTATCATATTCTGACCTGAGAGTTTAGATTTAGAAGCAAATGCTAAATATAAATAAAATTTCATGAGTTTACACAGAAAAGAGTGCTAACATATGAACCATAGTATGTTACTATCTTTTGTTGCTCCTTATAGCTCCATATACTCCTCCTTAATGCATATGTGATGTTTTCATTTGGCAACATCATACATCAGTAATAATATTTTCTAATTATTTTAATTTCTTAATGAATCTAAATACCAAATTAGTTTGTTTTGTTTTTACTGGTGGGTGGATAATTTTAAAATGTAACATCTTTACAGGCTGGGGCCCCCCACCTTCCTGTGGGACTCCATGCCTGAGGTGGAGGCCAAGGCCAGGATGGCAGTGCCCAGACCATGTGTATGAAGCCCCTACTGTGTTACCAGAGTGTGTGGTATTCAGCATGAATCTGACGCTGGAGGAGATGGACATTGAGAGGGAAATCCAGCTGGTACCTGTGAATGACAATGGGTATGATGCTCCTTGATATCCCAGCCATAATGGGCACTATGCTATATGCCATTCCTGCTGCAAAGTGGAGCCTAGTGGCAATCCCAAATCCACTAAGGTGATGCTGTCTACACTGGGCCAATTACTGTGGGCACACATAAGTAGCACACCTTCTATTTTCTGATGGGCTAACCTCAGGTTCAGAGAATGGCAGCATCTCCAGTCTGTGTGAGGTTGCTCTGAAATGTCAAGAGGACATTCATTCCCTCCTTTGAAATCAACCCAACCTTGAAAGCTGTCTGATATGGAAAGGTATGACCAACAGGTGACCCACTGACCTGTAAGAATGACTGTTATGGCCTGAAAGTTTATATCTACCCCTCCCCCCACCACCACCAAATTCATATATTGAAGTCCTAACCCCCTGTGTAATAGCATTTGGAGATGGAGGCTTTGAAAGATAATTAGGTTTAGAGGGTAGGCCTCTCATGATGGTATTAGTGTCCTTATAAGAAAAGACACCAGAGGGGTACCTGGGTGGCTCAGTTGGTTAAGTGTCCAACTCTTGATTTCAGCTCAGGTCACGATCTCACAGTTGGTAAGACTGAGCCCCGTGTTGGGTTGTGCACTGACAGCACAGAGCCTGCTTGGGATTCTCTCTCTTCCTCTCTCTATCTACCATTCCCCACTTGCTTGTGTGCTCATGCTCTCTCTCTAAAAATAGATAAATAAACTTAAAAAAAAGAAGAAGAAGAAGAAGAAAACACCAGAGAGCTTGCTCTCTCTCTCTCCCATTGTGCACAAAGAAGTCACAGCAAGAAGGCAGCCAACTACAAGCCAGAAAGAGAGTTCTCATCAGGCACTCAAATTGGCCAGCACCTTGATCTTGGATTTCCCAGCCTCCAGAAATGTGAGAAATAAACTACGGTTATTTAAACCTCCTGATCTATGCAATTTCTTATGGGAGCAAAGCTAAAACAATGACTTGTTTGCCTACTTACTCACCACCTTCCCATCTCAAGCTGCCTTTCAGTGGTACTCAGCTTGATGTTCACAACCTTCCTCAAGGTCAGTTTCCATATGCAAGGTGGAAAACTAAAGCCAAGAAAGAACTGATAAGATTATCTACCCTACTTTTTTGAAGAAGTCACTACAGAAGCAATAGAGCAGATTTTGAGGGATGAGGAATGCAAGCACTCAAGCCTGGACAGATGATCAAATTCCAGATCATTCATGTGGAAATACTTAACCATTTGGGTGGGGGCGGGGAGGCTGGGGCCTCCCTCTCCCCATTCACAAAAATTCCTAGGGTATTAAATACCCACATATAAAAAACAATGTTGTGTAAATATTGAAGAAAACATAAAATATATGACATGAATTGAAAACCCTGAAGGAAAAGTTTAACTAACGTAAGTACATAAAATTTTAAAACTGCAAACAAAAAGACATCTTGAACAAAGTTAAAAGATAAGTAACAACTAAAGAAAAATACTGCTATATTTATTACAAAGGATTAGTACCCCAAATGTATTCTAAAACACAAATCAGTATGAAAACATAAAACAAGTTTTACAAAATGAGCAAAGGCTATGAACTGATCATTCACAGAATAGAAACAAAGAAACGAACAAAAAACCACAAGATGCTCAACCTTACTAGTAATTAGGAAAATGCAAAATAAAACAATTACTTGGGGCGCCTGGGTGGCTCAGTTGGTTAAGCATCTTGTTTCAGCTCAGGTCATGATCTCATGATTCCTGAGTTTGAGCCCCACATCGGGCTCTGTGCTGACAGCTCTGAGCCTGGAGCCTGCTTCGGATTCTGTGTCTCCCTGTCTCTTTGCTCCTCCCCTGCTCATGCTCTGTCTCTGTCTCTCAAAAATAAATTTTAAAAAAATTTAAAACAATTTTTAAATAATAAAAAAATAAGTAAATAAAACAATTACTAGATCTTTTTGTTTAAATACATTGCATAATAATTTCAAGAAAAATAAGTCAACAGAATTTTATACCCATCAGGTTGTTAATAACAATAATGACATTCTGATAGAATCTCAAGTGCCAACAATGGTTTAGTTGCTCTTATACACTTCTTGCAATGTGCCAAGTAGTCTTCATACGTGTTAACTCACTTAATCATCCCAGTAACCCTGTGGGTAGCTGCTATATTGTCATTCACATTTTACAGTTGAATTGAAGGGCAGCATAATCTAGTGATTTATACCAAGGTTGCACATTTAGTGACTCCCAAGTCAACGCTTTTAACCATTACACTATACTACCCATAAATTGATAGCAACCTCTCTGGAAGGCAATTTGGCTGCAATGACATTTTTTAAATGAGCACACAGACACACAAAGCGCCAAGTCATGAATAGTGCTCAGCACTAAAAAAATGGTTTTAGAGGGGCACCTGGGTGGCTCAGCTGGTTAAGTGGTTAAGCATCCAACTCCTGGTTTCAGCTTAGGTCATGATCTCATGGTTGATGAGATCAAGCCCTGAATTGGGCTCTGGGCTGACAGTGCAGAGCTTGCTCAGGATTCTCTCTCCCCTTCTCTCTGCCCATACCCCCTCCCTCAAAATAAATAAATAAACACTTTAAAAAATGGTTTGAGAGATGGTTGTCAATATTTGTTGAGGACTAAATACAAGGCTGGGAATTGATTGGAGAAGGGAAGCTTTAGGTAAGAGAAAAAGGATTCACCGTGCTTTATCTTCAGACTTGACCATTTCCTTGGAGTTATACAACATGCACATAGGCAAGGATTTAAATTTACAATATAGTACAACAACATATAAGGGGGTTCACATTAAAATAGTACAAGCCAAACACAAAATTACACTAAAGTCCTTGAAAGCAGAAGACTGATAGTGTCGTACAAAACCTATTTCATAGTCCTGGCTTTCTTCAGTTTTAGTAAAATAGAAATCACACTACCTACTAGGAAGAGTTGCCTTGAAGATTAAATTAATGTAAGTAAAATGCTTAGCACACAGAGGGTCTGGCACAAAGTACAGGCCTACTTTGGAGTTACTGTGGTTCAGTTCCAGACCACTGCAATAAAGCAAATATTGCAATAAAGCCAGTGAAATGATTTTCTTTTGTTTCCCAGTACGTATAAAATCTGTGTTTACACTATACTGTACTGTTAACCATGCAATAGCATTATGCCTAAAAAACAATGTATAAACCTTGATTTTAAAATACTTTATTTGCGGGGCGCCTGGGTGGCGCAGTCGGTTAAGCGTCCGACTTCAGCCAGGTCACGATCTCGCGGTCCGTGAGTTTGAGCCCCGCGTCAGGCTCTGGGCTGATGGCTCAGAGCCTGGAGCCTGTTTCCGATTCTGTGTCTCCCTCTCTCTCTGCCCCTCCCCCGTTCATGCTCTGTCTCTCTCTATCCCAAAAATAAATAAAAAACTTTGAAAAAAAAAAAAAAAATTAAAAAAAATAAATAAATAAAATACTTTATTTGCTGCTAAAAAATGCTAACCATCCTCTGAACTTTCAGTGAGCCACACGTAACCTTTTTGCTGGTGGAGGGTCTTGTCTCAATGTTGCTGCAGCTTCTACATCAGTACTTCCTACTTCACTTCACATTTATCTGTTACAGACATGGCTTTCCTTAAATTTCATGAACTAATGTCTACTAGCTTCCAACTTTTCTTCTGTGGCTTCTTAACTCTCTCAGCTCTCAGAATTGAAGAGCCAGGGCCTTGCTGTGGATTAGGCTTTGGCCTTTGAAGGGAATGTTGTGGCTAGTTTGGTTGTCTATCCAGACCACTCAAACTTTCTCCATGTCAGCAATAAGGCTGTTTCACTTTCTTATCATTCTTGTGTTCACTGGAGTAGCACTTTTAACTTCCTTCAAGAACTTTTCCTTTACATTCATAACTTGGCTATCTGTTCAGCACAAGAGGCCTGGCTTTCAGCCTGTCTCAGTTTTTGACGTGCGTTCCTCACTGAGCTTAATCATTTCGAGCTTTTGATTTAAAGTGTGAGACGTGTGACTCTTTTGCCTGAACACGGAGAGGCCGTTGTAGGGTTATTAATTGTCCTAATTTCCATATTGTTGTGTCTCAGGGAATATGGAGCAGTTAGAACACACACATTTCTTATGTTTGCTGTCTTATACATGTGCAATTTGGGACATCCTAAACCAATTACAATAGTAACATCAAAGATCGCTGATCACAAATCACCATTACAAGTGTAAAAATATAAAAGTTGGAAATATGCTTAGAGTTACCAAAATGTGACACAGAAGCATGAAGTGAGCAAATGCTGTTGGGAAAAAATGGCAGCATTAGTCTTGGTTGATGCAGGATTGACACAAAGCTTCAATTTGTAAAACAAATCTGTGAAGAAAAAAAAATCTGTGAAGCATAATAAAGCGAGTATTCCTGTAAGGGATTTGTGCTATTATTTCTAGCTGCAAAGAGAAGTCAGAAATAAGAGAAGAGTGAGGACTCTTCAGAAAGTCAGGTAGTGATTGAGTAAAGTGTGGTGTCAGAAAAGATTTTTTAGAAGAAATGTGTTTCCAACAGGCTTTATGAGAGAAAAAGTGAAAATGACATCTTCCAAAATAGTCTCCTTAGAATGGGAATTTTTACATGCTGGGACAAATGAATTTGAGTGTGGTGACTGCACCAGTAGCTAAACTTCAAATGTGAGAAAAGCAATTTTTTTTTATTATTTTTTTTAACGTTTATTTATTTTTGAGACAGGGAGAGACAGAGCATGAACGGGGGAGGGGCAGAGAGAGAGGGAGACACAGAATCTGAAACAGGCTCCAGGCTCTGAGCTGTCAGCACAGAGCCCGACGCAGGGCTCGAACTCACGGACCGCGAGATCATGACCTGAGCCGAAGTCAGACGCTTAACCGACTGAGCCACCCAGGTGCCCCGAGAATAGGAATTTTGATGCTGCATATAGGAAAAGTAAATTGTATTGCTCTAGCTGTCCATTTACATCTAGATACCAACGCAAAAGTTGTTATACACTTCATCAAACTTTCAGAAGAGATTGGCAGCCTTTCTGTTTAAAACACAATCAGGTTTGCACAGAAAAAGGCAACATTGATGCCTTTTATTATTAAATGGAAGCATTTGTATCTAAAGCAGCACACAACACTTCAGGGACAACTTACATTTAAAGTTGCCTTTTATTTTTTTTAATTAATTGATTTTATTCTTTGAATAGTTTTATGTTACAGAAAAATTGAGTGGAAAGTAGAGTTCCCATACACCTCCTCCACCCTCCACAGTTTCCCTTATTGTTAATATCTTGCACTAGCCTGGAACATTTGTTACAATCAATGAGACAATATTGATACGTTATTACTAACCAAAGTCCAGAGTTTACATTAGGGATCATTTGTATTGTACATTCTTTGTTCTGAGAAATGTATAATGACAGTATCATTCAGAATAGTTTAACTGGCCTAAAACTCCCATTCTTCCCCTATTTATTGCTCCTTTCTTCTCCCTGACCCCTGACAACTACTGATCTTTTTATTTTTTATTTTATTTTATTTTATTTAAGTTTATTTATTTTTGAGACAGAGAGAGACAGAGCATGAATGGGGGAGGGGCAGAGAGAGAGGGAGACACAGAATCGGAAGCAGGCTCCAGGCTCTGAGCCATCAGCCCAGAGCCCAACTCAAACTCGCTCAAAGCAGGGCTCTGAGCCATCAGCCCAGAGCCCAACTCAAACTCACTCAAAGCAGAGTTCAAACTCACGGACCGAGAGATCATGACCTGAGCTGAAGTCAGACGCTTAACCAACTGAGCCACCCAGGCGCCCCACTACTGATCTTTTTAAACCATCTCCAAAGATTTGCCTTTTCCATAAAGTTGCCTTTTTTTTTTTTTTTTTTTTGAGAGAGAGAGAGAGGGAGGGAGGGAGGGAGAGAGAGACAAAGTGCGGGCAGGGAAGGGGCAGAGAGAGAGAGGGAGACACAGAATCTGAAGCAGGCTCCAGGCTCTGAGCTATCAGCTCAGAGCTCAACGTGGGCCTGGAGCCCACAAGCCATGAGATCATGACCTAAGCTAAAGTCGGACGTAAACTAACTGAGCCACCCAGGTGCCCCTAAAGTTTCCTTTATTTATTTATAAGCCACATCTTGGCTAAGAAACCTATGAAATCAGGTATAAGAAGCACTGAACTACCAGCAAATTATTTTATAAAGAACAAAGTAGAAAAGATATTTGCAAAATAATAATAATAATAATAATAATAAATAAAATCAATGGAAAAGAGAAAACAAGCATAAAAAAAGATGTTGAAGGACTCTTTGTACAATAAAAGGGAAATCCATTAATGGCATAGATTTTCTGTAACAAAATAAAATTGTTAAGCCCTTCTCCTTCATATATGTGCCATACAGATGTCAACATTTGGTTTGTATTCTACATATAATTTCACTCAATACTCTACAGCAATGATTTCATTCAGCCATATATTATCTCTCTTTGTGGTGATATTGATATTAAGTGACCTTTACTTTGTTCTTTTTTCTTCAATATATGAAGTTTATTGTCAAGTTGGTTTCCATACAACACCCAGGATTCATCCCAAAAGGTGCCCTCCTCAATACCCATCACCCACCCTCCCCTCCCTCCCACCCCCCATCAACCCTTAGTTTGTTCTCAGTTTTTCAGAGTCTATTATGCTTTGGCTCTCTCTCCCACTCTAACCTTTTTTTTTTTTCCTTCCCCTCCCCCTTGGGTTTCTGTTAAGTTTCTTAGGATCCACTTAAGAGTGAAACCATATGGTATCTGTCTTTCTCTGTATGGCTTATCTCACTTAGCATAACACTCTCCAGTTCCATCCACGTTGCTACAAAGGGCCATATTTCATTCTTTCTCATTGCCACGTAGTACTCCATTGTGTATATAAACCACAATTTATTCATCAGTTGATGGACATTTAGGCTCTTTCCATAATTTGGCTATTGTTGAGAGTGCTGCTATAAACATTGGGGTACAAGTGCCCCTATGTTCTCCTGTATCCCTTGGGTAAATTCCTAGCAGTGCTATTGCTGGGTCATAGGGTAGGTCTATTTTTAATTTTTTGAGGAACCTCCACACTGTTTCCAGAGTGGCTGCACCAATTTGCATTCCCATCAACAGTGCAAGAGGGTTCCCATTTCTCCACATCCTCTCCAGCATCTATAGTCTCCTGATTTGTTCATTTTGGCCACTCTGACTGGCGTGAGGTGGTATCTGAGTGTAGTTTTGATTTGTATTTCCCTGATGAGGAACGACGTTGAGCATCTTTTCATATGCCTGTTGGCCATCTGGATGTCTTCTTTAGAGAAGTGTCTATTCATGTTTTCTGCCCATTTCTTCACTGGATTATTTGTTTTTCGCGTGTGGAGTTTGGTGAGCTCTTTATAGATTTTGGAGACTAGCCCTTTGCCCAATATATCATCTGCAAATATCTTTTCCCATTCCGTTGGTTGCCTTTTAGTTTTGTTGGTTGTCTCCTTTGCTGTGCAGAAGCTTTTTTTATCTTCATGAGGTCCCAATAGTTCATTTTTGCTTTTAATTCCCTTGCCTTTGGGGATGTGTCAAGTAAGAAATTGCTGCGGCTGAGGTCAGAGAGGTCTTTTCCTGCTTTCTCCTCTAGGGTTTTGATGGTTTCCTGTCTCACATTCAGGTCCTTTATCCATTTTGAGGTTTTTTTTTGTGAACGGTGTAAGAAAGTGGTCTAGTTTCATTCTTCTGCATGTTGCTGTCCAGTTCTCCCAGCACCATTTGTTAAAGAGACTGTCTTTTTTCCATTGGATGTTCTTTCCTGCTTTGTCAAAGATGAGTTGGCCATACTTTTGTGGGTCTAGTTCTGGGGTTTCTATTCTATTCCATTGGTCTATGTGTCTGTTTTTGTGCCATCCTTCAACATCTTTATGACACAGAAGGTTTACCTGTGGAATAGAATTTCCAGTGCAGAACAGACATATTTTCTAATTTGAAATCTCAGACACACTCACTTTTCCCATTTTCAGTGCAGTGGTTGACTCCCTTGAATTATTTACGTACAAGTCTATTTCCTATACTAGATTGTAAGTTGTCTTTGTGGGACTTATTTATCTTTACATTTCCCAGTGTTTAACACATAAGTAAACGGACAATAACTGTCTGGCAAATGAACTTTTATAAATAAAACATATCTCCTTTAACTTCTCACAATTCTTGATAAAACTGACCCATTTCTTCATAAATAATAATTTTTTAAAATCGAGTCTTCTTCAAGACATTTTAAATAATAAACTTGAAAGATGCTCATGGTAAAAAAAAATTAAGCAATGTAAAATGATATGATGGAAAGCAATAGCCTTCCTATCAACTCAGTATTCACATTTCCCAGAGATAGCCACAATTATCTGTTTTATGTTTTGACTTTCAGAGATGAGCTATACATATATACTCACACTACTGTGTGAATGCATATATATTTTACCTTGAAAAGGTTCTTCTCCTGGTTTCTACTAGGGCCCCAAAGCTGAGAATCACAGGTGAAAAATATAAGTGATCGAAAGTGATGTGCTATGTAGATTATGGTTAGGTAGTTCTATAGCCATCTCCTATTTCCAGCCTATATATGAGAAGGCTAGAGAAATTGGAAAGTGAAGGTTTCTTTTAAGAGCATTAATACTATGTATACTTCTGTCTTATAACAAGCCAAATAAGAAGTGCATCAAGAAATGTAATTTTTGAAAAAAAAAAAGAGGTTAGAGTGGGAGAGAGCCAAAGCATAAGAGACTGTTAAAAACTGAGAACAAACTGAGGGTTGATGGGGGGTGGGAGGGAGGGGAGTGTGGGTGATGGGTATTGAGGAGGGCACCTTTTGGGATGAGCACTGGGTGTTGTATGGAAACCAATTTGACAATAAATTTCATATATTAAAAACAACAAAAAAAAAAGAAATGTAATTTTTGAGAATAAGGGTGTCTTGCAGGAGAAGGACCTACATGCTATATAGTCTTTTTCCCTTTCCTCCTCACCTGCCTACTTTGATACTTACTGAGCTACAGAAACCTGCTGAACAAGTGTTACAGGACAGGAGTAGAGCTTGGTGATAGAAATGAGAGAAGTTGACTATTGCCCACTAGAATTAATGTAAACAGAGGCAAGTGTTTGACTTTACCTAGAAAAACCCAGTCAGGAGGATTTCTGTTTCTGGCTGTATGGTGTACTAGAAGTTCAGTGATAAACCTCTGATAAATCCCCATTCGGAAAAATCAAACATCCTAAAAACTTACATAGAGATAAAGAACAAAGGTGTGACCCATGAAATAAAGTATTGATAAGTTAGGCTGCATTAAAATGAAAAAATTCTGTTCTGTGAAAGACAACATAAAGAAAATGAGAAGACTAGCCATAGATCAGGTGGAAATATTTGCAAAAGACACATCTGATAAAGGACTGTTAATTTAAAATATATAAAGAACTCTTAAAACTCAACAAAATGAAAAAATAAATAACCCAATTTAAAAAATAGTCAAAAACCTTAACAGACACCTCACCAAAGAAGGTACAGTATACGGATGGCTAATAAGCATAGGAAAAGATGATCTAAATCACATGTCATCAGGAAAATGCAAATGAAAACAATGAGATACCACTACACGCCTACTAGAATAGCCAGAATCCAGAACACTGACAACGCCAAGGCTGGCAAGGATGTGGAGCAACAGGCGCTCTCATTCATTGCTTGTGGGAATGCAAAATGATAGAGCCACTTAGAAAGACAGTCTGGTGGTTTCTTAAAACTAAACATACTCTTATTCATGTGATCCAGCAGTTGTACTCCTTGGTACTTACATAAAGGAATTGAGAACTTATGTGCACACAGAAATCTGTATACAGATATTATAGCAGCTTTATTCATAATTGCCAAAACTTGGAAGAAACTAAGATGTCTTTAAGTAGATGGATGGATGGATAAACAGTGGTAAATCCAGACAATGGAATATTATTCAGTGCTAAAAAGAAATGAGCTATCAAGCCATGAAAAGACATGGAGGAAACTTAAATGAATGTTACTAAGTAAAAGAAGCCAATTTGAAAAGGCTACATAATGTACATTTCCAACTACATAACATTGTGGGAAAGGCAAAACTATGGAGACATTAATGATCATAGTTTCTAGGGGTTGGGGATAGGGAAGGATGAATAAGCAGAGTACAGAGGATTTTTAGAACAGTGAAAATACTCTGTATGGTATTATAATGGTGGATACATGTAATTATAAATTTGCCCAAACTCTTAGAATGTACAACATCAAGAGTGGACCCTAATACAAACTATGGAATATGGGTGGTAATGATGTGTTCTTGTAGGTTCATCAGTTGTAACAAATGCACCACTCTCATGTGGGATGTTGATACTAGGGAAGGCTATGCATGTATGGATGTAAAGGATATATGGGAAATCTCTGTACCTCAATTTTGCTGTGAAACTAAAACTGCTTTAAAAATATAAAGCCTTGGGGCACCTGGGTGGCTCAGTCTGTTGAGCATCCTACTTCAGCTCAGGTCATGGTCTCGTGGTTCATGAGTTCAAGCCCCTCATTGGGCTCTGTGCTGACAGCTCAGAGCCTGGAGCCTGCTTCCGATTCTGTGTCTCCCTCTCTCTGTGCCCCGTCCCTGCTCTCTCTCTCAAAAACAAATATTTAAAAAATAAATAAGTAAAAATATAAAGCCTTTAGAAAAACCTGTATTTAAAATTTTTTAAACTTAAATGTAGGGTTGAACTGAGGCCAGAAACAAAGTTTCAATCTGTGGGCATAAAAGAGAACTGGAGGTGGTATTGGCCCTAAGACTGTCTATTACCATGGACAGACCTGGGTTTAGTAACCCATCTGTATGAGGAACAAGAGGGAAATCTGGAGTCTGAGTACAGAGAAACATTAGATAGGAGAAAGCTCTGCCTAAAAGCAAGATCTGGAAAGAAAGATACTCATCACACAATGTGAGATTGTGACCATCTGTACATGTTTTATCTTTGGATCTAAATAGAATGGGAAAAAATATGTATCTCACCTGAGATGTCCTAATTATAAACTTGAGCTCCACCTATATGGTCCATAATACTCTAAGCCAACAATTAAAAAAAAAAACAGATATGCAATAATTGCAGTTACAGAATTATCAGACACAGAATACAAAATAACCGTGCTTGATATACTTCAAGAAATAGCAAACAAATGAAAATAAGAGACAAGAAGAAAAAAAGACTTGAAAATGGCTAGTGAGATTTGAAAGGGAGCAAACACAGAAACTCTAGAAATGTAAGTTTTTATAATTAACATTGAAAACACAGTGGATAGATCAAATAGTAAGTTATGCCTAGCTGAAGAAAGAAGGTTAGACTTGGAAAAATTGATCTAAAAGAATAACACAAACGTAGCATGGGAGACAAAGAGATGAAATATAGTTAAAGAGATCTTAAGAGACGTGAAGTTTAGAGTGAAAAAGGCTGGTATATGCTCCATTCTAGGACCTAGAATGATTAGAAAAAATGAGAAAGTTTTGGATCGATTTTGATTTATGTTGCTTATGATCTTTTGGTTCCTGGACCTGAAAATGTATGACTTTTAATAATTAATAGAAATGTTCAGCCATTATCTTGACTCTGTTTATAATTTTTTTCAGTTTTGGTTTGAAATGTCTTTGTCTTTTTTCTTACTTTTAAAAGATAGTTCCACTGAGATACAGAACTTTGAATTTGCTAGAAGTTTCTTCTTGACATTTTGAAGATATCATTCCAATATCCTTTGGGTTTTGTATCACTCTTGGGACAGATGTCAATCTAATGGTCATTCCTTTCTAAGTTTGCTGGATTTTCTTTCCTCTACTTTTAATATCATCTGTTTGTCTTTGTTATTCTACCGAAACTCAGTAAACAAACTTAAGAGAGGAAAATGACCCCAGAAATATTTGAGGTACAAGAAGAATGGTGAGCAAAGAAAAAAATAAACATAATTAAAGCTAAAAAAATAATAAATTGTTCAATTAATGCCATTTCAAGAAACCAAGATAGAATTAAATTCTTATACCACATTTTTATATTATTATTCAATTAAGAAGAAAATAATAGCAAAGTTATAATTTAAATAATATGAAACTTTTATAAATTAAAAAAAATCTTCTAATAGATATTTGGAAATATTATAATGAAAAGAGAAGAATAATATAAAAACTACTTATCAGAACTTGTACATTTATAGTCTTAAATGCTTGTTAAGATGGAGAAAATTTGAAAATTAACTTTTAAAAGCAATTTACTAAGCATTTCTAATTTAACTAATTAGAAAAAAGAACATAGTAAACTCAAGGTAAAAGGAAGAATACAGTGAAGAATAGACAAATGAAAATAGAAAACAAAATAGTATCAGCAAAGACAAAATTGGAATGATTTTTTTGAGATTTTGTTTATTTTTATTTTTTAAAGAATTTTTTTAATCTTTATTTTCATTTTTGAAAGAGACAGAGAGAGAGAAAGAGACAGAGAGACAGAGACAGAACATGAGTGGGGGGAGCAACAGAGAGAGGGGGAGACACAGAATCTGAAGCAGGCTCCAGGCGCTGGGCTGTCAGCACAGAGCCTGACGCGGGGCTCGAACTCACAAACCATGAGATCATGACCTAAGCCGACTGAGCCACCCAGGTGCCCCTAAGATTTTATTTTTAAGTAATCTATACACCCAACATGGGTCTCAAGCTTACAATCCTAAAATCAAGAGTCACATGCTCCAATGACTGAGACAGCTAGGCACAAAATTGGAATGATTAATACAACTGACAAGCTCTACTCAAAAAGATAAAGGGCCACACAACCAAAAGAAATAAAAGGCATCCAAATCAGCAAGAAAAAAGTAAAACTTTCACTATTTGCAGATAGCATGATATTATATATAGAAAATCTGAAAGAGTCCATCAAAACATTGCTAGAACTGATAATTCAGTATGATTGCAGAATACAAAATCAACATATCCTGAAAATCTGTTGCAGAAATCTGCTGCATTTCTATACACCAATAATGAAGAAGCAGAAAGATAAATTAAGAAGAGAATCCCATTTACAGTTGCAGCAAAACCCATAAGATACCTAGGAGTAAACCTAACCAAAGAGGTAAAAGACTTGTACTCTGAAAACTATAAAATATTGATGAAAGAAATTGAATTTGACACAAAGAAATAGATATTCCACGCTCATGGATTAGAAGAATAAATATTATTAAAATGTCTCTACTACCCAAAGCAATCTACATATTTAATGTAATCCCTATCAAAATACCACCAGCATTTTTTCACAGAGCTAGAACAAACAATCCTAAAATTTGTATGGAGCCACAAAAGACCATGAAAGCAAACCTTGAAAACGAAAAGCAAAGATGGAGGCATCACAATTTCAGACTTCAAGTTATATTACAAAGCTGTAGTGATCACAACAGCATGGAACTGGCACAAAAATAGACACATAGATCAACAGAACAGAATAGAGACCCCAGAAATAAACCCATGACTATATGGTGAATTAATCTTTGCTAAAGCAGGAAAGAATATCCAATGGGAAAAGAACAGTCTCTTCAACGAATGGTGTTGGGAAAACTGGACAGCTACATGCAAAATAATGAAACTGAACCAGATCTTCTATCATACAAAAAAATAAATTTGAAATGGATTAAAGACCTAAATGTGAGACCTGAAACCATAAAAAACCTAGAAGAGAACACAGGCAGTAACCTCTTTGACATCAGCCATAGCAAGCTTTTTTTCTAGATGTGTCTCCTGAGGCAAGAGAAACAAAAACAAAACTAAACTATTGGGACTACACCAAAACAAAAAGCTTCTGTACAGCAAAGGAAACAATCAACAAAACTAAAGGAAACCTACAGAATGGGAGAAGATTATCTGCAAATGATGTATCCAATAAAGAGTTAGTATTCAAAACATATAAAGAATTTATACAACTCAACACCCAGAAAACAAATGATCCAATTAAAAATGGGCAGAAGAGGGGCACAGGGGGAGCTCAATCAGTTGAGCATCCATCTCTTGATTTCAACTCAAGTCATGATCCCAGGATTGTGGGATCAAGCCTGCATTGGGCTCCATGCTCAGCATGGAGCCTGCTTGAGATTCTCTCTCTTTCCTTCTGCCCCTCTCCCCACTTGCACTATCTTTCTCAAATATTTTTTAAAAATAAAAAAAAAATTAAGTTTATTAATTTTGGGAGAGACAGAGAATGTGAGCAGGGGAGGGGGAGAGAATCCCAAGCAGATTCTGCACATGGTCAGCATGCAGAACCTGATTCAGGGCTCAATTCACAAAACCATGAGATCATGACCTGAGCCAAAATCAAGAGTTGGTTGCTTAACCGACTGAGCCACACAGGTGCCTGTTTTTGGGTTTTTTTTTTAATAATAAAAAAAAAATGAGCAGAAGACATGAACAGACATTTCTCTAAAGAAGACATACATGGGGCGCCTGGGTGGCTCAGTCGGTTAAGCGGCCGACTTCGGCTCAGGTCGTGATCTCGCGGTCCATGAGTTCGAGCCCCGCGTCGGGCTCTGTGCTGGCAGCTCAGAGCCTGGAGCCTGTTTCAGATTCTGTGTCTCCCTCTTTCTGACCCTCCCCGTTCATGCTCTGTCTCTCTCTGTCTCAAAAATAAATAAACGTTAAAAAAAAATTTTTAAAAATAAAATGTAAATATTAAAAAAAATAAATAAAATAAAGAAGACATACAGATGGCCAAGAGACACATGAAAAGATGTTCACTGTCACTTACCATCAGGGAAATGCAAATCAAACCACCAGGAGATAACCACCTCACACCTGTCAGAATGGCTAAAATCAACAATACAAGAAAAAAAACAGTATTGGTGAGGATATGAAGAAAAAGGAACACTCTTGCACTGTTGGTGGGAATGCAAACTGGCAGAGCCACTGTTGAAAACTGTATGGAAGCTCCTCAAAAAGTTAAATATGGAGCTACCCTATGATCCAGCAATCGCACCACTGGGTATTTACAAAAACACTAATTCAAAGGGATACATGCACCCCTGTGTTTATAACAGCATTATTTACAACACCAAGTATGGAAGCAGCCCAAGTGTCCATCTACTGATGAATGGATAAGGGAGAGGTGGCATATACACACAATAGAATATTATTCAGCCATAAAAAATGAAATCTTGCCATTTGCAAGAACATAGATGGAGCTAGAGAGTAAAATACTAGCTGAATAAGTCAGAGGAAAACAAATACCATATGATTTTATTCATATGTGGAATTTAAGAAACAAAACAAGCAAAGGGAAAAGAGAGAGAGAGACAAACCAAGAAATAGACTTTTTTTTTTAATGTTTATTTATTTTTGAGAGAGACAGAGACAGAATGCAAGTGGTTTAGGGGCAGAGAGAGAGGGAGACACAGAAGCAGAAGCAGAAGCAGCCTCCAGGCTCTGAGCTGTCAGCACAGAGCCCGACGCAGGGCTCGAACTCACGAGCTGTGAGATCATGACCTGAGCCGAAGTCTGACGTTCAGCCAACTGAGCCACCCAGGCACCCCAAGAAATAGACTTTTAATAATACACAACAAACTGAAATTACCAGAGGGGAGATGGGTGGGCCAATGGGTTAAATAGGTGATTGGGGATTAAGCAGTGCACTTGTGATGAGCACCAGGTTATGTATGGAATTGTTGAATTACTACATTATATACCTGAAACTAATATAACACTGTATGTTAACTAATAGGAATTAAAATTTAAAAACTAAAAAATAGATAAAGAGCATAACTTAAAAGTACTAGGAATGAATAAATGAACAAAATAAAACATAATACCAGATATTTTTAAATATTCCAAACAACCTTATGGCACAAAAGCTGAAGTACATATAAAATAGACAAATCTCTAGAAAAATATAATTACCAATCTAAATTAGAAATCTCTATAGTTATATTGGAAAAAGACAGAACATGTGTATGATCATGTAGCAATAAAAGAAATCCAATCACTGGATCAAAATAGTCTCATAAAGAAAACTTTAGACCCAGATAGTTTTAAAAGTTCTATCAAACATTAAAAAATTTTTGATTATTCATAACTTTTCAGAAAGTAGAAAAAATGGAACATTCTCTAACCTCTTTAATGAAAATGGTATGAACTTGATACCAAATTCAGAGAAGGATGCAAAAAAAAAAAAAAAAAAAAAAAAAGAGAGAGAGAAATTATAGCCTGTATTTCCCTCCTGACTAAAGAATCAATCCTAAATGAGATATTAGCAAATTTAGACCTACAATATATTATTAAGGTTGATATATCAAGTCAAAGTTGATTTTATTATAGGAATAGAAAGTTCATTCAATATTAGAATATCTAATTATTTATATTAAAATTTTAATGAAGAAAAACTTACTCAGCACAGTAGATTTAAAAAAGCATTATATAACATGTAACAATCATTTTTTATAAAAGCTGTTAATAAACTAGGAATAGAAAGGAGCTTACATAATATGAAATATATCTACACATTTCCACATCTACACATTTCCATTATATATGAAATATATAATACAATTAGTGTCCTACTTAATGGTGCTAGATGAGAAACAGGAAAGGATTCCCATTGCTGGCTCTTTTCAGCATGGTCCTGGAGGTTATAGTCACTGCAATCTGGCCAGAAAAAGAAATAAAATGTATCAAGATTGGAAAGAAAGAAATAAAACTGTTATCATTTGTAGATGATTGTCACTATTGAAAACATAAAATGATCTATACAAAAAAATTGTTATTATAAGTTTGCTAGTTAGAAATCATTATTAAAAAGTCAATTACAGGGGCACCTGGGTGGCTCAGTGAAGCATCTGAGTTCGACTCAGGTCATGATCTCATGGTTCGTGGGTTCGAGCCCCACATTGGGTACTGTGCTGACAGCTCAGAGCCTGGAGCCTGCCTCAGATTCTGTGTCCCCCTCTCTCTTTGCCACTCCCCTGCTCATGCTCTTTCTTGCTCTGTCGCTCAAAAAATAAATAAATGTTAATTTTTTTTCAATATATGAAATTTATTGTCGGATTGGTTTCCATACAACACCCCGTGCTCATCCCAAAAGGTGCCCTCCTCAATACCCATCTCCCATCCTCCCCTCCCTCCCACCCCCCATCAACCCTCAGTTTGTTCTCAGTTTTTATTTTTATTTTTTTCAATATATAAAATTTATTGTCAAATTGGTTTCCATACAACACCCAGTGCTCATCCCAAAAGGTGCCCTCCTCAATACCCTTCACCCACCCTCCCCTTGTTCTCAGTTTTTAAGAGTCTCTTATGCTTTGGCTCTCTCCCACTCTAATCTCTTTTTTTTTTTTTTTTTTCTTCCCCTCCCCCATGGGTTTCTGTTAAGTTTCTCAGGATCCACATAAGAGTGAAAACATGTTAATTTTTTTTTTAAAGCCAATTACATCTGTGTATATAGGCAATAAACAGACACAATTTTTTGTTGAGGAGAAAGAAACATATGATTACAAACTTCAAAGAAAGACCCACAATTTGTAGGCCTTTAATCTGTGACAGAAATGGCAGTGGAGATGAGTGGAGAAAGGAGGAATTTCCCATAAAAAGTACTACGAAAACTGTGAATAAGAAAAAATGTGAAAGTGGATTGTTATGTCACATCATACTAAAAATAATAGTAATAAATCCAGGTGTCTTAAAGACGTAAATATAAAAGGCAAAATTATGGACATTTTTAGAAGATAATATAGAAGGTGATATTCATGGTCTCAGATAGGGAAGAATTTCTTAAACAAGATTCAAAAAGGCACAAACTGGGGGTGCCTGGGTGGCTCAGTTGGCTAAGCCACTGACTTCAGCTCAGGTCATGATCTCATCCATGGGTTTGGGCCCCTTGTCAGGCTCTGTGCTGACAGCTCAGAGCCTGGAGCCTGCTTTGGATTCTGTCTGTTTGTCTGTCTGTCTGTCTCTCTCTCTCTCTCTCTCTCTCCCCGCCCCTCCCCCACCCATGGTCTGTCTCTCTGTCTCTCAAAAATGAATAAACATTTAAAAAAAAATTTTTTAAGCACTAACTGTAAAGGAAAACTTTGAGAAATTTGACTACCTTAAAATTAAGAACTTCTCTATCGAAACACACCATCAGTGAATCTAAAACTATCTCAAAATGTCAAAAATGTTGCTGAGTTAAAAAGCACATTATTAAGAGTAAAGATGAGCAAAAACCTGTGGAAAGTTATTTAGTAACAGAAAACTGACAATGGGTTAGGATGCAATACATAAGGTATTCCTACAGTTTACTTTAAAAAAGCCAGAAAATGATAAATTTTAAAAGTGATCAAAGGATTTGACTAAGTCTTAAATAGCCTCCTAAATCTGGAAACATCTCAAATATCAATGGAGAGTAAAAAAGATAAATAAATTATGGTGTGGTAGAATGTTATAGGGAAATTAACAAATGAACCTTGGGTATAATTCATAAAAGTTTAAAAAATGATGTTAAATAAAACATTATTTATGCTGACAGCTCAGAGCCTGAAGCCTGCTTCGGATTCTGTGTCTCCCTCTCTCTCTCTCTGACCCTCCCCTGCTTGCACTCTGTCTCTGTCTCTCAAAAATAAATAAGCATTAAAAAAAAAAACATTATAAAAGTTATAGAAGAATACATACATAAACATTTTTAAACATGTAATTACTAGTGTCAGACCAGGTATTTTATAAATATTAATTTACTTAATCCTTGGAACAATTCAGTGATGTAACTGCTATTGTTACCCTTTTGGTTTACGAAGCAGAAACTGATGAATAGAAAGGTTAAGTAACTGCCCAAGATCACATAACCGGGAGGGGCCTGATTTGAAACCAGACAACCTGTCTCCGGGGTCTGGAGTTTAACTCCATTCATAAACATTCAAAAGTAGGCACAGCTAAGCAACATATTATTTAATAATATACATATATTTGGGAATAGATATGACAGAAACTATTATTAAATATAAAATTAGCACAAAATTCACAATTACCTGTTGTAGGGGAGGGGAGACTATACAACCTTAGAGGGAAATAGAAGGATTCAAAGAAATTGGCAATGTTCTCTTTCTTAAGAAAGTATCTGGGAGGTGTGTATACAGATGTTAATTTATTATTGATGTTGTTATTCTCTGGTGTACATATCCATTACATGCAGTCTATATTTCTGAATTTTTGAAAAAGATTAAAAGAGAGAGGCTGTGAACCCTGAACAGAGAAACAGTCCCTGCACTGGAAGAGAAACGTGTACTTCCAGAAGTTTTCTGTGATCTACATGGGTGCCAGAGAAGGTAGTTGGGCTGAATCATCTTGAAAGGATCTTTCCCCTACAGCCGCCCAGGGTCAGGATATGTGGGTAGGATCTGAGAAGCTAGGTCCTGCTGGTGAGCACAGTGCAAATGAGGGCTCTGAGCAGTGGGGATGGAGAGAGTTGTCCAGAGAGCTCACAAAAGCAGCCCAAGAAAGAAGAGCCAGAATCTGAACACCTGCCAGATGATAACTGCACCATGAAAGCAGACACTACAGGGAATAGAAGGTGAAGGGATAAAAGGGTAGAAGGTCAGAAGAGTGAGGGGGGAGTGGATGAGCTTTGAACTGGATAAAATTAAATTCTTCATATAGACTGGACTGAACTCTTAGTCACCTATAAATGAGGCTTTTTGTTAATTTATGAAAGTGGCAGGGGAAAGTTAAGGGGATCTGCCTAAGATGTTGTCCAAAAAAGGAAGATTTTGCAGAGCTTGTTTGAAGCCCAGTGGGGAGAACAAGTAAAGTTGTTTCCCACTTGCATTTTACCAAGTTTAATAAATGAATTCAGATCATAGAGTCACCTGGGTTTTGAGGGCACCTGGGTGGCTCAGTCAGTTAAGCATCCAACTCTTGGTTTTGGCTCAGGTCGTGATCTCACAGTTCGTGAGATTGAGCCCCCATAGGGCTCTGTACCAACAGTGGGGAGCCTGCTTGAGATTCTCCCTCTGACTCTCTCCCCCCCCCCCCCCAGAAGCTCGTGCTCTCTCTCTTTCAAAGTAAATTAAAAAAAAAAAAAAAAAAAGACATGGGTTTGAACTGTGTAGGTTCATTTATATGCAGATTTTTTCTGATAATATAGTACACTACTGTAAATGGGTTTTCTCTTTCTTATTATTTTCTTAATAACATTTTCTTTTCTCCAGATTACTTTATTGTAAGAAGACAGTACATAATATATATAGCATACATAATATGTGTCGGTCAACTCTTTCTGTTATTAGTAAAACTTCCAGTCAACAGTAGGCTATTAGTAGTTAAGTTTTGGGGGAGTCAAAAGTTATACACAGATTTTTTTGACTGTGTGGGGAATCAGTGCTCCTAACCCCAGCATTGTTCAATGGTCAACTGTACACACGTCTATTCATTTGTCTTTTAAAAATAACTTTACTGAGATATGATTTAAATATTTTAATGTTCAACCTTTCCAAGTGTACAATTCAATGGTTTTTAGTATATTCACAAGTTTGTAAAGTCACCATCACTATCTCATTTCAGAACATTTCATTACCCTGAAAGGATACTCTATACATATTATCAGTCACTCCCCATTCCCTGTTGTCCCCGGCACCACTAGTCTATTTTATTGTCTCTGAATTTGTCTGTTCCAGACATTTCATATAAATGGGATATATTGCCATTTGTGTCTGACTCATTTTACTTAGCATGATGTTTTTAAGCTTCATCCATGGTGTAACATGTATATCATGTTCCACTTTTTTCTATGTCTATGTAGTATTCCATGCATGGCTTTACTATATTTTGTTTATCCATTCATCAGTTGATAGACATTTCACTGTCCACTCTTTCCTGTATTATGAATAATGCTTCTTAAGAATGCAATTGCTGGAGCATATGATAAACTCTACGTTTAACATTTTGTGGGGAAAAAACTGTTTTTCAAGTGACTGCATGATTTTACAACCTAGTCAGCAGTATATGAGGGTTCCAATTCTCCACATCCTCACAAATACTTGTATGCCTTTTATTTTAGCCATTCAGATGGAGGTAAAAACGAGTCTCATTGTGTTTTTGATTTGCATTTCTCTAATGGCTAATAATGCTGAACATTGTTTTATGTACTTATTAGCCATTTGTATATGTCTTTGGAGAAATGTCTATTTAGATACTTTGCCCATTTTTAATTGGGTTATTTGTCTTTTTATTGTTGAATTGGAAAAGTTCTTTATATATTCTACATGTAAGTGCCTTGTGCTATATATGATTTATACATATTTTCTCCCATTCTATGGGTTGTCTTTTCACTTTCTTTATGATGTCCTTTGAAATACAAATTTTCTTAATTTTGATGAGATTCTTTTTTTTTTGTTGTTGTTATTTAGTTTTTTATTTTTTATTTTTATTTTTTTTTTATTTTTTTATTTTTTTATTTTTTAATATATGAAATTTACTGTCAAATTGGTTTCCATACAACACCCAGTGCTCATCCCAAAAGGTGCCCTCCTCAATACCCAATTTTTGATGAGATTCTATATTTCTGTTTTTTCTTTTGTTGCATGTGCTTTTTTCTCTGCCTCTGTTTATACACAAATGCAATCATACCATACCCATTATTCCTCAACTTGCTTTTTTTAAATAATAATTCTTTGGTATCTTTCCACATCTTTCTCTCTACCTCTCTCATATCTATCTATACTATATATCATTTTATAGCAGCATAGTATGTTATTTTATGTAGGTAAATAACAAGTTCTCCATTGATGAATATTTAGGTTTTTAAAGCTTTTTGCTATTATAGTGCCAAAGTGAACACTCTGAGAATATATCTTTATATACATATGTTAGTATACTCACACTGTACATTTCTAATTGTGAGTGTTGGCTTAAAGAATATTTGTATTTGAAATTTTGAGAGATATTACCAAATTATCTTCAATGATGTTATATATTATCCTCTAGTAGTATTTGAGAATGTTTTGCATCCACAGGGTACTACCAAACGTCTTAGCTTTACCCATCTAAGTTGCTTTGCCTTTGTTTGTGTTTGAAGTTGACTATGTTTTATATGGTTATTGGACATTTTTATTTCATTTTGTATAAAGTGTTCCTTTATAGCCTTTGCCCATTTTTCTAGTGGGTTATTTGTCTTTTTATTGAATTTTCAGAGCCTTTTGTATATTAAGAAATTTTATTTTTTCTCAGTTATATAAGTTGTAATATTTTTCTTATTTTGTTATTTTCTTTTGAATTTCCTTCTGGAGTTTTTGATGTACATAGGTTTAAGGGGCTTTTGTAGTTGAATTTACTACTCTTTTTTCTTATGAACTTTAGCAAGTCTTTTTTTCCCTTTTTCTTAATTTTTTTTCTAAGGACTTTCTCCTATTCTTCAAATTTTGGAGAATCTGAAATCATTGGCTATTCTTTTCCTTGACTTAATTATAAAAACCACTGCACACAATTCTTTGAAAATTTAATTATTACCTAGAATAGTGGCATGTACATAAGCCCATTGAATAAATATTATTAATAAAACTTTCAAATTCATATTCAAATTTTACACTTTTTCCATTCAAGACTATTTAAATATTTTTTTTAAGTCAAAGCTTAAAATAAAATTGGTTTGGCATATCCCTTTACCAAATAAAGCCAACGCAAAATAAAGTTTTAAGCATAACAAATTTACATTCCATAGAACACTTGCCATCTTACCAACAAAGTTCAGTGGTTTGTTCTTGTTCTTGTTGTTCACACTGGTAGATAGCAGTTGCTTCCTGAGGGGCTGAGAAGTAACAACAGACATTTGAGCCCTTTGTATTTGGAGAGAACCCCTTTGTTCAGTCCAGAAGCCCTAAAGATTCCCAGGCACCAGTCAGAAGGGGTGTTTCCCAACCCTGAGTGACACCTGAATACATGTCATCCACAACAAAAGGAGAGTTTCAATGTGTTCAGGCAGGAGATTAAACAGAGAGTCTTTTCAGAAATGAACAGAAGTGCCTGCAATTTAGAGTTCAATTCATTTAACCTGTTACCATAAGTCTGCTAACTTTCTTGTTTTCTGTTTCAAGTCATATCTGCAACAATTGTGACAAGAATAATTAAAGTCAGCCATTGTTTCTGTGATCTTGATCATATATCCAAACTCCTGTAATTATGCTTACAAAAATGCAAGTCTTGAATTTTGTTAATAATGACATTTTGAGTTGCATAGGAAGTTAGTGATATTATTTTTCAGAATTTTGCTTTTAAAATTAAATAAATATATTAAAGGCATATAATTATAAAAATATTCACAGCAAAAGAAAAACACTTACAAATGAAACTATAAGGGAAGTCCACATAAAAATATACAACTAAGAACTAAATAATGAAAAACATTTTCAAAATTGTTATAGGAAATCTGTATAGAATAGAGTGAGGAAGCTGAACTGGAAAACTTCTGAGCTGATGCTCTATAACTTTTTTTCATCTCAAGAAGACTTTATAGAAAGAATAGGATTCAGCCTATGTAAAGGGATAGTTGAGATTTATACACATAAAAAGTTACAAGGAAAACATCAGCTCAGAATATAACTAAAAAGTACAAAGTGTGTGTTTGGAAGAGGAGGAGTGTTAACAGAGATTATAAAAAGATATTGGCAGGTCACTGGTGTTTATTGGACAGAGCTGTAGACGCTGGCAGGAAACTGGTTACCCAAAGCTTTGAGGTTGAAACCAAGATCAGAATCTGATCTGCATGACCCAAACTGGATGATATCTGGGAAAACAAATTTGATTATGTCACACCCAATCTTACATTTCTTTTATCATTCCTCACTGTCTAAAAAGTAAGTCCAAACCCCATAATAAAGTCTGGCGATGCCCTTCATGTTCTGAACAGAAGTCACATTACTATATTTATCTTCCAACCCTAAGAAAGTCTGCACTCCATCCTTTCCAAATTTGCCTTGTGCTCTGTCCATGCTATGTTCTTTTTATTCCTCCATATCTGTCCTGCATGGTTTGTATGTGTGTTTTCTTCATCTCACTTAACCATCTTGCAAACTTCTATTCATCAAACTCAACCTTAATGGCTTCTCTTAGGAAGTCTAGCTATTCTCTTAGAGATAGCATTCCCTCTTCTATTATTTTGTGACATTGTTCATTCTAGTAGGAATTATAGATATTCTTCCCCTGATAGTTGGAGCTACTCAAACTGAAAGACCACCTCATATTTATGTTTGTATTTGAATGGGTTTAAAATCCAAGTCATCTGATAGAAAGAGCTCTATATTAATATTCATAACACTTCATCTTAAAAATAAATACCTGAGAAATTAGATTAATCCATGAGAAGCTGTATTTATCATTTGGATTCTGTAGAAGTAAGCCTCAAAGGTGGGACCTGCTATCTTCTGCCAGTGTAACGGCACAATCACTCTTCATTATAAAAATCTAATTTGCAATGATGTTATGGGCAAATTACATAATGGAGTTGTAATTTATAATTTATTCTTTTTCCCAGCTTCTTTGAGATATAACTGACATATAACATTGTGTAAGTTTAAGGTTTACAATGTGATCCTTTGATACATGTGTATATTGCAAAATGTTTACCACAATAAGATTACTTACCACATTCTTTACCTTACATAATTACCATTTTATTGTTGTTGTTACAATGAGAACATTAAAGCTCTATTCTCAGAGCAACTTTTTACTAAGATCTGTATATGTTATTAAGATTATTGACTTGGGGGTTTATAAAATTTGTGATTATTTCTTCCAATATTGTAATTTTCAAATTATTTGAGAATATTCAATTACGGTCAAAAGGCAAGAAAACAAATGGTATGAGTAAAACTCATAAAAAAAGTGTAAAGCATAGATAGTAAATAAACTATTAAGTTATGACATATAGTTTAAGTCTACAGAAGGTAAGTGTAGATAATGAGTAAACAAGTAGCATGTAGAACATAAGCAAACTTAAAATATATATGAAATATCAAGAATGAATTACTAATCTTTAACATATACCAAAGATAGATAAAATTGATAGAAATTGTGATGGGAAAAAAAGTGTTAAAGACAGAAAAAAAAGCATAAAGACCAGTTCATGATCATGACAACCCCTAGATAATAATAACACATAACAATCCCATTTTGGTCCCAAGTGTTCTTTTCTCAATCCAAGAAACACAAATAAGAACCATAGTGGCTCAACAAACTAATTGGCCTGAGTTTTCTGATAGAAGAAATGTGTATTGTTGCCCCAGACACATCCTATCTGTGGGCACCTTGTTCAAATCTCAGCTATGATTCTCATAATCACATTGTAAACCAGGAGATCTAATGCAACTGAGACGCAGGACATATGAACTTTGCATAAGGAATTCAGATAGTATAGTATTCTCACTCACAACCTTTTCTAAGGGCATTAATGTAATCAACCTCTTTTTTTATGGTTTCATGCTGGTATCTTTAAATGATTTAATAAACTATAATTTGAACACCTTAATTTTGTCAGTAAATCTTTCTGTTCCATGGTCCCTGGGATAGGCTGCTTGGTAGTATACTTGGAGGCTACCATCACATCAAGGTAATTCCCCATGTGATCAGTAAAACTGTAGATTCTACTGGATTTTATGGAATCACATAGCTGAAGTTAAGAGACTAAATAAAAGAGTAAATGACACAGCCAAGAAAATGATCTTTTCAATCAAGAATAAAATATTTATGCTAGCTAAATAATCATGAAACATTTTTTTAAAAAGTCATTGTGATTGAGGAAATAATTTCCCCGTTACATACTAAGAGCTATGAGCCCTATTGAAAACAGTCAAAAAGGAAATGGTAGAGTGGAATTGGTGAATCCCTAACCTGGGGAGCAAAACATGAACTCTAATCTGGCTTCTGCCACTTCTTAAATGGGAGACTGACTTGAGTTACTTAACTTTCCCGAGCCATGGTTTCCTCATATGACAAGTGAGAAAAAATAAAATAAAAAGAACCCAAGAAGGTATTTTGTAGATGTGATTAACATCTACAATCAGTTGACTTTAAGTAAAGAAGATTACACTTGATGGCACAAAAATAGACACATAGCTCAATGGAACAGGATAGAAAGCCCAGAAACAAACCCATGAATATATGGTCAATTAATCTTTGAGAAAAGAGGCAAGAATATGTAATAGGAAAAAGATAGACCCTTCCACAAATAGCGTTGGAAAAATTGGACAGCTACATGCAAAAGAATGAAACTGGACCAGTTTCTTACACCATACCCAAGAATAAATTCAAAATAGATTAAATACCTAAATGTGAGACCTGAAACCATAAAAATCCTAGAGGAGAGCACAGGCAATCATTTCTCTGAAACTGGCTATAGCAATATTTTTCTAGAATTGTCTCCTAAGGCAAAGGAAATAAAAGCAAAAATAAACTGTTGGAACTGTGTCAAAATAAAAAGCTTTTGCAAAGCCAAGGAAACAACAAAACTAAAAGACAACCTACTGAATGGGAGAAGATACTTGCAAATGACATATCTGATCAAAGGTTTGTATTCAAAATACATAAAGAACTCATACAACACAACACCCCAAAAACAAATAATCCAATTTAAAATGGGCAGAAGAGGGGCGCCTGGGTGGCTCGGTCGGTTGAGCGTCTGACTTCGGCTCAGGTCATGATCTCACGGTGCGTGAGTTCGAGCCCCGCGTCGGGCTCTGTGCTGACAGCTCAGAGCCTGGAGCCTGTTTCAGATTCTGTGTCTCCCTCTCTCTCTGTCCCTCCCCTGTTCATGCTCTGTCTCTCTCTGTCTCAAAAATAAATAAACGTTAAAAAAATTTTTTTAAATAAAAAAAGAAAAAATAAAATGGGCAGAAGACATGAACAGACATTTCTCCAAAGAAGACATACAATTGGCCAACAGACACATGAAGAGATGCTCAACATCACTCATCATCAGGGAAATACAAATTAAAACTACCTCACACCTGTCAGAATGGCTAAAATCAAAAACACAAGAAACAAATGTTGACAAGGATGTGGGGAAAAAGGAACCCTCATGTACTGTTGATGGGAATGCAAACTGGTACAGCCACTCTGGAAAACAGTATGGAAGTGCCTCAAAAAATTAAAAATAGAACTACCCTATGATCCAGTAATCATACTACTAGATATTTACCCAAAGAATACAAAAACACTAATTCAAAAGGATATATGCCTTTCTATGTTTATTGCAGCATTATTTACAAGAGCCAAGATAATGGAAGCAGCCCAAGTATCCATCTGTTGATGAATGAATAAAGAAGCGGCAGTTTATACACACACACACACACACACACACACACACACACTAGAATATTATTGAGCCATAAAAAAGGATGAAATCTTGCCATTTGCAACAACATGGATGGAACTAGAGAGTATAATGCTAAGGGAAATAAGTACATCAGAGAAAGACAAATACCATATGACTTCACTCATTTGTGGAATTTAAGAAACAAAACAAAGGAACAAAGTGGGGGAAAGGAGAGAGAGACAAACTAAGAAATAGACTCTTAATTATAGAGAACAAACTGATGGTCGCCAGAGGGGAGGTGGGTGGGTGATGGGTGGAATAGGTGAAGGGGATTAAGAGTATACTCACCAAGATGAGTACCAAGTAATGTATAGAATTGTTGAACCACTCACTATATTGTACACATGAAAGTAATATAACACTGTATGTTAACTATACTGGAATTAAAAATTTAAACTTATATAAAAAAAAAGATTATACTTGATGATGTGGGTGGGCTTTACCCAATCAATTGAAGACCATGAGTGTAAAACCCAAGATTTCTCTGAAAAGAAAGAATTCTACCTCAAGACATAAAAATCCTGCCTGAGTTTCCAGCCTGTCAGCCTGTCCTACAAATTTTAAGCTTGCCATCCCCCATAATTGTGCGTGCCAATTCCTTAACCTAAATCTATCTACCTACATCTATTATCTATCTATCTATCTATCTATCTATCTATCTATCTATCTATCCATGCAATCTATCCCCTGCTCGTCTGTTTTTCTGGAGAACCCTAACTGATACACCTTTCCTACTTCTATGCCACAGAAATAGGAAAGTAATTTGAAAACTTCAAAGTGCTATGCTAATTTAATGTATTATTATCCCAAATGTAACTCAAGTTTGTATTTTATTTTATTTTATTTTATCTTATGTTTATTTATTTTTGAGACAGAGACAGACTGAGTGGGAGAAAGGCAGAGACAGAGGGAGACACAGAATCTGAAGCAGGCTCCAGGCTCTGAGTTGTCGGCACAGAGCCCAACATGGGGCTCGAACCCACAAAACACAATATCATGACTTGAGCCAAAGTCAGACACTTAACCAACTGAGCCACCCAGGCGCCCCTCAAGTATAATGACTGCAAATGTATTTATTATATGTTTCTGAAAAGTTCTTCTTGTTTTTACAAAAATATACCTTAACTGATAGTTTGAGCAGAAATGCCAGTTTTCAAAAGGGAAGACAGTTGGGAGTATTTGAATGATGCCTGTGAACAATTGGTTTAATTACTTATTTTGTGAATCTTAATTTAATAACATAGGTGAAAGGGGGAAGAACAGTGTCATGATTTATTGGTCCTCATCATTCAATATAATTGAGCAAATTATCTATTTTGATTTTAGCATAAAGCTTTCGGTCTCAAACCTTTCAGTAAAAATGAAATTTTAGGTTATTCATTTAATCTAAAAATACACAGAACCTTTCCCTATATCACCATAATCCCCATTTTTCTCTTTGCTCTTTGTCCCTCCATAAAACTTACCATTTTGGTTAGTCCAGTCCAGACAAGTAGGATTGCTCCACCTGAGTGAGTATGTCCTCAAATAAAAGCTCAACTATGAATTCTACTGTTTGTTCTGCAGAGTTCACCATGAATGTGTTACTCTTCCACCATCAGTTAGTAATCTAGCTGATCACCCACTTAGCATTATCCAAGCAAATCATTGTGCAACATGCCTCTCCTATCATCACTCCTCCACTTTCCATAAGTCTCATATCAGAGTTAGTTGTATTACTTTAGGGACAGCTCATTTTGGATTATAAGCAATCTTTCTTGTTTATAAGACTTGGGTTGATGATTTTAGCTTTACTGCAAAAATTAAACCACCCTTAAAGGGAAAGTTTCACGAGCAGTAAATGTTCAAAAATACAATTCAGAGTTGGAAAGCTATTCCCAAATGAGCATCTCTAAAATTATTTGTAACAGTAACGTTAATACATTAAATAATTGGGCTTGATGCTATACAGTGATCATGTGAAAAAGAATAATGCATATTGGAATGTTTATATTATGATAGGGTCATTTAAGAAAACTCAACCTAATAACCATACCTCATTATTCATTGATTTTAAAAGAATATATATTCTTGGGGCATGTGGGTGGCTCAGTTAGTTAAGCATCTGACTTCAGCTCAGGTCATAATCTCACGGTTCATGAATTCAAGCCCCGCGTCAGGCTCTGTGCTGACAGCTCAGAGCCTTGGAGCCTGCTTTGGATTCTGTGTCTCCCTCTCTCTCTGCTCTTCCCCCATTCATGCTCTGTCTCTATCTCTCTCAAAAGTAAATAAACATTAAAAATTTTTTTAAAAAAAGAATATATATTCTTTTTGTATATCCCAGAGTCTATGGACAGTAAAGAACAATTCATCTGTTAGACGCTTACAGATGTAATAAAAAAAAAAGCAAATTGTGTTCAGAACAAATATTAACTACTACTTGAGTGAACTTGCACAGAGTTAAAATCCAATTTTCTTCTCTAGTCTTTATAAAATGTTCATTAACTTAGAGTTATGACAAAAATGAAACATCTATTTACTGTTTGGAACAATAATAAAAAAAACTTTTCTACAAGTTTTTGTTTTCTATCTTTGTTCTTGGTCCTTAATTCTCAATATCCTTCCTTGAATTATCAAGCCTGTTAGTGTCATATCTCAAAAGATACAATTTCTCATTGTCAGACTTTTCCCATAAAGTGCATTCTTCTGGGTCAAGTCTTGATAAACCTTGAAAATCTTGCAACAGACAGAAATTTTAAGTTTTAATCTCTAGAAATTTTTTGAATATTAACTCTGCCTAAATTTTAATAAGTCTTCCTTAATTATGTGTTATTTTTTAAATGCTATAAAAACTGTCAAGATAAATTGAGATGTACCTCAATCTACCTCTCTCTGCATTTTGCTATGTAGCCTTATCCTCAATATTTTTCTCTCCAAAGAGCTCATTACTCAAAACTAAAAATATAAAGATAGCAGCAAGAACTGTTATGCCTGGATAATTTTGGGCAGATAGTTGCAGGGTATTGTTGGTTTGTTTTTGTTTAGTTTTGCTTTTACAAATTCCTGGAAATCTGAAGTTTCTGCATTATGTATGAATTGTTAGAATTGAAACCTATAAGGACGGGGGCCGTGTTCTTCCCTGTCCCAGCATTCCACCCAGACCTCTGGAAATTAGAGAATGAATTAAAAGGAAAGAATATTTTATTTTTTTTTTTATCAAAACTTGGTCTGATTCTGTATGAAGGCCTAGAATTCATAGACCACATCTATCTTACTTTCATTGCCTCTTCTATGGCATCAATAGGACATCTCCAGAGTCATAGGTTACAGGAGGATCCTTCTGTAAAATATCTTCACTTCTCTCTCTCTCCTTCTCTTTTTTTAATGTTTATTTATTTTTGAGAGAAAGAGAGAGTGAGTGAATGCAAGCAGGGGAGGGGCAGAGAGAGAGAGGGAGACACAGAATCCAAAACAGGTTCCAGGCTCTGAGCCGTCAGCACAGAGCCTCACTCAGGGCTTGAACTCACGAACCATGAGATCATGATCTGTGCCAAAGTCAGACACTTAACTGACTGAGCCAAACAGGTGCCCCCACGTGTCTTGATTTCTTTTTATATGCGCTCCTAGAGGACTTTAAGGTACTGATTAAGATTATGAGGTTCTAGAGTTGATAGACCCAAGTTTCAACACAGTTTTGTCATTTATTGCAAGTGTGACTATGGACAAGTTACTAAAATCCCCTCTATTCAATTTACTCATTTATAAAATAATAATCCCTATTCCAGAGATGATTAAATGAAATAATTTAAGACATTTAGTGCTAGTTGGCACCATAGGAATCATTCAATAAATGTTAGGCATTATCATTATTATTACTACTGCTATAATTATATTTCTATTTAACTTATAAGCTCCATGACAGCAATAATCACCCTTTTTTAAGCTTTTTGCTTCCAATACTTAGCATAGTATTTGATATGTGTTTTTTGAACTGAACTACTTTGATGATCTACAGAGACAAATGTAAAAAAAACAAATACTCTTCTTTTTTCCTGGTTGGGCATGGTTTAGGGAAGAGGTAATATACAATACTCTTAGCTTAGGAATCATAAACAGTGATTGCCTGATCTATATTTCTAAACTAAAACTCAAATGCCCAAATTTTAAAGGGGGAGAAAGATTGGCTTATAACTTTAAACTGAGAAAAGAGAAATTTGAGAAAAAGCTAATAAGGTTACTTAAATGTTTGTGTTCTGCTTTTTTGTTGCATATGCTGCTTGGTTTTTAAAAGCAACACAGGTGGGGTACCTGACTAGCTGAGTCGTTAGAGCATGTGACTCAATCTGGGGTCATAAAAGCAAGACAGGTAAAGAAAGAGATGACCAAAAAGAGAGGAGAAAGTGCCTGAGAAACATTGTTTATTTACTGTATTTCACCCTATTATTATTATGTTGAGGGAATATTCCAGTTGTCTGTTTACAAAGTAATTTCCCCCACCCACATAGAAAAGTTTGGTGATTCTTCAACCATGGCTAAATGTCAACCTTTCCATATTACTTGGAAAAAGTTTCCAAAAAGACTTCCTTAAAGGAATTCACCATGTAAATGCATGATGATAAAAAGAATTGTAAGATCATTAGGGCTTCCTCCTCATTGAGAATTTCTTGCTAAGTAAACCTTTATCTGTGTGTCTGCATGCTTTTTTTTTTTTTTTAATTTTGTAATGTTTATTTACTTTTGAAAGAGAGAAACAGAGTATGAGCAGGGGAGAGGCAGAGAGAGGGGGTCATAGAATCTGAAGCAGGCTCCAGGCTCTGAGCTATCAGCACAGAGCCTGACGTGGAGCTCGAACTCATGAACCATGAGATCATGACCTTAGCTGAAGTCAGACACTCAGTCACCTGAGCCATCCAGATGCCCCTGTGTGTCTGCCTGTTTTACACAGCACACACCTTGCCATAGTAAGCACCATAAGTGGGGAGAGATAGTGCTATTTTTCATTTGGAATACATTGGAATGTTGGTTTTTCCAAATTCCTCATGCAGCATAATAAAAGGATTTAAAATCTCATATACAGGCCACTTTGAGCACTTCTCTTGGTGCTGTCAGCCCAGAAATCAACTGATAAAATGATTCCACCAGACGAGGTGAGGCCTATTAAAACATTACATCATTTTGTATGCACCGAGCCAAGGAAGGATCTTCTCATATGGCACTTCCATGAAGAGCTTGTCCAGTGAACATTTCAGTGACTCAAGTGGTTATGATTCTACCCTTGCTTGAGAAAATATTTTGTAAGTTACTCATCCTGCTCTTAGGAAATTTAGACATATAGAGCGAGCCATACAAAACATTTGAGATCACCAAATCCAACCCTCTTGTTTTTGAAATTCATCTAAGATCTAACTGGTGGAAAACTGGAAATAAACCCAGGTCTCCTTTTCACTACCTCACACTGATTCCTAGTTATTTAATGTAAAAATAACTAATTTTATTTTAGGAGCACTCTTCTGTTCCTTCTGTAGTATAATTAAGGATGTATTTTCCAAGCAACGGTTCTCATGCCAGAAAGTTTCTCGATTTCATATTTATGTTCTTGATGTTATAGTATCTATTTAATTTTGTAAAATATATAAGCAAAACATTTAGGATTTCTCTCTTTCAGAGAAATTGTAACTTGGTAAAAATGTATTACATTTAAGTTTTTCAAAATTGTAAAACTAAGTGAAGTTAGTGCCACTTGGTGAAAAATGTCAGTTATTCATTTTGGGAATATAGCTTAACACCCATATTTAAAAAAAAATTTTTTTTAAGTTTATTTATTTATTTTGGACGGGGTGGAGCAGAGAGAGAGGGAGAGAGAGAATCCCAAGCAGAGTCCACACTATTAGCACGGAGTCTGACATGGGGCTCAATCTCATGAACCGTGAGATCAAGACCTGAGCCAAAATCAAGACTTGGACGCTTAACTGAGTGAGTCACCCAGGCACCCAAGATTTTTTTATTTTTAAGTAATCTCTACACCCATCAGGGGGTGGGGCTCAAAACGTGGGGCTCAAAATCACAACCCCGAGATCAAGAATTGCATGCTTCGCCAACTGAACCAGCCAGGCTTCCCAAGACCTATATTTTCATCACAGGTAACTGTTTCATTGTGCAGTGAACTAACAACTCCATACTTCTACAATGTAAATATAATTTCATTCCTTTTAAGCAGTTCCTGCTGCATTAGCTATTAGATGAGTTACTATGTTATTTCTCAAAACTGTTCATATCGAGTCCAATATTTTTCATGTGACTGTCATAACAGGAATTCATGAGGGCCACAAGTCTTTCTCTGCTTTGGGGAAGTTGGCTCTTGAAGTTACTCTCTTTCTTTTATCAAGTATTTAAAAAAATTTTCTAATGTTTATTTTTGAGAGAGAGAGAGACAGAGTGCAAGAAGGGGAGGGGCAGAGAGAAAGGGGGAGACATAGAATCCAAAGCAGCCTCCAGGTTCTGAGCTGTTAGCACAGAGCCTAACATGGGGCTCAAACTCACGAACCGTGAGATCATGACCTGAGCCGAAGTTGGACACCCAACCAACCGAGCCACCCAGGTGCCCCGAATTTACTCTCTTTCTTTTGAAATTCTCTAGGACTCTTCACCTAGGAACAAAATCTGACTACTCAGCCTAAGAGACAAAATGTCACTGAAGAAAGCTTCCAGGGAATTAATTGTCTTCTTTATGCTTAGCCATCATCAAACAAGTTCTCTTAGAATAATATCAAGACCTAGACTGGCTCATATCCCTGTAACCTAGAGTGACAACTACAGGGTTTTTAAATCTGTGTTTAAACCCTAACTCTGCCACTGAACAATAGCTCTATCACCTTGGGCAAATTAAGGAACCTTGCAGTGCCACTGTTTGCTTATGTGTTAAGACAATAATTCCTACCTTTCAGTGGTGTTGTAATGATTGGATAAAGTTATATATATATATATGTAAATTGCCTCCAGAGAATGCCTAAAACATAGTAGGATTTGAATAAAAGGTACTACTTACAGTATTACCCTTCAAACAAGAAGTCATTCCTGCCCTGTAATTCTTTAGGTACTTACAGATTCTCATATTTCAAATGACCAAAACCGATGCTGATTGCTAGGTGGTCATATTTTCTCAGTATAACTTCTTAGGCTAATTTATCTTCCTTTTCAATTTTTGTATGTAACCCATAGTTATCACATTTCTGGCATGTGCTCATTATGGTTAGACTTTCCAGCTTAGTGCTTTCTCTCCCTAGAAGATCAGAACCCTTAATTATGCACTTTTCCCCTAGCCACATAGCCAGGGATTTAGAGCTCCTTAAGAAGATTAATTAAAACTGCTGCCATTCCTGTAGCAAAGCTTCCTTTATTTTGGACTGCTGAACTGAGGGTTAAGTGCTTTATCACAGAGCAAATCAATGGCAACACTGGATGTGGAAGCCAACAAGCTAGATTACCAGCTCTTTGTGCCACTGAAAGAACACTTCCATTGACTGATTTTTTTCTTCTGTGGGATTTCAACAATACCTTAGTGAGAATCTGCCTAGAGACAAGAGCACCTTCCTGTACTGTGATATGATATATCCGCACACTCAAAGACAATTCCCCATTGATCTTAACTGTAGAAAAGGGAAGCCTGGCACACTACTTAAGAAGGGCAAGTCAACCTAATTAACAATTGCACTTACTCCCAGCTTTTTTACATCAACAGTGCTTTGTCTATGTTGCTTAACCCTTGAATTCTTACAGGTGGGTTTCCTGCTTACAAATAACTAGCCAATATTTATCTAACTTAGGTTTATTAGATAATTTAATTTTGTCTATTTTTCCAGATCATTCGTATAATAAGTAGTCTGGCTCAAATATCAATGTATTGCTCCTGGACACATAAATGAAAATACCTCCATATTCTTTGGTACATAGCATTTGTTTGTTTGTTTGTTTCCTCATGGAAACTGAAAGCAAGAGAAAATATATCCTTTTAATAAGAAATGCTTTGTGCTTTGCTTTTATAATACAGTTTTGTGCCAAAGCCCAGAATGAATTTACCTTATAAACCAATCTCTGAAATTATGAATTTAATTGTTTTAAAAGTTGATTGTTATTAATAAGAGTGATAGAGAAGAGATTTGAATAAAGAAAAATTCTCAAAATTATATAGCATGTATAACATATAAGATACATGCATGTATAACATGTATACATATACATGTATACATGTATAACATGTATACATATATACATGCATGTATCTTATAGCATGTATAACATATAAGATACATGCAACTATTACCTGGAATGTGATGTCTGTGTGTGTGTGTGTGTGTGTGTGTGTGTGTGTGTGTGTAAAAGACACTGTTGAGGTAAATTTTGAACCAAAGCAAAATGTAATCCTAATGTATAGACTGCTTATAAAGATATCTTACCAGTGAGAGTTTATACACCATTTTTATGGTATTTTGATTTGGACTCTTCAATAATTAAAAATATTTTCCCCCTCAATATGAGCTCAGTTATTAAGTACAGTATTTTAAAAATGGAAGACACAAATAGAAAAATAAACCATAGGTTGTACTGTTCAACCATCATTATGTGCTACCTCAAATCTTCATCTTGATGAGCACCTTTGCTTTACAAAATCCTTCAAACACTCTAGTATGTGTATCTTCAGTTTTGGAATAAAAAGGAAAATGTAATTGAAAAATAACAGAGTTTATGTTTAGCAATTTGGAGATTTTGGATTACCCATTCTAATATATCAATTTCAGTTCATATTTCACTCTTTCTCATTGCCAGGTAGTATTCCATTGTGTATAGAAACCACAATTTCTTTATCCATTCATCAGTTGATGGACATTTAGGCTCTTTCCATAATTTGGCTATTGTTGAAAGTGCTGCTATAAACGTTGGGGTACAAGTGCGCCCATGCATCAGCACTCCTGTGTCCCTTGGGTAAATTCCTAACAGTGCTATTGCTGGGTCATAGGGTAGATCTATTTTTAATTTTTTGAGGAACCTCCACACTGTTTTCCAGAGTGGCTGCACCAATTTGCATTCCCACCAACAGTGCAAGAGGGTTCCCATTTCTCCACATCCTCTCCAGCATCTATAGTCTCCTGATTTGTTCATTTTAGCCTTTTGTAGCAACGTGGATGGAACTGGAGAGTATTATGCTAAGTGAAATAAGTCATACAGAGAAAGACAGAAACCATATGTTTTCACTCCTATGTGGATCCTGAGAAACTTAACAGAAGACCATGGGGGAGGGGAAGGAAAAAAAAAAGTTAGAGAGGGAGAGAGCCAAACCATAAGAGACTCTTAAAAACTGAGAACAAGCTGAGGGTTGATGGGGGGTGGGAGGGTGGGGAGGGTGGGTGATGGGCATTGAGGAGGGCACCTGTTGGAATGAGCACTGGGTGTTGTATGGAAACCAATTTGACAATAATTTTCACATTAAAAAATAAAATAAAATAATAAAAAAATTAAAAATATATTCGTTCATATTTAATAATAAACCTGCAGAATTCCTGTGGCTGTTTATTCTTTGTGATGAAATTCAAGATAGATTGTACCAGAAACAGTTTTCTTGACTATTCATATATATTGAGGGTGAGAAAAAAGATTAAGTTGAAATAGAGTTCTTTACAGTTCATGTTTCTTCTCATCTAATGATGGCAAACTGTGAAAACATTACCCAAGAGCATGGTTTTCTAGCTAGTAAACCATGTTCAGAAATGTTTCCCAGTTTAATACAAATACATTCATTCAGAAAAGGAAATTGCTGCGTTGATATGTCCCAGGCAGATTGTTTCCTGTTTTGGAAACCACTGTGTTCAGTTATTCAGAGCTGAGATGGTTCTATTCATCCTCCATAAGGGGAATTGGCCAGCTCAGTGAGAATGACTTCCAAATATTTCAGTAGAATTAAAGCTCAGGTTTTAAGACTCACTGGATAACTAAATATAAAACTTTTTTTCCCTATAAATTAAAAATGTTTAGGGCGCCTGGGTGGCTCAGTTGGTTAAGCATCCAACTTCAGTTCAGGTCATGATCTCACGGTTCGTGAGTTCAAGCCCCATGTCGGGCTCTGTGCTGATAGCTCAGAGCCTGGAGCCTGCTTTGGATTCTGTGTATCCCTCTCTCTCTGCCCTTCCCCTGCTCACGTTCTGTCTCTCCCTCTCTCTCAAAAATAAAGAAACAAAATTTTTTTTTAATGTTTATTTTTATATGCTATGATCTTTTATTTTTTTCATACTTTGTATCTGCATGCCAAAAGAATTTGGAGTTTCAATTTAAATCCCCATTTATGCTATCAATCTCATGAAATCTCTTCTGGTAAGAAGAGACATAATTTTATAGTTAGAGGAAATTCTTAGCTACTCCCATTAGAGAGGCACAAAGTTTTGGAAATTATGTATTAGCCAGTAACTCCATTTTTCCCAATCACATTTTCCATATAACCTGCTACTAACAAGTAAAGTAATTGATCTAAATTTTATATTACTCCCAAATTTTACTATGTTAATCACTTTGTGCACCCAACACTTTAAACTCCCTTCCTTTGGTGCATGTACCATAATCTTCCCCCCCCCCCCCCCCCTTCTGTATAACTTTTGCCCTGGCCACCTGTTTAAAGTAGGAGTTTGCAAAGGCGTTACCACCTCCAGTTCCAGTGATTGGACCAAGCCAGGCTAATAGCAGGCATTCCCAAGATTTTTCTAATTTGATGAGGGAAGGGACCAAATGAAAGGAGGTATTTGTTTACTAGATGTATTAACTAATTTGGGATTTATTTGTGGTCATTTATTTAGTGTTTTTATAAATTGATTTAAAAATTCCTCCTTACATAACAAAAATAGAGAGTAACCTATTGTTACATTTGGATCATATAGTAATATGGAGTTTAACATTTTTAGGTAGCCAAACATGTTTTATTCTATCACTGCTTTTCAAAAATTTTTTAAGTACAGTTGACGTACAATGTTATATTAGTTTCAGGAGTATAACATAGTGATTCAACAATTCTATACATTACTTAATGCTCACTATGATAAGTGTAGTTTACCATACAATGTTATTATAATATTACAATATTATTTTGCTGCTAAAAGCTTTATTGTTTCCATTTGATCCATGCCTTGGGAGGGCTCCAAGATACTTAGTGACTGCAGAGAGAGGCTCAGGCATAAGCCCTGGCACCAGAGGGACGCCAGAGGGGCCTCTCAAAGGCTTCTGGGCTTCAGAGGCTTCTAGTCATGCTTGAGGGTGAGCCTTTCAGAGACATACTCACCCAGCCCAGCCTGGGGGCCAGCTGGCCTGTGGAGGTTAATCAGATGGTCGCCCATCTTCTTGATGAGTTTCACCTCCTGATCTAGGAAGTGGTTCTCCCTGAAGTCACAGAGATGGAAGTCTGTGTGGCAGAACCCTGACCGTGCATATCCAAAAGGGCCTGGTTCAGGTTCTTCTCCAGGACCATGGTGGCTTCCTTGGTGTTCAGGGTTTTACCCCACTCATCTTATGATGGCTTCTGCATGTCCTGGAGGAGAGAGCAGTTGCAGCACTGGTGTTGCACCTTTAAGAGACATTCAGCTCCCTTACACTTCTCAACCAACTCGTAGATGGAATGGCTCACTCTCTCCAGAACCACTGGAAATAGAAGCCCAGAGAGAGGTAGGTGTAGGAGGCCAGCAGATGCATGTTGACCAGATGTTTGACAGTGTCTCCCACATCGGTGAAATAATTCTGACAAATATGGGAGCTCATGGGTAATCAGTAATAAGGAGTTATGTTCAACATAGGGTGTTGGCTGGTCCTAGAGGCAGACTGGCTGAGAATATGGCTCCAAAGTTTGTGACTGGAAAAAAGGTTGGAAAAAAGTTTGGATGCTGGTAGGAGGCTGACAGAAGGGGCATTCCTGGGTCTGTACGGTCCAAATACTGTTGAAGCAAGAAACAGATCTGCAGGACCCTGGACACACAGCCTATTACAGTATTATTGACTATATTCCCTATGATGTTCTTTTTTTTTAAGCTTATTTATTTATTTTGAGAGAGAGAGAGAGAGAAAACAAGTGGGGGAGAGCAGAGAGATCTGAAGGGAGACAGGAAGACAGAGGATCTGAAGCAGGCTCTGTGCTGACAGCAGAGAGCCCAATGTGGGGCTTGAACTCACAAACCACGAGATCACAACCTGAGCAGAAGTTGGATGCTTAACCAACTGAGACACCCAGGTGCCCCCCCCCCCACCCCCTGGGCTGTACTTTTCATCTCCATTTATTTTATAACTGTAAGCCTATACTTCCCAATTCCCTTCACCTATTTTGCCCATCCCCCCACCCACCTCTTCTCTGTCAGTCACTAGTTTGTTCTCTGTATATAAGACTCTTCTTGTTTTTCCTTTGTTTGTTTTGTTTTTTAGATTCCACATATGAATGAACTTATATGGTATTTGTTGTTCTCTGCCTGGCATATTTTACTTAGCATAATACCCTCTAGGTCCATCCATGTTGTTGGAAATGACAAGATCTCATCATTTTTTATATGTATCCTCAATGAATTATTTTGTGAGAGATTCTCTATCCTGATTTCATTTTAATTTGTAGAAAGTGATGAAGAGTAGCTTATTTGCAAAGGCAGTAAACTTTATAGAATATCTCATAGAATGAAAAATTTTAAAAGGGAAAAACTGAGATGAAAAGAGAGAGTGATTTTTGAGCCATTTCCATTATCACAGAAAGCTCTGTTGAACAATGTTGCTCTGGAGATCCTTATTCTATAAAAATACAGTTTCAAATAAAATTTTGGATACAATTATCAGGTTCACACCAAACTGCATTTATCTTAGGTCTGTTTTTTTTTTTTTTTAATGTTTATTTATTTTTTGAGAGAGGGAGTGTGACTGGGGGAAGAGCAGAGAGAGAGGGGGAACAGAGGATCCAAAACAGGCTCTGTGCTGACAGCAGCCAGTCCAACGTGGGCCTCGAACTCATGAACCCCAAGATCACGACCTGAGCCAAAGTTGGTTGCTTAACCGACTGAGCCACCCAGGCACCCTCTTTTTTTTTTTTTAAAGTTTATTTATTTTGAGAGACAGAGAGGGTGAGAACAGGGGGAGGGACAGAGAGAGAGAGGAGAATCTCAAGCAGGCTCTACACTGTCAGCACAGAGCCCAACATGGGACTCAAACTCACAAAACTGTAAGATCATGACCTGAGCCAAAATCAAGAGTCAGAGCTTAACTGACTGTGCACCCAGGTGCCCCTACCTTTACCTTAGGTCTTAAAACTATATATATACATATACCTATACATATACGTATATGTATATATATAAAGTTATTATCATAAAATCATAATAATGGTTATATCTAAAGGAAAGGGGGGAGGATACACTCTTTTAGGCATACATGGGTACACTTCTAGGTTGCCAGCAGTGTTCTATTTCCTAATATGTGAGGTGGTAACATTTGCATTTTTCTATAGATTCGCCTCAATGTGTTATATTTTGCAGTAAATATGGGCTAAAAATCACTGTCACAATTAATTGCATATGCCTACATCTTTGAAAAAATCAAATCATTTTTCAACTGATACCACTGAGAGATTATTCATAACTGCATGGAATCTAGATGAGTGTACAAGCTACATTGTTACCTTTTAGTAATGAGAGGAAATTGTTAATTGCAAAATGTTGGCAGTAGATTGTGGTAGACACACTTAAACAAAATAACATCACTTTTTTATTCCTTGGGGGTATGCATAAACTAGATGGCATATTTTTATTCTTCAAGTAGCTGGATATTTTAAATATCTTTGCTGAGTTTGCTGTCATTTTGTTCTAGATATCATGTCAAATAAAAGATTAATGGAGGTGTTTATAGATTTAGAAGTTGATACTGATACTAAAGCAGTTATTAAGGACAAGTTAGCACAAACATTTTCCTACTGCCACTAAATCCAGACTAGGTTCAAAAATTTCAGTTGAAAATGTTTCAAATATTCAAAACAATCTCTTATGCTATTATAAATTGGACAGGTTTATAAGCTTTATCTTCAGATACTTGTACGGCAAGAAGGATAATTCATACTCAATTATTCCTAGAACCTGGGGTTGTTGTTTATAAAGTGATAAACATGGAAAAATATCAGACTGCTATAATCTGGAGTCTGACTACACCTCCTAATTAATATCTTTTCTAATTATTAATGTCATTCCAACTTAATGCTCTGCCCCTCTCCGAGTCTCACTACAGAGTTAAGCTTCTTGAGGTTTTTTATCTCCATGCTTTCAATTGTGTGAAGAGTCTTTTGATTACTAGTTACAAAAATCAATACAAGCTAGGTTAAGAAAAACAAAAAAAATTTTAAACTTAAAAAAAAAAAAACAAAAAGAAATTAAATACTAACTATACAATTTCAAACCCAGAAGAAGGAAGTACTATTACAATTTGGCTGTCAGGGGCACCTGGGTGGCTCAGTCGGTTAAGTGTCCAACTTCAGCTCAGGTCATGATCTCACAGTCTGTGGGTTTGAGCCCCGCGTCGGGCTCTGGGCTGATGGCTCAGAGCCTGGAGCCTGCTTCGGATTCTGTGTCTCCCTCTCTCTCTGCCCCTCCCCTGCTCATGCTCTGTCTCTCTCTGTCGCAAAAATTAAAAAAAAAAAAAAAAAAAAAAAAAAAAAAAACATTAAAAAAAATTTAAAAAAATTTGGCTGTCAGTCATTTCAAATTTTATGCATACCTGCACAGAAATTTTTTTCTTCACATGAGATGATACTATCCATATAACTCTTCCAGTGCCTTTTTTTTTCATTTAATGAATAATCTTGCAAAACAGTATTAAAGAGTAAATTAGAGGGCTTCCCAATTTTGCAATGGCTGCATTATGTTAAATATTTAGAATATTTCCAATTTAAACAAGAATTTATGGACATTATGCTGGGACCATGAGTATAATCTGCCATACAGAATCCAAGGAAAAGTCTAATAACCATTCACAGGAATGGAGGAAACAAGGCAATTCTACAGCAGGAATCCTTTGACTTTCCTTCCAGAGCTCTGTGATTAATATGTCTCTCAAGTTTAAATTCTCCAGAGAGTGTATCAGATTGGTCCCACAGGAGTCAGGTACTACATTTGGTCCAATTAGCTTTGACCGCGGGGCCAAGATCAGGTAAGAAAAAACATGGCTGCCAAGAAACAACCTTGGTTTGTGGGATGCACAGCCCATGTCATATTTGATTTTGTCTTTCTGGTGCTTATGCAGTATCTTACTGTCTCCACAGAAAGAGTTGTGACAAAGTAGTTCTCTGTAATAAGTTGTCTTCCTCTCATTTTCCCCTTTTATTTTAGTATTATACTGACATTACATGCTAAGTTAAAAGACGATTTGTGTGACAGGCCCTAAATGAAGTTCAGGTCCAGTGGGGCCAGCCCCATGGAGGTACAATGAAAGGAGGAAAAGGAAGTCTGTGTGAGACCTGAGTCACAGATCCCTTGCCTTCAGTATCCAATGCACATGACCCCATGCTTGCTTCCTCTAGGTCCAGAATTGCATATCTAGCTGCTTAGCAACAATTCCATCTAGACATCCATTGGACACTTCAAATCAGCATTTCCAGCACTGAATTTACATTCTTCTCACAGACTTCCACTTGTTCTGGCTTACCTTAATTAATAGCATCTCACCCTGTTTTCCAGTCAGTCACCAACTTCTGTCAGCCCTTCCTTTAAGTTCTCTCAAATCATTCCATTGTTTTCCAATCCACTGCCACTGCCCTGGCTTAGGCTACCATCTTCTCTAGCCTGCACAACTGCAAACTAATTCATGAAACTTCTCTTTTGCCTCTAGTCTTTTTTTTTTTAAGAGAGAGTGCACACACATGGGAGCTGGGGGGGGACAGAGAGAGGGAGGGAGAGAGAATCCCAAGCAGGCTCTACACTGTCAGCACACGGCCCCATGTGGGTCTCAATCCCACAATCAGCAAGACCATGACCTGAGCCAAAATCAAGAGTTGGATGCCCAACCGACTAAGCCACCCAGATGCCCTTTCCTGCCTCTAGATTACTTTTACAGTCAGTTTCTGACCCTGCACCCAGTGAAAGCAAGACCTTTCCTTGCAACTATTCTCTGTTCAGAATAAAGCCTGAAGTCCTTAGCATAGTTCAGCACAGGATAGCACTGCACAGCCTGCTAGGCGTTTCGTGAATTGTCCACTTCTTCCATCTTAGCCACTCTATCCTCCTTACCCATTACCTTTTGTCTCTGTTTTCTTGCAGCTCCCCGATTTCTTGCCTGCAGAACAATAGTTTTGAACCTTGAATGTACATTAGAATCATCTGGAGAACTATAAAAAATCCCATTAGTCTAGGCATCCCAGACCAATTAAATCAGAACTCTGGGGGTGGGACCCAGGGCTAGGGATCAATATGTTTTTAAGCTCCCCAGATGATTCCAATGTACAGCCAAGTTTGGGAGCCTCAGCAAAACTTTGCGTAGGTTCATTTCCTCTCCTTGACCTAATCCCTATCCCCACTTTGTTTATTCTTCACTCCCTTCTTCAAGATGCCTAGCTCATACTCATCCTATTTATCTGACAAACATATATACAAGGAAACCTTTCCTGACCACATAGTATAAATTATGTGAATAGATGCAGAATTTTGAATGATGGGACTCTCAAGATCTCTGAATTCGTATCTCTAATTATCCTTTGGACCTTTGATATCTATATAATAAACTTCTGGAAGATGTAACTGTGTTTGTCAGGCTAATAATATACATTCATTCATTAACTACCACTGTCAGAATTTGTGCTAGTTGTTTGTCTAATTATCTTGTTTCATCCTTTCAGTAATTTTTAGGAAGTATTCAGATCCCGTTTTACTGCTAAGAAAGCTAAAGCTTAGACAGTTTAACAAAAATGGACTAAATATAAATTTGTATATATTATATATACATATAATATATTAATTATATATTTTAAACATAATTGCTATATGTATTATAATTGTAATTATATATTATTTAGTATATAGTATATATATTAATATATATACTAAATATGTAATATATACTAAAGCTAAAGTACAGATACTAGTATGAATCAAACCAAACAGAATATGAAATATTCCCCAAGTTCTTTTTTTTTAATCAGCATTATACACAAAAAGTTTTGAAATCCTTTAAACAAGAAACTGTTTGGGAATGTATGTTTTAAATTTTGCAGATGCTTATGGAAAGAACTATTCAGCAGCATAGCAGAAATTAAAAAATTGGAAATATCAACAAATGGTTTTGTGCAAACAATAGTTTCCAATCAGCACATAAAGATTCAGATAAGAGAAATGGCAAATTACTTTATTTTGCTTTAAATTGGAAAATAGTTCTTTGACAATTCTAGTGTATATTTAAGAGGATACATTTCAAAAGCAGCAGTTAGGAACAAAAGCTTAAAGGGGATTTCTAGTAGTTTCAATGCTACAGAGATCTTTATATCTACTGCATGGTTGACAGATACTATGGTTTCAGAATCAGAACATACACCACACCCTTTTTGTTCACTATCCCTTTATCTCTTCACTTCTCCCCTCCCATCCCCTCAAATCACAACCTCTCTTTATTTTTCCAGCTTGCACTGTGTTCATTCACTTCCTGTGTAATTACCATAAATAATCAGCAAGATAGGACCTGTGTGGTACAAATGCCACACCTTGGTTGTGTTGTGAGCAACCACTTGAAATGGTGGCAACCTAAACATTTGCACACTTTTTAAAGCCGCAATGTCCTGTATTTAAGTATTTCACAAGTAAGTCTTTTAACACCCAATAGGTAAAATATCTGAATGTCGTTCCACTGTTAATACCTGACCCAAAAGTCACCTTTTGGCTGGCCACAACACTTGACTCTACATGCCTGGGATGGGTGTTGACTGCAGCTCTGAATGATTCCTTCAAATTAAAAACAAAACACAAAAAAACAATTGTTCTTCCCTATTAAGAACTGAGCAGGGGAAAACAAAAGGCTTTGTTCAGTTGTAAATCATGTAAAAGCAGGGGTATGTTACCTGCTTCTGCCAAGACTAAAGTAAAGCAATCAGCAACATGACTTCAGGGATTGTAAAATCCCAGAAAATGACTCTTATGGTACTTTATTGAGTCAGATATTAGTGACATTTATTAGGAAAAATAAAATAAAATAATAATAAAATACAATAAAAAAAAGAAGTTCCCAAGAAATAATAAGATAGGTAGGAAAAAGTTCCCTTATGGGTTCCTTTGGCCCATCCCTTCTTCGCTGCCAGACTCAGCCTCCAATAAGTATTACTTTTCCCTCGGGCTTAGTTGTGTGCTCTGTGGGTCTTACCAGCTTCAAGACAATTTTTCATCCCCATCTTCCCAAAGAAAGTATGAGGTTATTTAGCATGTAATAATGAGTCCTCAGTTTTGGAGAGTTACAAAACTCTGATTTCCAAATCACAAATACCACTTCCTGCCCAGCCCCTTACATATATGGGGCCCGAGGTGTGCAAAAAAACAAAATTATACCATTAGATGGTACTGTAAAAACCAGTCCATTTCCGTAACTTAAAAGTGAAGAAACTGAGAGTCAGAAAGAATTCTTTTGTTCAAATTCACACTAGTTATTGGCAAGCTAAAATAGAATTCAAATCTCATGAGTTCCAGTCAAGCATATTTTCTTATACCTAATTATCTGTCTTTAGTAAGTTTATTTTGCTTACAAAATTTCACAACACCCTTTCAGATAGCTGGAGATACCTGGAGTATCATAAAACTAAGTGGGATCATCACCAAAGAGAAGCATAGAATTTAATTGAAATTCCTAAACATTCATTTTGTATTCTACTTAATCACAAAGTTCACAGATGCCAGATTTTTTATTTCAGTTATCTGGCTTTTGCTAGCACAATCTCCCCTGGGTAATCTGTTTCTTATCATAATTTTGCAACGTAATTTTAACTGTTGACTTTTCCTTTGATTTCGCACTGTCATCCTTTCCAATATTGACTAACCATTGCACGTTGTTTTCAAACAAGATGGTACAGCTTTTCTGAAGGAACTAGTGAGAAAATTGAGACAGATTAGCTGCTCTAAGATAGCTGCTTCTTAACTCTGTGTTTTATGCAGCTTTCCTTCTCAACCTAGGTAGGTGGCTTCTGGGATGAGCTCAACTCAGCCAAAACCATTCTGATAACTTGTCTTAAGAGATCTTGTATCAGGTTTACTTCTCACTCACTAGCCAAACATCAAATAAGTCTCTTTTTCTCCTCTTCTTCAGGTGCTCCAATGACCAATGAATTTACATATAAACTTCATGAAGTCAAGGCATAATTGTTCTTACTTAGTAGCACTTAGTTCAGTAACATAGCCATGATATGCCATTAAGTGCTAATTCTTTAAGCACATGTGATTCATCACCTAAATGCAATTGTAAGATACAATCCTAGGTTCTTCAGGGTCCAGGGCACCCAGACATTACAACCTGTTACTTAGCTGCAGACTGTGCTCAGGCCAATTCTGCTACTTCTTCAATCCCAACTTAAGCTTTATATTGGAAACTATATTTACCATTTCTCCCCATTTCTAAGTTTAGATAGAACTAAAAATATTGCATGTGCATCTTTCAGACTGTGAGCCCCTTCTGGGCAATGACCATGAAGTATTTAATGTTGACTTCCCAGTGACTAATTGCCTGATTCTTCATGGTTATTTAGTAAATGTTTAATCAATAAATGAATGAATGAATAAGAAATGAATGAATGTGCTCCAAATCCTTCCCATACAAATATAATGCTGTTGAGACTGTACATTAAGGTCAATTTTCTCTATTGTGATCAACGTTTCCTTGCCCTTTCCCTAACTGCAACTCCATTTCTTCATCTCTGCCTCAAAAGAAACTATCCCTTTTCTGCTATGGCCCAAGATTATAGGGAATTGCAAAGATTGCAGAAGATGCTGATCTCATATATCAAAGTAACAGGATACTCATTGGCATGTCCCAGTACATTATTGGATATTTATTGGGGACAATGATCAGATTCCAGTTTATAAGCAAAACTGACACCATCTATTAAGAAATTATCTGACGCCTGGGGTGCCTGGGTAGCTCAGTTGGTTGAGCCTCCAAATCTTGGTTTAGGCTCAGATCACCATCCCAGGGTTGTGGGACCAAGTCCTGTGTCAGACTCGCCACCAAGAGTGGAGCCTGCTTAGGACTATATTTCTCCCTCTGCTCCCTGCTCCACTTGTGCTTGCTCTTGCTCTTTCTCTCTCTCTAAAATCAAATTAAGGAAAAAAAAATGGGGGGTGCTTGGGTGGCTCAGTTGGTTGAGTTTCTGTCTTCAGCTCAAGTGGTGATCTCGCTGTTCCCAAGTTCGAGCCTCACGTCGGGCTCTGTGATGACAGCTCAGAGCCTAGAGCCTGTTTCTGTGTCTCCCTCTCTGTCTCTGCCCCTGCTCCACTCTTGCTCTGTCTCTCTCAAAATTATCTGTATTTTCTGGGGCCTGAACATTGAAAGGGAACACACCACTTCAAAGTCCAGAGGCTAGACTGGAACTCAGCAAGGAAAGGAATTGGAAGAGTAGGAAGAAAGTATAAGACCAGCTGGTGCTAAAATAGACATGAGCTTCTGAACGCAACCACAGAAGCAGTTCATACCTTCTCCACCCCAACCCCCTGCAATGAGCCCTGGATTGTTGACAGTTGTTCAGCAACTATGCATCTTTCCACTATCTTTCAACTATCTCAGTTGCTTCTAAAGGATTTGTGACTTTTTTTTTTTTTTGCCTTTACCTTGTAGGACTGTCTTTAATAGTCAGTTATTAATCACATTTCAAACGTCAGCAAGTGTACTATTTGTTCTAAAGTCTGAACCCTACTCAAGACAGCCCATTTACTACAGAGAGTTCTGTGTCACTGACCCCACAGACTAAGTATAATCGCTAAGGCAGCATGTTTTAAATATACAAATCCTTTATCACTGATTCCACTTCTAAGAATTTAACCTAACAAAATATTCGTAAATGTGCTGATATTTATCCCTTCTTTACAATGTCAAAAAAAACTGGGTTTCAAGTTATACATGAGAGATTGGTTAAGTAAATAATGATACATCCATATAATGGATACCTTCAGTTAAAAATCAAGTTGTAATGGGATATCAACATTATTAATATTACCATGAAAATGAGTTCATCATATATTCTTTTAAAGTACATGGTGTTTAGCTATTTTTATGTATGTAATTATGTGCACAAGAAGAGTAAAATGTTACTGTTTTACTCTCAACAAAGAGCTATCTGGATGTATTCTTTAGAAAAATGTCTGTACAGGGAGGTGAGTGGGGTGGGGAGTGAATGGGCTAAATGGGTGATGGACTTTAAGGAGGGCACTTGTTGGGATAAGCAACAAGTTATATGTTATATGCAAGTGATGAATCACTAAATTCTACTCCTGAAACCATTATTATACTCTATGTTAAGTAACTTGGATTTAAATTTTAAAAAAAGAAGAGAAATGTCTGTTCATGTCTTATGCCCATTTCTTAACTGGATTATTTGGTTTTTGGGTGTTGAGTTTGATAAGTTCTTTATAGATTTTGGATACTAATCCTTTATCCAATATGTCATTTTCATATATCTTCTCTCATTCTATAGACTAACTTTTAGTTTTATTGATTATTTCCTTTGCTGTGCAGAAGGTTTTTATCTTGATGAAGTCCCATTAGTTCATTTTTGCCTTTCTTTTCCTTGCCTCCAGTCATGTCTAGTAAGAAGTTGCTACAGCCAAGGTCAAAGAGGTTGATGTCTATGTTCTCCTCTAGGTTTTTGAAGATCTCCCATTAGGACTTTCATTCATTTTTTATTTGTTTTTGTGTATGGTATAAGAAAGTAGTCCAGTTTCATTCTTCTGCATATCACTGTATAGTTTTCCCACACCATTTGTTGAAAAGACCGTTTTCCATTGGATCTTATTTTTTGCTTTGTTGAAGATTAGTTGACCACAGTGTTGTGAGTCCATTTCTAGCTTCTCTATTCTCTTCTATTGATCTATGTGTTTGTTTTTGTGCCAGTACCAACTGTCTTGATGACTACAGCTTTGTAATATATCTTGAAGTCCAGAATTGTAATGCCTCCAGCTTTCCTTTCTTCTTCAGGATTACTTTGGCTATTCAGGGAACTTTGTGGCTCCATACAAATTTTAGAATTATTTGTTCTAGCTCTGTAAAAAAATGCTTGTGTTATTTTGATAGGGATTGCAATGAATGTGTAGATTGCTTTAGGTAGTATAGACATTTTAACAATATTTGTTCTTCCAATCCATGAGCATGGAATGTGTTTCCATTTCTTTGTGTCTTCTTCAATTTCTTTCATAAGTGTTCTATAGTTTTCAGCATACAGATCTCTTTTACCTCTTTGGTTACATTTATTCCTAGGAATCTTATGATTTTTGGTGCAATTGTAAATGGGATTGATTCCTTGATTTCTCCTTCTGCTGCTTCATTATTTGTGTATAGAAATGCAACAGGTTTCAGGGCACCTGGGTGGCTCAGTCAGGTAAGTGTCTGACTTCAGCTCGGGTCATGATCTCATGGTTCATGAGTTTGAGCCCCGCATCAGGCTCTGTGCTGACAGCTTAGAGCCTGGAGCCTGCTTCGGATTCTGTGTCTCCCTCTCTCTCTGCCCCAACCACGTATGCTCTGTCTCTCTCTCAAAAATAAATAAACGTTAAAAAAAATTTCTTTAAAAGAAATGCAACAGATTTCTGTACATTGATTTTATATCCTATAATTTTGTTGAATTCATGTGTCAGTTCTAGCAATTTTTTTTTTGGAGTCTTTTGGGTTTTCTACAGAGTATCATGTCATCTGTAAAGAGGGAAAGTTTGACCTCTTCTTTGTTGATTTGTATGCTTTTTATTTCTTTTTGTTGTCTGATTGCTGAGGACTTCTAGGGCTATGTTAAGCAACAGTGGTGAGAGTGGACATCACTGTCATGTTCCTGACCTTAGGGGAAATGCTCTCAGTTTTTCCCCATTGAGGATGATATTATCTGTGGGTCTTTTGTATATGGCTATTATGATGTGAAGGTAGGTTCCTTTTATCCCTACTTTCTTGAACATGGATGCTGTATTTTGTCAAATGCTTTTTCTGTACCTATTGAGAGGATCATATGGTTCTTATCCTTTCTTTTATTAATGTGGTGTATTACACTGATTGACTTACAGATATTGAACCATCTCTCTAGGCCAGGAATAAATCCCATTTGATTGTGAATTAACATACTGTTAAATTCAATTTGCTAGTATCTTGTTGAGAATTTTTGTATTCATGTTCATCAGGGATATTGGTCTGTAATTCTTCTTTTTAATGGTGTCTTTGGTTTTGGAATCAAGGTAATACTGGCCTCATAAAATCAGTTTGGAAGTTTTGCTATCATTTCTATTTTTGGAACAGTTTGAGAAGACTAGGTATTACCTCTTCATTAGATGTCTGGTCAAATTCCCTTGGGAAGCCATTTGACCCTGGACTTTTGTTTGTTGGGAGGTTTTTGATTACTGATTCAATTTCTTTGTGGCTATGGGTCTGTTCAAATTTTCTATTTCTTCCTGTTTCATTTTGGTAGTTTGTATCTTTATAGGATTTTGTCCATCTCTTCCAGATTGCTCAGTTTGTTGGCATATATTTATAATATTCTGTTATAATTCTGTTTGTATTTCTGTGGTGTTGGTTGTGATCTCACCTCTTTCATTCATGATTTTATTTATTTGGGTCCTCTCTCTTTTATTTTTGATAAATCTGGCTAGGGGTTTATCAATTTGTTTATTCTTTCAAAGAACCAGCTCTTAGTTTCATTGATCTGTTCTACTGGTTTTTTTTTTTCTTTCTATATCATTTATTTCTGCTTTAATCTTTATTATTTCCCTTCTTCTGCTGGCTCTATGCTTTATTTGCTGTTCCTTTTCCTGTTCATTTAGGTGTAAGGTTAGTTTGTGTATTTGAGAGTTTTCTTGGTTCTTAATATAGGCCTGTATTGCCATCTACTTCCCTCTTGTGACTGCCTTTGCTGCATTCCGAAGGTTTTGGGCTGTCATGTTTTCATGTTCATTTGCTTCCATTTACTTTTTTATTTTTTTTTAATGATTATTTATTTTTGAGAGAGACAGAGACAGAATGTGAGTGGGTTAGGGGCAGAGAGAGCAGGAGACACAGAATCCAAAGCAGGCTCAAGGCTCCCAGCTGTCAGCACAGAGGCCAACGCAGGGCTCGCACTCACGAGCTGTGAGATCATGATCTGAGCAGAAGTTGGACGCTCAACCGACTGAATCACCCAGGTGCCCCCATTTACTTTTTTATTTCTTCTTTGATTTTCTGGTTAACCCATTCATGCTTTAGTAGGATGGATGCTCTTTAACTTCCATGTACTTATGATCTTTCCAATTTTTTTCTTTTGGTTGACTTCAAGTTTCATAGTGTTGTGGTCAGAAAATATGCATGGTATGATCTCAATCTTTTTGTACTTGTTGAGGCCTGATTTGTGACCCAGTTTGTGATCTACTCTGGAGAATGTTCCACTTGAAAAGAATGTGTATTCCGCTGCTTTAGGATAAAATGCTCTGAATACATCTGTTAAGTCCATCTGTTCCAGAGTTATTCAAAGCCATTGTTTCCTTATTGGTCTTCTGCTTAGATAATCTGTCCATTGCTATAAGTCAGGCATTAAAGTTTCCTTCTGTTATGGTATTATTATCAATGAGTTTCTTTATGTTGATTATTAATTGTTTTATGTATTTGAGTGCTCTCAAGTTGGGGGCATAAATGTTTACAGTTGTTAGATCTTGATAGATAGACCCCTTAATTATGATGTAATGCTCTTTTTCATGTCTTGTTACAACCTTTAGTTTAAAATCTAGTTTGTCCAGGTGTCTGGGTTGCTCAGTCAGTTAAGCATACGACTTCTGCTAAGGTCATGATCTCACAGTTCATGAGTTTAAGCCCTGCATTGGGTTCTGCCCTGGCAGTGTGGCAGTGGGAAGCCTGCTTGGGATTCTCTTTCTTAACTTCTCTCTCTGCCAAAATAAATAAATAAATTAATTAATTAAATATATTTATTTACCAAATATAATAATAATAAATATAATAATATGTTATATATTATATATAATAACATAACAATAATAAATATTCTAAATATATATATTTATTTATTTACCAAAAACTAGAATGGAGGCCTTGACATTTAAAGCAGCTTTTTCTTTGCTATTTGCTGAAATGATTACTTTTTTTTTTTTTGTCTCTTGTTCTACTGGGATGAGATTGTATCATTGGATTTACACTAATTAATGTATTCTGTTCCTGTGTATAAGGAATAACAGTTTGGAGTTATAAAGTAAATAAGTATATGGAAAAAATCAAAATATGCCATTCCTTTATCTATTTATTGTCGTCCTTGATTATTAAATGCAAAATAAAAAGTACAAAGTTGTGTTCTTTTTTAATGATTTAATTTATTTGACAAATAATACAAAAGTAGAACTTAATTGTAATGTTTGTCACTCATATATCCATAAATATTTTTTACCTAAGAGAATAAATAGTTAAGGAGAGCTGAGGGTCATGAAAGTCAGGATGGAAAGGACGTTTTCCCATCTAAAAGAAGTTTTCACTGATACAATGGGCCTTACTATCACAGCAGCCAAACCTACTATTTCATTGCTGTCAGAATTCTGTTGAACTCACATATTGGAAGGACCACAATGAGAAACAAATATTCCAGTCATTAAAATGGTACACAAAAAAGATAATTTTAAAATTCTTACTCTATATGTATTTGTATATGTGTGTGTTTCCTTTTTTAAAAATCTGGAACCAGCATTTGATTTTTAATTCTAGAAAATGAAGCAAAAAGTTTAAGAATTATCATATTACCTTTGGCTTATAATATAATTTGTTAAGTGGGAGAGTTTTTGAGACCAGATTTAAGCCTCTTTCAAGACCTAGTAGAGCAGATTAGTAAATATCAGTGACTAACATTTAGACTTTAATCATGATCATGACAGTTTCAGGTAACCTTTATTAATCATTTCTATTGTAACTCTCAAAGCAAAGAATCTGAGTTTCAGTGCCACTTAGAAAAAAATGTTTTATTTTTGCTTCAACATTGACACACAGAAAATGAAAGCATTATGTGTGAGACTTTTAGATACATTAGTCAAATGAGTGTATGAATCAGTTACACTTGGAAAACTGGGGAAAAGGGTGCACATGAAAAAACTCTGAGTTGGAGTAGACTGACAGTAAAAATAATGCAATTAAGTAAAATAAGTTTTGTCAATTCAAAAAAACGGTCTATTTCCAAGTTTTGGGAGATGTTTTCTGAGGTAAAGGGCATTTAAAAAATTGCTTTCAACACGTTTTTGGAATGTTTACAAAACTTCTTGGAAAAGCCAAGCTTGTGTTTCATAAGCAAGGAACAGGAAGGAAAATAAGGGATGTAGAAAGACTGTTGAAAAAAAATTTTTGTGGAGAGTCAAGTATGAGGTATTATCAAAGGGAAAGACTGGAGTTGGACAAATCAGGTTTGAATCCTAGCTCTGCCATTTGGTGTCTGTGTTATTTAATCTCTTCATTCTTCAGTTTCTATATTGCTACATGGATAAAATACTCTCCAGGATTTTAAGTATTGAATGAAAAGAACTTGGCATAGCACATGGCATTTAAAACTGTCAATGAATGGTGATGATGGTGTTGATGATGAAGATAATGATGATACTATTTTGAGGAAAGTAGGCAAGAGTAAGGCAGTGTTTTCTATAACTGGCTTATCAGTGCTTAGCTGCAGCACAGATCTTCAGGGGTTGGGGCCCAGAAATATATATTTTTAAAAATCCCTGGTGACTGTGTTAATAAGCTGATTTTAAGGACCACTGAAATTTAGCAAAAGTTGCTGCCATTTTAGTGACTTTTGTGGTGTGAAGGAAGGAAACCACAATCCTGTGATATCTAAAAGTAACCAAGAAAAGAACTGTGAGTGAATTCTTAAGTGAGCTTACATCCTTTATACCTCTGTGATCTCCAGACCTCAAGTGAGACTACCCTCCAGCTACCTGTAATGCTAGCATGCTAGTTTAAATAATCTCTTCAATTAAAAAATAAGTAAATAAACAGATGTTAATAATCTCTGTAAGACTGATAAACCCATTGAAAAAGCAAATAGCTAAACAAATAGCTAAACTTATGTTGATCCATAAACAATATCTCTAAATTCTGAAGGTATCAGCTATGGATTGTTTGGGACTCAAGTGAGACCTGAGGCAGAATTTCCAAACTCTATTTGCATTCCTGTTCCTATTAGTGCTTCTCTAATCCTATTTCAGAAAGTGAGATGTCACCGTGGGGTACAACCCTGATTCTGATTCCACAGTTTTCTACTCTGAAAAGTAAGATGGACCCATGACACTTCTCTGTATCCTTAAGTTGGTAAGACAAAAGCTAGAGAAATAAGTGCTAGTAAGGGTGTGGAGAAAAGAGAACACTTTTGTACTATGGTGGGAATATAAATTGGTGTAGCCACTATGGAAAAAATATGGAGGTTCCTCAAAAATTAAAAATAGAGCTGCCATAATGATAATCCAGCAATCCCACTTTGGGGATATATCCACTTTAGGGAATATATTCAAAGAATATAAAACCAGGATTCAAAGAGATATCTGTACTCCACGTTCATTGCAGCATTATTCACAATAACCAAGATGTGGAAATAACCTAAGTGTCTTTAATGAATGAATAAATAAAGAAGATGTGACATATATATATACACACACACACAATGGAGTATTACTTAGCCATGAGAGTGAAAGAAATCCTGACAGTTGCAACAACTTGGATGAAACTTGAGGGCATTATGCTAAGTGTACAAATCAGGCAGAGAAACACAAATACTGTATGATATTACTTATATGTGGAATCTAAAAAAAATCGAACTAAGGGAAACAGTAAAGTGGTGGTTATGAGGGGCTGGGTGTGGGGGAAATGGGAGATATTAGTCAAAAGGTACTAACTTCCTGTTATAAGATTAACAAGTTCTGGAGATCTAATGTATAGCATAGTGATTAGAGATAATAATGCTAAGTTATGTACTTGAAAGTGCCAAGAAAGTAAATCTTAAATGTTCTCACCACAAAAATGGAATGATAATTATGTAACAGGATGGTGATGTTAGCTAATGCTATCACAGTGATCATTTTGCAACATATAAATATATCAAATCAGCAGGTTGTACACCTTAAACTTACACAATGTTATTTCAGTTATACCTCAATATAACTGAGGTAGAAAAAAAATATGAAGCTCTGGGATACCAATGGATGTTAAGTGGATGGTAGAGAAAGCAAATGAAATTTCTTCACTTATTAAAAATGACTGAGAGGATTTCCTGAAATCTATACATTTACTTTCCTTCTTGAGTCCATGAAATGTATTTATTTAGGTACTTTTTGCAATAATTTGTATTCCCTGGACTCAAGTTAGTCACATGTTCTGAGATATAATCTATACAGGAGCATTAGCTACTGTGATACGCTCAAGTTTATCACCTAGGACATTATATGACACAATTTTTCAGTATGACCCCTGGGAAACTGACAGGGAAATAGACAATAACCCTTTAAGCAGCACTTTTTGGAAAGTATCAAAGGCAAGACAGTAGTAATAATAATAATAATAATAATAATGCAACATTTATGTAACACTTTAAAACTTAGAAAAGGCTTAGCAAATACTGTTAAATTTTAAGTTTTGAGAAACTGTATTTTATTTAGTTTGATTTTTGTAGTCAAAATAAAATAAAAAGAGAGTAACAAGAAGGAATTACTTGCCCAAATATAAACAGACGCTAACTGCGGAAGTTAGAGTTTTTGTTCCAATGCTTTTTCACTGAATGATATTCATGACTTCAAGTCTACTATTCTCACTGTAAAAAGCTGATTTGATCACAATTTATATGTAGTAAAGAAATACTGGCTCATTGCAATTTTTGGTGTTGATTCTAAAATTAAGTACAATAGTTCCTTTACAGAAGTTGTTACTAATTGTGTCAAGGAGCTAATTTATTGACTCCTCAGGCAGAAAATGACCTCCTATTGTAGTCCTTAGTCTTTCATAATATCTTCTGGGTCCACACAGTATTCTTCATTGTTTCAATAGTCCTTCTTTAACAGATAGTTAGAAAAAGAGAGCTACTATATTTACCACAGAGATATATTTCAAAGTTTCTTTTATGAGGAATAAGGTAGAGGAAATGGGAAGCCTTATATAAAATCTGCAGCCATAATTAAAGGGGTAATAATAAAACTCTCATTGGATTACATAGGATGAGACTCAGACCAAATAACAATTATGCAGTGTGTTTTAATAACACTCTACAATCACTAGATAGTCCAAACATCTTCCCTATGAGGTAGGATGAATATTGTCATTCCTTTTTTGCCTATGAGGAAATAAAAACGCAGAGTGGTTCCATGACGTACATGTCCAGAGTCATACAGGTGAGTCATGGTTAAGCTGAGATTAGAATCCAGAGCTCTGTTATTCCTACAACTTACTATTCTTCTTTCACAGGTTAATGCTAAAATATTGTTCTGTATGGTTTGGGATTATCATTTCTGCTTAAATGTTTTCATAAAAATAATGCTACCTCATTGCATTTATAGCTTGTTTCTTTTTTCTAATTTAAAGAATTTGATAGACATTCATTAGGCTGTCTGTCATGGTCTTATAGCCATGTGTCCATTGCCTGATAGGTATGGAGGTGAATAAAGGAGATAACAGGAGAGGTGTAGAGAAAATGAGATTTACACTATAGGGTATGTATACGTATATAAATGTTTGGGTGGGTATGTACACCTATCCTAAATCATGAAAACACATACTGACATGTATACATACCCTGGGTAACCCATAAGGTCTCTCAGAATGGCCAGTTTGAACTGAAATTGTTAAGAACTAAAATGGAGGCACCCAAAAATATTTATAGAAATGAATTAGATAAGAAATAGCAGCTACCTTAGACTGAACTAGATAGAACAGAAAATCAATTTTGGTCTTAGTTTCATTGTTAGCACAGTCATTTAGCCCCAACAAGCCCCCCTTTATGCACTTGAACCAAATGTGAAATAGTCAGATTTCCTGGATTTGGAGTGTAATTTCACCCTTCTCTTCCTTTTGTCATATTGTCTTTTACTCATTATTCTATCAGCAAAAGCATAGTCATCCTTCAAAACCCAACTTAAACATTACCTTGCCCATAAATGCTTCCTGAATAATTCCAATCAGGATTATTTAGTGACTGTTCATTTCTATATATGTTGCTTTTATCTTTTTATGGTTTTTATTTGATTCTGGTACATGTAGTTGTTTACATATTTATCGTATGCCTTTCACTAGATAGTGAACTGGAGATCAGAGCTATGTCTTTTTCATCTTTGAGTTTTTGTCTCAAAGATGGAACACAGCACCATGCCTTGAATACATCTTCTAAAATGTATTCCCTTTTACTTATTTTACAGCACCCTATTCATTTTTTCTTTATTGATTATCATAAGTTGTAGTTATTTTCTCTATTTATATACAAACTTACTATCTGAATCCTTCACGAGAATACAAAGTCCACAAGGGAAGCGATCATGTCTATCCAATTCATCATTGTTTCTCTAGATGAAATGGGAGCTAATCAATAACTTCTTGCTTTTGGGTAAATTCCGCCTCTAGATTGTCACTTCCTTGAAATTATGGACTAATGCACAACTCATCTTTAGATTATTCCCTAATGTATAGTAAATAAACACTAATTGAAAATTAGCTGTAAATTATGTTTAAAATGTATAGATGTCATCAAAAGGAAAAATACATAAACAAAAGTAGTTCTTAGATAAGAAATTTGTGGAGAGTAGTTTTTTAAAATTTATTAAATTTTAATAAATTTTTTTATTTATTTTTTTGAGTTCTCCCAGGTGTTTTTGGGAAGTAAAAATTCAGAAGAATGAAATATGGTAATTTCAATGTTCAGAAAGATTTACACAGTCTTACTTCTAATTCCCATAAATTAGATAGTACATTTCCAAATGTCTGAATGGAGGGGCAGCTGGGTGGTTCAGATGGTTAAGCATCTGACTTTGGCTTAGGTCATTATCTTGTGGTTTGTGAGTTTGAGCTCCATGTCAGGCTCTGTGCTGACAGCTTGGTGCCTGAGCCTGCTTCTGATTCTGTGTCTCCCTCTCTCTTGACCCTTTCCCTGCTCATGCTCTGTCTCTCTCTCAAGAATAAATAAACATTAAAATTTTTTTAATTAAAAAATAGAAATAAATAAATAAATGTCTGAACATAAACCTCGAAATAGTTTAAAGAATAATCACTTTCATATATATTCTTTATGTAAATAGTTATAAGTGACTTAACTTATAACTTCAGACTATAAGCTTTTATAATATGAAAATAATAACATAATGTAATGTTATTTATCCACATTGAGAAGTACCAAATAGTGTAACTTTCAAAATAGCATTTTAATTATTTTGAATCATTATTAGTTAGGCCTCCAAAGGCAAAGTTGTATAAAAGAGGAAAAATAATTTTGTGGCTTCTACTGATTCAAAAGAAATCTAAATTAACTAATTCACCTTAATACAGTCTTTGTCTTCATTATCTAGAAAATTGGTCTACTCTTCACTGATATAGTCACATTAATATTTACTAAAATATCTTTAAGTTAAAAATTATTTTTGAGGGGCACTTAGGTGGCTTATTCGGTCCAGGTGAAGGGGGTAATGATGTATAAAGACAAAAAGGATCGGATACAATAAATGGAAGCTAAAACAATTATAACTGAAAGGAATTCTTATTTCTGTAATTAAGGAGAGAAGAAATAACTCTACCTAATTTTGAGAAGAAAAATTTCAGTACAACGTTGATGCATTTTTTTATGTTGATGTATTCTCTATGAAGATTAAAAATGTCCTTAAAATCCATTGTTTATCTAGACTTTCTATGGAAACGTGAGTTCTACCTAATCCCTTTCCAAAGAAAAGCAGGAAAAGGAATTTCCTCAATAATAAATTCTTCAGGGGCGTCTGGGTGGCTCAGTCGGTTGAGCGTCCGACTTCGGCTCAGGTCGTGATCTCGCGTCTGTGAGTTTGAGCCCCGCCTCCGGCTCTGTGCTGACAGCGCAGAGCCTGGAGCCTGTTTCAGATTCTGTGTCTCTCTCTCTCTCTCTGTCTCTCTGACCCTCTCCCCATTCATGCTCTGTCTCTCTCTGTCTCAAAAATAAACGTTAAAAAAAAATTTTAAAAAATAATAATAAATTCTTCAGGTGGAATATGAAACAGAAGAGGGCATTTATGATTAATTATGATAATGTTACATAAAATTTATGCATTTTATGGTATTTTAAAAATTATCCTTAGATTTAGTGAAGCTCTTTGTGAAAATTATAACCTCAGCTGTTCTATGGAAAACCAAAGTGAAGGGGTTATCATGTTCATATTTAACTAGATGTTCCCCAAAGAGAAAGAGAAGCAGTTTATTTTGTGGGCTTCAAGTATGGCAGAAGTATCAAGAGAAAGAAGTTTTGAAACAGCTGAACACTGCCAGTCATATTTTTAAACAGTATCTAGTTTATGTAGGAACTGTTTTTTTTTTTTGTTTTTTGTGTGTTTTTTTTGTTTTTGGCCTATAATCAAAACTTTATTGAAAAACTGGGACAGCAAAATAGGAGATCCCTGTTGTATACCTTACAAAATGAAACATAATTACATTATCCTATTACATTAACTAGAATTACTGAACTGATAAGGCTTTCTGTGATAGAACACAAATTCAGGAAGTTATATGGATGATTAGTATTGCTTTCTTGTAAATAAACACCCTGCAAAGGAAGCATGAGAGTGTATTTAACACAAATCTACTGTATACCTGGTATAGTTTTAATGACAAAAAGTGCTTTTTAAGTAAAAAATTCAGGTTTTAGGAATATTAGACTCATATTCATATATAGGTTTTTCCCTTTTATACCAGAAATTTGCTATTACAAATCTTGCATAATTGAATTTATTCTGATGTGACTACAACTGTCAGTCTTGTTTCTTAAATGTTGTAATGGGGTCTCTTTAAGACCATGAGCCTGACTGAGTTCAACAGTTAAAACTCTAATGAAAGCTGTCAAAAAATGCAATCTTAATTGCAATCTTCTTAAATGCAATCTTAGGAACTATTCTGAGTTACTTTCCTAAGAATGTAATTTTGATTAGAGTTATTTTCTGATCTACTAGGAATACTCTGGTACAGAAGTACCCTATTAATCATCTGTCAGCACATGAGCACAAAATTCCAAGATCATGGCATGTTATAAAGATATCAGAAATCTGATGCAGGAGTTTTTAATCTGGGCTCCATAAATGGGCTTGAGGGGTCAGCAGAAACCTATAAATCATAAAAAAAATTTATGTACATCTGCATTCGTCTTTTTAATTTAAATTATTGAGGGGGGTTGGTATATCTTAACTAGGGCCACTATTTATATTTTAATTGGGACAGTACTTCTTTATAAGGGACTGTTCCAGATATGAAGAACATATAACATCCCTTGGAAACATTTCCATTAAATGCCAGTAATGACTCATTAGTCTTTGTGACAACTCAAACCAATCTCCAAGTTCCCATCCACTCCCTGAGTCCTTCTTGGATTGAAAAATCACTGGATGTTATATAATCTCCCCCAAAACCAAGAAGCATTGCTTTCTGAAGCTTTGATTGCCTCACATTTGGAAAAGTTTTCTTGCTTGTGTATGATGATCTTGCAAATATCTAATTGACTGGAAGCCTCAGTTAGATGAATTGACAGGTATTGTGGGAATATCTGAGAAAGAGACATGAAAGAGTAGAAAGAAGGCAGTAGTCAGAATGAGATGTCTGAATTTAAGTTCAGAAGTTCAAGTAGTTCCAGATAATGACAAGTTCATTTGTGTCCATGGAAGTGGATGGCTTACGTGGGTGGAGGTGAATATCATTAAAGATGAAGAGTTCAGTGTTGGTTCCCAGGCCTCTGGCGAGCTTTCCTGGTGCAATCTGAAACTGTACTCTGTATGTGGAGGACAGGGAGAGACCAAAGAAAGAGGCTGGTAAGTGGTAGTTTTAATAATAACAAAGAGAACTAACATACAAGGCTGGTCTGAGGCAGCAGCAAGACAAATGAATTCCTGCACCTCCTTCCTGCACCCCCACCCCCGCCACAATCTTAAAAGTTTATAAAGAGGCCCTGACAGGCTCAGTAAGGTAAATACTGTGTGGGTGTTTTCAACACCACAATGCCATCTCAAAGTTATGTCCTTCGAACAACCTTTGGGAGCAGGAAAGGTACGCAGAACCCACATTCTAAAGACAAGGGAGGGGGTGAGGAGCCCCTGAGTACCCAAGTCCAGTTCACAGGTCAATCAGTGGTCATGAATTTTTGATGATGTTTTTCAACAGTCAAGGAACAAAATGGCCATGTTCTTGAATGAGTTTTTCACATGTACATTGTCAAGACTCAGGTTAGTGGTAGGAGTTGGGCTGAGGGGTGTTAGGTAATAGAGCTTTAAAAAGGGAACTTGACATTTGACTTTTGAAAAGATAATTTGACATCTCTAATAGTCAGGAAGAAGCAAATTAGAAAATTAATTGGGTACTATTTTTCACCAGTTTGACAAATATTAAAAGATTGATAATATTCAGCACTGGAGACTGAACAGGCAAACAGATATTCTTATGTATCCCTAAAGGGAATGCTACTATCTTTTTGGTTAGAGATTTGGAAATATCTATTAATTCCTCCATCCTGCTCTTGAGAAGCTATTCTGCAGGAACTTAGCTATCAATATAGAAGGCCAAATGCACAAATCTGTTTATTGTAGTATTGTTGATAGTGTTAAAAAACCTAGTAACAAAATATCTATTTTGTGGAACAGTGGAACAGTGCATTTATAGTATGGAATGTGTTGCATCTACTGAAATAGAAACAAATTAGAAATAAATGTTGTAAGAGAAGATATCTATAATATGTAAAAAAAAAATTCAAGTTATAGAATTATACGCGAAGTAAGCAATAAAAAGAAACCAAATCCTATATTTGTTGGTATGAAAATAGAAAAAGTGTGGAAGACTACCCACCAATTTGTTCACATGTGATATATCATGAGATAGGAATGGAAGGGGGAAGACAGAGATTATGAGTGCTTTTCTCATACACTTTGACTTTTTTGACTTGCTTAAGTAGGATTACTTTTACCATTAAAAACAAAACTATCGTGATGTGCAAAATAATCTATTTACTCAAAAGAAATGATAATCTTGAAAGGGATAAGAGAAGTATGCAAATAGCATTAAGAGGCAGAACAATAGATGTGTCTTGAAAGATCAACAAATTATATATATATATATATTATATATATATACTACTAATATACATATAATATATATAACTACTACTAATATATATATATAACAAAGGGAACAAATTATATTATATAATTATATTAATATATATTATATATTTAAATGTTTATTTATTTTGAGAGAGAGAGAGAGAGAATGAGCAGGAGAGGGGCAGAGAAGGAGGGAGAGAGAATCCCAAGCAGGCTCCGCATGTCAGCGCAGAGCCAGACGAGGGGCTCAAACTCACAAACCGCGAGATCATGACCTAAGCAGAAATCCAGAGCCAGACACTTGACCAACTGAGCCACCACCCAGGAGCCCATACCTAATAATATTTTTAAGAAAAAGATCGACCTACTCAAATTTTAAATTCAGATAGTCATGTGAATTTTACTATAATGAGAACTACCATATAGGAAATTTTCTTCTTTATATATGCTGGGGGTTCATTAAAATATGTATATTTTAAATTACTTTAAAAAGTAGTAATCTCTACTTTTGTAACAACTGACAAATAGTATTGAGTATTTAACAGGTAGTACTCCTTGACACATGTCTTGTTTCCTCTCCTGCAACACAATGTCTCTAGATATTGCCTGGAACTAGTATAATGTTTTACCAAACACAGCCCATCCCTAGCCTTTGGCTATAGATACAGTATTACATATCATGAAAATAGATAAAGAAAAATAAGAAGCAGCAGGCATTTATGAAACATGAAGTCTATTATCTCTCTTAACGTCATGCTGCATGTGAACACTGTTGTGCAGAATGGGGATAAAGAAACTGTTTCTTTAGCTTAATTTGTCATAGTATTGCTGTTTTTCTTTCCCCCTCCACCCTTTTGAGCTAATGCATTATGGTTAGAGTATGAGCCTGGGCGTCATCAGTGAACTCCACCCCTTACTTCCAGTTCCACAAGAACCCTAGGTAGGTGGATAGGTGTGTGTGATAGGGTGGTGCCCCTGTCACATTCATCCATCATACTCCTGTTGATCTAGTTTTTGAGCCAACAGGAAGTTGCAACCCCATAAGGAATGAAGGAAAACTTCCATCCAACTCATCTTCAATGTTTCCAACTTCACTTGATATTTAAGGGCATGGATTTTGGAATCAAATTCCACCTCTCTAGTCCCTAATTGTGTGATTTGGGCAGTTATTTCTTTTATCCTCTGAGCCTCAGTTTCTTTGCCTGTAGAATAAGGATTGTATCCATAGAGTCTTTGTGAAGATAAAGTGAGAAAATACACAAAAATTTTCTAAAACCACATCTGCTCAGAAAATATTGACTCCTTATGTCCTCATCTCCCTATTTCACAGTGCTAACTTTGACCTTTCATTTAATTTTCCTTTCACTGTCTGTCACCTACTTTCTGCCCTTTCTCGCCCTTTTCCTTCTCTAAATGGATGGTCTTCTTTCTGGAAGAATTGGGATTCTTTTTTTTTCCCCCCTTAATATTGTGCCCCTTTTAAGTTTTAGCCACTAGAGGGCTACATACTAGGATACAATTCCACTCTGACAGTGCTAGGAAATCAGAGAATAAAATCTAAGAAAGAAGAGTCAAATAATAATAGTTCTGAAGAGATATTAGAAAACATTTAATATAAAATTATTTTAAGTATGAGGGAACTAGATATTTAAACAAATACAAACACAGGTAATTGTTATGGTTTTCAAATCACTACTTCTACAAATCTATAGTTAATAGATAAATCTCATTTTCTTCTGAAAGTTTTCTAACTTTTAAATCATTTTATGGAAAAAAAAAGAAGATACATGTAAGGGCAAATAAACCTCCTTTAGCAACAAAGCCATTTTCTTTATTTTCTTTATTTTCTTTAATTCACTTCAAATAATTTAAAATGCAAAGTAAATCCACACATACAATTAAAAATGTAAAATATCTAGGGGCACCTGGGTGGCTTAGTCAATTAAGTGTCTGACTTCAGCTCAGGTCATGATCTCATGGTTGGTAAGTTTGAGCCCCGCATCGGGCTCTGTGCCGACAGCTCAGAACCTGGAACCTGCTTCAGATTCTGTGTCTCCCTCTCTCTCTCTTTTCCTCCCCACTTGTACTCTGTCTCTCTCAAAAATAAATAAAGATTTTTAAAAATTAAAAAAAAAAAGATTTTCAAAAAATGTAAAGTATCTATATTTGAAATATCTCAGGTAGATTTTAATTTTTGCTTTAATATTCAACAAATTAAAATTAGTCCGTACTTAGATATCCAAGTAACTTAAAGCATTAAGGCAATCTCTTAATGCTGAATACCCACTCATTCTAAAATATAAAAAAAAAAAAAAAAATCCCGGGGTGCCTGGGTGGCTCAGTTGGTTAAGCAGCCGACTTCAGTCAGGTCATGATCTCGCGGTCCGTGAGTTCGAGCCCCGCGTTGGGCTCTGTGCTGACCGCTCAGAGCCTGGAGCCTGTTTCAGATTCTGTGTCTCCATCTCTCTCTGACCTTCCCCCATTCATGCTCTGTCTCTCTCTGTCTCAAAAATGAATAAACATTAAAAAAAAAAATTTTTTTTTTTAAAAATCCCAAAAAGTATTCATACATACCTAGACCTACCTAGAAGCTAATAGAAGTTATGATGCTATCATTGAAAAATGGACTTAAGCAAAAGTCCTATACTATTAAAAGCATCACATAAAAATGCAAACAATTAAATAAAGAAGTGAAAAATCCATGTAAACTATCCAACCCAGATGGTACCCTTTATATTTATTCATCTACTTTTCACACATCTACCCATAGTCCTTATGTCTGGGAAAGTACTTTGTATTTCTGTTTGTTATTTTTTCATTATTCTTTCATTTAAAAAAAATGTTGCTCTGTACTTTTGAGCATAAACCAGACCCCACAGAATTCCACTATAGACATGCTAGCAGTGATGAGAGTTGTCTTTGTGCCTCAGAGCTGCACTGGAGCGAAGTAAATAACCAGAAGGCCCGTAATTAACATTTCATCAATATGGAAGTGTTTAAATATATCCTCATCCTTAAGTTATATTTTAAGAAAAGACAGTTACAAATCTGCCCATAAAATGCTATCTACAATTGGCAAAATTAAACTAACATTTGTATACACGTGAAACAAGCCAAATCCTGACTTTAAGTGAGGCTGATGAACATGGTGACAGATTCTTGACATTAGAAAAATAGAGAAGAGTTTTGTTGCTGTTGTTTTAATAATCCTCTCACAAAATGATTAGTGACCCCAACAGCAATTCTTTGATACTCGACCTTCATTCAGGTAGCCCTTACTCATAATGAGTAGTGGTAATTTGATTCATTCATTCGTTCATTGGACACATATTTATGGAGTTCTTACTATAGGCCAGGCAGAAGTCTAGGGTGAAAGCTAGAACCAAACCAGACAAACAAACAAAAAACAATCACAAGCAAGTTCCGTAGTCCTTATCCTCTTGAAACTGATGACCTAGTGTATGTTGGGGAAGGGAGGGAGAGGTGCCGAATGGATATAGATGTTAATCAAAGAAAGATAAAAGTACAAATGTGACAAATGATAAGAAGTTCACATCTGACGTTAAGAAAATTAAACCGGAGAGGAAGGTTAGAGAAAGCTTCCCTCTGGGGCTGAAGACAGGGTTGAGATCTGAAGAAAAAATAAGGGAGCTAGGTAAAGAGGCAGAAGAGTAGTTCTCTGGGCAAGGGGAAGAAACTGTAAAAGATCCCATGATGTTTCCCATTTCAGGAAAGGAAATAAGAACATGGAGCAGAAGAAGGCAAGGTTTGAGAAAAGGCTGTGCAAGGAGAGAATCCATATTATGTGGGGTTTTGCAGACCAAATGAAGGATTTTAGTTTTTCCCAAGAATAACTGAAAATCATTGAAAGAATAATACGATCAGATTTGCATTAGGAAAGGTCACTGTAGCTATTATGACTAGCATGGATGGGTCCAAGAGAAATGTGTGCACATTTGTAGCACAAGACATGTATAACAATGTTCATAGCAGTTTGCTGTTCTTAATAGCCCTAATCCAGAAGCAATCTAAATGTTTATCAAGAGTGGGATTAGGGGCGACTGGGTGGCTTATTCGGTTAAGCAACCAACTCTTGATTTCAGCTCAGGCCATGATCTCATGGTTTGTGAGATTGAGCCCCGCATTGGGCTCTTGTTCTCCTAGTGAGGAGCCTGCTTCAGATTCTCTCTCCCCTCTCTCTGACACTCCCTCATTCGTGCTCTCTCTCACTCTCAAAATAAATCAATAAACTTAACAAAGAGTAAAATTAATAACTGTGCTGTAAGTATACAAGAGACTGCTATATAAAAATGAGAATGAACAAACTATGATTTTACACTGCAACATGGATAAACTTCATGCACATGATCTTAAATGAAAGAAGCCACACTTAGAAAGATACATACAGTATGATCCTACTTGCATAAAGTTAAAAGCAGGCAAAACTAATGTGTAGTGCTAGAAGTCAGGATAGTGGTTATACTAGGAGGGGGAAGAGGAGCTAGTTATTAGAAAGTGGTTTAGATGGGCTTCAGGGCTGGCAATGCCCTATTAACTTGGGTGGTGGTTAAACTGGTATTCAGTTTGTGATAACATAGTGTGTATACACTGTATATTTATGTTTTGTAAAGTTTTTGGTATTTGTATAATATCACACTTAAAAACATTTTTTAAAGTTTGTGTTTGCTTTTTTTTTTTTAATGTTTATTTTTGAGAGAAAGAGACAGAATGTGAGCAGGGAGGGGCAGAGAGAGAGGAAGACACAGAATCTGAAGAAGACTCCAGGCTCTGAGCTGTCAGCACAGAGCTCGACACTCGGCTCAAACTCACGAGCTGTGAGATCATGACTTGAGCTGAAGTCAGACGCTTAACCCACTGAGCCATCCAGGTGCCCCTGTTTTTTTTAAAAAAAAAATTTTTTTTAAGGTTTTATTTATTTTTGAGACAGAGAGAGACAGAGCATGAACGGGGGAGGGGCAGAGAGAGAGGGAGACACAGAATCGGAAGCAGGCTCCAGGCTCTGAGCCATCAGCCCAGAGCCCGACGTGGGGCTCGAACTCACGGACCGCGAGATCGTGACCTGAGCTGAAGTTGGACGCTTAACCGACTGAGCCACCCAGGCACCCCTGGGTGCCCCTGTTTTTAAGAATAGATTGATGGAGGGCATCTGTTTGTCTCAGTCTGAGCTCTTCAGTCATGGAGCATGAGACTCTTGGTCTGGGGGTTGTGGGTTTGAGCCCCATGTGTACAGATTACTTAAAAATAATTTTTGTGAAAGTGAATAGATACATGGAGTTATTGGATGGATACAGTAAGATCAGTCAGGAAGCAATGGCAGTAGACCCAGTAGGAGATTTCTACTTGAACCTTGTTAACATGGCAAAGATGGAAAAGGGACTGATTTGAAAGCACTTACTTAGAAGGCAAAATGAACAGGATTTGTTGGTGAATTAGATATGGAGTGTGAGGGGGGCGCCTGGGTGGCTCAGTCGGTTAGGCATCCGACTTCAGCTCAGGTCACGATCTCGCGGTCCGTGAGTTCGAGCCCCGCGTCGGGCTCTGTGCTGATGGCTCAGAGCCTGGAGCCTGCTTCCGATTCTGTGTCTTCCTCTCTCTCTGCCCCTCCCCCGTTCATGCTATCTCTCTCTGTCCTAAAAATAAATAAACGTTAAAAAAAAAAAATTTAGATATGGAGTGTGAGGGGTGAGAAGGTAGCAGTGGTGATTCCTAGGAGCCACCAATTTAGCAAACAAGAGAAGCAGACCTCTGTGTGTCAGAAGGGACAGGGTCAAATGGGTGTGGTTGAGGATAAGTTGTCACCTTTGGTAGTAGAAAGGTAAAGAAAGGGTCAGTCAGAGACCAGCTGTGAGAAAAAGAGAAGGAGGGAGAGTTGGACTTGTTCAGAGAGCAGAGAAAATAGTTGTGGAGAATGGAAAAGTGAGTGAACTAAGGAATATAGTGGGATTACTGAGTGCTACTGAGACGTCTTTGGTGACCACAAATTTATAGTGAACATTTTACTTTGACGAGTGACTTGTCAGTATTGTTCAGCCACTCTTGTCCAGGCATGAAGAGACTTGGTCACACATGATTAGAGTTTTTCCAGATGGGTGTGATCAGTATAGTTTTGGGGCATTAAAATAATTCAAAATAGATCAGTCGGATGTTGTAACAAACCTCAATTTTCCATCTTCATCATAAAGGAGGAAGGTCTTCAATGGGCACCTGTTCTAAAGTTCCGTGGGAATGTGGGCATTCTCCTCTTGAGAAGGTAAGAGAGAAGATGAGGGAAGTGGGTGTAACAAGGGTACTAGGTCTCCAGGATTACGCTCTTCTCTCTAGGCATACTTTCCAACGTCACTGCCACCACAGTCACATAGTACCATTTCCTCTCTATCTTTCTCTTCATTTTTCTTTTTCTCCAATTCCCTTTTGGGGATTGTGTGGAAGAAATAAGCGTGAAGTAGACACACTGACGTGGAGGGACCCTGGCAGATGTGGGACGGGACATTCTAAGAAGAAAATTAGTTTCACCTTATTGGGCACAGCAGTGTATACATAGTTTCAGGCTTCAGTAACTAATGGACCCATTGCGAAGATGGCATGTCCACACGATTTCAGTGATATGCCAGCTAGCATTGGCATGAGGCAAAATTGCAGTTTTATCTTTGGCATGTGCCTATCTCCCTTTCTCTTTCTTCTGCCAACGCCTCACCTATTTATTCATTCAGTCATTCAGTCATTTATTCCACAAACATATGTTGAGTAACCACCCTTCAACATAAGCTGAGCTTCTTGTCTGCTAGCACCTCACACTTGTGGTTTCTCACCCCCAAAGTATCACCCCTCCCCCTAAATTAGCCCTCTGTCTTCCATGACTCTCAAAATCAACCATTTCTGGAAGGATGCTGATTAGATATTTACTTAAATAACTCATAGCAGTAATATGTGTAAATGGTAATAGCTGTAAACATAAGTCAGGCTCTCTCCTAAGCACTTTATAAGGGTGAATACATTTAATCCTCACAACATACTACCAAGTAAGTACCATTATTATCTTCTTGTTAAAAATTAGAAACCTAAGGCATGGAAAGGTGAAGCAACAGGTTCAGCAGGGAGTGACAGAGGTAGGACTCAACCAAGCAGTCTTTCTTCACAGCCTGTGTTCCTAATCTCTGCCCCGCATGGCCTACACCTGAGGCTTGTGGTAAGGGTTGGGGAGGAACAATTTCTTCTGCCCTTCAAGGTCCTGCTGGCTGGACTAAAAATCAAGTTGGCATGGGGGTGCCTGGGTGGCTCAGTCAGTTAAGTGTCTGACTTCGGCTCAGGTCATGATCTCACAGTTTGTGAGTTTGAGCCCTGCGTCAGGCTCTGTGCTGACAGCTCAGATCCTGAAGCCTGTTTCAGAGTCTGTGTCTCCCTCTTGCTCTCTGCCCCTCCCCTGCTCATGCTCTGTCACTCTCAAAAATAATAAAATAAACATTAAATTTAAAAAAAAAAAAAATCAAGTTGGCATGAGACAGATTAACAGGAGAAAATAAAATTTAGTAACATATTTGTGGGGAATTCATACAGACATGGAAATTCCAAAGGCAGTCAGGCAACATGACGCTTACTTGAGCTAAGGAGAGGGGAGAGGGGTCTGAGGATACAAAGGGGAGAAAGACCATTAACAAGAAGGTGAAAGGAGGTGTTTGAAAAACAAAGGTTACCTTATTATGTAGATAAGTTTCTTAGGTAAAGAGGAATATGTTAATAGCTCTCTTCCCTATATAAGCAAGCAGTTCAGGGGGAGGTAAAAAGCTTTTCCTGAATCTGCTGGGTTTTAATTGCTTTTAACTCAAAATAATGTTCACACCAAAGTTGTCCATTTTTGGACGGCCTACCCTTTGCTCTCAGTGAGGCAAGAAGAGATGCTGTGTTCTTACAGGCTCTATTGTGGGTTGGAATTGAAATTTGCTTTCTGCTTTGAATTGACCCCTTTGTTCTTACCATCAGAAGTCCAGTGGTCATTAGGTAGGGTAAGGTTGTTCTCTTGGTACTGAATTTTATATAAACATTAAAGAAGGTAAAAGTCAATTCATGACTAATTTGAGGAAAGACTTCATCTTATTTATTTAATGAGGGTATAGGATCTTTGAACCTGGAGGGGTATTGAGACCTACCCAGGGAAGCAGAAAGAGGAAGGATGTACACTTGTGGTCCCAGAGAGAGAAAACGTGAAGCAGTTAGAGAGGCCATCCAGTTAGATAGTTAATGGGATATCTAATTTCTATTGAATCAGTGAATTAGAAGAAATGTTTGTGAAAATTTTATAATCAGCATCCTGTCGGGAAGATTAAAACCAGAGTATCACTTCTTGACTTATGGTGGAGAGGAGGAGAGAAAGTGGATGAGGCAAATACTAGGTAATCCCCAAGATGCTCAATTTTTCTTTCAGGAGACGAAACCCCCCACACTTTAGAGTTTTACCTAGCAGTATGGGCTTAATATACAAGAATATGCACTGTTGAAAGAAATGTAAATTTGTGCAGCGACTTATGGAAAATAGTATGGAGGTTCCTGAAAAACTTAAAAACAGTGCTACCATACAATCCAGCAATACACTTCTGGGTATATATCCAGAAGAATCGACAGCAGAGTCTCAAGGAGACAGCTACACACCCATGTTCATAGCAGTATTATTCACAATAGCCGAAAGGTAGACGCAACCTGCTCTATCAATGGAAGAATGGATAAACTAAATGTGGTATCAACATACAATGGCTTTTATTCAGCCTTAAAGAAGAAGATAATCCTGTCACATGCCACAATATGGATGAAGCTTAAGGACATTATGCTAAATGAAATAAGCCAGTCACAAAAGGACAAATTCTGTTTGGTTCTACTCACATGAAGTACCTAACATAGTCAAATTCATAGAAACAGAAAGTAGAATGATGGTTACTAGGGACTGGAGAGGGGGAGAAAGAGGAGTTATTGTTTAGTGGATATAGAGTTTCCAATTTGTAAGATGATAGGTTTCACAATGAGAATGTACTTAACATTCTGAACCCTAACTTGAAAATGGTTAAGATGGTAAACTTTGTTATGTTTTTTATCACAATAGAAAAATATTTTTTTCACTACTTAAGTCTCAAAATAATTATGCTGTTTTATATCAAACTTCTAGAATGTGTGTGTGTGTGAGAGAGAGAGAGAGAGAGAGAGAGAGAGACAGAGAAGTTGCAGGACAATATATGTATCTGCTTGGATCTACATTAACCTCCCTTATGTAAACCCCATGTTTGTGGATCTTGGAAAACTGTTGCATGGAGCCACAAGTTAGCCCGAACAAGGGGACTTTGACATTTACTCCCTCAGTCTTTATCACTCTTGAGTTATCAATATCTGCATGTTGCAAAAAGCCACTTTCTATTAGCTTTCCGAAAAGATGGCATCTTATCTAGGACCTCTTTTACCTCATCCTTATGTGAGTCCCTAGGCACTACAAACTTCTGTTGTTTTATACATTTACATGATTTTTAGGCCCAATTCATTTTTTTTCATATAGAAATTGATTGAACTTTATTGAGACTTGTTATGTGGCCTGACATGTGATCAAATTTGCAAATGTTCCATTTGGGATTTAAAACATGTGCATTCTATTTTTGTGTGTGCACAACTTCATATGTACATATATATTTACATTCATTTTATATATATTCATTAGAATAAACTTTTCTATTTTTTAATTAGTAAAGGATTTATAGGCCCAATAAATTTTAATTAAGTTTAATACATTCAATAGGTAAAAGTTGAATAATATATTTGGTATATAAGGTTGCCTCCTATTTTGTATGGATTAACTCACTATAATTAGATGATTTGGCAAGTGAATATTTAGTGTTTAATATTTCATTGTTTCATAGTTGCATTATCTATATTATAGGTATTAAATCACATAAGAACACGTAAGGTAAATATTTAATCACTTTATCTTCTACATTGGGTAACAAGTACTGAGATAGAACATATAATTTTAATTGTACTTCATTTTAGAAGCCTTGTGTATTCACTTTTACAATTATTATTTATTTTAAATTTAATTTTTGCTCTTTAGAATTATCCTGCTACAGTTATCTGTATTTTGTATTAACACAAGAGCAGTACTTTTCATTGTACTCAACTGGTTCACTTTACATGACCTGAACTTGAGAAGCTGTTTCTCAGGTTTCAAGAAAACATGCTGAATGCATGGGAGCACCTACTGGTGAAGGATGATATAGTCCTGCAGGCAGACTGGTTTTATTGGACCTTGTCATTTAGACCAAGTTAGAGGGCATGAGGAATATGAAGCCTTTAAATGTGTAATCAAGGGAATGTTGCTGCCAGAAAATGCTTATTGCTTAAATGTTGCAACAGAGCTGTCCTAGGCTGGAAATACAAGAATTGAGAAGATACTACAAAACAAATATGCCATTTAGATGGGAACATAACATCTAACAGGAATACAATTGTTTACTATTGATGTACTAAAATGTTTCATGAGGACTGAGACCAGGTCTGTGTTGTTCACTTAAAATCGCTAGCACAATAAATGGTACCTTGAATGTGTCAATAAATATTTACTGAATGAATGAATGAATGAATGTTAACCGGTTTGGACATTTCTTCTTCAAAACATTTGAAAATTTGCCTTTTGTTCTCTTTCTCCCATAGGACTGCATCCAACATTTATAATAAAAACAGTGAAAATGCAATTTAAGTGACAAATTTCTGTTTTAGATGAAAAAAAAAATGCATGTTTGGTTAACCAGAAACCTTGAGCCAGTTAAAAATATACTTATAACTTAAGAGTTTAAAAGTTTAGAGTTTAAAACAATGATAATGACAAATTGACCTAAACTAATTAAAAAGGAGGTGATGGGAGTTACATGGCTTTGTAATCCAATATTGCTAGGTTCAAATTTCAGCTCTATAGCTGTAGCTGTATGAGGTTGGATGAATTACTTAACCTGTCCTCACTTTCTACTTTTATTGAATTAGTTTTGTGAAGATGTAATAAGTCAATATGTATCAATGCTTTGTGCCTTCTTGGTAAATAATAAATAGTAGCTATTGAGTTTTTCTCTCAGGGTACTCATTTTCCTAATTTTCAATGAACGGTAAGCTTCTTTGTACAGGGACCATATTTTATTTATTCCTAGAACCTAGCACAGTGCCTGGCATAGGCTGGTACTTAATAAGTAAGTATGTGTTGAATTAATAAAGAAAATAAATATTTAAGCAACTATTTGGGGACTATTGTTCATAGCACTCCATACAGTTGTACACCACACAACTTGTAAATGAGGTGTATATAGACACGCTCAGCAAAGTCATTTAAAATATAGAAATAAGGTGTTTTCTACCACTGGAATAATTTGTAATTCCTTTGATAATCAAACGTTTTTTAATGATTATTAAGGAATTCACAAGAAATGTTGAGCTCAAGCAACTGCACATTGGAGACTATATCATAGAGCATTCACAAATAGCCACATTCTAGATTAGCTACATAGTTTTTTTTACCATTAAGGACATTTTTCTCACTTGCTTTCATTAACACAAGCCCTGTGTATAAGTACAGGCAACTGGTTTTGAACATTTCACAATAAAAACTGTAAAGCAGTTTTGTATTTGGTAATCAAGAAAGGCACCAACAATGAAGAACGAATTTGCTTTTAATAAAAATATTTTTTGCATCCATCTGAAAGTTCTCATGTGGCAAACATGACAAGTACAGCTCTAAAACATATTCGACATACCTAAGGGTATATCAGCAGAAATGTAAATACCCTGGGGTCTATGGAAGTACTTCACATTTCTAAATGAGACCCATATTTGCCCATAACGTAATTCTTTCAAAGGTATCTCTTTTAATCAATGGTTTGATCATCATTACCATATTCTGCACACCTCAGAAGTGTGTAACATTCTCTCGATTTTGGGTTCCAATGTGTCACAAATTTTTCTAGGCTTATGGAATCAAAAACTATTCCAAGAAGATTTTAATAGGCGACACCTATCGCCAAATATGAAATTATACTTGGAACCAAAGTCTCAAATAAAAAACTAACATGTTCATTTATACATTTACTGGAAAAGCATAATTTGAAACAAAACCCAAATTACTGTCGAGGAAAAACTTCCCATTGTAAACAAATGTAAACTTGGGCTGAATATCGGGATATGTCATCGTCCTTGAGATTACTGGAGAGGGATTTTTAAACATTATCTTGTTTACAAGAACGCACACAATTTTAGATTCATGCTTGGCCTAACACTACATGCTGGAGAAATAAAATGCAACATTTTTATAGAATGCAACTTATTTTCCAAGTTGGAAGTTAGCCAAAAATTGCACATTTAAAAATCAATCTCCATAAACTTACAGCTTTCTTTGACAAAAAACCCAAAAAACCCAGAAGTCAAAAGTTTGGGTAAATAGATAACCTGGTAAAAGTAGTAAAAGTAAAAGTAGTAAAGTAGTTTGAAAATTGAAATATCCTTTCTTTTTCTTTTCATCTACCCTTTGCTGTATTCAAAGATGGCTATTTGATATCTTAATCTTGTTCATGTTTTTTTGTAAAATGTAACTATAAGAATAGCAAAATATGGTATACCCATTGGACCATTTTGGAAACAGTTAGATGGTACATCAACACAAATTGAAATCACAGATTTTTTCCCCTCCAAGTTGGAGGATATTGGTCCTTGATGAAAATTCAGAAAATAAATAGGCACAAAAAGCTCATGTAAACCATGTTTCTCTTAGAATTTTAACATTTAAATTACAGTGTGTACAGTTGTTAGTACAGAATTTTAAACATCCTTGAATCCTGTACATTATAAATAATGAATCTTACTTACTTCAGCTCATTGATAGGATGTATCAAATAAGGGCTAATTACAAATCTAATATTTGTTTTGGCATTCATTTCTAGGTTTCAAAACAATATATCAGGTCCTAAATGCTTTATATTTCAAATTGTGAAAATTAAGGCATGGAAATTACGCACATATTTCAAATGTGACTTTTCATTTTCTTCCTGTACCTTTAAGAGTTAACAAGACACTTGCCTCTGACTGTTTCCTACAGCAGGATAAACTGAATAACCACTAAACAGAAGTTAAGATTAATGGATGATTTTTATCAAGTTTAAATTTTGGGTCCATGCATTTTTTTTGAAACTTTGACACTTGCCTCACTGAGTACCTGAAGATACTAAGAGAAAAACCTAGACAGATGTACTGATTATGATTTTCTACTGACTTCCTTCATACAAGATGGTTACATTTGTTGATAACTAAAAATGTCTTGATTAGCATGGAAGAATTGCAAATGTGAACACGTCATGATGTTCTACTACAGTGATCATGGATGACTTCTGGGTACTCTACCGCCTGATAAAGTCTGAGAATCACTGACTTAGCATCTCTTATGATTGTGTCTAAATATGTAAATAAAATCCAAAACCTCTAACAACTGATCACTCTCATTTTTCCTGGCCTGTCAATGTGGTGGCATAGGCAGTACGAGATTAAAATGCCAGTTCTGGATTTTGTATTTCCAACTTCAGGGCACATGAATAGATAAGCTTTATTTCACATGGACTATTCCATGCAGATTCTTTCTCATTACATTCAATAAATATTAAAATTTATAACACAACTAATTTCCCTTCTGATTGTTGGCTATAGAGGTACATCGATATTGAGTATGAGTGTATAGTTGCTGAAAAATTTGCTAACTTTCTTGGTTCATTTTAAACCACAGACCAATGACCTTTCCACTTTGTATTTAATTTCCATGTCTTGTAAACAATAACCACATAGTAACAGCCCTATCATTACCAAATTTATTTTCTTTTCAACATCTCATCTAACTTTTATTGATATTATAGTCCAGTTACATTTCAAGGATAATAGTAGAAAGTGGAAATAGCAATGATCAAGGAATCAGGAGAACTTTATTTGATCCTTGGATCTGTCCCTAAATAAATTGCATAATTAAGGCAAGTCTGAGTGTCAATTTCCGCAAACGCGAAGTAGGCAAGGAATATTTGCCTCAATAGATTGCCATAAGAATTAAAGTGAAATGATATAAACGAGGATTGTAAATTCTAAAGTGCTATTTCAAGTGTGCTAGTACTACTGTGATTTTGAGAACCCCTATATTCCATGATAGCGCTATTATTTAAAAATGTGGTGGACTCCTCCTCTGAGCCCAAAAACAAGCTGAGTATTTCTAGACAGAAGTTGCAGTAGAAAATGCTGCCAAGCAAAGTAACAGGCTGAGACATACGTTGTTTGGATACTCCTTTTCTGTATTGGCCATTCTCTTTTTAAAACGAAAGGGTTTATTAACAAATATGTAAGATTCTCATTAAGACTAATTTGTTATGTGTCCACATTAAGATGCTGAAAATCTAAAATTTAAAGATATGGCACTTTACACACGTACAGCCATGCTTCTTTCTTTCAACCACTGCCATTAAAATAATTTTTTTTCATATTGACATTATTTATCAAACTGTCAGCTATTTTGTATGCAGGTTTAGTTGACCACTAGCAATGATGAACATGAATTCTAGCTATTAAACCTAATAACCATAAATGGACTGAGACATTACTCAAACTTCTAATTTTATGCACCTGTTTTCAAACCAAATAATGTTAAGTTGTTCCATTCTCAAGATATCTCCCATGTTTGTTAAGAACTTCAGATGCATCACATACACATAGCAAATCTGGTATTCATCATAAATTCACCTAGAAAATCTTGTTTTACAGGTGAACTAGGCCGTCACTAGGAATTAGTATAAGCGAGAATGACTAATCTCACATAATGCATTTGTTTATTTTCCTCTGAAAAGTCAGATCATATATTTCCTTGATGCTAAAGTCTTATAAAACATTCCTTCCTTTTTCTCTGTGCTTAAACACAATGCATGCAACATAACAGAGTGTCTCTGAGCCTTTACCTAAAAATTAACTTTTAAAACACGTCAAAACAAATTAGGATGTCTCATCTTCGGTTTTGATTGTTTTCAGCACTGAGTCTTCTCCCAAAATTTTACATAGTTCATTGAGTCTCTGCTGCATTTTGGGAATTCCAGCTAGCTGAGATTCTAGCTTTTGTTTTTCTTCACTGAGTGTTAAACGGATAGCGGTATCCAATTGTTCAAAGCGCCAGCCTCCTTCACCATCAAACTGTAATAAATGAGTGTGGTATTTCCTGCATGATCAAAATGAAATAATATTATTAGCAATAATTGTGAAAAGCCATTTTAGGTTTATCATTCCAGTTGGTATCCAAAGGCAAATTTTAAGTAAGGTGACTGTTATACATTTAATTTTCAAGAATCCCTCATGAGGTTAAATATTATAATCTTTTTAATTTCAAAAGTCATTAATCTCTTAGGAATTCCATTGCTTATATTTATTTTATATTCTGAATATATATGAACTTCAAAGGAAGATATGCTGTTTGTATCTATTTATCTTCAGAACCCAGTATGTCCCCTAAATAAATATCAAAGCTTAGTTAGAATGGGAATAAGGAAAGCAAGCTGAGAGAAGAAAGTAAACTTTTAAAGTTATACAGGGGAAAAAAACTAAGAAAAATAAAGGAAATACAATATCAATTCATTAATATACTACCTTTTCGGAATGAATTATTCTACATAAGTAAAAAGTCCTCACTAATAAAGTTTTAAAACATTTTTTTAAGAGAAAGAGAGAGAGCGTGCATGTGTGCAAGCTGGGGAGGGGCAGAGGGAGAGGGAGAGAGAGAGAATCTTAAGCAGGGTGCACATCTAGCTGGGAGCCCAATGCGGGACTCCATCTCACAACCATGAGATCGTGACCTGAGCCAAAATCAAGAGTCAGACACTTACCCTCCTGGGCCCCCCCAAGCGCCCCAGTTTTAAAACATTAAAAAAAATGAACTCTTTGATAGAAATCTTTTAAAGATACTTCCATGCCTTCATACAGTTTAATATCCTTTCTCATGGCTCTGGTTCATAATTAGAAACTTCAGACAAGTATAGAGATTATTTTATTGATGACACAGGAGGTAATCCATGTTGTCCTAAAAAGAGGCTAAGATTATTGGTTTCTGGAATTTGTGGGGGATGTGTGGAGAGAATAATGCTAGCAGAGTTGGCCTTGCATTGCTGTGTCCCTGCATTTTGTCACTTTCCTGATGTGGCGCATACTCCTATGTGTCCCTCAGTTTTCCTGTCTTTTCCTTCCAGTTTTTGTTGCTTCTTGATCCCCTTTAAGCACTCATCTGTCATTATTTACTATAATCAGTGGGCTTATTTCAAGTAAATTCACTTCCTTTTTTAAACTTGAGATATGATTCACATAGCACAAACTCATCCTTTTAAGTGTAAAATTCAGTGATTTTTAGTTTATTCAGAAGCTCATGTGACCATCACTACTATCCAATTCCAGAATATTTTCTTTACCGCCAAAAGAAACCCCATACCTATTAGCGGTCCTTCCCTTTTCCCTGCTCTGCTCAACCCCTCCCAACCATCAATTTTCTTTCTGTGTCTCTGGATTTGTCTATTCTAGACATTTCATATACATACAATCATATAATACATGGCTTTTTGTGACTGACTTCTTTCACTCAAAATGATTTCAAAGTTCATCTAAGTTGGAGCATATATTAGTACTTCCTTCATTTTTATGGCTGAATAATATTCCATTGTATGGATTTGCACATTTTGTTGATCTATTCATCAATTGTAGGACCTGTGGTTTCATCTCATTTTGATTAGATGGTTTTATCATGCTGTAAGATGAGGAAATTAACCTGGGTTAAACTGTGTCTAAAAGAATAAAATCACTCTCAAGATGAAGGTTGAAAGTTCATATGCTTGATAACATATGACAGAGATTAATGATCTTTGTGTGTGTGTATATATATATATATATATATATATATATATATATATATATATATATTCCTGGGCTTTTCCTAACTTTGGATGTACAGCTGGGAGCAATTTCAGGATGCAGTAGTTCTGATCTTGGGCAACTTTTATCTTCAAGGTATAATGAAGGTTTGGCTCGTCCCTCCAGTCTCACAACATCATTTGATTTCTACATGGGAGGAAGAAAATGTATGGGTGTTTCATTACCTGAGATTCAAAGGTGTGTCCTACATAATGGGCTAAATAGTATTTCAGGGTTTGCTTAAGAGGATTTTACAGGAAACTACTATATTAACTGAGACTCAGAGATAATCTACAGACTTCCTGCACAAATCGAGTCAAGCTTAGGAAAGTGGTAGATATAAAGCTATAATTCTATCCAGGAATCAAATAATTTAATAAGCTCTTATCATTTTTGACCTTTTTATATACTGATATTGATTTTAATCTTTACAATCAATAATTACTACTTTGCTGTCTTGGGGAAAATGTAATACAGTTTTCCCTCATCTGATATCTTTTCAGGGAAAATAAGAATTTCATCTAGGGAGAAAGGTTAATCAGAAATGATAGATTTCTTCAACCTAAAATGCCTAAATTAATTCATACTGCAGAAGTAACATAATTTTTAGTTTTATGGGGAAATGTACTATGAATAGCTACAATTAAAAACATGTTTTTCTCATTAAAAGGCATAAAATTACAGATTTTGTTATTAGCTTAAAAAAATATCTGTCCTCTATACACCTATTAGAATGGCCAAAATCCAGGACCCTGATATCACCAAGTGCCAACAAGGCTGTGGAGCAACAGAAACTCTCATTCATTGCTTGTTGGGATGCAAAATGGTACAGCCACTTTGGCAGACAATTTTTCAGTTTCCTACCGAACTAAACACACTCTTATCATATGATCCAGCAATTGCACTCCTTGATATTACCCGAAGGAGTTGAGAAAACTTGTGTCCACCTAAAAACCCTCATATGAATGTTTACAGCAGGTTTATTCATAATTTCCCAAACTGGAAGCAACCAAGATGTCCTTTAGTAGGTGAATGGATAAATAAACTGTCTACATCCAAACAATGGAATATTAGTGCTAAAAAGAAATGAGGTTTCAAGCGATAAAAAGACATGGAGGAAACTTCAATGAGTACTACTGAGTGAAAGAAGCCAAACTGAAAAGGCTACATACTGTATGATTCCAGCCATATGACATTCTGAAAAAAGCAAAACTATGGAGGCATTAAAGATCAGTGGTTTCCAGAGCTTGAGGAAAGAGAGGGATGAATAGGCAGAGCACAGAAAATTTTTAGAGCAGTTAAAATCCTCTATACAATAGTGTAATGATGGATATATGCAACTAAAAATTTGTTCCAACCCACAGACTGTACATCACCAAGAGTGACCCTAATGTAAATTATGGACTTTGGGTCATAATGATGTGTCAGTGTAGGTTCATTAATCATAACAAATGTTTCATTCTATTGTGTATAGCTATGCATATGTAGGGGCAGAGTATATGGGATATTTCTGTCTCTTCCTGTCAGTTTATTGTAACATACTAAATTACTCTAAATAAAGTATTTAAAATCACAGCAACCAAAACCTATTTGTTCCTTCAATTGAGAAAAAAATAAATGAGTGAATATGTTTCCAATGCCTTTTTAGGCTTCTCGAATAAGGAACTGAGTGACATAATAACGTGATAAATTAATTGATAGAGGTCAGAAAATTACCAGAACTAAGACATAACTCCATGTTATCCTAACATGTGATCAATTAGGAAGCATGTCTGGAAATGACAAGTGTATACCAGAAAGGGTTCAAGAGTTCTGGCGTGGTTCTATGCCATCACTGATACAGGGATTTATAGACAAATGTCATAATTGTTGTGGAGATCCAGTTCCTGCTGGTTTTCTCCAGGGAAAAGTCAGAGGAATCATATTCATTGCCATGTACTCATCCTGGACTAGATCCAGACTGCTTCTGGAGAGATTTTATCACTCCAGATGCTAATTAGTTCTTAATGACAGAGAGACAAACCACAAAGTTCTATAGAAAGGGTCATTTCATGAAATGCTCTATTTTCAGGTTAACTCTCTGCAGGGAAAATTATGAAAAATCTGAATGTTTAAATGAAGACAAAACAGGTTAGTATCTTCTCAATAGAAGTACAGAATCAAAGAATTTTCAACAATGAAAGCCTCATCTAAACTGAATACTCAGTTTACTCACAATTTTAAGGTAAGTATTCTCTATACAGTGGAAGTTCTAGAATGCCTTCTAGGATTAACTCAAATAAAACTGGTTACTTAGCCTAGGTTTGAAGTCACCTACGTGATGGAGGCTTTGGCACAGAATGTGATTAGCCACCTGCTACAGAATACTCCAGCTAGAGAGAGAGGAAAAGTCCTGCCTGTCCCTTGGGAAATAGGCTAAAGCATATAGAATCCACTGTAGTAATTAATATGTCAAAAGAAAAGATTTTGATTGATGAAACAAATACCAAAGTAGTGGAGTATAGTATAAATGAACAGTGTTTTTATGGCTTATATATAAGGTGCATTTTGAGCTCCTTATACTAACTAGAGCAGCATACTATAGTATAGAGTGATGATGGTAAGTTACTTTTCTCATTTTTCTAGTTCTCAGCTTCTTAATCATAAAATGGGAATAATTAGACTATCTATACTCTCTATAGGGTTGTTATGAGACTTGAATAAAATGAGCCTGGACCAGAATAGGTGCTGAATCTGCACTATCAACTATTATTATGGTTATCAATCAATGGGAAAAGTAGGGGAATGGTAAAAATAGTGTTGCCATTTCTTTAAATATGGGAAATCCCATTAGGTTTAATGGGATATTTAGAAAATATTTTGAATTTTCCTTAAAACAAAAGCAAAAAAAAAAAAAAAAGCTTTTTTTCCCCTTGTGTTTTCTCCAACTTAATCATCTGTAGGAATAGTATGTTGTGCAGGTTTTTTCCTGGATTTTGAAAAAAGGGGTAAAAAGATGATATAAAATTACACAAATATATTCATTCCTAGTACACGCTATGGATTATGAATATTTTCAGTTAAACACACTTGATTTTTCCACTTTTTTTCAGAATTATTGGAATGTGATAATAGTTTTTAAATAGCACATATATGTTACGATGTGAGGTTTGGGATATCTCTACTACTAGTGTGCAACTTAACAGAAATATACGTAGAATAAGTGAAGTATCTGATGCTCTATAGTGAAAGTTTAGGCAAAGTTGCTCTTTAAAAAATTTTTTTTTTAATTTATTTATTTTGAGAGAGAGAGAATACACACACATGTGTATGCACATGAACTGGGGAGGAGCAGAGAGACAGAGCGAGAGAAAGAATCTCAAGCAGTCTCCGCACTGTCAGTGCCAAGCCTGACATGGGGCTCGATATCATGAACTGAGAAATCATGACCTGTGCCGAAATCAAGAGTTGGTTGCCAATCGACTGAGCTACCTAGGCACCCCTAGGCAAAGCTACTATTTAAGAAATATAGAGGGTTGCCTGAGTGGCTTAGTTGGTTGAGCATCCAACTCTTGATTTTGGCTCAGGTCATGATCCTAGGTTGTGAGATCCAGCCTTAGGTCATGCTCCAGGCTGATTATGGAGCCTGCTTGAGATTCTCTCTCTCTCTCTCTCTCTCTCTCTCTCTCTCTCCCTATTCCTTTGCCCCTCTCCCCTGCTTGCATGATCTCTCTCTTTCTCTCTCCCTAAACAAAAGAAAAAAAAAGAAAGAAATATAAAGAAAAACCATCTATTGCAAATTAGCATTGGAAACACTTACCATAGAGAAGGCCTGTGCGTTATAGATAGTAAGGAAATTCCAGCCCCTTTTGCAGCCTGAAATATCTTTCCTTCAACATCAATGCTGACAGCACTGGTACATTCATCCAGTAATGCATATTTTGGTCTTGAAAAAAAAATTAACACAAATAAATTAATGGCTTTCCTATTTGAATTATATATCTTTACATGGACAATATGAGTTGCAACGTTAACTTTATTTTTTAATTGTTTAAGCTCTATGCCCAATGTGGAGCTTGAACTCAAGACCCTGAGATCAAGAGTAGCATGCTCTATCTACCAACTGAGCCAACCATGTGCCCTGCAATGTTAACTTTAAAGGAGCAAAAGAGTATACGAAATTAGTAAAGGTGACAAATGATAAAGTAAAAGAGGGGTCACCCTCCCTCTTTGGATTAGGACATTATATTGTTCTTAAATTTTAAATAGATTTCCTGATGCCTACTCACTATACAGTAAGCTTTATTGTTATGCAAATGGGTGAATCATGGGTATGAGACATAGGAAAGATGAGGCAGGTCACTGAGTGCATTTTCCCATAGAAGGCAAGTTCATTCCTGGTGACAGGTTCTGACTAATTACATGAAAAATGCATTACAGTAGCTAATTATCAAAAAGGCCAAGGCCCTGTTAGCAAAGATTTATTGAGAAGATAACTTTATCAACAATGTCAGTACCAAAACACTATTAATGGAATTTCATTGCTACTAAATTCTGCAAAAGTAGTATGCCTAATCGGACAAATTTACACTGGCATTTAACCTGGTAATACTGAGACCATGCTTTGCAAATTCTTAAGGGAAAAAAATCAGTAACTATTTTCTCATTACACTCAGTTAATTACTTTTTCTAGCTCAATTTTTACTTTGGAAAGGACTGTCTACCACTATCAGAGGTACCTATCATTGGATACCATTTCCTTCTATTTATTCTCGTCCTTTCATCTCACCCCCTGCTCTTATCTTTCTTTCTTTCCCCTTCCCTGTCTTCTTTCAAGAAGGAGACAGGGTCATCTGGACTTTGGGTATATATTTGGTACTCAACAACATGACTTAGCTTGGTCAATGGGACCAAAGGTCAACTCATGCACTGTCATTTATTATTTATTTTAGAGCTGAAAACCAGTATTAAGTATTTTTCCAGGACACTGTCCTCCATGAAGATATTCTGATCTTTAAAAATAAATGACACTGAAAAGATAAACGTTGACACCAGTAGTAATTTCTTCTTCAGTATAATTATTTAGTACTTTAAATTGTTTTTCTATGATCTTATTAATAGGATCTTTTTATTTATTCCAGGATGGGTAGACAAGGCTAATAGATATAGGAGTCAACTTAACTTTAACACCCCATTTGACTTTAACAACTGCTTTCCATGCAAAGAACTTAAGGATCACTGGAGATTCCCCATGACATTAACAGAAATAGTTGTGCTGGGTGGTTTTTGGTTACTGTTCCGGTTTAAGTATTAAGCATTACATTTTTGTCTCAGAGTTGATTACTGTTTTGTAGATAATTTTTTTTTAAGTAAAAAAGAGGAAGAAGAAAAGGAAGTATAAAAGAGAGATAAACTTTTCTTTTTCTGTGTGAATCTCCTTCTAGTAATTTAGTTACTTATTGTACTGTGTCGCTTTTTGAGCTAAACAGAGAAGAGATGCCATCTTAGAATCAGAAATAAAGTATATGTCTTACATTCAGTTGTCATAACAATCCTTAGTCTAGCAGATGTAAGATAGACTGCGTACTTTTGTTTTCTTGGCAGAACTGGGGTATGTGTGTATGTGTATGTGTGTGCATGTGTGTGTGTATTTAAATTAAGCAATAGCTGGAATCTGGGCTGATACAACCAAGTGAAACATTATGTAATATTGTTTCTCAGATTTTCCATTCTTTTTGTTTTGATGTATCATCAGAGGAGGCAGCTTTGTGAAGGATCTACTCTATCCCCTTAAGACAGAACTCTTCGGATCATTCTTTAAACATTAAAATTAAAATCCTCTCCAAAAGAGTATACTACTGTGATACTTAGTACTCCCTGCCAATGTTCTCCATTTTAGTTAGTTCAGGTCTTTCATACTGCATTCAAATATTGATATTAATCCTTTGGGAACAAGGGAAGGCAGTTTCTCATAATTATTCTTTTCCTTCACTGGATTTGAAATTTCTATTTAATTTTGTTTTTTCTCAACAGATTCTGCTTCCCAACAACTTGCTCATCTTCACTGATCTTTCTATACAGATCACTAATTTTCCTTCTAGTGATGTTTGTAACCTGAGCTTATTTAGTCTCACATTATATCCAAAATATTTTAGATACCAAGTATCAACTATTGATTTCTAGTTACAAGTGTTTACAGATCTCTTTGGGTTTAGATTAATGCCTCTTGCTCTTTGTTACAGGGTTTATTTTATTAACACACTGACACAGTGAGAAATTTATGGTCACATTTTACATTCCACCATATTATATTTCACCAGCTATGCTGGTGATCATGTTACTGAATATTTATGGACAAGGCTCAAACAGATTCAGGGTGATAGTGGCTAACAGCTGGTCATAAATGTCAAACAGAAAACTTTACCGTTGAATCTCACCACATCATCTGAGAAAGGGACATTTTAAAATACTGAACTAAAAGTTCTGAGTTAGCAAATTTTGGTTTGTATTTTTTTTTAGTTCACCATATTCTTTTTTTTTAAGTTTTTATTTAAATTCCTGTTAGTTAACACACAGTGTAATATTTGTTTCAGGTGTACAATTAGTGATTCAACACCTCTATACATCACCAGGTGCTCATCACAAGTGCAGTCCTTGATCTACATCACCTATTTAACCCATACCCCCAACCCACCTCCCTTCTGGTAACCATCAGTTTGTTCTCTATAGTTAAGAGTCTGTTTCTTGGTTTGCCTCTCTCTCTTTCTCTCTTTTTTTCCCTTTGCTCATTTATTTTGTTTCTTAAATTCCACATATGAGTGAAATCATATGGTATTTGTCTTTCTCTGACTGACTTAATTTTGCTTAGCATAATCCTCTCTAGCTCCATCCATGTTGTTGCAAATTAGCTTGCCATATTCTTGAACTAACCATGTACATTATTACAAATACCATGTTATTGGGGAACCTGGGCGGCTCAGTCGGTTAAGCATCTGACTTTGGCTCAGGTCATGATCTCACGGTTTGTGGGTTGGAGCCCTACATCGGGCTCTGTGCTGACAGCTCAGAGCCTGGAGCCTGCTTCGGATTCTGTGTCTCCCTCTCTTTCTGCCCCTCCCCTGCTCATATTCTGTCTATCTCTATACATGAAAATTTAATTTTGTCATCTAGCATTACTCAACATAAGAAATACAAAAAAAGTACTGACAGACTTCTGACACATGAAAAAAATTACTTAAGAAGCGTAAAACCTATATATTCTAAGGATTAGTTTTTCTTTCTTTTTCTTTTCTTTCTTTTTTATTTTAGTTGACACACGTGTTGACATTAGTTTCAGGTGTACAACATAGTGATTAGACAAGTTTACATATTATGCTATGTTAACCACAAGTGTAGCTAACATGTCACTATACAGTGCTACTACAATATCATTGACTGTATTCCTTATACTGTGCCTTTTTATTTCTATGAGTTATTCATTCCCTAACTGGAAGCTTGTATCTCCCAATCTCCTTCACCCATTTTGCCCATCCCTCTATTCCCCAGGAAGATATTTCTATGTTTCAAATGTTTATTTATTTATTTTGAGAGAGAGAGAGAGTGAGCATGAGTGGGTGAGGAGCAGAGAGAGACGGAAAGAGAGAATCCCAAGCAGGGTCTGCACTGTCAGCACCAAGCCCATTGTTGGGCTTGATTCCACAAACTGCAGAATCATGAGCTGAGCCAAAATCAAGAGTCAGACACTTAACTGAATGAGCCACCCAGGAGCTCCAAGGAGTAAGATATTTTTAAAGATGAGGGCATCGAATCATGTTCAAAGTTTTTTTTTTTTTTTTTTTTAGTTACAATAATGAACTAGTTTCCTGAGTATAGCCTACTTACCTATGATAAAACATGCGAGCCATGCCCATTCTTTGCTTTTCTCCTCCTGACAGAACATCTTTCCAGTCCATAACAGCATCCCATCCTTAAAAATATATAAAAACATATATTTTTATAAGGCATTTGTTTGTTACCATTTTTACCCCAGACAAGTGATTCCTGGCAAGTTTAAGTTATTAACACAAAGTACCTGGTATTAAAAAAAAAATTTTTTTTAATGTTTATTTTTGAGACACAGAGAGAGAAACAGAGCACAAGCAGGCGTGGGAGCAGAGAGAGAGGGAGACACATAATCTGAAGCAGCTCCAGACTCTGAGCTGTCATCACAGAGACCAATGTGGGGCTCGAAGTCACAAACCATGAGATTATGACCTGAGCTGAAGTCGGATGCTTAACTGACTGAGCCACCTTGGCATCCCAAAGTACCTGATATTTTACAGAACATATGCTTGGATAAACTAGAGAGCCTCATGTATAAACATTTTGTTTTAGATTTCATGTTTTTTTTAATAGTAATAATTCCTTATGCTGACAAAACATCTTCTAAGATTCTAAATACTGGCACTTAAAAAATTTGTTTGTTTCTGAATATCTCCAAAAAGTTGGTACACTTATACTTATTTGGGAGGGTGGTAGGAGAAAAGACCAACAATTTGCATAGGCCTATTGCCCAATCTACAAAGAGTAAAACAGAAACTAACTTAAATGGCTTCCATGTGCCTGGCACTTTATCTGAGTTTTCTCATTATATATTCATATATAATTCTCATTATATATCCATATATAATTCTCATTATATATCCATAACCTTATGAGTTAGATCTTATTGTTGCATTTTATAAGTGGGTGAGCTGAAATCCATAGAGGAGTTGACATGTCTAAGTTTACACAGCTAGAGATCAGAGCTAGGATTCATATGTAGGTCTATATCCACACTATCTCTTACAACATCTGGGTTTTATTTAGTTTTAAGTTGTTTTTTTTTTTTTTTTTAAGTTTATTTATTTATTTTGGGAGAGAGAACAGGGGAGGGGCAGAGAGGGAGGGAGAGAGAGAATTCCAAACAGGCTCTGTGCTGTCAGTGCAGAGCTGACACAGGGCTGGATCCCATGAACCATGAGACCATGACCTGAGCTGAAATCGAAAGTTGTACACTTTACTGAGCCACCCAGGATCTGCTCTCTTACATCTTCACTACTGACTTTCTGTTGGATATTTATACAAAAAGCAATGCTTCTATATATTAAAAAATTGGTTACATCTATACATACTGATGTAGAAATGTACTTGGAACATCTTTGTATGAAAAATCAAGTTGCAGAATTGTGTGTATGTATAGATATAGACATACACATACACATTTATATAAACTATGACTGCATTTCTATAAACACACACATAGCTCACACCCCACAGGAATGGAATTATGAGACTTTTACTTTCTAAGTTACACATTTTTATAATATTGGGAAATATAATGATTTTTATTATTTTTATGGTTTATCTTTATTTTGTAACAAAAGAAGTGTACTCCAAAATAAAACTAGGGGCTCCTGGGTAGCTCAGTTGGTTAAACATCCAACTTAAGCTCAAGTCATGATCTCCTGGTTCATGGGTTTGAGCCCCACATCAGGCTCTGTGCTGACAGCTCAGAGCCTGGAGCCTCTTCAGATGTGTCTCTCTCTCTCTGTTCCTCCCTCACTTGCGTGCTCTCTCTCTTTCTCGCTCAAAATAAATAAATAAATATTTAAAAGGAAAAAAGAAAGAAAGAAAACAAAACCATGAGGCCTAAGAGAGAGAGGGCCATATCAAATATTTATTCATGGAAATGTCAGAAAATAATAGAGCAGAGTAGGCAAAGTCTGATTTTCAAAGAGCAAAATTACTGCCAAAACTTGCCACATACACTTAGGACAACAGTTCCAAATCCCAAGTGTTCAAGGCGTAATTTTCCCATGTAGAAAAAATTCAGGCTCTTTGGCCTCTTCTTTCTCTGTCAGCTGAATTTTCACCTTTATTAAACTTTAAATAAACTGGGTCAAAGGAAAAGAAAATAGGGAGTAGAGTCATTGTTGTTTTCTGTGCAGTGGATTGAATAGATTTTCCCTGTTTCCCAATGATACTCCCCAGTAGGGAACCACTGTTCATTTTCTTGGATAAACTTTCAGGAATTTTCTGTTCATTTAAAAATATAGCTTGGGGTGCCTGGGTGGCTCAGTTGGTTAAGCGTCCGACTTCAGTTCAGGTCATGATCTCACAGTTTGTGAGTTTGAGCCCTGCGTCAGGCTCTGTGCTGACAGCTCAGAGCCCGGAGCCTGCTTCAGATTCTGTGTCCCCCTCTCTCTCTGCCCCACCCCAGCTTGTGCTCTGTCTCTCTCTGTCTTTCAAAAATAAATAAACATTAAAAAAATTTTAAATATAGCCTTAAAATTTTATGTTAAGAGAAAAATCTCCAAATGCCATCTGATTTCAAGTTCTTGCTTCTAGTGAAAACTGTCGAAATATAATTTTTCTCGATAACTGAATTTTATAACATTTATGAAACATAAGCAAGGATTTGAAAAATAAGCTCAGATTGCTTCATAGTGGAGAAATATTTGGGGCTTAAAAATTTGTTGCTCCTGCCAACTGAGAAGGGGCAAGAGAAAAGTATTTGGGTCAAAGGAAACTTTAGCTTTGCATATTTAAATAAATCATGTCTTCTGTCCCACTAAACCCAGAAGTTTTAATAGGCAATACTGCTTGATCACAGAACATATAAATCAAACCTCTGAGTTATAATATCATCTCTGATGCTGAGTAAGTGAGACTACGCCAGCTGAGGACAGTTTTCCTGCTTCCTTGAGAGGTACATGTTAATTTAGTTCATGTTAACATTTGGTAACACTTTTGGTAACATTTGGTAACACTTTTACTCTTTTCTATTTTCTAATCTCTTTTCGTGGAATGAAACATAGTTTTTCATTCCATCTTTTACTAGAGCAAAGCATTTCTCTAAGCAAAGTATTAGCTAGTCTAAATAGAACCTCAGTACACTTCTTCCAAAGTAAGTGACGTCCTTGCAAATTTAGATGCTTTTCAGCTTGGCTTAAAAACATGCTTCGTGTTTTAAGGATGAAGCAAGTAGAGTAGGTTTCCTTGGAATTGTTTTATGCGTAAGGATATAACAATTCTTATTAGTGTCTAAGAAGCTAGTAGATTGCATAGCACAGTGGCATAGCCTACTATAGAACATTGACTTTCAAGTGAGATCTTTATTTGAATCCCTGTCATAACACTTGCTGTGGGCCCCTGAGGAAGTTACTAAAATTCTGAATTTCACCTGTAAAATGGGGTTAGTAAAACCCCCATCATAAGACAGTTTTAAATATTAAATAAGATGACAATGTGCATTGCTTAATATATTCTGCACAGTAGGCACTCAATAAACCATAATTACTGTTACATTATTAAGGTAAGAACATTCTTAAAAACAGTTCTTAAACTTCTCAATGACTTCTGAAAGAATAGAATAGCCCATGTTTATTGTAAATTTCTATTTGGATTATTGGATTTCAAACCTACCCAAGATTAACATGTAGCATTTATTCTGCTTCCCCGGTGTTTTAAAACGGTGAAGATGATCATATGAAACAAAAAGATAATCTGCTTTCCATATTTTTAGTACTTATGAATTGTGATTATAAACACCATAAAAATAAGTGTAATAATACCTCTCCTGTCTGCCTCATTTGCTTATTAGAGGGATCAAATGAAACAACGTATATGAAATTGCCATGTAATATACCAAGTACTGGCACACAAAGACAAAATATCATAGTATCAATATTACAAGTATTAATGTTACCATTAGCTACTAATTATTGTGTATTCACTATGTGCCACTGTTACAAATGCTCTTTAGAGAGCATTTCTTTAAGTTTTCATTTTAATTCCAGTTAGTTAATATACAGTGCTGTATTAGTTTCAGGTGTACAATATAGAGATTCAAAAATTCCATACATTACCCAGTGCTCATTACAAGTGCACTCCTTAATCCCCAGCACCTCTTTCACCCAACTCCTCACCCACTCCCCTCTGGTGACCGTCAGTTTGTTCCCTAGAGTTGAGTCTGTTTCTTGACTTGTCTCGGTCTCTTTTTTTCTCCCCTTTGCTCATTTGTTTTGTTTCTTAAATTCCACATATGAGTGAAATCACATGGTATTTGTCTTTCTCTGACTTATTTAGCTCAGCATAGTATTCTCTAGCTCCGTCCATGTCTTTGCAAATGGCAAGACTTAATTCTTTTTTATAGCTGAGTAATACTCTGTTATATCCATATATATATATACACACACACGCACATACATACCACCTCTTCTTAATCCATTCCTCAATAAGTGGACACTTCTGGCTGCTTCCATATCTTGGCTATTGTAAATAATGCTGCAATAAAAACAGGGATGTATCTATGTTTTCGAATTAGTGTCTTTGTATTCTTTGAGTAAATATCCTGCTGCATTACAGGGTAGTTCTATTTTTAACTTTTTGAGGAACCTCCATATTGTTTCCATAGTGGCTGCATCAGTTTTCATCCCCAACAGCAGTACAAGAGGTTTGGTTGCTTTTTATCCACATCCTTGCCAACACTTGTTTTTTGTGTTTTTGACTTTAGCCATTCTGTCAGGTGTAAGGAGATATCTCATTGTAGTTTTGATTTGCATTTCCCTGATAGTAAGTGATGATGAACACCTTTTCATGTCTGTTGGCCGTCTGGATGTCTTCTTTGGAGAAATGTCTGTTCATGTCTTCTGCCTATTTTTAATTGGATTATTTGGTTTTTGGTATCTGTTTATACCCCAAAACATTGTATTTTGGATACTAATCCTTCTTGAGATATGTCATTTGCAAATATCTTCTCCCATTTGGTAGGTTGTCTTTTAGTTTTGTTGATTGTTTCCTTCACTGTGCAGAAGCTTTTTATTTTGGTAAGTCCCAATAGTTTATTTTTGCTTCTGTTTCCCTTGCCTCAGGTGACATATCTAGATAAAAGTTGCTATGGCTCATGTCAAAGAGGTTACTGCCTGTGTTCTCTTCTAGGATTTTTATGGTTTCAGGTCTCACATTTAGGTCTTTAATCTATTTTGAATTTATTTTTATGTATGGTGTAAGAAAGTGGTCCAGTTTTATTCTTTTTCGTGTTGCTGTCCAGTTTTCCCAACACCATGTGTTGAAGAAACTTTCCTTTTTCTATTGGATATTCTTTCCTGCTTTGTTGAAGATTAATTGACCATATAGTTGGTGACTCTGCAGAGTCTTATTTAATATTCACAGAATCCTTATAGGTAGATATTTATCCCCATTTTAGAACTGAAGACACAGAACAGTGCTAATTATATTTGAGTCCAGAACTCTGACTTCAAAGCTCACATTCTTAATCACTGTATTTCTGATAGGTAAATGGGCTAGGAAGTAAAAGATAAAATCTATGCAAAATTAAACCTAGAATTCTAGCTTGTTATTTCACTACTTTTTCTAGGCTATCAAATTATGTTACAAGTTATTTGAAAGTGTGACTATTAGAAAGTAATTCTTTTTTAAGCTCATATGTGTAACTGTTATTTCTACTCTTTCAAAAATGTCTTATTCATAAAGAAATTGTGGTTTATATATACAATGGAGTACTACGTGGCAATGAGAAAGAATGAAATATGGTCCTTTGTAGCAACGTGGATGGAATTGGAGAGTGTGATGCTAAGTGAAATAAACCATACAGAGAAAGACAGATACCATATGTTTTCACTCTTATGTGGATCCTGAGAAACTTAACAGAAACCCATGGGGGAGGGGAAGGAAAAAAAAAAAAAAGAGGTTAGAGTGGGAGAGAGCCAAAGCATAAGAGACTCTTAAAAACTGAGAACAAACTGAGGGTTGATGGGGGGTGGGAGGGAGGGGAGGGTAGATGATGGGCATTGAAGAGGGCATCTTTTGGGATGAGCACTGGGTGTTGTATGGAAACCAATTTGACAATCAATTTCATATATTTTTAAAAAATGCCTTGTTCATAAAACACACAGCACAGAAGTTCCTGGGGCACCTGGGTGGCACAGTCGGGTAAATGTCCATCCCTTGATTTCAGCTCAGGTCATGATCTCACAGTTCATGAGTTCGAGCCCCACATCAGGCTCTGCACTGGCAGCATGGAACCTGCTTGGAATTCTGTCTCCCTCTTTCCCCACCACCACTTTTCAAAAAATAAATAAATAAACATTAAAAAATACTTAAAAAAATAAGTTTCTATATCTTATCTAATTCTCTATGTGCTGCTTGACAGAGGGAAAAAATGTATTGGTAAGACTGTGGGTCTGAAAACAAAAAAGAAGTTCTGTGATACCACTCTTCAAATTATTAAGTTTAATGTAAGTTGAGAACTTGACAGGAGGATATTTCTGCCACAGATTTTACATGCATCTAGATTAATGATGGCCTCAGAGACACTTGTATATTCAAATATGAAGAAAAAAACCCTTTTCATTTAAAAAAAATGTGTTTTTTTAATGTTTATTTTTGAGAGAGAGAGACAGAACACGAGCGGGGGAGGGGCAGAAAGAGGGAGACCCAAAATCAGAAGCAGCCTCCAGGCTCTGAGCTGTCAGCACAGAGCCCAACACGGCGCTCAAACTCACCAACCATGAGATCATGACCTCAGCCAAAGTCGGCACTTAACTGACTGAGCCACCCAGGCGCCCCCCCCAAAAAACTGTTTTCAAATGCTAGCAGCAGACAATAAAAAATCCTGGTGTGCTGTAGGATATACAACCCGAGCAGAAGACAGGACGTCAAGAATGGAAAATCAATAAATGCTGTGAAGTCCATGTGTGTGTTTATGTTCCAATGATAGCATATGTTCAAATTAAAATAGGGATGATTTACATAAGTTTAGTTTTTGAAACAAAGTTAAATGCATTTAGAAAATGGTAGACTTTACCTCCTTCTCTTTGAACTATGTGATAGAGGTGGACATTGTGTAGAATACATTCCAGGTCATGGTCTGTGTGGCCTTTGTCACGCATGTCATCCACCGAATCAGGGTAGATGACTTGATCGCGAAGACTCCCAAGAGACATGTATGGCCTATAAAACACCAACCACATAAGAATCCTCGTACAAAGCCATTTTAGTTTACTCAGTGTGACGTTCTTGTGGTCTGAAAGCTCGAGAGCACGTTTTAAATACTGTATTTCTAGAATTACATTTATTACCTGGTGACGAGTATTTCTCTCTCAGGCATGACAGGATAATACTCTGTTATGTTCATGTAAAAATTTATTGAGACATAGCCACAAAGAAAAGTTTCCTCAAGGAATAGCTGGATACTTTCACACAGAAACACCTATCTTGTTTCACTGTATTTTATAAACATTGCTTCTGTAATCCGTCTAAAATTATTTGAGTTAAATATTATAAAATTTGAGGTTTTGGCCCAGAGACGTGCCCAAGCAAAACTTAAAAAAAAAAATACCATTAATTAGGGGCACCTGGGTGGCTCAGTTGGTTAAGTGTCCAACTCTTGACTTCGGCTCAGGTTGTGATCTCAAGACTGTGAGATCGAGCCCCACATTAGGCTCCACGCCCAGCTTGAGATTCTCTCTTCCCCTCTCCCTTTGTTCCTCCCCTGCTTACCCTCTATCCCTCTCTAAAAGAGAGAGACAGAGACAGAGAAATGCCATTAATAATAAAATGAGTGCAAATTAAAACTACACTGGGCTTCTTAGTTTTCAGATGGTAAAAGTTCAAAAACTTGACAACTTACTCAACTAGCAACCTATGGAGAAACAGGTAGTCTCAAACACTGGTGACAGTGAAAAAATGTACAACGTTTTGGAGGGGATTTGGCAAACCATCATATATTTTGGCCTTCGAACCACTTCTGGCAATTTATTCTAAAGATATACTTCAAAAATTACAAAGATAGAAGTGTGTAAGGCTATCCATCACAGCGTTATCTATAATTGCAAAATATTGAAAACAACCTAAATGCACATACAAAGGAGACTGAATAAACTACAGCATCTACACTGTGGAGCTGTAAAACAGGATGTGGACCATCTCTACAGAGTGATTTTCCAAAAAATAGTTTTATGTTGAAAATCAAAGTGCAGAAGTAGATGTATAGCAGGGTTTCTCAACAGCAGCATTATGGATAAATGAAACCAGTAATTCTTTGTTGTTGAGGGCTTTTTTTTTTTTTAACATTTATTTATTTTTGAGACAGAGAGAGAGCATGAACGGGGGAGGGTCAGAAAGAGAGGGAGACACAGAATCTGAAACAGGCTCCAGGCTCTGAGCTGCAGCACAGAGCCTGACGCGGGGCTCGAACTCACGGACTGTGAGATCATGACCTGAGCCGAAGTTGGACGCTCAACCGACTGAGCCACCCAGACGCCCCTGTTGAGGGCTATCTTATGTATTCTAAATGTTTAGCAGCCTACCTGGTCTCCACCCACTTGATGCCCCTCCCCCAATAAAGAGTCTCCAGACATTACCCCCTGCACCAAACCATCCCCATTTGAGAACCACTAATATACAATATACTACCTTTATACAAAATGAAAGCGAAATGAGAAAGTATACATTTATCTGCTTATATTCATAAAAGGAAACAAAGTAAACCAGAAACTAGTAAAATTGGTTACCTACTAGAGATTGGAGAAACAAGGCAGAATGGATAGGGGAGGGAGTGGCCTAAGTATCCTTTCTATATATTTTTACTTTTAGAATCATGTTAAAATGTCATTGTTCAAAAAAATAGCATTAAACCAATAAGGGTGAAGGAAGAAACCTTAACATTAAGTACAAACAGAAACACATGAACTGAATAGTATATCAAATGAATAACAACCACACGGAAGGGGGAGTGATCCATGGAACCTGTGCGTGGCTACACTATTTCAGTTGAAGACCAAAAGAACCACAAAGAAATCTTGAACCTTATTTGGCAAGTTTCTTGTTGGTAATCATATAGATGTAGCAATTCTGAAATTGTTTTACCCATGTTGCAGGATTGACCAAAGAAGTAAACATTTTAATAATATTAGGAGGTAGGGTTCTCACTCCTGAAGAAAGAAGATATAAATACAGAAGGTGAGAAGGAAAGAACTGTAATATTTAATTTGAATTAGAGTGTCCATATAAATCCATGCTTTAAAAAAAAAAATCTATTTTCTGTTCTGTCTATATTTGGTATGTCCTGATGTTATCCTCTGAGAAGGACACAACATCATTTACATACTGTAGTGGGTTGAACTGCAGACCCAAGAAGATATGCCCAAGTCCTAAACCCTCGGTACCTGTGAATGTGACCTTATTTGGAAAAAAAATGGGTCTTCTCAGATGTAACTGCGCTAGGGATCTCCAGGTGAGATTATCCTGGATTAACCAGATGGGCCCTAAATCCAATAATTGCCCTTATAAGCAGAAGAGAAACACAGGGAAGAAAGTCATGTGAAGACGCAGGCAGAGATTGGGGTTATGTTGTCACAGGCAGAGGAATGCCTGAAACTGCCAGGAACTGGAAGAGACAAGAAAAGATTCTACCCTAGAGCTTAGGGGGTTTAGATCTACCAAGACCTTGATTTTGAATTCCTGACCTCCAGAACTATGAAAGAATACATTTATGTTGTTTTAAACTGCCAAGCTTTTGGTTACCCAGCAGATCTTGGAAATAGGTAGTATTCTTGCACTAAAAAAAAAAAAAAAAAAAAAAAAAAAAAAAATGTAACCTGAATCATAGCATCAGGAAACTACCAATCAAAACTAATTCCAGGGACTTTCTTAAAATAATAACAACAGTTCTGCACTCTATGCATATAAATGTCATAAAAAAGAAAAAACAACAACAAAGAGAAGCTGAGGAGGTGAGATTAAAATAAACTAGAGTAACATGGCATCTTAGATGCAAATGAATTGAGAAAAAGTAGTTATTATAAAGGATAGCATTATGATAATTGGAAATTTAAAAATAGAAAATTTAAATATGGGAAGTTGTTGGGGCTCATTTGAAGGACACGACTGCCAGTTGACCATGAGCTGGACTGGGACAATCGAAGGCTCCTCACCCCCTCGCACATGCTTGGAATGTATGCTCTGCCTACCATTCCCACAGCTGGAACCGTTTCCAAGGAAGCAGAGTGAGAGAGCATGGTGTTATTGGGACCGTCTGGATGCTATATGTGACTGAATCCAGTTAAGGCCTCTATACAAACTTAAGATTCTGGTGGGCGAGTGCAGAGATCCACTCACCTTGTAGCTGCCCAGGACAAGCCTCATATGGTAAGTTCCCTTGCTTATTACCACCTGCCACCTGCCAAATAGGAATGGTCTCTTCTGTCTACTTTTGCCTCCAGGGACAGGGGCCAGTTTGGGAACCAAAAGCGTGTTTAGATAATAATACCAATGTGAATTTTCATGAATTTGATCATTGTACTGTGGTTATGCTAAAGAATATCTTTGCTCTTTGGAAACACACCCTAAAGTAGTTACGGATGAAGATTTATGATTACTGCAACTTACTTTTTAAAGGGGAAGGGTGTGAGAGAAAGAGAGAGAGAAAGTTGAAGGTTTTAAATATAAATATATTTTTGTAGGTCACTCGTCTGCCTATTTTCCCATAACGTGCAAATGATTTAGTTGGAGCACAGATAACACAAGGTTATTTTACAACAGGTTTAACTAATATTTGAAAATAAAAGTATTTGTATTTTAATGAGATATATATACATTCCTGTAAAGATTTTCAATGGGGTCTTTAAAAATATGGGAATCCCTGGCCATATTTTAAAAATTGATATATAATTCACATATCATAAAATCCACCCTAGTAAAGTACACAATACTTTTTGAATGATTTTTTTATTATATTCACAAGCTCATATAACCATTGCCACTATCTAATTCCATAACATTTTCTTCACATCAAAAAGAAGCTTCATACCCAATAGCAGACACTCCCCATTCTTCCCTCCTCCCCGTCACTGCCAATCACTAATATACTTTCTGTGTCCATGGATTTGCCTATTCTGGACATTTCATATACACGAAATCACACAATATGTGGTCTTTTGTGATGGCCCTTCTGTTAGCATAATGTTTTCAGGTTTGTTCATGTTGTAGCATGTCATAGTATTTCATTCTTTTTCATGGCTGAATAATATTCCACTGTATGAATATGCCACATTTTGGTAATTCATTCATAAGTTGATGGATGTTCCAGTTGTTTTCGCTATTTGACTATTAGAAACAGTGGGCACACACCTAAGAGTGGAATTTCTGGGGCATATGATAATTCTTGGTTTGCTCTTTGAGGAACCACCCAACTGTTTTCTGAAGTGACTACACCATTTCTGGTCACATTTCTTCTACCATGTCCCTATATCTTCCTCTCTTCTATATGTCTTCTATATCTTCTGTCTTATTCTTTATCTTTCCTTCTCCAGTCTAACCGTAATTTTTAAAAAAAATCAGAATTAGGATGCATAATTATTTGTTTACATTATATTAAGCATTCATCTAACGTGACAGTATCCTAAGTTAATATCTGGTAATAATATTAGTAGCATAAAATAGAAACTGACTATCAGAGTCAATGAGTAGTTTTTCAGCTGGTACTCAGACAAGTTAAGGAAGAAATCCAAGGAAACCTTAGTAGGTAGTACTTTTGCTAATTTCCAAAGTAAATTAGAAGCACAGATATATTCTATACCTTAGTATAAACCTCAGATATAATTTGATCTGTAGAACAGCCATGACACAATATATAAGGGAGACTACAATGAATAAAATACACCTGAACATTCATTTCACAAGTGTTTCTATAGGATTCTACCATAAGACTTGATTAACTGGTAATATTGGATGAAATCATATTTTATATCTACATTTCAGGGAAGACAGTATAGAGTCATAGTTGTGATAATAGGCTCTGGGCTGAAATTCCAATCCCACTATGTACTAGCAATGTGACCCAAATTCTGAACTAGAACTACCTCATTTTTAGAGTAACTTACTTTATTGCATTTGTTATGAAAACTAAATGAAGCAGTGGGTTTATATAAATCTTAAATGAAGCAATGTAGTCAGAACACTTAGTATAGTATAGGCACATAGTAGGCACTCAATAAACTGTTACACACAAAAAAATCACCTCTACTTAGGCTTAAGTTCTCTACCTATGTGAAGAAGCAACATCTTAAAAAAAAAAAAAAAAAAAAAAAACAGATGCAAAGGAATTCCTATTTAACCAGCTAAGATACTTGTGATTTTATACCACATAGCAAATTTTTATTATTTTCACAAAATTAATAAATAACAAGTACATAATTATGTAAATTTTAGAAATCGTATTCTGTTAAACACTCAAGAAACCATCTTGGGTTTACCTAGAAGTACTTCTCTTAGTAACTGGAGCACCACTTAGTTCACTGGAGCAACTTATAAGGGCCTCGAAGGTATTAATGCATGTAAGGCTTCCTTCCATGTGCTTTCTTTGTAAGAAGAACTTGGAGGAGAAAAACTCTGTAACTTCTTTAAAAGGCTAATTTACACTATTTATGATTTTGCTACGCTTTTTGAAATATGTCAGTTCTCTTTGATGAATAGATAGGGAAATTTATTTCAAAATGGCTCTTCATTATAAGGCAAAGTAAATATGTTTTTGCAATGCTGAAGTTTTTATTGGGTTTATAAGTCTAATAACATTTTGAATAAGCACTCTTGAAATAAAAGTCAAAACAAAACAAAACAAACATGGTGTTTAGCCACAAAGTATTTAAAATTCAATCAATGTGAGATTTAAGCAAAATGCCAAATCATAAACATATTATGATGCAAAATGAGGAACAGCAAATATGTCCACATAACTTATTATTTGAGCTATTTGTTAATCAAATGATGTAATAGAATATGAAAACTGCTAGTTTGAAAATTTATGTAAAGGGAATACAGATGAAATTATAAAAAAAATTATACAATTTTATATTTATAAGGACTCAACAAATATTGCTTTATTAAAGTCCCATTTTCTCTCAATTATTGTTTAAAAATCATGTAAAATGGTAAAAACAACACATTCTATATGTGTCCAATGAGGTACATGGCAACTAAGGATATTTTGATAGGTTTTATTAATATACGCATTTAAAAATATTATGAAGCCACCACCAAACTCTCTGGAAAAGCTATATCCAGAGAAGTTGGGATGATAGTGAGTGTCTTCGGAAACATAACAGATGAGGACCTTATACCCAATGTTTATGTGATTAATTTGCATGTGATCCTTTCCAGCTCATAGGCCTGAAGTTTAACGTTTTAAGCTAGCTCAAGTTCCTCTGGTCCTACTAGAGTTTTACAGAATTGATAAGGACTTAAAGTACCCTCTACTGAACTTTCCTTTCTAGACATATAGACCTATTCAGATCATCTTCTAAATATTTCAGGTAGACCAGTTACCATGTCAGAATGTTATTAGCTTACTTGCTCTGGCCCATCAGAGAGGGGATCCTGCAACATACCTACTACAAGCAACAAAATAAATAGATTCCTTATAATTAGCAGTTATCAAAGAAGAAGCACTAACTAGTTTCAATTTACTCTTCTCTAAGTAACATTTAGAATCACCACTATTTGCTGTGGAAAAGATATTGGAATAAATTCATAGGTATCACATTATAATTTAAATAATAATTATTATTTAAACAATTATCATAATTGTTTTTCTTTGTAATCTGGGATGACTTCAAATGCATCTATATTTAAAACTATTAGTTATAATAGTAAAATTAAAATTATTTCAGATCAAATCAATTCGCAGTGATTATGGCTTTTTATATTTATATTACAAATGTCTCAGGGTACACTTATAATTTGTATTCTACTCCCACTTTTCTGTATTAACATTTAAAAATCTGACAGTTTATGATTGCTTTGGTAAAATGTATTAACATTTCTTAGGGTTTATACTCATGGTATCTCTATTTTTTTCTTTAATAGAGACAAAAGTAGAAAGAAGGAGAAAGTGTTGAGAAATGTTGGCTCTGTCTCTTGTGCTTGGAGTCTGGAATGATCACCCAAAATGTGAAATGTTTCATAGTCATCTGGAATTTAATTTTCAACAATGGTTATAAAAATTTCACAGCAATATTAACTAGATTTAAACATGATATGTGTTAAATTTAAGAATAAGGTACTGCTAAGTACTGCTGTGTAACCATAGTGATAAGAAGTTAGCAATCTGAAAGCCATAAGGTCTAGCTATTAATAATTCATATAAATGTACACACTGGGACCAATCATGTCATCTGATTTTTCTCATGAATAGCAAGAATTAAATTTGAGTCCTCAATGCATAAGTCATTGCTAATATTCTTTAAATAAATATGTAGCAAAAAGAAGAAATACTCAACTAAGGAGATATGAACTATTATCGAAATTATATTTTTAGAATGTTATTCCTAGGCACCAAAGGAGAGATGTGCACTGCCCCCTGAAGAGCAGGGACTATATTTATTTCCAAGTAATAAGAATAATGTAGTGGAATAATCAAAGTATGGCTAACCTGATGAGAATGCAAACTTCTTAAAAGTCAACTTTAATCGCTTCTCGGCCTTTTGGCTAAGATCAAGTGTAAAAGTCAACTTTAAGAATATTTATCATTATATTAGATTACCATTTGAAATCCCTATTATTTGACTTTTTGACCTACAAAAATTCTAATTCCATATGGTGCAACCTAATAATTGGCTCATAAATTGAGGAAAACTTTTAGAAGCAAAGGAAGATTATTTCCATTATTATTTTCATAAATTAACCCATAGAAGAGTTAAATACGAAAAAAATTATCCTAAATATTTTCCCAAGCAAAAGAAAGCTATAGGAAATTGTTTACATTTATAGATTCTTTAAGAGAGTTTTAAAAAACTGAACTGTACCAACTACTACACAGGAAGTACCAAAATGTATACTTTCAATTGTCAGCCAATTGCCCAAAGATATTTATGCAAAGTTTACTTGCTTTTAGTCTAATAGTTATAAAGCAAAGGAAAAGAAGTGAATTAGCTACAGCCATATAACTGAGCCTTCTTCATGGCAAAAATCATTTCTTTTACAAGGGACATGTGAAGTGGCAAATATCATAAAGAGGATTACGTGACATATCTAGTGCATGCAGCAAAATAAATAGTTTGCTTCCTAATTAGTATATGGAGCCAGACTGATTTGGCAGTAGAAACCAAATCTATGGAGATGTTCATCCACTCATTTATTCAATCATTCATCAGGTGTTCATTGCACTGTTATAATATACTATTCTTTAGATTCAGTAGGTACCACCAGTGACATACAGATATGCAGATGCCCTTTCTAGCTTATATTCTATAAAGATTTGTTCAATAGTAACTCAACATGGGCGAAGTCTGTTCTAGTAATAACTCTTACTCCCTAAGCCCAGATTTGTCTAATTTGGGGGCAGCAAGACCAGTGTATGTGTAACCAACTGGGTATGGGGCTCCATGAGTAGCCCTGAATTAAGCATATCACATTCTTCCTTTATTCCAGCAACCCTTTCAGACCAACATTCCACTCAGGCAATGGTCCGGGTAGCCTGCATCTTACTTAAATAAGCACATTCTTTGTCCTTCAGAGGCTCTCCCTATTTTTTTTTTTTTGCACTTAGAGATTCATTAAGAATCAAAAAGTCTGAAAGCTAGAAACCCAGAGGAAAATGGTAATTGAGATATTTAACTTGCATTCCCCTATATTCTTACTTAGGTCCTTTTCCAAGCCACATCCTCATTTTTAAATCTGACAGCTGAGGCAAAAGAAAGGAAAAAGAAAAAAAAAAAAAAAAAGCAAAGCAAAGGAAAGCAAGGATCTCACTGAAAATACTTTATTGACTATGAGGGTACTCTGTCTGCCATGGAGAGAGGAGGCAAACTAGGTCTTCTAACCTCCCTCCTGATCTCACATGCTCCTGGTTCTCTAATAGTCATTCTCTGGTTTTATATGTGTGGCTTAAATGATGGTCTACTATAACATAGTTCTTCTATCCCTCCAAATAGGAAATCCTGGATTTGGGACGTATTTATATAGAAACAATTCAAAGGAATGTGCAGATTTTTTTAAAAAAACGATTTTTTAATGTTTATTTATTTTTGAGAGACAGAGACAGAGACTGAACAGGGGAGAGGCATAGAGAGAGGGAGACACAGAATCTGAAGCTGGCTCCAGGCTCCGAGCTGTCAGCACAGAGCCCAATGTGGGGCTTCAACCTACGAACCAGGAGATCATGACTTGAGCTGAAGTTGGATGCTTAACCAACTGAACCACCCAGGTGCCCTAGGATGTTCAGATTTTTAAGTATCTACAAAACTCATTTGACACATACACATCTTGGCCTGCAATGCAGTTTGTCAATGTGGGTGCTTTTGGTGTTATTTAAGTGTTTTGTTCATTCTGTTGAACTACTTAAACCAAAAATCTTGCACTGTTGCAGAATACAGTCTCTTTTTTTGACAACATAAAGGTTAAATAATGATTTTTAACGCCATAATCCATTGTTAAAATTAAGATTTGCTTGTTTTATATCTCTTCAGGAAGACTGATTTTAAATTAAGGGAATATTTTTAGGGATTTTTTAAAACTTTATAGATAAGTGGGTTTTAGAAGAATACGAAAGAATAGAGAACATATTCTAATCTGAAAGTGATCTGAACATAGTTTAAAGGAATTTCAATGTTACACAAGAATATAGTTTCCTTCACATTAACATAAATGAATGACAGGCAGTACTATGCTAAAATTGCCTGGGATTGCCATGTTCCCCTAGCATTGTATGGACCTCTGCTTCTGAACAATAGCTTAATATTAATACAGATTTAGCATACCAAACAACCCTAGATGGTGATACTTGCAAGGTCAGGCAAGAGAGTAGTAATTTTTTAGAGAAATATGCCCTGCTGCTAGCAATACCCAAGTGAAAATGACTTTAGAGTCAGACACACATAAGTTCAAATGTTAGCTGTAGTCAGCTGCTTGACTTCAACCTAAGTTTTCTCACCTATAAAATAGGAATACTAATGCCAACTTTATGTGTTTTCATACAGAAAAATTAAGAACATATAATATGTGTAGAATAGTGACTAATGCATAATAATTAGTGTATTTTAAATTAACAAAAAGCAAAACAAAACAAAAAACAAAGTAGTAAGTCCAGAGATACTTAACCCTTGCTAAAGATGCCTCAGGATCCATCATTATTTCAAGAGGTCATAAGATTCTCAACTAAAAATCAATATTAACTCACTTTATGGTAAAAAATAACATAGGCTAGTCAACTATACTTCAGTTAAAAAAAAAAAAAAGTAAAAATGCATAGGCTAAATCATTAAAGGCATGAGTGGAAATGCCATCCCAGAAAGCATGGATTAAATGCTGGCACTGTTAAAAGAAGAAGTTTCATGTCATAAGCTCATCTAACTAAGAAAAACAATTGAAAAAGACAGAAATTTTTGAAAGTGAATGCAAACTATAAAAGAATCATAGTTTGTTATTCCCCATAAATCTGGGACAGCGCTCAAGAAGATTTAATTACTATGATTGTCTGAGAAAACATTTAAGGTCAAACAGTGGTTTATTTTTTCTTTTCAATCACAGGTAGATGTTTTTAATGTGATTATTTTGTTAATCTGAAAATAAGAGGCAGTGAATGCAGAGGGATTTATATCCAGAGATTTGATGAACTCTAACTTCGGGCTCTGAAATGCTATGTAACTCAAAGTATTAAAGTCTCTAATCTCTTTGAACTCCAATTTAATTATTCAAAATATTCTATTTAGCATGACTTATGCAGAGCATAATCAGTAAGTGCTGTTTATACATTAAAAGATAGTCAGAGGTAACTATCTATATTTAATTTTCTTTACAATCTTTTTAATCATGCTATCATTCTTACATACAATCAAATTTAGGATTTTTCTCTTTCATTTAACTTAAAAATGTGGTTCATAACTACTTTATTAAGCAGTATTTACATTTAGTCTAGAAGATTAAGCTACATGGTACTTGAATATACTCTCCTGGAATGAAGTAGTAAACAATTACTGAACTGATAAATAAAATGTTTTTTTTTTATAATTTCAGAATATCTGCTGACAAAAGAGAATGAGAAGTAATGATTATAATAGAAGTTATGTCATCTTTTATATTTCTCAAGGAGCATTAACAGACTAAAATTTAACATATAAGCTTATATTACATATATAAGGAAAATGTACCATTTACTTATAAAGAGGAGACAAGTTCCTTAGGTGGAAATTAGACAAATGCCAGACAGACCCACAAAGTACCAAAAATTTTTAAAAACTCAAAGAGGGGTGCCTGGGTGGCTCAGTCAGTGGAGCATCTGACTTCAGCTCAGGTCATGATCTCACAGTTTGTAAGTTCAAGCCCTGCATCAGGCTCACTGCTGTCAGCATAGAGCCCGCTTTGGATCCTCTGCCCCTCCTCTGCTTACTCTCTCTCTCAAAAATAAACAAACAAATGTTTAAACTTTTATTAAAAAAAAAAAAAAAAAGTAATTCAAAGAACTCCAGCATGAAGAACACTTTAGCACTGCTTAAGGACCTAGGGGATGGGTACTGTTATTTCCGGGATATATCAATGACATAATATTAGTGGAGGTGAGTCTAATAAATGTTTGCTTTTCTCAGAGTGGTGTATTAGAGGAAAGGTGGATAGGGCAACCTTGCTTAGAAGTGTCCAAAAAGAAAAACAATAATTGTATGTGTACTTGAATCTGAGGCATTTCTGATCTATTTAGTCATGGGAGAAACATCTAATTCATGACAACTGTTAAAATCCTAATTAACTTTCAAAACCTGGGTCAAATGACACACTGTTATATCATGGTTTTCCTCCTTTTGAACATCTACAGCATTTCTTGCTTTTCTTGAGGCACTTTTTCCTACTTTTATTGAAGTTGATTGCATGTTTTTGTTTATAACCAAATTTAACATAAGCTCTACATTGAGAGTGATTATGTCTTACTGTCTATCCTACATAGTATCTTATAGCAGGGCTTTAATAAACACTTAAAATTTAAAAAAAAAGAGTACTGACAAAAAATAATATACATTAATGTTCCCAAGATATGAAGTATAATATCCTGGCCATTCTATGCCTCTTTTTCCTCCTTTTGTTTTTTCTGTTGTCTGTTTCTTTTACAAAATGTTTAGTCAAATTTAATTCAACCCTTATAATACAGTCCTCTCACTTTCCTAACCTTTTACTTCTCAACCCCCAAAGTCAAAGATAGACAAAAATTTGCACAAGTTTTCTTTTCATACACAATTATGGGAAGTCTGAATCTATTTCAGATCTGTTGAATGTTAAGTATTAAGGCATAAGGATTGAGTAGTAACAATATCATGGTTAAAATTTCTGTCCCAAGATATTTCTACCAAGGAAGGGTAGTGAGAGCAAGAGCTCTGGGAACAGAATTACATAGTGAGTTGGTGACCAACTGGAGACTGTTGCTGAGGAGAAATATGTGAAGTATACAAATGGTCCTCTGGATGATTAAAAAGAAGAAAAAGTAATATGAAAGACCCAAGATTTTGCTACCTTTTGTTAATAAACACCTATTTCTTACGTCTTTCTTCCTTCCCTCCCTTCTTTCCATTCCTTCCCTCTTTGTTCCTTCCCCACTCTCTCCTTCCCTCTCCTCACTCTCTGTGCCCCCAAACCCCACCAAAATGTTTCAATTCCCCATTTAGGTGAATGTTAGCATATAATAATGTTTTGTTAGCAGGTGAACTAAACAAGTAAAAGATTGGACTTTTGAGGTTTAATGGCTGAAGAACTACAACATGACTAATGGGTCATAAATTAGTGGATTAGTGAATGCAAAAGCAGATCACAAATCTACCCTTGGGTAGTTGGGAAGACAGAGAAACTGCACCAAGAATTGACAAAAGAAATTCGGGATCTGTATTCAAGTGGAAAACTTTTCCTAAGGGTCAAGATGGCTAACAGTAGCGAACAATGAGTTTCAGTCATCAGTTTGAAGATTACAATACAGTCACATTATTCAGGAATTTCAGTCTCCAATAGCCTAAAATTGCCAAAATATTTTTTAAAGTTATATCTGAGCAAAACAAAACATTTCACCATATATCATCCCATAGATTTAGAGTACTAAATCTACATTAGAGGTAACATTTTTCTTTGCTAAAATGTATCAAATGTTCTAGTAGTTATTGTATCCAATCATTAATGAAATAGGATGAGAGGAAGCTGTTTTGAAACTAATTTATCTAGCACAATATTTATTTCTATTGAACTAAGGCCCAGATTTTCTTTTATCTGGTTCTCATTATTAACATTGTTTAAGTATTAGAAGACAGTATCTGGGCTGATATTGAGGAGATTTCACAATTTCTTAGGAATTCAGGTTTCCCAGCTTGCAAAGTGAGCCACAGCAACACTCTCTGAAGATGTGATTTAAAATGTAAGTGTCGGGGCGCCTGGGTGGCTCAGTCGGTTAAGTGTCCGACTTTGGCTCAGGTCATGATCTTGCACTCCGTGAGTTCGAGCCCCGCGTCGGGCTCTGTGCTGACCACTCAGAGCCTGGAGCCTGTTTCAGATTCTGTGTCTCCCACTCTCTCTGACCCTCCCCCGTTCATGCTCTGTCTCTCTCTGTCTCAAAAATAAATAAACGTTAAAAATAATTAAAATAAAATAAAATGTAAGTGTCCCAATTTGCTTAATTAGAACATTTATTTTCCTCAGTTCACTTTTTTCTTTTGAATACAAATGATATTATTAGATATGCACCTTAACAAAATCCACTCCTTTTCCCCCATGAAAATAACAATGAGATCCACCCTCTATCAAGAAGTCTTTCAGTCATAAAAAGTGAAAACAGGGAGATTTTAATAAAGTCTGTTAGTGACTGATGAAATTTATTCTGTAGGTACATAAAACTCGATCCTGTATTCACTTTACAGTTTTTGTTTCTGCCAAAGTAGTACTTAATCAATATTCTGCTTCCCTAAATTAATGCAATAAACCATTACATAATAATTCTCATTAATACGAATATTTGAAGAAGAAATGTTTATTGGCAAATAATTTGAAGTAGGTTGTTACAGCTTTTTTTGAAATCATAAACACTTATGAGATTATTTTCAAATGTTCTTGAAAAAAATCAGCAGTGTTTAGGATATAAGAAATAAATACTACATTTAGTCTCTCTTGGTTTACATATACATTTATGTACATTCTATGCTTTTTTGCATATTATTTTGCATATGAGATATTTGTCTTATAAAATTTTAAATATAAATACAAATTTTCATATTTCTAGAAGCTATATAATGAAGATAAAATGACTTTTAACAGTAATTATTTTAAAACACATTTAGCCTTAAAAAACAGAGTTTCAGTCTCATTTCTTCTTAACTAAGTTGCAGTTGACCTTTTGCTTAGCCAACAGTAAATTTCATAACTAAAAACAGGTTTCTCAGTGATTTAGGTTCATTGCAAAATAACATAGGTCTCTCTGAGGGCAAACACTGGGATTTATGTACTTTCTTTATTTTCCCACTTTTTAAAGATTTGGTAAAATACACGTGGCATAAAATTTGCCATTTTAACCATTTTTATGTGTACAGTCCAGTGGCATTATTTTGGTTTTTTTTTCAGTTTTACTGAAATAAAATTGACATACAACATTGCGTAAGTTTAAGATATAAAAATGTTGATTTGATATACTTATATATAGCAAAATGATCACTGAAATGTTACCTGATGACTTTATCACTTCACATATTTATCATTACTTTATTATGGTGAGAACATTTTAGATTTACTCTCTCAACAACTTCCAAGTGTATGTTATTGTTAACGGTCATCATGACACTGTGCATTAGATTCCCTGAACTTAATCATCTTCTAACTAGAATTTTGTGCTCCTGACCAACATCTTCCCATTTCCTCTACTCTCTGGCTCCTGGTAACCACCATTCTATTCTCTGTTTCTATAAGTTTGGCTTTTTTAGATTCTACATGTAGGTGTTATCATATAGTATTCATCTTTCTTTGTCAGATATTTCACTTAGCATAATGCCCTCAAGATCCATTCATGTTGTCATAGATACCAGGATTTCCTTCTTTCTCTTGGCTGAAGAAGTTTCCTGTGTGTGTGTGTGTGTGTGTGTGTGTGTGTGTGTGTGTGTGTGTACTATATCTTCTCTTGCCATTCAACTGTTGATGGACACTGAGGTTGTTTTCATATTTTGGCTATTGCAAATAATGCTGCAATGAACATGGGAATACAGATATCTCTTCAAGATCCTGTTTTCATTTCCTTTAGTTATATATACCCAGAAGTGGTATTGCTGGATCATATGATAGTTCTTTTTAATTTTTTGTGGAGCTTCCATACTGTTTTCCATAATGGCTAAACCAATTTACATTCCCACTAACAGTGCACAAGGATCCCCTTTTCTCTACATCCTTGCCAACACTTGTTATCTTTTGTCTTGTTGATACCAGTCATTCTCACAAGTGTTAGGTGATATCTCATTGTCGATATGGTTTGCATTTAGTGATGTTACCATCTTTTCATGTACCCGTTGGCCATTTGTCTTTGAAAAAAGTGTCTATTCAATTCTCTGCCCATTTTTAAATCAGACTGTTTGAGTTTTTGCTAATGAGCTGTATGTGTTCTTTATATTTTTTGGATATTAAACCCTTACTAGATATAAGATTTGCAAATATTTTCTCCCCTTCTATATGTTGATGTAGTCCCACTTATTGATTTTTGCTTTTGCTGTTTGTGCTTTCGGTGTTATATCCAAAAAATCATTGCCAAGACCAATGCCAAGGAGCTTTTCCCCTACTTTCTTCTAGGACTTTTATGGTTTCAGGTCTCACATTCAAGTTTTCAATCCATCTCAAGTTCATTTTTTGTGAGTGGTGTAAATACAGTTCCAATTTCATTTTTCTACCTGTGGTCATCTAGTTTTTTTTTTTTTTAAACCTTTATTAAAGAGACTATCCTTTCCTCATTGTATAGTCATGGCTCCCTTGTCAAATATGCAGGGGTTTATTTAATAATAATAATTAAATAATAATTTAATAATAAACCTCTGATCATATGCAGGGGTTTATTTCTGGTCTTTTGATTCTATTCCACTGGTCTATGTCTATTTTTATGCTAGCATCATACTGTTTTGGTGACTATAGGTTTGCAGTATAGCTGAAATCAGAAGTTAATGCTTCCAGCTTTGTTCTTTCTCAGGATTGCTTTCTCTATTCAGGTCAGTTTGTGGCTCCACACAATTTTTAGGATTGTTTTTTTTTCTATTTCTGTAAAAAATGCCATTGAGATTTTGACCAGAATTGCATTGAATCTATAGACAGCTTTGGGTAGTTTGGACATTTTAGTAATATTAATTCTTCCAATCCATGAACTTGGGATGTCTTTCCATTTGTGTCTTCTTTAGTTTCTTTCATCAAAGTCATATAGTTTCAATATACAGATCTCTCACCCCCTTGGTCAAATTTATATCTAAGTACTTTATGGTTTTCAATGGTATTGTAAATAAGATTATTTTACTTCTTTTTCAGATACTTTGTTGTTAGTGTATAGAAATGCAGTTAATTTCTGTATGTTGGTTTTGTATCCTACAACTTCATTTAATTCATTGATTTGTCCTGAATGTTTTGGTGGAGCCTTCAGGCTTTTCTATATATATGTAAGATCATACCATCTACTAACAAAGACAATTTACTTCTTCCCTTTTGATTTGGATGTCTTTTATTTCTTTATATTGCCTAATTGCTCTGGCTAGAAATTCTAGTACTATGTTGAATAACAGTGGTCAGATTAGGCACTCTTGTCTTGTTCTTGAGATCTTAGATAAAAAGCTTTCACTTTCAACTTTTCACTGTTGAGTATTATGTTAGCTGTGCGTTTGTCATATATGGCCTTTTATAATGTTGAGGTATGTTCCTTACATACCCACCTTATTGGGAGATTTTGTCATGAGAGCATGTTGTATTTTTTCAAATGCTTTTTCTTCATCTATTGAGATAATCATACGATTTTTATTCTATTCATGTGGTGCATCACATTTATTGATTTGCATATGTTGAACACATCCCAGGAATAAATCTCCCTTAATCATAGAATGATTCTTTTAATGAGCTGTTAAATTTGGTTTGTTAGTTTTGTTGAGAATTTTTACATCTATATTTACCTCGGATATTGGTCTATAGTTTTCTTATTTTGTAGAGTCCTTATCTTGTTTTGTTATCAGGGTAGTGCTGGCCTCATAAAATAAGTTTGGGAGTGCTCTCTCCTCTTTGATTTTTTGGAAGAATTTAAGAAGACTGACGTTAATTCTTCTTTAAATGTTTGTTAGAAATTAACCAGTGAAACCAACTGGTTTTGGCTTTTCTTTCCTGGAAGGTTTTTCATTACTAATTTAATCTCCTTTCTTGTTATTGGTCTTTTCATATTTTCTTTCTTCATAATTCAGTCTTGGTAAATTGGTTATTTCTAGGCAGTCATCCATTTCTTCTAGGTTATCCAATTTATTAGTATAACATTGTTCACAATAGTTTTTTAAGAACGTATATATTTTAGATGTATCAGTTGTAATATCTCCCCTTTCATTTCTAATTTTATTCATGAGTCTTCTTTCTTTTTCCCTTAGTCTAGCTGAAGGTTTATCAATATTGTTTATCTTTTCAAATTATTAGCTCTTAGGTTTGTTGATCTTTTTTATTGTTCTTTTGGTCTCTATTTCATTTATTTTTGCTCTGATATTAGTTATGTCCTTCCTTCTGTTAACTGTGGGCTTTATTTTTTCTTCTTTTTCTAGTTCTTTGAGGCACGAAGTTAAGTTTATTAGAAACATCTTTTTTCATTTTTAATACAGGCATTTATTGATATAAATGATCGCCTTAGAACTGCTATTGTAGCATCCCATATGTTTAGTTTCCATTTTCATTTGTTTCAAGATTTTTAAATTTCTCTTTTGATTTCTTTTTTGACCCATATTGGTTGCTCAGGAGCGTGTTATTTAATTTTCACATATTTGTAAATTTTCCAACTTTCCTCCTATTATTGATACTAGTTTCACACTATTATAATGAAAAAAAAAATACTTGGTATGATTTCAATCTTCTTAAATTTGCTAAGACTAGTTTTGTGTTATATGTCAGACAATGTTCCATGCGTGCTTGAGAAGAATATGTAGTTTACTGCTTTTGGATAGAATATCTGTATATGTCTGTTAGGTCCATTTGGTGTAAAGTATGGTTTGAGTCCAATGTTTCTTGTTAATTTTCTGTCTGAATGATCTATCTGTGTTGAAAGTAGGATACTGAAGTCCCCAACTATTCATGTATTGTGTAACTTCCTTCATATTTGTTAGTATTTGCTTAATATGCACCCATATTTAATATTTGTTAGTATTTGCTTATATATGCACCCAACTCCACTGTTGGGTGCATATATATTACAATTATTGTACCTTCTTGACACATTGGACACATTATCATTATATAATGACCTTGTTTGTCTCTTGTTACCATTTTTCACCAGAAGTGTGTTTTGTCTGATATAAGCATGGCTACTCCTGGTGTCTTTTGGTTTCCATTTACATGGAATATCTTTTTTCATCCCTTCACTTTCAATCTATTTGTGTCCTTAAAGCTGAAGTGAGTCTCTTGTAAGCAGCATATAGTTGGGTCTTGTTTTGGTTTTTTTTTTGTTGTTTTTTTGTTTTTTGTTTTTTGTTTTTATCCATCCGTCCTGTCTATGCCTTTTGATTGGAGAATTCAATCCATTTACATTTAGAGTAAGTGTTAATAGGCAAGGACTTACTAATACTGGCTTATTGTTTTCTGGCTTTTTTTGTAGTTTTCTGACTTCTTTCTTCCTCTTCACAGCCCTCCTTTGTGAATTGCTGATTTTCTTTTTTCTTTTTTCTTTTTTTCTTTTCTTTTTTCTTTTTCTCTTTTTATTTTTTTTAATTTTATTTTTTTTAATTTACATCCAAATTAGTTAGCATATAGTGCAACAATGATTTCGGGAGTAGATTCCTTAGTGCCCCTTACCCATTTAGCCCATCCCCCCTCCCAAAACCCCTTCCAGTAACCCTCTGTTTGTTCTCCATATTTATGAGTCTCTTATGTTTTGTCCCCCTCCCTGTTTTTATATTAGTTTTGTTTCTCTTCCCTTATGTTCATCTGTTTTGTCTCTTAAAGTCCGCATATGAGTGAAGTCATATGATATTTGTCTTTCTCTGACTGACTGATTTCACTTAGCATAATACCCTCCAGTTCCATTCACATAGTTGCAAATGGCAAGATTTCATTCTTTTTGATTGCCAAGTAATACTCCGTATATACCACATCTTCTTTATCCATTAATCCATCGATGGACATTTGGGCTCTTTCCATACTTTGGCTATTGTTGATAGTGCTGCTATAAACACTGGGGTGCATGTATCCCTTCGAAACACACCTGTATCCCTTGGATAAATGCCTAGTAGTGCATTTTCTGGGTTGTAGGGTAGTTCTATTTTTAGTTTTTTGAGGAACCTCCATACTGTTTTCCAGAGTGACTGCACCAGCTTGCATTCCTACCAACAATACAAAAGAGATCATCTTTCTCCACATCCTTGCCAACTTCTGTTGTTGCCTGAGTTGTTAATGTTAGCCATTCTGACAGGTTTAAGGTGGTATCTCATTGTGGTTTTGATTTGTATTTCCCTGATGATGAGTGATGTTGAGCATTTTTTTCATGTGTCGGTTGGCCATCTGGATGTCTTCTTTGGAGAAGTGTCTATTCATGTCTTTTGCCCCTTTCTTCACTGGATTCTATATTTTTTGGGGTGTTGAGTTGGATAAGTTCTTTATAGATTTTGGATACTAACCCTGTATCTGATATGTCATTTGCAAATATTTTCTCCCATTCTGTCGGTTGCCTTTTAATTTTGCTGATTGTTTCCTTCGCTGTGCAGAAGTTTTTTATTTTGATGAGATCCCAGTAGTTCATATTTGCTTTTGTTTCTCTTGCCTCCAGAGACGCATTGAGTAAGAAGTTGCTGTGGCCAAGATCAAAGAGGTTTTGCCTGTTTTCTCCTCAAGGATTTTGATGGCTTCCTGTCTTACATTGAGGTCTTTCATCCATTTTGAGTTTATTTTTGTGTATGGTGTAAGAAAGTGGTCCAGGTTCATTCTTCTGCCTGTCGCTGTCCAGTTTTCTCAGCACCACTTGCTGAAGAGACTGTCTTTATTCCATTGGATATTCTTTCCTGCTTTGTCAACGTTTAGTTCGCCATACATTTGTGGGTCCATTTCTGGGTTCTCTATTCTGTTCCATTGATCTGAGTGTCTGTTCTTGTGCCAGTACGATACTGTCTTGATGATTACAGCTTTGTAGTATAGTTTGAAGTCCAGGATTGTGATGCCTTCTGCTTTGGTTTTCTTTTTCAAGATTGCTCTGGCTCTTTGGGGTCTTTTCTGGTTCCATACAATTTTAGGATTATTTGTTCTAGTTCTGTGAAGAATGGTGGTGTTATTTTGATAGGGATTGCATTGAATATGTAGATTGCTTTGGGTAGTATCGACATTTTAACAATATTTGTTCTTCCTATCCAGGAGCATGGAATCTTTTTCCATTTTTTTGTGTCTTCTTCAATTTCTTTCATAGGCTGTCCATAGTTTTCAGTGTATAGATTTTTCACCTTTTTGGTTAGATTTATTCCTAGGTATTTTATGGTTTTTGGTGCAATTGTAAATGGGATAGATTCCTTGATTTCTCTTTCTGTTGTTTCATTGTTGGTGTATAGGAATGCGACCGATTTCTGTGTGTTGGTTTTATATCCTGCAACTTTGCTGAATTCATGAATCAGTTCTAGCAGATTTTTTTGGTGGAATCTTTAGGGTTTTCCAAATAGTATCATGTCATCTACAAAGAGTGAAAGTTTGACCTCCTCCTGGCCAATTTGGATGCCTTTTATTTCTTTGAGTGAATTGGTGATTTTATGTGGTAGTATGCTGATTCCCTTGTTTTTATCTATGAATCTACTATAGGTTTTCACTTTGTGGTAACAACCTGACTTCAATTGCATATAAAAGCTCTACTCTGGGGTGCCTAAGTGACTCAATCAGTTGAGGATCCAACTTAGGCTCAGGTCATGATCTCACAGTTCATGGGTTCAAGCCCTGTGTCAGGCTCTGTGCTGACAGCTCAGAGCCTGGAAACTGCTTCGGATTCTGTGCCACCCTTTCTCTCTGCCCCCTCCCCTGCTCATGCTCTGTCTCTCTCTGTCTCTCAAAAATGAATGATCATTATATTTTTTTTAAAAAACTCGACCCTTTCTTTTATGTTCTTAATATCACAATTTATCTCTTTTTATATTGTGTATCACTTAAAAGTTACACGAGTTGTAGTGATTTTTAGTACTCTGTCCTCTAACTTTCATACTAATATTTAAGTGGTTAACATACCATCTTATTACAGTATTAGAATATTCTGAATTTGACTATATATTTACCTTTACTAGTGTTGTATATGTTCATATGTTTTCATGTTACTAGCTAGCTTCATTTCAGTTTCAAGAACTCCCTTCAGCATTTCAGGCAGGTCTAGTAGTGATGGATTCCCTCAGCTTTTGTTTGTCTGGGAAAGTCTTTATTTTTCCTTAATTTCTGAAGGATGATTTTGCTTGATTATGCACTTTTGTATGCCTTGGAAATGTCTTGTGTTGTTCAGGTTACAGCTATATTCAAGATCTGTACCTTTCTGGGGTGCCTGGGTGGCTCAGTCGGTTTAGCCTCCAACTTTGGCTCAGGTCATGATCTCACGGCACATGAGTTCGGGCCCCACGTGAGCCTGGAGCCTGCTTTGGATTCTGTGTCTCCCTCTCTCTCTGCCCCTAACCCACTCGCATTCTGTCTCTGTCTCTCTCAAAAATAATAAAAAAAAAAAAAAAAAAAAAAAACAACGAACTGTACCTTTTATATTATTTAGGAAATCTAAAATAGCTTAAAATATAAAATTTATATATATATATATGATTTTATTTGAATTGAGAGTAGAATTCTATGATAGAATATTTTCCTCATGATTCTATGCCTTATAATCTAAATTAAAAATTAAAAATCCATTTACTTAACACATTAGTGTCTGAAACTTAAGCTTTGGCAGGATAATTTAGTTGTCAGATTCAGAAGATCTCCCAAGAAACTTTAAATCATATAGAGAAAGAGAAGGATTCTGGTGTCACAAGATGTTATCTATTTTGTGGTAAACATAAGAATTCATGACACTGCTCACATCCAATATTTTCTTATTGCTAACACATTTCTTAATTCTCTTATACTTCAAGTAGCTTTCCACTGCTAACATAAGTCTTACTTTAAAAAAAATTGTTTTTAATGTTTATTTATTTTTGAGACAGAGAGAGACAGACCATGAACTGGGGAGGGGCAGAGAGAGAGGGAGACACAGAATCGGAAGCAGGCTCCAGGCTCTGAGCCATCAGCCCAGAGCTCGATGCGGGGCTGGAACTCACGGACTGCGAGATCGTGACCTGAACTGGAGTCGGACGCTTAACCGACTGAGCCACGCAGGCGCCCCATAAGTCTTACTTTAAAGCAAAGAACCCCACATAACTTCATCTGCCTAACTACAACATGCGGTCTAAAAATTAGACCAGAGGGCAGGAAGGTGCAAGCACTTTATGACAAAAGAAAAGGAGCAAGACAGACATGTGATAGCACCATACTTGATATAAATTTCACATTTGCTCTGGTTCTATACCTCCAGCCTAAGTGCTCTTTTAGGTTCCACAGAAGAATGTTCTAACACAATAGGAGTAAGTACTCTGTGATGTCTACCTAACCCAGGGTGATGACAGATGGAAAAGATGAGCAGGAATAAATATTCCAAATTCTCACGTATGACTTTGTATTCAGATATTTCTAAATGCCTATGAGGAAAGATGGCTAAAGACTTCAAAAGAAACAATGTTCCTTTTAAATATTTCTATGCTTACTTTACACTCATTCTTAGAGTAAAATTTTAATTAAGGTAGTTTCAAATCATTAATAATATAGCATAACAGTAATAGAGACTATTTTATAAAGGCTCTTAAAATATAAGTGAACAATTTTAGAACATATGAATGTATACAGCTTGATGAAGAGATTAGTATACTATCCAGGTAATATTTTTTCTGTGAGAAGAGATAAGTTGACATCTAAAGCAATCAAATTATTCCTTCAACTAGCTTGCTATTCCTTGAGATTAACATCTGTAGTCTTTGAGTGCTCATTATATCTAGATAGATGTGAAAATAAAAAGAAGTGGTATTGTCCCGGAAACTTCTAATCAAAGCAATAATAAAACTTTTTGGATAACTAAATTTTTATTTCCTTAATAGCTGCTCTGAGTGAAAACTTGTTTAAAGATGACAAACTGAGGAGCCTAAGGAAATCAATATAATTCAAAAGAAAAATGAAATGTTCTTGTGATATAAAATATGTACGTACCTTTGTGGAATGTAGAACATATGTTGGGGAGGTGGTTTATAGAGGACTCCTTCATACACAGGCCAGAGCCCACTTAAAATTCTGAAGAGAGAACTTTTTCCACAACCATTGGGCCCAGTTATCAAAAGGTGCATTCCTTCTTGTACCTAGAGTAAGAAATAGAATTATAAACTGCAATATTTAAAAGTGATTTCATTTGGCAGCATTTAAAAGCAATTCTTTGCAAATTTTGAAACACATGATAACCTAGGATTAGCAAGGATTCAAAAAATATATATATCACAACTGAGAACATCAAATTTGGCTTTGACTTTGCTCTGAGGCTAATAGCATGATAAGATAATCCAACTCCAAAGGAAATAGACCTTCTTGGAATGAGCACTGGATTTCTAAAATTTTAATTGAGGTCCTGTCATCAGATGTTATACATATATGTAGAAACAAAACCACATGGGAAATAAGAAAGTATAAAATTTTAAATTAACATATATTAAATTTGACTTTATTTATATTAATATTTGACTAAATTTATACTGAATTCAAATACAACTTTGTTGTATTTGTCAGTTGGAGTTATTAGCTATAAAGCAAAGTTTATTCTAAGATCCAGATGGTTGGTTCAATTTTCTATTTCAGCAGTCTGAAATGTTACACAATCACAAAAGCTCATCAGAGAGATGAAATGATTCTAATTCTGTTTTGTTCACAGATGGGGAAAATACATTTACCAAGCCAAGAGAGAGGAAAGCAAGAAGACTATAATTTAGTCTTATGTCTAGGAATGGATTAAAACATATATATATGTATATATATATATATACATATATATGTCATATATGTTATATATATGTTATATGTGTTATATATATGTTACATATGTTGTATATGTATAATATATAATTCTAGGAATGAATTAAAACATATATGTATATATATATAAAATAAGTTATTTATCCATTATCAGTTGGATGCTTCTCTTTAGAATCTTCCATCTTATTTATCATTTAAATGTAAACAGTTAAGTTTCATGAATTCCCATTCCACCCAATAGAATCAGGAAGTTGTCTTAGTGTGGTATTTAAAAGGCATTGTAAAAAACAAGGAAAAAGAACAGCATTTAAAAATTTGCCTTAAGAACACTGATAAGAACATTTCTAAGAACAAATGATATTTTGTAATCAGTACTAAAAAGTGAATAGAGCATCAATGTATGAAAGGCAGAAATCTGTATGCTTGTAGATACAGTTTTGTATAATAGAGACACAAATATCTAAGTATCAGTGATATAGAATATGTCATATTTAAAACTCAGTGATGAAGGAGCGCCTGGGTGGCTCAGTCTGTTAAGGGTTTGACTCTTGATTTTGGCTCAGGTCATGATCTCACAGTTTTTGAGATTGAGCACCGAGGTTCTGTGCTGTTAGCCTGCACAGAGCTTGCTTGGGATTCACTCTCTCTTCCATTCTCTCTACCCCCCTCACCCAATAAATAAATAAATAAATAAATAAATAAATAAATAAAATTAAAAAAAAAAAAGAAAACTCAAAGGTGAAAAAACACTATATTATTTGCATTATGTCAGTATAAGGGATCACTTCCGTGTCTACATATTGTGTATAACATAAGCTGGAATCTTCTTGTTGAAAGAAGGTGGTGGGAAGAGGAAGGAAGGGAAAGAAAAAAGGGAAGGATTGGGAAGGAGGTTAAGATAAAGGAGCTAGGGATGTATACAATAAGTATATGTAAAGCCAAAATGGTTCAGATTTATGTTCTGTCTAAATAATTAGATTTCCTTAGTAAACACTGATTGGATATCTACCATGTGCCAGACATTCTTCTAGGCACAAGGGCTACAGTGCTACCCAAGACACATTTCTGTTTTCATAGAGCTTATATTCCAATGGGAAAGACGGCAAGAAACATGTGAACAAAAATTAAGCAGTGATAAATACTTTTATAATGGCAAAACAAGAAAGATTCATTTGGGAAAGAATGCCAATGCCAATGGTGGCATTGTGGGGTTGGAGGTGGTAGGGGGATGCTTCTTTTGAATGGGTGGACAGGAAAATCCTCTTTGAGGAGGTAACGTTTAGGCTGAGCCTGCGTGACAAGAAACAGCCAGTCAGAGCAGGAGAAAGAACATTTCAAGCACTGAAGGCAGCTACCACAAGGACATAAGACAGCAGTGAGCTTGAGTCTAAACATTTTACTATAGATATTTTTTCTCCCTAATTGTAGCCAACTGAAAAGTTATTTTGATAGAATAAAGTTTGAAGAAAATCCTGGGAAGAACCCAGAAAGAATTAATTTTGTGATTTACTGCACTCTGTCACTAGAGAGAGGGTTAAGGAAGTTTAATTTTGTAGAAGCATAAATACCTCCTAAATGATTTTTTTAAAGGTATGTGGCATGGCAAAAGGCATATTCACGAAATATTTTAATAGCATCATTCTCTATTAGGAATTCTCAGAAATTTAACACATTTGAGTCATAATAGAAGCCTTTTCTATATTCGTATTATTTTATTAGCATAAGTTTTCTTATGTTTAACAGTGAGTGTGAAGCAAAAATAATTCCCACATCACTGAATTTTCTTTATCAAATAGTTTTTTAATCCCATAATGGATAAGAACCTTTTCCTCTAGAAACCTGTTTGTCAATGTATATATAGGAAACAGAATTTTCATTATATTTTAGGGACCTGACACTTTTTAAATAAAACTCCCCGAGTCAGAAACAAAGCCAACTATCATAAAGTATACTATATTAACATATATCTTTGTAGAACTTCAAAATTGATGACATTTCATTAGATTAAGTATTTTTAAATTCATTTTGTATAAAAAACAAACTGAGCCCTGAACTTTTTCACAGAAAGAGTGTGATGTGTCCATAATAATGTAGTTAGTAGGTGGTATAATTCAAGACTCTTAATACTATTTAATAAATGGAACAAGAATTGATACTACAAAACATAACCTGACAAACTCTGTATAACAAGTCATAAATAAAAAATTGCTAAACTATTAATAAATAATTAAACATTCCATATATGCCCCTTCAAATGTTTTATTTCAAATCTACTTAAGATTATGGTGCATCATTAGCACCTAATTGGTACTCATGATCATATCCAAGTAATTAAATCATTCTGTAAGTCTATAAATGGAAAAATAAAGCCTAACCAAATTGTAATTTAAATACAATTTCTCAGGCATCTGGGTGGCTTGGTCGATTAAGCATCCGACTCTTGATTTCAGCTCAGGTCATGATCCCAGGGTCATGGGATTAATCCCTAAATCAGCCTCTACACTGAGGAGCCTGCTTAAGAGTCTCTCTTTCTGCCCCTCCCCCCACTCATTCTCTCTCTCAAAACAAACACAATTTCTCCTATATTTATTAACACAGAATTTTCCCATGTTCAGTACTTATCATCTTCCAGAACGCTTATTCATTTGCAAGCACATCTGTAATAATTAAACTTAGACTGAGGTCCATGCTGAAATCATTAGTATGTGTGTTGTCATGTTTGTAATTCTGTTACCAAGTCCAATCATGTCTTTGTAAATTTAGATGCCTTCATTGTAGTCATTAATGCTTATCAGAGAATTATTGTGTGCTTGAATTCCAAAAATGTTTGTTCAAATTTTACAATGCTTTAAATTAGGGCCTCTGGTTTACTAAGCAATTTTCACTTCTTGGTTTTTGTTACCAAGACATAGAATAATAAATAACAACTCTTAATCTCAACAAAATTAAACACTAAATTCCAATCCATGAATCTTCTGATTATTTCTTCCTATGGAAGAGGTGATTATTGGAAATATAAATTATATTTAGAGAATATATAATAGCAGAAGTAAACTTGCTAATGACCTCTTCCTTATATTTTAGTAGATACATTACAACATAGGCTTATATATTTTGAGTAATCCCTATAAGGAAAAAATTAAAATCTTTTTTCCAGATATTAATTTCTGAGGAATTTCTCTATTATTCCCAAAAGTTACCTTGTATGGGCCCTCAGTGCACTGAGAAATTTTGATTTTCACCCCAGCAAAAAAGCAGTAGAAATCAAATTTCTCTTTCTCTTTGCTTTCTGAGGAACTGCTTCTGTAATTGAGCCACTATGCATACCTTTCTTGATTTCCCCTCCTTTCCATATGCTCCTCCAAGTACTTAACATAAGGTACATGAATTCTGAGTTGTTTTGTATTAGTGTGATGGCAACAATCAGAAGATTCTTGAATATCATCTTACTTTGAAGTTTAGCCTGGAAGCCACCACTTCTCCCGTTGGTGTAATTATGGGAACATTTTCACAAATAATTCCATGATCCACATCAATAACTCTTCCTAAAAGTTAAGGAATAGTTTAAGTTATAAAAGCTAGTATATGTTGTATCTACATCTCAAAAGAGGTTTAATGTAAATTTGGACATTCTGACACATATATTTGGAAAATATTTCTCAGAAACATTATACAATAATCTAATGTCAACATCATAATGAGAGCATAATGAGATAAACTCTATCTGATATAACCTAGCTATATTCTTTATAATTGTTTATTTCACTAAATTAACCTTCCCTACAGAAAAAATACAATGCTGCAATAAGAGAATTAAGGTGTGGAATAACACAATTTTTTAAAATGTGATAATTAAAGTTAAGTTAAAAAATATAGAATAATGAAGAACAATAAAATGTTAGCTCTAATTCTGTATTTGAATTTTAAAAGCAAACAATTCATCCTGCCATATGTTCAGTTTCTAAAAATAATTCTAGAAATTTGTTCTAAATAAAATAGCATAATTTTTTCTTGGTAATGTTAGTCACCACTCCTCAAACTGTGACACTAACTTTAGGAATAGTTGTTTAAATAAGTAAATATTAGCTCTTGGTAACTAATAACAGTGATCTTCTAAAAAATTTTGGTTCTGTTGATAAAGTAAGCATTTCAAAATAGGAAAATATAAAACATTTGCTTTAATACCTTTGATTTCCAATGTGTCACTGAGGGGTAATTCTATGTTAACTCCATTCTTGCTATGGTTTTCAGACTCTTGCATGACAGCAGCTCTCTTATAAATGCCTCTTTTTACTTCATCAAAGACCCAAAACATATTGTACACTCGAGCAGTATAGCCTGCTAATTCTGTGATCTAAAATCAGCACAGAGATAAAATAGAGTTAATATACTCCAGATAGACTTTTAAATAAATATGCGATCTATTAGCTTCTTGATTTAATATTAAAGATCTTATTTCATAATACATGAAAAAAATAATACATCTGTTAATGATAAAAAATAACAGAAAAGGCTTACCAAGAGAACAAAATAACACAGTGTCAATGTAAATTTGATTGGAATTATAAAACCCATAAAAATTATTCATTCAAATGAGTGTTCAAAATAAAATGTAAAGATTTCAGAATGTTAGTGAGGCTTAAAATCTTTCAATCAAATTTCTGATTTGGCTCCTGTTTGCATGACAAATTTTATTTCCAGAAAATTAGAAATTTTGTGAAAAGCTTAACGTCATTCAATGAAATAACAATCCTTTGTTTTGATATCTTTTTTCAATTTAAAATGGAAGATTTTAAATATAAGAAAAATAGGGTTTTTTTCCTTATTATGAAATGAATGTTTTTAAGTCAAATCGATTGTCAAAATTCCTAAGCTTCGCCAAAGAAAACACTCCTGTCAGAGGATATCAATACTGGAAGTGAGCTCAGTGAAAAGCTTCAAATCCTTTTTAGTCCAAATCCCATAGTTCAGCTTCTTTTCCAGCCAAACATGATTTATATGCCCAAAGAAAAACATTAAATCTGACTTTTATTCTGAGTGAGATTAAAAATGAGATAAATCTCTGTTTTAGTCCCTAAGGCTAAGTAGAATGGTGTCTTGCTCTTATTCTGCCAGTTGTCCAATTTAGGTTGAATCCCTTGCTGTTTTTCTATTAAAATAATACCTTGTTGTTATCAGGGTAATGTGAAAGGTGACTCATCTCCTGTCAAGACCATCTTTCTCAGTGAAAAGAAAAGTACAAAAACCATTCCCTTATGGGAATATTTACTAGGAAATTGGTACCAATAAGCAAGGCATGTCACTAATAAATTGTGGGATAATACAACAATGCTGACATTTGTGTAAGATTTATGTGTGTGCAAAACCTAAGCCGTAAATGAGTATGTATAGTTATCAATAGCCTTCTAGCACACGTCTCTACTATGTGAGAAATATTCATTTCTGTATATTAATGTTGTAACTCTTTAATCGGTAATTTCTAAAATGTTATCTAGAAGAATCCCTTGAGTCCCCAAGTGGAGCAAAACAGAGCCAAGAATTAACAACATACAGATTCAAAAGAAACTCAGGTAAATGTATTTGCATAGAGGAAAAAATCCAAAATGAAATGTATGGGTCCAAAATGAAATGTATGGGTCAGTTAAAGAAAGGCAAGAGGCAATGAGTTAATATGCTAGAATGCAAGGTGGAGTAGGCAGAGTGAGCATATGACTGTTGACAAATTACTTTGGGATACAAGGCAGGGAGTTTGCCCTAGGACTCTTACTCTAGAGAGGAATCTTGTTTCTTCTGGAACCAGCAGAGAGAACGCATGGTTCTTGCTTGTGCTGTTACAGCAATGGTAAGATTCTTTAGATGTGAACATTCTATGATCCCAAGTATATTCAGGGAAAATAAAGCAAAATTAAATTATTTCTTGTATTGGATACAATGTAGAAAAAACTAGTCGATTTCTTTCTGTGACTTAGGTAGCAAAGTATTTTAATATGAGATGCGTAAAACTTTGATTTGTCATTTAATTTTAATAAATGATTTATTACATCAAAAACCTATCTTAAAAACGATGTACACATTATCAAAATTATTATTTGAAGAAAAATTTAAAGCTGAGTTGTTTTGGTATATGACCTAAACAATCGGTTTTACTTTTTTTAAAAAAAAAAAAATCCTTTCAATAAATCAGTTGTTGAATGACACTGAAAACTTTTGTCAGCAAATCACAAACTTTCTTACTCTTTTATATGGTCTATTCAAGGCTGATTTAATAGGCAGATAAATTTATAATGATGGTCTGGTGATTCATATTGATACAAAAGCCAAAAGAGTAAATTAATGGTGAAAATGATTAATCATGGGAATATTATATAATATCTGAAATAAATAATTTCTAATTTTAACACTGTGACATCTTCAGGTCTTAATACCATTCTTTCAGCAAATATTTCTTGACCACATACAATATTCCAAGTATTAAAATGATTAGGACTGCAAAGATGAGTAAGTTGCTGCTTTCCACTCAAGGTCTGGTGAGCAGACAGACAATTGTAATGTGGTAAAGCATCAGATTTACTGGGACACGGAGAAGGAAGACCCAGACTCTGCAAGGAAGGTGGGGAAGAAGGTGGAATCACAAGAGGATTTTATATGCGGTTGGTGAGGCTTGACTTGTCATGAACGATGAGTACAAGTTTGCAAAGTATATAAATGATATTATTGGCTAGCGGTGATTGAATTCCTTAATATGTGTTATTTTTATAATTATTATGATTTTTTTAATGTTTATTTATTTTTGAGAGAGACAGAGAGAGACAGAGAGTGAGCAGGGGAGGGACAGAGAGAGAGAGAGGGAGACACAGAATCCAAAGCAGGCTCCAGGCTCCGAGCTGTCAGCAAGAGCCCCACACAGGGTTTGAACTCACGAACCATGAGATCATGACCTAAGCCAAAGCTTCGATGCTTAACCGACTGAGCCACCCAGATGCCCCTGTTGTTTTAAATATTCTACATGCATTGACTCACAACAACCCTACAAAATCATTGCCGTCATTATCCCCACTTCACACATGAGGAAACAAATGCAGATAGGTTAAGGAACTTGATGAAGTTCACATAATTTGTAAATACTGGAGTAAGCTTTTAAATGTAGGTTCTCTGGTTCCAGAATCCACACCTAATAGACTTTTTTTTTTTAAACAGATATGTCATACTAGGGGCGCCTCTGCGGCTCAGTCAGTTGAGTGCCCTGCTCTTGATTTGGGCTCAGTTCATGATCTCACTGTTCTTGAGATCAAGCCCTTAAGTCAGGCTCTAGCTGATAGGGCTGGGGCTGCTTAGGATTCTCACTCTCCCTCTCTCTCTCTGCCCCTCCCCTCCTTGTGCACTTACTCGCTCTGTCTCAAAATAAACAAAAAAACATTAAAAAAAAAAAGAAAGAAAAGAAAACTATACACCGAAAAAGGGGAGTTTCAATTGAGAGTGTAAAACTCAAATAGTATTAGCATCAAAACACTTAGGAGTTGCTGCCTTTATCTTGATTACAGTTTTAGGAATTTATAGTAGAGAAAAGATGCTTTCAAAATGCTAAGTATATCTGATAATTTACATCTTTCTTGATATTCAAATATTTTATTTGAATCAAATTGAAAACAAGATATGCAAGTACCTCTTTGTATGACGACATAATCCTTTCGATAGCATCAGCTCCAGAGGCCAATAAATTTCGAGCAGTAGTAAAGGCTTCTGTCCGTTCACTAACCATAGCTTGTTTTTGGCCATCTTCTAGATCTAAAAGCCAATTACAAAACTATTGAGTTTTTTCAAGTAACTGTTTCATTTTTACAAATGAAATGGTGACTAAAAAACCCACGTGTAAATTTTTCATTAATATCAGCAATTTTCTAGAAATTTAATGAATTATTGAAAATACAGTATTTGTACCGGATTTTATTTAAAGCTTCCTTTCATTATTTTTTTAGGAGAGAGTTAGAGCAATTAAATTACCAATTAAGACTATTTTCATTTAGCATTTTTTCAAACCTTTCCAAATTCAACATTCAGCCCTTCTTACAGTTATGCAATAAAATGCTAGTGATTTGTTCAATAAACTAGTAATAACTGGAATATAAGCAAGTATTTCTAGGGTGATTCCTTCAATAGAAATGTAAATTAGCTGATCTTCATAATCTAGACTTAGTTTATATGTTTCACCCAAACTGTACCTACAGCACTTCAAACATACAATATTCCATTCACCTCAAGCATACAAAATTCTGTGTATCCTTTGGTATTTGCATGTATCATTTCCTTGAAATGGCATATATACCATTAATATATATACTTACTACACTTCCCTTCCTTTTTTTGCCTAGCTCTTTCTTTAAGAAAGTCAACTCGTTAGAAGAGATTTCCCTGGAAACCCTCGTCTGCCTTTTCTAATAATCTATAGGCTCCTTAAGAGTCAAGACTGTTTTTGACTCTTTATTCCCAGTACTCAGCAGAGTGTCCAGCACGGAGTACACCTCAATGTGTATTGAATACATGGATGAATAAATGGATACATGGATGAACATCCTAAATTACTGTCAAAGCAGAATTACGGTCAAGAGTAGGAGGTAGACTAGGTTTGAATGCAGGCTCTACTACTTAATGACAAATGGTAAGAGAAATAAAACAAGCCAATGACCTTCTTCATGCCTATTTTCTCATGTGTAAATGAGGGAATTCATACTACTATCTTAAACAATTGTATCTCAAAGGATTGTTGTGAGGTTTAAAGGTGAGATACAAATGAAGTATTAGTCTAATCCATGGCTGATAATAAGTGCTCTAAGTGTTAGCGGTGATTACTTTCTTTGGTTATTATTGCGTATGTACTCAATTTAGTCTTATTCTTCTAAATTATTCTCCCCAGTCATTACTTTATATTTCCCATCGTCTATAGGATTTTCAACATGGTTCTCCCATAAATTATCTCCAAAGTTCTAAATTAAATACTATAAATTAATGAAAGTATTAGAATGCTATAGATAGCCATAGGCCCGTTTTGATATATATTTCTCTCTGTTTTATCTCAGTGTAAAGTGTTTTTTCGTTTGTTTGTTTCGTTTTTTGTGTTTTGTTTTCTACAACAGTGCAAATATTTAACTTGTGCCCTGCTAGGACTACCAAATACTTTTACCTTTACTTGCTCATAGACAGCTCAGCTGAGTTTGAAAGGGTTCCATGCATAATATAAGGTAAAATTCACTCAGCAGATATTTACTAAACAACTAGATGTGTTAAGAAATTAGGCACAGTATTATATGACATGCAAGGATAAATGTGATTTTCAGACTCTTTCCTTGGGGGACTTACAGTCTGGTAGGAGACAGAAGACAAGTTCCTAAATTACGCAGGGTAGCCTATGACAAGAGTTAGTGTGAGGTGTTTGGAGAGGGCAAAAATCAATTCTTGCTGCAAGACACAGGAAATGTTTCACGGAGCAGCCGACTGTGACAGAGGCCTTGAAGACTATGTACAATTAAGAAATCACAAGTACAGCGTAAGTAATGGCACAGAGAAGGGAAATTTCAAGCAATGCCAATTGGATGATAAACAGCCTGCTCATGTTACAGAATGGGTGGTGGCAGGCACAGATTTCACTTGAATATCAGAATCACCATGTGTCCATGGAGACATTTTATGATAATCCACTATGGTCCCTCCTGGCCCTACTGTTAATCACTGCTTTACAGAACTACCATTAGTCCCTTGAAGTTAGTTTCCTTGAAGAATGAAAAAAGAAAGGCTTTGAGTGCTGGTAGAAGTGAGGAGTGAAGGATGTGATTGGATAAATAGCCTGGGAACAGAATGTAGATATTCTTAACACATTTAAATGTGATAAAATTTAGATAGTCACAAAAAAATTACAGAAGGGTTCTCAGCAAGCTACAAAAATAATGAATTGCTGTATCAGTTAAAGTTCTAAGAATAGGTTTGGCTCATAGAGAATCTGGCTGATGATCTAAAATAATTATGGAATTTTATGAATTTAGGTTAAAAGGGGTTTGAGTAGCAGCTTTCATCAACAGCCTCTGTTAACAAGGAAAAACACTAGCACAGATGGATTTGTGCTTGATACGGCATGGTACTTTCCATGTTGCTCTGGCAGATTAGTGCTTACTGGGTTTTCTTCATGCTTTTAGCAACAAAATTACAAATAGCTGTGGACCGATTTCATTTGACTTTTATTCTATTGGTTGTTTTTTGGCAGGTACTATGAGGACAGTGCCAGTAGTATTTTGTCATGCATACAACAGCCAACTGCATAACTTCTATGAAAAAGCCAAATTCCTTAGTGGCAGAATATAAATTCATGACCTAGGGCACTCACGTATTTTGTATCATAGGTCAACACATTTTATTTTCCTCACCAAATAGTTTAAATATTTTGTCAAATGTTTCTCATTTAAGGATGTAATATTTAACATTATTTGCTCATTTTACTTCAACCTTTCAGCTCTGCTAATAAAAAGTATATATTGAAAGATGGTGACATCTGTTATTCACTGCAAAGGTGAGAAAAAATTTAAAAACTAAGGTTATGTCATGATGCACTTGTCAAAAACCCTACAGCTGTACAATGCAAAGAATAAATCCTAATGTAAACTATGCACTTCAGTTAATAATGTGTGCATATTGGTTCATCAGTTGTAACAAATGTACCACACTAATACAAGATGTAAATAACAGGGGAAGCTGTGAGGGAAACTGGATATTTATTTGGAACTCTTTGTACTTCCTGCTCAATTTTTCTGTACACCTAAAACTGCTCTAAGAAAATTAAGTCTATTAATTTTTTGTTTAAGTAGGCTTCATGCCCAGCACAGAACCTCAAAGCAGGGTTTCAACTCACGAGCCTAAGATTCAGACCTGAGCTGAGATCAAGAATTGGACTCTCAGCAGGTGACTCTGAGCCACTGAGGCACCCTAAGTCTATTAATTTTTTAAGAATTAAAATAGTAGGTTATTCCTCCGTACTTTTTTCTTTGGACTTATAATCTGAGTTTATTTCTTTGCACTTGAATTTTATCTTTATCACATTGACAAATCTCAGCAAAACCTTATGGTCTTTCCCTACCTCACGCTGTATAAAATATCAATTCTAATTGGATTGAAGATCTCAATGTGAAATGAAAAACCAATAATTTTCTAGAAGATAAAGTAGGAGAATATCTTCATGGCCTTGGATTAGGCAAATATTTCTTGAATAAGACATAAAACCACTAACCATACACGCAAAAATGATTGATAAACTGAACTGTTAAAATGAACTTCTCTTAAACACTATTAAGAGACTGAAAAGGTAAGAATAGAGTGGGAAAAGATATTTAAGATTGTGTGTGTGTGTGTGTCTGACAAAAGTCACATTATAGAGTACATAAGAATTTTTACAAATCAATAAGAAAAAAACAGAAAAGTCCATTTAAAAGTGAGCAAAAAACTTATTGGCGCTTCATAAGAAAAGCTATCTGGGGTGCCTGGGTGGCTCAGTTGGTTAGGTGTCCGACTTCAGCTCAGGTCATGATCTCGAGGTTTGTGAGTTCGAGCCCTGCGTTGGGCCCCACATTGGGCTCTGTGCTGACAGCTCAGAGCCTGGAGCCTGCTTTGGATTCTGTGTCTCCCTCTCTTTCTCTGCCTCTCCCCTACTTGTGCTCTGTCTCTCTCTTTCTCTCTCTCTCTCAAAAATAAACATTAAAGAAACAAGAAAAGAAAAGAATAATAATTAAAATCAAAAAAACCAAAGTAACTTATTCATGAGTTGGGAGCCCAGTGTCAGGCTCTGTGTTGGCAGCTCAGAGCCTGGAACCTGCTTCAGATTCTGTGTCTCCCTTTCTCCCTGCCCCTCCCCCAACTCATGCGCGCGCGCACGCACGCACACGCTCTCTCTCTCTCAAAAATAAACACTAAAAAATTGTTTTAAAAAGAAAAGCTATCCAAATGGCCAATAAACAAATAAAAAGTGCTTAATCTCTTGGGGCCTGGGTGGCTCAGTCAGTTGAGCATCTGACTTAGGCTCAGGTCATGATCTCGCGTTTTGTGAGTTTGAGCCCTGCCTCCGGCTCTCTGCTGACAGCTGGAGCCTGGAGCCTGCTTCGGATTCTGTGTCTCCTCCTCTCTCTGCCTCTCACCTGCTCATGCTCTGTCTCTCTCTGTCTCTCAATAATAGATAAATGTTAAAAAAAAATTGCTTAATTTCATTAGTCATCAGAGAAATGCAAACTAAGGCCACAGTGATTTACCACTATGCCTAAAATGAAAAAGGCTGACATCAAACATCGACAAAGATGTGGAGCAACTAGAACTCCTATGTGTACTGTATGATACTATTTATACAAGTTTCAAACCCAGCAAACACTAATGAATGGTCAGTAGAATAATTACCTTTACTGGGGCATACTGGGAACGGGAGTAAGTGGGACTGGGGACAGGGGGCTGAAGATGGGAATAAAACTAGCAAGGAGCATGGGGGATTCTGGGATGTAGGTAAGTTTCTATTTCTTGGGAGTGGTAATTATTTATATTTGTTAACTTTGTGACAGTTCATTGAGTGGTACACTAATGATCGGGTCCTTTACTGCATGTATGTTATACTTTAAAAATTATAGCTATGTAATAGGCATAGCTAATTACAGCTAAAAAAGTATGTCTTTCATATGTTTTGGTAATTATTGTTACAATAAATTGGTCAACAGGAGACGAATTACATCCAAATTGACCCATGATATAAAATTATATTCCAATGATTTGACATTAGAATATGAGACACTAACACAACAGGAGTTATAACTATGATTTTGTGAGAGGTACCTTTTAGGAATAAAAAACATCACCCATGTTACTAGGTGATGATAGAGTTTAGTTCAATTCTTAAGCGCAGTATCTGTCAGTTACTATTTCTGCTCTGCCGCCTTACACTAGCAGACCACCAACAGGCAGGTACTACCCGTAGTGCTAGCAGCTTAGAAGCTTGCTTCCCTGTTACATGCCTGTGATAAGATCTGGTAGGAGAGAACTAAAGTAGCTTTCTTTGGCCTTGCCCAGAACTGTTCTTGATATGAACAGAAGAAAAGGGGCCTATAACATTAAAAAATTGAGATGATACCAGGTAGCCAACAGACATATGAAAAGATGCTCAAAAATCACTCATCATGGAGGAAATGCAAGTCCAAACTACAATGAGATATCACATCGTACCCATCAGAGTGGCTAAAATCCAAACACAAGAAACAGCAAGTGTTGGCAAGGATGTGGAAAAAAGGAACCCTTTTATACTATTGGGGGGATGCAAACTGGCGCAGTCACAATGGACAACAGTATGGAGGTTCCTCAAAAAACCGAAAATAGAACTACCCTATAATCCAGTAATTGTACTCCTGGGTATTTACCCAAACAATACAAAAACACTAATTTAAAGGGATACATGCATCCCTATATTTAGCAGCATTATTTACAATAACCAAATCATGGAAGCAGCCCAAGTATCCATTGATTAATGACTGGATGTGGTATGTACACCCAATGGAATATTATTCAGCCATAAGAGAAGAATGAAATCCTGCCACTTGCAACAATATGGATGGAGCTAGAGAGTAAAATGCTAAGCGAAATAAGTCAGAGAAAGACAAGTACTGTATGATTTCACTCATATGTGAATTTAAGAAATTAAATAAATGAGCAAAGGTAAAAAAAAAAAAAAAAGAGAGAGAGAGAGACAAACCATGAAACAAACTCTTAACTATAGAGAACAAAGTGATGGTTACCAGAGGGGAGGTGGTTGGGGGGGATGGGTGAAATAGGTGCTGGGGATTAAGGAGTGCACTTGTCATAACGAGCCCTGGGTGATGTATGAAATTGTTGAATCACAATATTGTACATATGAAACTAATATAACACTGTATGTTAACTACATTGGAAGTTAAAATAAAAAAAATTTCGAGATTTTCTTCATAGCATTTCAATCTCTCTTTTGACACCAGATAAAAGTAATATCCTCTAAAAAATAAAATAGAAAATATACATAATTAACTATATCAGTGCTTCTTTTTCAACCATATGGTCACATGATTACTTAGTGTCAAACTAAGTTAAATCGCTTCTAGAGCAAGTTCCAGTATCTAATATGGAGGCCACATGGTGACGGGGGAAAACATAGCGCACTAGGAATTATGTGGTGCCTTCCATCCTTAGTGCTTCCACTAACCATTTGTGTGAATGTAGGCAATTCTGGGGCTCCAGAATAGATGACTTGGAAGCTCCTCTTCTGATGTGAAAATAGCATGATTCTGTATGCAATTTTGTAATGGGAACTTGAACATAAACATAATCCTGCCCTTACCAGAAGATTTCACTTAAAGCTGTAGGTAAATGGTATAACAAAACTACTACAGAACTATTTTCCTTTTCTCCTCCAAAAAAAAAAAAAAAAAAAAAGGAAAGAAAGGAAGAAAGAAAAATTGTGCATGCTCCTATACTTCTGATTTCCTAATCATTTCCAAATGCTTTGCTCCTTTAACTATGAGAACCATGCCAGCAAATATCTATTGACCATTTCTTATGAGGCAGGGAATATTCTAAGTTTTACGTATGTCAGTTTTAATCCTCATAACAACCCTGCTATAATTTCCCCCATTTTGGAAATGAGAAAATTGAAGCACAAAAAAGTTAAATGATTTTCCTGTAGTCACAGCTTTACCTAGTAAGCAAAAGGGCCAGCATTTGAACCCAGAAAATCTGACTCCAGTGCCCACATGTTAAGAATATAATAAATATTAACAGTTGCTTCCACCTAAGCTTTTACTATTTGCCAAGGACTGTTTCTTTTTTTTTTTCTTTTAATTTTCTTTTTTTAATTTACATCCAAATTAGTTAGCATATAGTGCAACAATGATTTCAGGAGTAGATTCCTTAATTCCCCTTACCCATTTAGCCCATCCCCCCTCCCACAACCGTTCCAGTAACCCTCTGTTTGTTGCCAAGGACTGTTTCAAAGCACATTAAATACTTTACATATAATTTCATAACAATTCTGTAAGATATATATTCTTATCCCTATAGTTAAGATGAGAAAACTGGGACATAGAAAGCTTATGTAACTTTCTCAAGGATGGTTAAGTATTAAACAGCAGAGTGAAAATTTGAGCAGTGGCCTGCTTCTTTCTTCATTCTATCTTTTCTCTATCCTACTTTTTCTCCTTTTCTCTTTGTCATTCCTCTCTTTTTATAAAAAGTTTATTTATTTTGAGAGAGAGAGCACAAGTGAGTGAGAGAAGGGTAGAGAGAGAGGGAGAGAGAGAATCCCCAGCAGGCTCTGTGCTGTCAGCACAGAGCCCAACTTGGGGCTCGATCCCATGAACTCTGAGATCATGACGTGAGCTGAAATCAAGAGCCAGATGCTTAACCGACAGACAATTAGGCACGCCTGCCATTCCTCTCTTAATCACCCATTTCTTTTCATGTCTTTTTGTCTTAAAATATACAGTATCATGTACTTAATTCATCTCTAACATAAAGGGCAATGCAGGGCATAAGTGTAAATTAAGATTAAAGACAAGAGTAGAATATAGGGTATGTAATTCCAAGACCTAAGGGCTCAAAGATATGTCATTATCTAAAAAAATAAATAAATAGGGGCGCCTGGGTGGCTAAGTCAGGTAAGCATCTGACTTCGGCCCAGGTCATGACTCATGGTTCATGAGTTCGAGCCGCGCGTTGGGCTCTGTGCTAACAGCTCAGAGCCTGGAGCCTGCTTCAGATTCTGTGTCTCCCTTTCTCTCTGCCCATGCCCCACTCGCACTCTGTCTCTATCAAAAATAAATAAACATTAAAAAAATAGATAAATAATTTTGTCTGAGTAAAATGGTAAGCTAATATTTTTGTGTGTTAAATCATTGTAGGTCAAGTACATTTAGTAAAAATATACATATAAACATTATAAGCATCATACAGTAACTTTAGAAGTTACAGAAAATATTGAAGCATACTTTTTTTTTCATTTTTTTTTTCAATATATGAAGTTTATTGTCAAATTGGTTTCCATACAACACCCAGTGGAAGCATACTCTTATAATGTTGATCTGTGAATTCATTTTTTGTCTATTTAATTGCCATATTGCTTCTCTTTGTATAAAATTTTCTTTTAAAAGAAACTTTAAGGGGCACCTGGGTGGCTCAGTCGGTTAAGCGTCCGACTTCAGCTCACGTCCTGATCTCATGGTTTGTGAGTTCAAGCCCTGCATTGGGCTCTGGGCTGATAACTTGGAGCCTGGAGCCTGTTTCAGATTCTGTGTCTCCCTGTCTCTCTCTGCCCCTCCCCTGCTCATGCTCTGTCTTTCTCTGTCTCAAAAATAAATAAGCATTAAAAAAAAATTTGAAAAGAAGCTTTGAGAATTACTTTGTTCATTTGCATAAATGTAATCATTATCATAATTTCTATTTAAAATTTTAATGTTGTTTCTTTAGTTTAATAAGGCATTTTTTAGAATTTATAGGGTCTATTTTTAAATATCTTATTACATCACCTATGAAAGTAAGATTGTTAGATTCTTTGCATACATTGTTTACTTCCAACTGGTCTCTGTAGGGTTAATTTGTCACCACTAATAGCTGCATTTTCTCTGTTCTTTGTTGAATACTCCAGGGTTTTCTAATAAGACCAATGCTTCTAACGACTAATAGAACTACACCATTATCTCATCATTGGGGTTGTCTCTAATATTCCTCATATATGAAACCTTAAAAATACCCCTACATTTAAAGAGACTTACTACAAATATCTGATAATTTTGTCAAGTTTCTTAGTAAAACTAATCTTAAGACCATAGGTTATGAAGTGTCTTTTTTTTCTCTAATACTCTTTTGAAAAGTAATTTATTTCATTACAGAAGGATTAAGTCTAAAAATATTATTACTAACAATACCTTTTTCAATATAAACTTATTAAAATGATTTTTTTAATAAAATTTTAAAACAGATAAAAGTCACTTTCCCTAGCAGTCTAAATGCACTGGCTATTAGACAGTTAAGTTGTGGAGTTTATTGGTTTATGTATAGCACACATCACAAGGAATTGACGAATCTAAATTTACTAAAGTGAACAATTTTAGGTTAAGAATGACCCAAATTTGACAAATATTTTTGTAAGAGTTGGTTAAAGCATTGAAGCACTGTTTCAAAACATTAAAGAAAAGGTAATTTTGTACTTGTTTTTATTAGACGACTTCCAACGAATAGCTATTGATTCTCAATTCCATACCAAAAATAACTGTAACTATTCTGTTACACTATATTCTGTTATACTATTCTTAGTGTTGCCTTTTGTTTTCTAGGTAATAATTATCACCATGTATCAAGAACATCAAGAGTATGCTCTGTACTGTAAAAACATTATTTTACTAAAGTCTCACAATTCTCTGAAGTAGTCCTTCTGATTTTCATTTTATAGATGAGAAAATTGAGTTTTAGAATGTTTAATTAACATGACTAAGAGGATGCAGGCAAGAAGAGGGAAAGCCAAGAGTTGTCTTACTAAAAGCCCACGCTTTTCTCTAGTGCCTTCAACACCAAGGCCCATTTTGGTAGAGTGGTTTCTAAAGAGGAAGGGGAATATTTTATATCAGTGGAAGAGCAGAAAATGATACTTCTTTAATTAATTCCCTCCTGTCCCTGCCAATTACAACCCAAACTCCCATCTTAGGTATTACACAACATTTTAATGTTGTCCTTCTTGCCCTTATATTTTTCATTTATTCCAAAGGATGACAATGTTGGCAAAAACCATTGAGATGGTGATAGAATAGAATTAGATGCCTGCAACTTGCCAACCCCTACTTCCACAATGCCACTAAATCATGCTACCGAGGAAATTATCTACATTACCTACAAGTAGAGAAGACCTTGCTCTATGGCCTGAAACACTCCTTGAAACAATATTCCTGGTTCCTTCATGTAGTCAACCAGTTCTTCAAATCACAAATCAGGACTAATCCAGTTATAGAATATCTACAGACTAAACGCATAGGATGTTCAGAACTGAAGTTTACAACACATGCGGAAAACTTGTATAATACTCTTTTTGAAGGTATTAATTTGCTTTGAATTTAAATGCAAACTAGGGAATCATTTTGTATTAGGTAGAATAATTAAGATTGCTCAAGGTCAACTTCCAGAAACACTGCATCAGGGATCTCTGAAATATCTCAGAACTAGAAAGGTGTTTTGAGACACTTCTTTTCATATTGCTGGTCTCATTATTGGATGTTGCAAAGTCTGCCGTTGTTTCTGACCAATAAATGACCATAGAACAATGACTATATACACAGTTTCACTCACACCAAACCAGCAGTGACACCTTCAAGAGAAATAATCTTAAACATATAGTTGAGATGGAGCATAAATGCCATTACCACCATCGGCAAAGCCAGTTGCAGTGATAATAGGTACAGCCACCATAATTAGTCCACTGCTGCTCCAAACATACTTCATCAAGAATTGCTCTATCATGATATACCACAAACGTTTGGATAAGATGAGGTTCATTTGATCTGCTAAAGCTTTGTAACTTTTCTGGAGTTGCTTCATTTCTACCTATGGAGGCAAACAGAGATAAGAATTAACTCAGCATGAGCTATAAAATTAAATACTGTACGTTTGAGGACTTTTTAAAAAGATAAGTACATATTATTTTGTTTTAATTAGGATATTATTATCTACGATCTAACAATGAATAAATATAGATCACTATCAGAAATAGTCATTATTTTTTAATTTTGGTCACACCTGTATTATTTTTAAAAAACCATGATACTCAGTCAATAGAATAGTAAGTATAAAATACACATAACTGATTTACAATTATGATTTCAAAATTATATATATAAGATGTTAAGATTAAATAATATCCTGTAAGACATGAATAAGCAATGTTAGAACCTTATCTTTCTTGATCACACCAAAAATACCTAAAAATAAAGATGTGACACGTATACGTGTAATTAGACTCCATTTTTGAACTAACTCAATTTACTGGATTTTGTCTTAAATGCAAGAAGCCTACAACATGCTATAATTTACATCACTGAGTTCAATGATTCAAGAGGAATGACCAATCAGTATGATTAATATAACGCATGAGACCAATTTTCAAGTGGAAGTAAAAGTCCTAAATTTGCTTTAAATTTTCTTCTTCAGGTTGCTGTTACTTTAAAAGTATTTTGATAATTGATGATGCTTCAAAAATTAAATAATACTGCTTGGTAATTAAAATACCATCTTCAATTTTAGAATTCCTTAATATTTCATTTGTGAAGTCATTTGTGTTAAGATTTCAGATTCATCACCTTAAAAATTTCCATCATACTTAATATTCTGAAGTTACTTTAATGCACTGCCTGCTTATGTAATTAGGCTAACTATTTTAGGGATCTGCTTCATGTTGAAAATCTTTAATATTTAAAAATAACATTCTGGAACTCTTTTTCTCATCCTCATTTCTTTTCTAATCTTAGCTTTTCCCTGAAAGCTAGACAAAATTTCATTTCACTGCCTCTTTTTATTTGTGTCAAAATATGGTACTGAACAGTAACCAATAGTAATGCAAATACTATTTGTGAGACACATTCTCCTGCAATTCTTAGGACTGAAGTCAGTCCATTGACCAGGCAGGCAAAATTGTCAAACTTGTCTTTCATGTAAAAGCATCGGGTTTGTTTTTCTTTCCCCTTCTTGAAAAACAAAAGAACAACAACAACAAGAATACCATCCTAAATTTTCCATCCCAGTGGAAACGTGTTTACTTAGTTTCCAAACAAACATTTTCTTCTAATGCTCTAGGACTAGTTAGAATTTTAGTTTTAAGAAAATGCTTTAGAGAAACTTCTGAGCATATTTGGGTACCTGAGGCTAAGCAGGCTGTTTTTCAGATTGTTGGATATCGTATTCTTATGACACTTTAGAAAAGTTTGCACTCCATAGTTCTTTAACAGCTTGTAATCGGAAAGGTAAGGAAGCATATACTTCAATACAGGTTTAGACGTCATAGAAATCTAAAACGCTAAAGAAGTGGGTCCATCGACAGTACAACAGATGCTATCTAGCACTGCAGTGGCAGCTGGAAGAGTCTCACATTTCACCCATCACCTTAATTTCTATCTTACCTTATGTCCTCTGTAAAAGGCAATTTCTTCAACATTGGCTATAATTCTGGAGTGCACATACCGCAAATAGCCTTTTCTGTGAGCTTCTTCAGCCACCAATTTGCCAAATTTGGGAGAGCAAGCTTTCAAAACTTTAGCAGTGGCATATACCACAAGTCCTGCTAATAGGGTGGGCCCAATTGGGCTCGCTCCTCTGGATGTAGCAGTCTGGATAAGCGTATAGGAGGTCAAGATTACATCTAAAATAGGCTTGGTCAGATTGGAGTACAAGTGAGCCACAGACTGGGAGAACATCATGATATCCTCAGTAAGAGACTGGTCAGGGTTTGCCAGCCTCCCATCCATATTGATCACCTTATAATAAGTCTGATTTGTAAAATAGGTCTCATAGGCATGGTCTACCAGGCGAGTTCTGAAGGCCAAAGCCAATTTGCACTCCAGGTACCTTATTGCACTGTTAACAAAGGTGGCAGGGATGGCAATCATAAGCCACTTGATTAATTTGATGATGAAAGTTCGAGGCTTCTTTTCCACAATGCTTTTCACGATTTTTCCATCCAGACCAGCCACATAGATCGATAGAAAGGTTCTTGAGATTAGAGCCACTGAGTGAAGGCAGAGCCAGCCTGTTTCAGTGGTCACAAGTTTTGGAAAGAGAATTTTACGAAGTTCTAGTAGCTGTTTGAAAAAATCTGCATTCACTCCAGGACAAGGTTTTTTACAAGTGTTCTCGGTGCAATGCAGTATTTCTCTGTTCTCTGCAGCCGGGTAAACTGCTTCTTTTTTCTTCCTGTGGCCAGATTGCTTTAAACGCTTGCCAATGACGGGATAGAGTGTTTTCAGAGCATATGCCGCAGCCACCAGGCAGGCAGCCCTTTTAGCAGCACTCGATCTGGTCCATTTCACCCGATCAGCTGCTGCATTTAGCATATTTGTCATTTTCCCAGTTACCCAAACCGGCTTCAAAAAGAATTGGTTTTAAAAGATCATGCTCCGCGGGAATCCCCAGCAAATGTTTCAGAAAGTCCTACAGCGTTCCATAGTCTGCAGCATTTCTCCTCTTCTGTTGTTTTTGTTTTTGTTTTTGTTTTTGTTTTAATTTTGTTCTGCTGTGACAGATGCAGCAGACCTCAGACTCCACTGCATCTACGGGGATGAATCTCTCAGAAGCTCAAGCTGCACCAAGCCGCCCCAGGCTCCTCCCTCTCAGGCTCCTCATTGGCTGGCAGAGCGGTGGGACCTTGGAATCCTCGCTGCCTCCCTTTGAACCTTGAAAATGAGGAGAGAGCAAAACGAATTACATCTTTACCCGGGAGTTCAAAGAGTTAAATGTCTATTTTTGGAGAGGTCGAATCAGGGCAGCTGCTGGCAACAAAACCTGCCCTTGCTACTGAGCATGCTCAGCGTCACTTAGAAACCCACAGAAGTTTCAGGATATACGTCTCTTCTCTAAGGTTTTAGTGGATACCACAAGGGGAAGAGCAAAAAGGAAGGGAGATTTTTCAAGAGCTGTAAAACGAGATGAGGGAGAAGGAACGAGGGAAATGGGGGAGGAGGGACAAGAGTGTCAACATAAAGAGTCTGAAAAGAGTATTGAATGAATCTAAAATGGAGAGAAAAGAAAGTGACAAGTATGGAGGCCACTGGAAAAAACAAAGTATCAAATACTTAGATATGATCTTTGGTGCCGCTGCCCCAACCCCCATTTTGTTTTTTTCTGTGGTTCCACATGAAGTCCTAGAACCTATCAGACAAGTTGTAATTGAGGATATTCCTTTTTGTGGGTTTTTTGTTTTGTTTTGTTTTGTTTTGGGGGGGGGGTGTTTGTTTGTTTGTTTTTGGTAAATAGAAGTCTTCTGTAGTATAAAAAATAATTATTTGCTATACTCCCATCCGTATATTTACTTGTCCTTATAGTAAAAATCTTCCAACTCCATAACGGCTATTTTTAGCAATGGAGCATATTTATTTACAATGTAACTATTAAATAAACGAGTGCAAGGTTTCACTTCTATCTCCTTCCTTGTGTCCTTTAGATAGTTGTTACTTGGAGGTATGTGACTCTATAATCAAAAGTTAACCATTTGGGAATCCAACCCCAGTTAGATGGTAGAAATAGCTTCTCGAGAACCTTATTTTTAAGAGATTTTGTTTGTTTGTTTGTTTGTCTTTTTCTAGCTTTTGTTAAGGCTTTGAGATAATTTGATTACTTCCCACTTCCATTTTTGTTATTTGATAATAACCAAGAGCATTAAAAAAATTCTCTACATCAAGAATGGAGGACTTAAACTGCTAAATAGCCAAGCAAAATTTTGCATATTTAAAAAAAATGTAAAGGGCCTTTTTTTTTTTTTTTTTTTTTTGGTAAGGATGAGTATATTCTTGAATATGCAAAAACATTTTTGCTTCCCCATCCACCCCCATACACAACATACATACACATTTCTAGTCATCTGGAAGCCTGGGAAAATATGCATTAAACTAAAATGGAGGTTGGCAAATTACAACCCAAGCAGTGAGCCAAATTTGGCCCTTGAGCCAAGAACAGTTTTTACATTTTAAAGTGGTCAAAAATACATCAAAAGAAGAATAATATTTTGTGATGTGAGACTTTTATGAGGTTTTTATTTCAGCATCCAGAAATAAAGTTTTATTGGAACACAATCATACCCATTTATTTATTGTTTCTGGTTTTTAAGCTACAGTGACAGAATGGGGTAGATAAAACAGAGCTTAAATATTTACTATCTGACCCCCTTCGGAAGAAGTTTCCCAACCTCTGTGATAGAATATATAACCTGTCTCAGTGTTGAATGATTTTCATTTTCATTTTACTATGAGTAAAGAACTATTCTGACTTTTATAAGTAACAATATTCTTAACTTTCCCATGTACCTATATTAATTCCAAGAATCATCACAGGTCTCTTTTCATTTGTTTGCATTCAATTCAGCAAATTTACTAACATGTGAGTGGCAAAGTCATGCAAGTCTCTTTGATAGCTGGCCATATTAGCAGCACAATCATTTCATTAAAATTTACAAAGTCTGTATGTAGAGATTGTAGTGTTAAGGTGTTTATTTTCAACATCTTTTACTCCTAATCTCATGCTTTTCATGTGTCAAAATGAGGCTGTCTTACATTTATAAATTTTAATTCTTTATATCACATCTCCTGACTGTGACAGGAGAAGTGGAGGGCCAGGGTAACCTTAAATGGAAGTGACAGGAGGATGTTCAGCCAGGCAGAATATGCTACACAGAGGGATGTGTAGGTCAGAAAGCAGCCGGCAATCGAGGCAAGTGGCTTACATCACTGGAGGCCAAGCCATTGTATAGAAGGAGCAGTGCAGGGGGAGTCTAGAAGCATAGAACATTAGAGATCCAAATGGGCCCACACTTAATTGTAGGTAGGTCAGTTTACCAACTGATACTGACGCTGAGGTGCAGGAACAAGTTTTTAATGTCTTGGAGCAAAAGACTAGGTATGAGGAAAATAAGATAGAAATTTGGTTGCTAGAATTGTGGTATAAGGAAGGTTGAAAGCCAGTTACTAGAACTGGGGAAAAGGTCAATGTGAGATATGACTTGATGTTGAGCCCCTTAAGTACAGATCTAATTAAAACCATTTAAATTCTACTCCCATGCTTATATATATTCAAGGATATATACAAAACATATAAAACTATATGCTTTAAAAGTGTAAAACATCAGAAATGATTTTTATAATAAAGACATCTACACATAAATAACAATATATATTGTAGATTATATATATGTTGTATGTTTATATAGTAAATCACCAGAAAGTAAGTAATTTTTAGTAACAAAGATAAATTAAGGTTTAAGAATTTTAGATGGATTTCCTTTCAACAAATGGTAAGTAGTATTTCATCTGTGCTGTATTCCTTTCTTGAACTGTTTACTGACCCAAGAGATTACCTAATTGCCCTACTGGCCCTAAAATAGCACTGTGTTTGACTCATTATCTATTGATCATGCTAGTCTTATTCATGTGAGGTATAAAACAACACTGAAGATGAGATCTTAGGTCAACATTTCAGCTGTTATAAATAACCACCTAATAATTAGTTCATGAGGAAATGTCTTTTGCTGTGAAGGAAAACCCAGAAAATATCTTGTCTGAAGATGTGTCTCCTAGATTAATTTTTCCTTAGCGTAATTCACCACATCTACTGCCTCCCTGTGACTGACTGGAAGGAAAGCAGTAACTTTAGTCAGGGAGAAGAGATGTTTATATCCAGCTCTCAGTTCTTGATTTTTTTAGTAAATTGGTTAACCTCTCCTTTATGTCCTTTCCACATACAATAATATACCAAAAGTCAGTTAATCTTTTAGCAAGTTATTTTACCCTTTTAGTCAATTTGTTCCTGTTCAAAAAATGTTAAAAGTAGGAAAAGCTAATAACATTGGGTCGTTGCTTCTAACTTAACTGTATGGTTTAGTTACTGAGAATGACCAGCTATACAATGTGGAAGATTGATTTGTTCTGAAATTTGTTCTGAAATATTCACTTGGTCTAATTCAAACCAATAATAGATATACTTTGATGAATTTTTATTATAAAAATTGGTATTTATATCATTAAACAAGATATCTACCCTGGGAGGTAATCCTATTTAAATATTTATTCCCAATGACTTAATAGAAGATATTTTATATTTGAAATTATGAGATATTCCCTAGGTTAAATTCTGGGAAACGATCTTGACAATTGGGGAACGGGTGGAATTACTTTGTGCATTTTTGGGGGGACAAGAGATTTCTAGTTTCCAGCCAAAATATCATAGAGCAGGTTGTAGGATAAATGTTTTATGAAGATATACATACATAACACAGAAATGAATAGCAAAATTCAATTTTTGTTTTGAGATTTTTTTTTCGTTAAGAAGTTGAGAGTCTTTGGGCCTTTACAGCTTAAATAAAATTTTGATCACTCTCAGAAACTTATAAAAATGTACCGAAGAGTAAATCACCAACGTGCAAGGTTTCTAATAAACAACTGTTTACGGAATATTAAAACCGTATGTGAAAGATATTTAAAGGAACTGGATACAGAGTGATAAGCGGGGAATGCAAACATTATCGTTAGGATTAGGAATCTTATAACTTTCTCTTTGCCTTCTTTTTCTCCCCCAAGTCTGATCTTTGATCTGAAAAAGAAGGCTGAGACCAATATAGAACTAAATGAAATTATGGTGGCGGTGGCTTGAAACTCTAACCCTGTGGCCACAGTCCGAAACTTCATTTACTTAGGCTTCCCTTGCCTGAGCGGTTAAAACTGCTGATTCCTCTTCCCTTAGGCGGACTGGCTGCTTTCCCACAGGGTCCCTTGCCGCCCTATCAGGCCACTGTCTCCGCAGAAACCGCAGAGGCTTTCGGGAGGCTAACAAGCAGCCAGCCTGGGCGCAGAGGCTGTCGGGAGGGTGGGCCGTCGGCCCTGGGGCGGGGCGGAAGTAGGTGGCCGAGGCCTAATAAATTGGCTGAGGCTGAAGAAGTGGTTCCGTACACAACCCAGGCATCTGAGCTTCCCGCCTGTGGGGCCTCAGACGTTTCAGGGAGATGAACTGGGTCGGGGGATCCCGGTGAGTTGTGTTGCTGGAGCTTGAGACTGGAGACCTTGAGTCCCTGGACGTTCATTCCCATAATGGCGCCTCTTTCCTAGGCCGTCGAGGGGCGGGGATAGCTTTAGCTGGGGAGAACTTGTAGGCGTGGGGCTTTTCATCGGGAGCCAGGAAGGGCGACCCTAGCCACCACGTCTCTGTTCTTAAGCCAAAAGCAAGTGGGCTTCTCCCCGCTGGCTCTTCAAAGGCTTCGCGTGTGGAGCCGCCCACCGTGGGTGAAGCTCTCGGCTCTCCCTCCCAGGTGTCTCACATCTTGCTTCTCTAACGAGGCGTCTCACCACCTGAGCCCTCTTCTACCTTCTTCCCGCTCCTGCCCCTCTCACTTGGAAAAGGTTTTCTTTCTAGGACTGTATATATTTTTTTCATGAATTTGGACCGTATTGCGGAAAAGACCATTTCCTGCTGCCCCTAAGTTCCTCGGTGGGGAGAGGGGCGGCAGTATCAATCGTATATTTAGTTTGTTTTTTAAAGGGAGGTAAGGTGAACAGTTTCTAATGGCAATAACTCACAAGATAATTTGCGATTTGTTTTGTATTTAGCATTAATCATCTAAAGCGTGATGGGTTGGCAATTTAGTTTTATATATAACATGTTCATTCCTATTGGCCTAAAGTCCACTAGGATGGAAATAATGTAGGCCTGTAATTTCATTTGATGAAAAGAATTGTTTTGATTGAAACACTAAACCATTGAATACAATTTTTTTTTTTGTCACAGGTAGACCCAGGTGATGTGGTTAGAATGTAACACATTTACATTCTAAGGAATTTTGTAAGGAGAAAGACAGCTTTTGTGTTCACCAAGTATTGTTAATTATGCTCAGTAATTTTAGCAGGAGCATTTATCCTGTTGAAGAATATGTTAGCATTGTATGTTAGAAATTTATCTGAATTATTTCTGGCTGGTGTTCTAGCATCACACTTCCACTTTGGAGAAAACTGAAAATTCACTTATAGGTTTCACAGGATTTTAGTTGATAGATGATTATAATTTGATGTTTTTGAATTTGAAATTCTTCAAAATGTGAATAATAAATGAGATTAAATCATTTTACAAATGCTTAAGTACTGTTACGATGTAGGTGCCATTCTGTCCTATATTTAAAACTTCTGGCTATTCTAGGAGTAATATTTTAGTTGCTACTAGGAGGACACAAAAGCAAAATACTGCAGGAAAATAGTAGTTGTGTTTCTCAAAATGAGGTAGTGCTGTGCCTGGATGTATTAAAGTTTTATTTTATTTATTTTGATAGAGAGAGCATGAGAAGGAGAGGGGCAGAGAGAGGGAGGGAGAATCCCAAGCAGGCTCCCTGCTGTCAGCAAAGAGCCCCACTTAGGGCTTGAACTCACGAACTGTGAGATCATGATCTGAGCCAAAATCAAAAGTCAGATGCTTAACTGACTGAGCCCCCCAGATGCCCTGAAAATGTATTTTTAAACTTAAACATGGATACATTATGGAGTAAAGTGCAAAACTCTTGGAATATTACAATAACATGAAATTTTAGATAAATTTTCTTGGACGAATGGCCTCCTTAGGTCAAACCCTATATTGGTAATGAAACAATGAGTGTCTCCACTTTCTACTATCACAGTAGACAAGGGTGGACAAGATGAGTTGATCATGGTATATGATCATGAGGCCTGAAGGATCTCAGAATCCACAACAGTGCTCAGTAACCACTTCTAGCTTAATTAGAGCTATTAGAGAATAGACATTTTAATCCATGCCCCAGTCCATCTTGAAGTACTTGTTTATTACTCTCTGTTATTAGGATTGGTTTTGGTTGAAAATTTTGAGAACTGTTAAGAACTTATAGATAAATAATTGGAGAACACTTACAAAGCTCCATTAGAACTGCTCCCAAAGAGCATTCAACATTAATTAAACAAATAGATTTTCACATGCCTACCTGTTTAGGACATGGTTAAGCCCTACGTGGGGGAGGGGAGTTCAGAAAAGAAAAAGATATAATTTTGAGCCACAAAAATAATCAGTGGTAGAATGGTGAGAATAGAATTTGGTAAATGACTATTATACTGAAAAGAATAGTTAAATAGCACTTAATAATAAAATGAGCCTTTTTTTTTTTTTAAGGTTATTTATTTATTTTGAGAGAGTGAGTGAGCAAGGGAGGGGAAGAGAGATAGAGGGTGAGAGAATCCCAAGCAGGCTCTGAGCTTACAGTGTGAAGATGCAGGGGTCAATCCCAAGAACTTGATATTATGACCCTATCTGAAACCAAGAGCCAGATGCCCAACTGACTGAGCCACCCAGCTGCCCCAAAATAAGCACTGTTCTAAGTGCTTTTTCAAAACTAGCTCATTTACTCTTAACAAGATCCTAATGAGGTGTATACAAATGCTACCCCCAGTTTACTGATGGGGAAACTTACACACTGTTAAATGTTAAGTGACTTGCCTAAGGTCACCCAGCTAATCTGTGGTAGAGTTAGGATTTGAAAACAAAGTGCTTAACCACTCTGTTATGCTGTGTGGGAACATGAGTATTGTAAAAGTGGCACACATCAAGGGCTGTGGATACTTAGGGAACTGAGAAACAAAATTACATTAAGCCTTGAAAGATAGCAATATTGCACAGAACAAGCATCACAGGGAAACAATGAAGCACAGGTTCTTAAAAGTTGAAAAGTAGGTGAGATAAATAATTAATCAGATTAGAGACCTAGTTTTTAGCAAGGCTTAGAAGAGATGGGTTGAGAGCAGAGGTATTAGAGAAACTGAAAGGATTATTCGTTAGACAGCAGGTGGGTCTGCATTAACACAGGAAAACAGGAAGAAGCTTTACAATGTTGTTAAGGGAATTAAAGAAGCAGGCTATAGCCAAGTTTATGTTTTGCTCGTAGCAATCTGATTGCATACACAAAATAGAAGCAGAATATTCTTGTATATGATAGGAACCTGATATCTGTTAAGTTTAATTGCAGAATCATTTCATGGGAGAATCTTAGGATTGCAAAGGTCTACAATTTTTCTTGGCCTAAAACAAACTTGGCATATGATTTTTTGCTACTCTTCTGTTTAGGGACTCTATTGGTCATACATAAAATGTTTTTTTATGTGAAATAAAAAAAGGTAAAGAGTTGGTAGCTATGGAAGAAGTAAGCTTCCCTTATTTTCCTTTTTAAAAAGAATGTTTATTTATTTTTGACAGAGAGTGAGCAGGGTGAGAAACAGAGTGGAAGGAGAGAGAGAGAATCCCAAGCAGGCTCCTTCACTGTCAGCCCAGAGCCTGATGAAGTATTCAATCTCATGAACCTGTGAGATCATGAGCTGAGCTGAGATCAGGAGTCAGACACTTAACCAACTGAGCCACCCAGGTGGCTCTTATCTTCCTTTTTAAAATTAAAATTAGGGGTGCCTTGGTGGCTCAGTCAGTTGCGCGTCCGACTTTAGCTCAGGACATGATCTCACAGTTTGTGAGTTCGAGCCCCATGTCGGGCTCTGTGTTGACAGCTCAGGGCCTGGAGCCTGCTTTGGATTCTGTGTCTGCCACTCCCTCTGCCTCTCCCCGACTTGTGCTCTGTCTCTCTCTCTCTCTCTCTCAAAAAAAAATAAGTAAAATGTAAAAAAAAAAAAAAATTGTTTACAATTACTAAAATTGTTTTATTTGGCTTTAATGTTATGGATTGTGGACATTTTTGCAAGATATCATAACATTTCATTTCAAACAATCTCATTTTGGGTAGAGATTTGGTCTAAGCTGAAAGTAATTTACACCTCTATGATCGAAATTCCCAATCAACTTTCTGAAACTTGCTAATCAGTGATAATGTCAGGTTTTTCAATTTAATGGTCTGTTCTTTCTTTTTTCCCAAAATTATATTATTTTTTTTATTTTAAAATTAACCCCCTCCCTTCCCCCCACCCCCCTGCCCTCACGTCCTTTCTTGACAGAGTTAAAATATCAATGTGAGTCTTGCCAATTTAAAAAAAAAATTTTTTTTTACTTGTCTGGAAATCATTGACCTACAACTCTAATTCTTGTGTTGTATGATTTATACTAAGAGCCTGTATTTTTGTAGTCAGGTTGATGTGTAAATTTGAGACAGAACTGGTATAACTACTGATATTTTTAAGTTTGGAAACAATTCTATTTTCCTGTTTATTTATCACTGACTTGTTTCACCAAATTCATAGCCCCTTAGACATGAAGGTGTTAGGAAGATGGGAGAGGAAGGGAAAATAAAAAGCTGTAGCCAGTCTTTGGGCCACAACATGCCTTTTAGAATGAGCTTGACTGTAGATGGGCTATATAGCACTATATATGAAGTATAAGGGAAAAAATTTTTAATTAGGGGAAGCTTACTTATTTTAAAATAAAACTTGTTTAATGTTTATTTTGAGAGGGAGTGAGAGTGAGCAGGGAAGGGGCAGAGAGAGAGAGGGGGGCAGAGAGACCATCCCAAGCAAGCTCTGCACTGTCAGCACAGAGCCTGACGCAGATCTCACCAACTGAGATCAGGACCTGAGCCAAAATCAAGAATGAGAGGCTTAACCAACTGAGCCACCCAGGTGCCCCTAGGGGAAGTTTATTTTTGTAACTTAGATTGAATAATGCAACCAGTGTCATAAGAGGAACATAGATAAAATCCTGTTTAAATTTAGGTGAGGGAGAGGTTTGCATTAACAAATGTAGGTCTGGAACATTTGTGCAGAATATTTGTTAAGTGCTGTGGACCAAGCACTGTGCCAGGTGGGCGTGCAAAGTAACAAAATTTAATTGTTTTCTGAGAGATTCATATTTTATTGGGGGTGGGGATATGACATGCCATTAAGTTTGAAAACATTTAAGATAAGGGGCCAAAATATATGATTTAAAAAATAGATACTCTGAACGATACAATATAGGATAGTTTTAGCTGAAGCTTTGACAGTCAGAAACAAGTTTAGATGGAGAAAACAAAGAAGCAAATAAACATTACATAAGTAGTTGGAGATAAAATTATAATATTTAAATATTTAAAAATGTGTATGGGTTTACTTGATGGTGAGGTTGAAAGCCAGACTGAGAAGTTGAAATTTGATCTGTTAGCTACTGAGTCATACAAATTTGGAAGTAATACAATAAAAATGGTATTTTTATGACTGTAGTATTAGTATTTTGTAGTTTGGAATGCAGTGGGAGAAAAACTCTAAGATAGTGATACCAGTTGGGAATCTGATGGGGGGGAAAAATTAATACTATTTTTCCATATTCTGTGATTCTCCAAATCAACAGCAATCCTAACTCACTTGTATGTTTTGGGGGGCCTGTGTGAATTTGGGTTTGTTACTAAACCTCTCTATACAAGGGCAGATCCAAGTTGTGAGGAACCTTCTGTATGGAAAAATAATGCAAAATCATGACTGCAAAATTAGATACAGGGCTTGGAAGGGACATTTTTATGTTAAGGCACCTGAAGCTTAACCTTAATTAACTTTACAATAAATTATTTTTATAGTAAATTAGTCTCTGAGCATCCTTTTCCTTATCTGTTAATGGGGGATAATACTTAAATGCACAGTGAACATTTCCATTTGACTGGTGCAGTCATGATTTATATTATGGTCCTCGTGGCATGTGCAGTTTAGCATTTGTCTTGGAGTTTTTGTTTTTGTTTTTAACTTTTTAATGTTTATTTTTGAGAGAGAGACAGAGCACGAGTGGGGCAGGGGCAAAGAAAGCGAGACATAGAATCCGAAGCAGGCTCCAGGTTCTGAGCTGTCAGCACAGAGCTGACACGGGCTCGAACCCACGAACCATGAGATCATGACCTGAGTAGAAGTCAGACACTTCATTGATTGAGCCACCCAGGTGCCCTGATGGAGTTTTTGTTTTTTAACTAAAGAAACTACCATTACTATTTCTGTTAAAATGAGCCCACACAGATTCAAGGAATGGCCTATTTTTTTTTAACCTCTGCCATGGTCTGAATTAGTACATGAGCCACGTGTGCCATGAAGAGATTTCTCACTTTAACATGTGGTTAAATCCAAAGACCTGCACTGATAACCCAGGAAAGACACTTCCCAGATCGAAAAATAACTAACCTCTCCTTTTAAAGATAGTGTGGAGGGCACTAGCTGGTAATGTGCTGGGACACGCGCAGCTAGGGACAATTAATTTACTGGTTGGGGTTGTGAAAGTATTAAATGCTGCTGTCCCTGCTGGCCACTTGTACCAGCTAGTTGTGCTATTGCATGCTAAAGTCTGAGACATGTGTATAGCTGCCATACCTGGGGGTGGGGTCAATATGAAGCTTGGGAAATTTCAGGTTAGGTGTAAGTGAAATACTTGTAAGGAATACAAGGCTAATCAGTCCTGCCAGAGAGCATATTAAGAGTAATAGGAATATTGTTGCTGTGATGCTTTCTGTCAACTTTTTTTTTTTTTTTTTAATATTGTTTGGTAATGGTTTTGTAATCTTTTTGTAGCAAGGACCTCACATAAAGGAAAATTAATGCTTAATAATAAATTATGTACTGATACTTTGTTTTCAAATTAAGTTGATGGTGGACTTAGGCACAAAAATTTTACCAACATTTAGCATCTCTTATGTTTTATCATTGAGCACATGACAAACAGAATAAACAAAATCTACTGAAAAAGCATCCAGATTTACTTTCAGATTTAGTAGTTATTTTAAGAGTATCATAGTGGCAAATAATTTGACACGTGTAACTGCAAAACATTGAAGACAAAATTATATCTGCAGTGATACACATTTGATGGGTTATAGCATCATGTGTAAAACAGGATTCTTACTAAATATTACAATCTGTGTGACTAATATATACTTGGATTGATTGTGATTTACATATCCCAAGAAGCTTGATATTTTACCGAACAGAAACTGCAGTTGTCAGAATTTCAATTTTATATATGCACAATTAATATAACTGAATTACAGTTTCTAAGACAATAGTAATGTTGAAAAAATACTTTGGCGTGTCATTATAAGCTTTCTCTTTTTGCTGCCTTTCATTAATTGAATTTCATAATCACTTGAGATTTTGAAGAATGACTTTGTAAATTAATGTGTCCTACATTGTTTTGAACATTTTTGTAAGCAAATATCCTAAATTTTGATGACACTTTGTTCAAAAACATCTTTATTCAAAATAAATAAATCTTTATTCTATAAATAGAATGGGAAAACTTCAACTTTAGAAGCTTTAGTGAATTATTGAAAATAAAATTTTTATGATTTAATTGGGAATAGCCTGAAATATACATTTAGGTTGAGATATCATTCACTTTCCAAAATCTCTTCCACTATGTGATCAGGAGAGGGCTGCTCATGTTTATCATTACAGACTGTGACTGTGAAACAATGTTTTCTTTGTGAAAATACTATAAAAATTCAGTCTGCAAGAACTTATTTAAATTAGGCTGTGCATTTTGAGTATTAGATTTCTGCCTTAATTGATTTGACAATTTTTTTTCAATACCTTACCTTTTATAACTCACACATCTCTAAAAACCTTTTTCTTGTATTATAAGAGAAAAATCTATGTAAAAGCCATAATGTTCTAACATATATCATTACTATTCCTAACACATCAGGTAGACCTGTTTTAGTTTTGTGGAAAGCCAATGTAAGTACTTTTTCTAGGCTAGTTACTGTCCTGAATCTTAATAAGTTTGCTAGCTAACAATGTTGGATTATGATGTTTTAGATTAAATTAGTATCAATGTAACACAAGCCATAAACTATTGTTTTTCATTGGTTAGTTATTGCTCTGTTTATTTTATTTACATTTTACACTTTTAATCACACTTAAGATAATATTATAAGATCTTAACAATTTGGAAAGTTTCCTTTGCATGGCACCATGCCACTAAAAAATAAACTAAGCGGCAAACTAAAAAGCAAAACAAAAGAAACAGAAGCAATTCAATACTGACAAGACATATGACACCCATAGTATTTAATTCATAATGTAGTTTCAATATCTCCTACATCCTCCCATGTAAAATGTGTTAGTGTTGTTTTTTTATCTTTCTTTGTCAACCTTACTGTTTTTTTTTTTTTTAAGGAAGTATTTCTTTAGCCTTTTCCTTTAAATATATTCTTACTAGAAAGAATAGCAAGGGGAAGAATACTCAGGATAAAAGCATGCTTTTATTTCTTAGTGTGTTTCTGTGTCTCTCTGTCCCCCTTTTCCACCTTCCCCTCCTTCTATCTCTTACCTTCTTTCCCTCCCTTAATCTTTTTACACCTATTTTACTTTATTCTTTCTTACAAAGAATTATGTAACAAATATCCATATTCCCGCTCTCCAGAATTAATAACCTGTAGAGCGTTCTATGAAGGGTTATGACCTACTACTGATTTTCTTTTAGTATGTAGCTATAAAGGCAACTAATATTGTTCATCCTTTTATTGAAAGAGATGGTTACAATAGCTTTCTTTAAAAGTCTACTTTCTTGAATAAAGTAATGATTGCTATTAAAAAGATGAGCCTCATTTTCACTGCCCCACTTCTAATAACTGGTAATTTAAATTTTAAGGCAAAAGCTAGAGAAACTCTTAAAGTTATTTTTTTATAAAGTAGATATAAATTTCATGAAGAAACTTGAATATAATTAAGACCTTGAAGGTATTGAAAGTTTTGAATACAGAAGTATGGTGGGGAAAAAAATAAGTGTGATGGGAGAAGTGTCCATATATGGAGGAGAAAATTGTATATTTTAATTTGGTTGGGTGTTGGAATACATGAAGTAGAAGAACAGAAACAAGTTTGAAATCTGAGTTGGGAACAGACTATGGAAGTCATGTCCCTAAATGATAAACAGAGATGGGTTTATTGCGATTACCAATGTAGTGAAATGTATTGGAGAACATTTGCATAAAATCCAGGAAACTCTTTAAAATATCATTATAGTAGTTAGCTATATAATATTGCAGTTGTCAAAGCAGCAAATGACTTCTTAAGATTCATAGTTTATATCTGGCATGTTTTATAGTTTATATCTGGCATAGTTTATATCTGGCTGTTTTAATTATGTCCACATTTTTGTCAGGTACAAAATTCTACTTCCCCCTTTATTTAGGGGCTGTGTTTTCCTTTTGCTCTGTTATTTTTTTTTTTCTAGCTTTATTGAGATATAATTGACAAATTATTGCTGGCTAGGACTTCCAGTATTAGGTTGAATGAAAGCGGTGAGAGTGGACATCCTTATCTTGTTCCTGACCTCAGGGAAAAGCTGCTTTTCTCCACTGAAATATGATGTTAGCTGTGCGTTTTTTGTATGTGCCCTTTATATGTTGAGGTATGTTCCCTTTAAACCTACTTTGTTGAGGGTTTTTATCCTGAATGGATGTACCTTGTCCAGTGCTTTTTCTGCATCTATTAAAATGATCATATTGTTTTTATCCTTTCACTTATTGATGTGATTTATCATATTGATTTTGTGAATATTGAACCACTCTTGCATCCCAGGAATAAATCTCACTTGATTATGGTGAATTTTTTTTTCTTTTTTTTTAGTGCAATGTTGGATTCATTTTGCTAAAATTTTGCTGAGGATTTTTGCAATTATGTTCATCAGAGATATTGGCCTTTAGGTCCCTTTTTTTGGCAGTGTCTTTATCTGGTTTTGGTATAGGGTAATGTTGGAGTCATAGAATGGATTTGAAAGCTTTCCTTCCTCTTCTATTTCTTGGAATAATTTGAGAAGAAACCTCAAATCTTCCTGATTCAGTTTTGGGAGGTTATACGTTTCTAGGAATGTATTCATTTTGTCTAGGTTGTCTAATTTGTTGGCATTTAATTTTTCAAAATATTAGCTTTCATATATATTTTTTTAAGTTTGTTTTATTTATTTATTTATTTATTTATTTATTTATAGCACACAGGAGGAGCCGAGAGAGAAGGAGAGACAGAGAGAGAGGGGGAGAGATAGAGATAGAGATAGAGATAGAGAGGGGGACAGGGGGAGAGGGGGAGAGATATAGAGGGGGGAGAGATAGAGAGAGGGGAAGAGATAGGAAGAGAGGGGGAGAGAGAGGGGGAGGGAGGGAGGGAGAGAGGGGGAGAGAGAGAGGGGGAGGGAGGGAGGGAGAGGGGGCGGGAGAGAGGGGGAGGGAGGGAGGGAGAGGGGGAGGGAGAGGGGGAGGGAGGGAGAGGGGGAGGGAGGGAGAGGGGGAGGGAGAAGGGGGAGAGAAGGGGGAGAGAGAAGGGGAGGGAGAGGGGGGAGAGAGAAGGGGAGGGAGAGAGGGGGAGAGAGAAGGGGAGGGAGAGGGGGGAGAGAAGGGGAGGGAGAGAGGGGGAGAGAGAAGGGGAGGGAGAGAGGGGGAGAGAAGGGGAGGGAGAGAGGGGGAGAGAGAAGGGGAGGGAGAGAGGGGGAGAGAGAAGGGGAGGGAGAGAGGGGGAGGGAGAGAGGGAGAGGGGGAGGGAGAGAGGGAGAGGGGGAGGGAGAGAGGGGGAGGGAGAAGGGGAGGGAGAGAGGGGGAGGGAGAAGGGGAGGGAGAGAGGGGGAGAGAGAAAGGGAGGAGAGAGAGAAGGGAGAGAGAAGGGGAGGAGAGAGAGGGGAGGGAGAGGGAGAGGGGGAGGGAGAGAGGGAGAGGGGGAGGGAGAGGGGGAGGGAGAAGGGGAGGGAGAGAGGGGAGAGAGAAGGGGAGGAGAGAGGGGGAGAGAGAAGG